>NC_069382.1:180538785-181257785 GCF_027475565.1 Acinonyx jubatus
CCTCATACACTTATTCTCACTTCTCTGTTCTCATTGTAATTTCAATTAGAAAATTATTATGACAGTCATCAAGATTCTGGAGGCAGTTTCACAATTAACAGGTAACACCTTCTCGGTGGCAGCTCATTCACCTCTCTTCTATGAAACCTGTGTCACTTAGGTTATTTCATCAGATGCAGGGACTGTTTTATTTCATCTACCTAATAATTCAAAATTCTTTCAAAAACAGTTCCTCGGTTAAACAATAAGCAGGCTAGAACATCTAGTACAATACCTTCTCTGTGTTTTGGGCACTTCAAAGTGTACAAAATTTTGTACATATTGCCTAATCCTCACAATATTCCAATAATGATATTAAAAGCCTGCAGTCCTCTAAATCCAGTTTATGCTATACCTTGGATCATCACAGCGTCTGCCCACTGGTAGGATAAGCATTTGGGGTCATTTTTCCAATAGCCATAATATGCAGGAGTTGTAAAAAAGTGAGATCTTTTGTAATCATCTTTGTGGCAACAAACACTATTTTCTAGTAGTGGATCTACACAAGAGTACCGTGGTTGTACAGTTTTATGAAACTCAATTTTACTGTATTCACACTCTAATAAAACAAAATAAGACCTATCCCCTCCCCCCAAAAACCTCAACAAAAACAACTCAAGTGTCCACTGGCAGATGGATAGATTTTTTAAATGCATATGCACAAATGGAATACTATTTTGCCATTAAGAAGGAAAGAAATTCTGCCGCACGCTATAAAATGGATGCTTGGAGACATTATGCTAAGTGAAATAAGCCAGTCACAGAAGGACAAATAATGTATGACTCTACTTACAGGAGGGACCTGAAGCAGTCAAATTCATAGAGACCAAAAAGCCGAATCATGGTTACCAATTTACTTACCAGGGCTCAGGGTAAGGTGGGAAGGAGACTTATTGTTTAATGGGCTTAGAGCCGCAGTTTAGGAAGACAGAAGAAGTTCTGGAGATAGACGATGGTGATGGTTGTACAACAACATGAATGTACTTAATGACAGTGAACTATACAATTAAAAATGGTTAAAATTTTAAAATTTATGTTACGTATATTTTACCACAATAAAAAAAACTGAACATACCTTATAGAAATATATCAGTGGATAGTAACTTATTTTATTCCTTATATTTTAATAAAAATTTCCCTTATTTTTCCTCAACCCTAGGTTTTTCCCAAACCTATTTCTCATTCTATTTTTGTTATCTTCATAAAAGGTGCCACCTAGGCACTCAGAGAGCCACAACATTCAATCTTTTACCTTCTCATCCTAAGCCACTAAGACTGATTTTAAATCTGCACCACTGCTCGAATCTGATTTTTTTTTCCTCTCGTTTCTAAGGACGCGACCTTCATTATTGCATATGATCACTGTAACAGCCTCATAGCCAATCTCCCATCCTCAAAAATCTAGCCTTCATAGTTACTGCTCTTAAAATACAGCTCACATGAAAACCTTTTGAAAGGCTTCCATTATCTACTCAAGTTTAAAGTTCTGAACAACACATTAAAAAATACTTTGTTATTTGGTCCAGCCTACGTTTCTGGACTCATCTTCCACAAGCCCTTCTTCCTTCCTATATTCTACATCAGATTCTATACTCCTTGTTTCCTCACCATACCAACTAGGCTCTCCTGCCTCCATGCTTTTACTCATGCTTCTTTATCGGTGCAGAATCCCCTTTGTTTCCATTCCCATTGAATTGTATTCACCAACTCTCATATACTGCTATAAATATGGGTGCGAGTAATATAAGCTTTTGGAGAACAATTTTGGCAGCATCTATCAAAACTATAAATGTGTATGTATCCTGGCAATTCCACTTCTAAGTATGTCCTGCAAAAATATTCATGCATATGTGCCACACAAAGATATTTACTACAGTGTTGTTCCTAAAAGAGAAATCTAATTGTACACCGAACGGGAAGTGGCTAAATAAATTCCATTACACCTATATTATGGGCATGGAATACCACACAGATTTAAAACAAGAGTGAAGTAATCCTAAATACATGCCAAGAAAAGAACTCAAGAATTACCATTACATTTTAAAAATAAACAGAAGATAGGAATATGAGACCATCTGCCCTGAAGAAAACCCAAACTATATGTATGTACATTAAACGTGTAAGTACACAGAAAATTGTCTGGAGGAATATGTTCTAAATTTTTAACAGTGGTTACCTCTGAGGAAGAGAGCAGCATTGAAGACTTGTAAACTATCATAATAATGACATAGGAATATATTCTTGTATTAACTGTGTTACATTTCAACAGGTTACAAATAAGCAGGAAGCACCTACACAGACCGGTAAGACAGACTCTCCTGATCTATCTGGCCTGATTTAGCTCCTACTCTAGTTAGCCAATGGTACCAAACTTAACCGAACGGCAGTGGCTATCTGGAGAAGCACAGGCAGCCAACCTTGGCACAGATTAACCTTGGCTCTCACAGCTGTCAGTACCACACTCTGGTTCAGCTCTAGCAGAGTTGACAAAACAGATGCATTCTCACTGGGCCACTACTCAGGCTGACTTTTCAGCTGACTTTCTATTTTCTTCCGGTCAAAGAATGTTTGTAAACACTGGCACTCCTGGCTTTTGAATCAACTTAATCTGTCTCCAAAGAGAACCACATCCCTACTGGCAGGGGCAGAGGACAGAGTCAGTACACAGGTATTCCTGCGCAAAATCTGCCTCCAGATTTCCAGAACTCATCTTCCTCTAGCACAATTTAAAAGTTTAAAAATAAGAAGAGGAAGAAGAAATCCTTTGAGTTTTGCTAAAACCCCCAGTCTGAATGAACTTCTTCTCCTGTACCTCAAGGTTCCTTGTGAAATGTCTCTATTATAGGAGCCATTGTATTCTCCTGGCAGCCTGCAGTGAGTTATGAGCAATGACAGATTCTGCACTACAGCCCAAACTACTGAGGACGAAACTTTAACTCATCTTTTACAAAACTGAAGGTGTTCAAAATTCTTGCCTGTACCAGGTGTTTAAGAAATGACTGTGAATAGAATTTGCTGAAAACATTTCAGTGCATGATACCAGACAGTTCGCAGATGGGATATTTTTAACTTCAGAAATAAAAATGTCAACAGGCAACATCAATTTTAAAAAGACTGAGCAGTAAGTTTTAAATGGAGCTCCATATCAACTTATCGGGCAAAATGAAAGCTTCGAGTTGGAAGAGAATATAAAACGTTCAATGGCATTTAAATGAAAAAAAGTCCATCCCTATTGTAACCTAAGGAAAAAAACCTGTTTGTAGCCCCTTCACGTCATAAGAGCCTAAATATAATCACAGCTTCTGCATATTCTGATTATTTTATCAGTTTACTATACAAATCTTTGCCAAAAAATGAAAATACAAATCTCATTTACTACATTTTATATATATCCTTTCCTTGTGACCTACATTTGATGATAAAAACACAATCCTGTCTTCTCTTATTTTATATTAAATAAAACTGATCAAGATGTAACAATTATTGGAAATGTTAAAACTTGCTGAAAATATTCCTTGGTAGTGGTACGTTAGGTCATGCTCTGAAGAATATTCTGAATTATAACAGCTAACATTTATTAGTAAACTTGGTGTGTAAAAAAAGATTGTCTAGTATTATCTCATTTACTTACTCCCAACTCTGTGGGAAGTATAATAATTCCATTTTATAAATACAGAAATTGAGGCTTAAAGAAGTCAAGTAACTTGCAGAAAGTGACATTTCAATGGCAGAGCCAGAATTCAAAGTCTGGTCTGATTCCAAAACTAATACTCACCTGCCACTCACCATATGCAATTTTATAAATCCAATCAAAACAAAAATAAACTCTGTTCTGCTACAATGTATCTCCCTTTGCTGTGAATGACTTCTCAGGAGACTAGAAACAGGGAAATAAAGCTAGTATAAAAGGAAGTCATATTGACATTAACATGATTTTTCCCAGCATATTAATGGTTTAAGGCAACTGGAACAAGCTTTTTCACAATTAGAGAGAAAACCTTAGCAGAAGATGAATATTTTAAGGAAAAAACCCTGAAAAATCTACAAAAGTACTTTTCTTTCTTGTAAATAGTGGTTGATCTAGTGGCTTCAGGAATTGTTACTCTTTTGGCTAAATTAACCTATTTGGCAAAACAAAGCTGCCTGTGAAGATGAAGAAACTGCAAAAAAATTCCACCTGTATTCAAACAATGGATTAATGAAGAAGGCTACACACCTCGTGATTCAATTTTTAATTTTAATGAATAGTCTCTCGGAAGCAATGCCCTTCTAGAACTTACAACTCCTACAACAGGGAGGAGGCTATAGCTCAACGTATAAGACTCCGAAGGCTGATGGTAATACAAGGTACAAAAAGTGGGGTCTTTTGTTTTTTATTAGAATTGCTACTGTTCTTAGTTAGTATTCAAGAGCAGAGTTCCATGGATTTTCAGTAGTCTGCCCCATCCATCCGTTTTGCCCCAATAAGCTTTATTACTTTCACGGCATGATTTTGCAGTCCAAGGTTTGTCAAGATATGTATGGCATCGTGGCAGAAACTCCTGTATGCGTTAGACAAAACAATTCCTATGAACCTTCTCATATATGGACTTACTAAAATGCCACGGAGAGTTTTTTGTTTGGTTTTGGTTTTTAAAAGCTGTGAGGTCAACTCCAATCCTACAGACAAAACAATGGATGTGTTAAAACTGCTACCATTAGGACAAAAATGCAGAGGTAGAGATTAATGCTACTTTGAATTTAAAACAATTTAAATGACTTTTTATTGATCTTTAATCAAAGATCAACAGTATCGCTATCATAAACAATATCAACTCATTGTGATCCCAAAGTAGACATGCAACAAACACAAACACACATACACCAAAGCAGCTCTTGGCATACTTCCCTTCTTAACTGGAGAAGCTGCTACTATAGCTTTCCTACTGAGCAACCGACTGTATAAACTAAGGCAGCAGGTTCCATCTAGCATATACATTAATTCCAAATATATAAACATACCATCAAAACAGAAAGCTCATAGAAAAAGATAAAAGTTTGTACAGAAAACAGGCCATATAAAGAAGTTACTCTGACAACCATAGTTGCCTTGAATCAATTGTTTATGTCACAGAGCATTCTCAAAAAAAAAAGTTTAAGCGATGCCTGGAGACCTAAGTATGTGGTTAAATGGGTTCTGGTACCAATTCCAACATGGGGAGGGTATTTCCCACACCAACAAACAATTCTCTGGATACCAGCAGGATGTCCTACAATTCAGCTCAACTCTGACACTACCTGGAGACAGATTCCCCAGGTGAAGAGTTCAGTCCTAAAGACTGCCCCCACCCCCACTTCTGATGCTAGTTGCAAGCCCAGTTTATTACTTGTGCTTCTGACAGACCAGCTATAGATTGGAGGTTCCAAGGAGCTTCTTGGGTTTGATTAATTTGCAAGTTCTGCTCACAGAACTGAGGGAAACATTTCACTCACTAGATTTCCAGTTTAGTATAAAAGGATATAACTAAGGAACTGCCTTCCAGTTTAGTATAAAAGGATATAACTAAGGAACTGCCCAATGGAAGAGATTGCACAGGGCAAGGTACGAAGATGGGCACAGAGCTTCCATGCCCTTTCCAGGCATTCACGACTCTCCCAAGTAAACAACTCCAAGTGTTCACCAACCTGGAAGTTCTCTGAACCCTGTCCTTTTGGGTTTTAGTGGAGGCTTTATTACAAAGTCATGATTTATTAAATCATTGGGCTTTGGTAATTGGTTCAACCTACAGAGGTGGTGGGGAGGGGCAGGGAATGAAAGTTCCATCCCTCTAATCACAAGGTTGGTTCCCTCCGGCAACCAGCCCCCATCCTAAGGGGCCTTCCAAAAGTCATCTCATTAACGTAAGAAGAGAAACCCTTATCACTCCCATCTCTTAGGAAATCCCAAGGGTTTTAGCAACTATGAACCATGCCCTGTGGATGAAGACCTATATGAAAAAGGCAGTGTGGTCATCTGAATAACCAAATATATACTTCTCATAAATCACAATATCCCAGCAGTCAAATATTTATGTCTTTTTCCCACTGATCTTAACATTAAGCCTTCACACTGTCCTATTTCCCTACTTCTGTCTGAATAGCCTTAGTATTTATGTTTTTCCTAGGTCAGAGATTATATATTAATCTGTATAATGGTGCTATATTTATTGTTAAATCAACAGCATTAGCAGAAACGTTATGCACCTTAATAAAGCAAAAATTTTCAAGTAATTATTTAGGTAATCCAAATTAATGTATAAAACATGTTAACTCCTGTAAAGTTCCTCTCCTTTACAATTACATTTTGCTCAGGCAAATAAATTTGTTCATCTTCCTTAACTATCAATTTAGAGTAAAACATGTTTCTTACCAAGAGTTAACCTGACATCTTTTAATCTGTCATCATGCAAATCCAGAAGCCACACTGTCTCTTTCACTAAAACTACCTTTTAGTATGATTTTTTTTTTTTTTTTTTTTTAAGTAAACTTGAACTCAGGACCCCCGAGATCAAGAGTCACAAGCTCAGGGCACCTGGATAGCATTGGGCTGCTGTCAGCATAGAAACCACTTCGGATCCTCTTTCCGCCCCCCTCTTTCTGCCCCTTCCCCACTCATATGCTCTCTCAATAATAATAAATTTAAAAAAATTTTTTTTAATTACACAGTATAAGAAATTTGCCATATAGTTGGTAATATAGATGGTTTTTGAATATGCCTTAGTTTATAGTCTTTTCTGACTTTTTAATGAAATGCAAAATTTTCTAAGAAAATATCTATGTGAAAATATTCTCAATTGCAAATTCATTATACAGTTAAATATTTACTGAGTGTCTTTTACATAACAAGCACTCTTCCAGGTGCAAGTGATAGAGCAATGAACAAAAAGACAAAGTATCTTCAGGAGGGAGCTTTTTTGACTTTAATAAAAAGCATTTTACAGAAAACCAGTGAGAGCATTATCTACTGTGAGCATGGCTGCTTTAATCAAAATAAAAGCAGATTCCTGTAAAAAGCGTACTGAAATCCCATCACACAAGAACTTTCATTTTATCTTTCATTAGCAAGTGACAACAGGATGACAGAAAGGCACAAAGCACTACCAGATGCTATGGATGTGGCTAGTTTTGTAAAACACTGTATCTTCATGAGATAAGAAGTAACCAGGAAAATCTCTCCTACCACACAGAGGTTTGCTTTGCTCTCTAACTAGTGGCAAAGCACTTCAAAGGGCTGTGAAACAAGACAGTTATTCGTTTTTCTTATACAAAAATGTACTGAAATTGATCAGTTTCCTTGTGAAGACAGGCAGCTTCCTGTAGTATGCTATCTACAAGTTATTTTTGTAAAATTAAAATCACTTAAGGTAAACAATGGCTTTTGAGCTAAGAAAAATCACTCGATGTGTATAGAAATAAAATGAACTTGAATCTAGCCCTTTGAATGACCCTATCACAAAAAATTAACCAAGATTTTAAAAAATTAATGAAGTATATATTATGTACACTTTACCACAATTTAAAAAATAGCAAAGTGGTCTTTAAATACAATGCCACCACTAAAAAACATGTGCAAAGATAAAAAAAAAAGTTTTTTTTCCATTCTATTAAAGTATCTTTAAAACTTTACTTCATTTTTATCACAGTATTTTTCAACATTTCAAATTTCCGTACATATTTTGCTGTGTTTATTATTAAAGTACAACAGTTCAGCGTAATTGAATACATCATCACGTACACTGTGGTACATGTTAACTTTCTATGGATACAGGTGAGCTTTCAGAAGTCTAGAAACTGTGGCTCAGCGCACAGTACAAAACGAACTGCTGCACGTGTTGCAAGCTTTTGCAGCGTGTGCGGATCAAGATCCCAAAGACACGCAACCTTCTCTGGCTTCACAGGAAATGAAAACCACCACTTCACATAATCAGAGACACCAAGCAAAAAATATTAAAGAACCAAGCATAAACGCCACCCCTTCAGGAGGAAAAAAAAGAATCTCAATCTTAACTCGAGACAGTGCACGTGAAAAGACTGAGGAGTTAACAGAATCAAATTCGTGAACTTCCTCACAGTCACAGCATTACTGAATGTGCGCCCGCCTCCCCAACAAAAAAAACCCTTTGTAAAAAGCACCAACAGAGTTTTCAATCTAAGTTTCATCCTCTTCCCTCTCTGTGTTCCTTCCAATCGGCAGCTAAACAAGTCCAGCCTACTTCACTTTCAAAAGCTCCATCACAACACACACAGCGTCCCTCACACCAAGTTCACAGCCGTCACTCCTGAAAGAGTTGTCTCCGTGCCCTCACCCATGACAATCCCCAGTACAGACCCCACTGCACTGAAACTGTTCTGGTCAAGGTCTTTGAAGTCTTACATCTGGTGAACACTTGGATTTACAGCATTTGCCCTCTTTCCAATTTGACACAAGTGACTAGTTTCCCTCCTTCTGAAAGTACTCTTCTCATTTTTGTGACATTAGACTGACCAGGTTTCTGTCTCTTGCATTAGTTTCCTTTCACTGGTTTCTACATCTCTACTGATTCCTTAAATGTTGGTGCTCACCAGCAGTTCATCCCTGCTTAAGGCCAACTCCCAAGGAACGTTGTGCCCACGCCCAAGGTTATAATTACCATCTAACAGCCTTCAGGTGTGTATCTCCAACCTGGACCTCTCTCCTGAGCTCCAGGAACCACAGACATAACACATATACATACCTGGCCACCAGATGTCCTCATCTGGCTCTCCTACAAGGGCCTCAAACTAAACACACTCAAAACCAGAAACTTCTCCCCCTCAACACTAACTCAACTCCTCTACTGTGCCATTTATCTCTGTGCCATCCCATCTAACAAACGGCACCACTACCCTGCCTCTGACAAGTATAAAGCACCAGAATTTTTTTCCTTGACAAATTTTTGATAGCTCCAAAGTTGAGATCTACCATAACTGTATCTACTCTTACTACTTGCCCCAACCAGTTCCATTAAAGATGGAAAGCCCAGCCCTATCTTTCCAAAAGGCAACCTGTCTTCACCAATCTCCAAAATGTCAGTGGTTTTCAGATGCCATTAAGAAATGACTTCAAAGCAAACAAACAAACATTTATTGCTATTCAGTAAATATAGGCTACACATACAAAGTTCTTAGAATCTTAATAGTTGACTATGGTTTTGAAATTTCAGGAGCATAAGCATACATGCAAATCTCCAATACACGTGTGCAAGAGTTTTTAAATTTCCAAACAGAAAGAAAACAGACGTGTTAAAAAGGGATAAGATAATCCCATTAGTAACAAGTAAAAATGTCCACAAAAGCTTCACGTTAGAGCTGAAAAAGGATGTGATCTTGTAATTGTAAGCCCCTGCATCATTGTATCCTCTGGAAATCTTCCTCATACACAATGGAAACCTATCCTTAATCCTAACAGAAACTACCAATGCCTCAAAGCACTGGATGGGCTAATCATCTGACCAGACAGAAATGAAAACAGCACACTAATGTCAGAGCTAATGAAAGTCAAAAAGTGGAAGAGGTAGCTAAGGAATCCCTGACAGGACAGCTGAGGCATTACTAGCCACTACCGATTGCTCTAACACAAACAGATTACCTTCCCCAGGAGCGTGGGAACTATATACACTTCCAACTTTTACAAGTTCTCAAATTCACTAAGTCATTTTATCATCTACATCATATTCTATTACCAGGTGTTATCTTTCAAAAGGTGTGATTAGGAAGTCATCCAACATAAACATCAACCTCAATAGGCACTGTTAGGGACTAGAGCTAGGAAAGCCATCTGTTCAATGGAAAGAATATTTCTACTTCCCTAGTGATTACAGCTATCAGTGACAACTGTGAAATCCCAAGAGAAGACATTTTAACTGCCTTAAAACTAATTATTCATATAAAACTGGCCAAGAAATTAAATGTTACACAGAGGGCTCTCTAACCCCCTAATATGTTTTGGCTAATTATTCCATTGGTAGTCTACATCTGCTCTGCTAAAACTTGGTTATGAATCAGAGGTAACTCACCGAAAATGCTTTTATAGCTACAAGTGACTATAGATAGTAACTACAATTCACAAAAATTGTTATTTTTCAATGGGCATAAAATCCTCTTGAAAACATGTCCCATACAATAAAGAGATTACTGTCAAAATTTAAAATTTACTACTAGGAGGAATGAGACTAAATTTAACAAAAAAAAAAGTCAATTTTAACAACTTATTTTTTTATATCTTCAATACTCAACAATTTATGATGAAGAAGCATGTTAAGTACTGTCTGCAAAAGCAAAGTGAATCTGGGGCGCCTGGTGGCCCAGTCAGTTAAGCATCCATCTTCGGTGCAGAGCACGTTCTCACAGTTCGTGGGTTGGAGTCCCGCATCGGGCTCTGTGCAGACAGTGGAGAGCCTGCTTCAGATTCTGTCTCTCCCTCTCTCCCCCTCCCTCACTGGTGTTCTCTTTCTCTCTCTCTCAAAAATAAGTAAACATTTGAAAAAAAAAAGTAAAGTGAATCTATTATGATGATTTAAATACATAAATACAGACATTTGCAATTCTATATTCTAAGACATTCAGAAATACTGGTCATAATTCCACATACACAGTGGTGGGGTTTTTTTGGCCATGGATCCTCATTTGTTCCAACTATCACTTTTCCACCCTTCCTGTTTTTTAAAAAGACATTTTCTAGAATTCTTTTGAGAAATATATCTCCTAGATATTTTGATAGAAAAAAACCACAGCTCCTCAATATTCCTTGTAGCTCAGCTCTAGATGTGGTATTTCGTATCTTGGAGTAAAACAACTTTTAGTAACTTAGAGTTAACTATTTGAACCTGTTCAATAACATGTTAAAACCATATGCTTTAGAAATAAAAATGAATAAATGCGCTGTACCTAAAACTATTGATATGCATGAGCTAATCATACCAAATAGAAAATATTTAGGTCCAAACAGCCCATCACTTAATAGTTTTAGACAGCAGACACAGGTTAAGTATCATTCACAAGAGCTATTATACACAGTAGTTGCTGAGAGTAAAAATATTCGATGACAGAAACTAGGTCCACAGAACACCGTAGTATTACAATTTACCTTTACATATATCCAAATAATACATATAGAGAAAGAATCATCAAAGAGGTCAAGCAAAATATTCCAAATTCCTTCAGCCACAGGAAAGAGCAGTAGCAGAAATGACTCCAAAGATTACCAGAACAGAAACACTTTCTCAGTCTGTACTATCCTAACTCACCCCCCTCAAAACACATTTACCCTTAGGGATTCACAAATAACAAACACAGAATTCATTTCAACTGTGGCTACAATTTGTGAGCAGCCTTTCATTGCTCCATAAAGGCTCATCATTGTAGATGCTCATCACTTTTTAAGCCACATCCACAGCTGCTGTCTTAGACAAACAACATTTGCAGCAAAAACTTTAAAATTACATTTATAAAACAGTTTGACATAAAACAAAATCAAAAGTACTCCAGTGTAATACAAAAAAAAACAAACATATCTAGAGCACCAAAAACACGTGACTCAAGTCATTCTTAATAGTACTACCTTTCATTTACACAGTATAAGAATTATTTTCTAAGTTCTCTGACACGTATAATATCCTGTTTAACTTACAGCCTAAATCACAGGTATTATTCACACACACAAACAAAAGGGGAAGCAGAGCATCAAATTAGTTAGTAGTAGTGAAAAGAATGTGTTTCATGACCTTCAGCCTGTGTTCTTTCCACAACCTTTCTTCCAAAATCAGACACTGAAATGCAGAGACCAAAATCCCACATAAACCAAATTCCTGTTGAACTTTATCCTCCTGCCTCAGATCTTCACTCTGGCTGGAGTTAGGGAAGGGGCTCTTCTATTCAGTGAGCACACCCAATCCTGTAGATGGAGGACTAAAGGATATTAATCTCAAATTTGAGGAGGAGGGTGTGGAGAGGAAGAGTGCCCAGTAGCATCATCACATACTAGATTCCACAATCCTTAGCGACAGGAGTCTGAATTTCAACTCTTCCACCAACTAGCAGGTAAACCTGGGTTAAATTTGTATCAAACACGACTGCTACTTTCCCCACCAGACAATGGCAACAGCTAAATTTAACAACAGATCTCAAGGCTACTGAGCATCACATTCAGATAACAGATTACATTTAAAACACATTAGATGAATCTGTATTAATACCAGGAAGCCCCTTAGGGATGCCTGGGTGGTTCAGTTGGTTAAGCATCCAACTCTTGATTTGGGCTCAGGTCATGATCTCACAGGAGTGAGATCAAGCCCCGCATCAGGTTCCGCACTGGGAGTAGAACCTGCTTAAATTCTCCCTCTCTTTCTCTCCCCCTACCCTGCTTGCGTGTTCTCTCCCTCAAAATACATAAATATTTTTTAAAAACCTTGATAACATACGGTAGTAGAAGTAGGGTTTTAAATCAGTGAGAAAACGACAGAGCATTCAAAAAGTGATGTTGCTAGAACACTTCATCGGTTCGTTCATTCAACAAATACTTACTGAGTACCTTCTATGTACCAAGCACTCTATTTTAGTAGGGCAGAGAAACACAAAATCAAAAGGCAAACAGCAAATAGTTAGAAATTGATATATGCGAGTGAGAAAAATAAAACAGGAAGGAGTAGAGTGTGGGATAAAAAGCAGGATAAATGTGGTAAAATGAGAACGTACTAGAGACCAAGAAAAAGGTGCCAGCAAGGTGGAAAACCAAGAGTGTGGTATCCTACAAGCCAAATGAAAAAAAAAAAAATGTGTGAGCAAGAAAGGAGTGATCTAAGATATCAAATGTTCATCAACTCAGATAACATCTGAAAAAACTGACCACTACAATAACCTGCAGGGTAACTGGTAACTGGAGAGGAGCAGGTTTGCTGGAGTGGTGGAGATAAAAGCCTGGCTGAAGTTGCTTTAGGGAGAATGAAGAGTAACTGGAGACAGAAGAACTCTCCACAGGAAGTTTGTTGCAAAGGGCAAAAGAGAAATAGAGGACTAAAGCACAGTCCAGAGAAATAACAGCATGTTTGTATACTGTCAAGCATGCTTCAGCAGAAAGGTAAAAACTGAGGCCAGAGACAAGGGAGGCTAGCTGGCTATCCAATGTTCTAGAGTAGCCGAGAAGAGATGGGATCTTGTGCGCAAATAGAGGGCCTGCCCTTCCTTAAAGAGTTCTCACAGTGTTTTATAAACTCCAACTGGCACCAGAACCACCTGGAGGGAAACAGACTGCTGGACTCCTCACCTCCAGAGCTTCAGACATAGGAGGTCTGGGGTAGAGTGTGAAAGAATGTGCATTTCTTACAAGTTCCCACATTATCCCATGGCTGCTGGTCCAAAGACCTCATTTTAAGAGCCACAACCCTTTAAAACAGAAGACAGAAAAAAATGAGTATATGAAAACAAGGCTGTACATGTGGTTATACATTTGGAAAAAATAAGGTCAGCCTCTACATCACATAACACAGCAAAAAAACCAACCAACCAAACAACCAAACAAAAACGTCCCAGAAAGGTTAAAGGGATAAATCATTTCTTAAATTGTAAAAGGGCATTTATAAGAAAAACATAAGAATGCCTTCATAATCTTAGGGGTGAGGAAGACAAGCAAAACACAAAGCAAAAGGACAAACTACAAACTGGATTACGTAAAAATTTTTAAACCATTTAAGACAATAAGTAAGTAAAATTGAATGACAAATGGAAATCTGTGACAAAATACTTTACATAAAGTTGACAGAAAGTATCATCTAAAAAATAAAAACTTGTTACACAAAATAAGAAAAAGACACATTCCGTAAGAATACAGTTATAGTCATATCTAACTTTGACAAAATCTAGATTTAGTCAAATCTAATTTCTAGAACACAGATTTATTTTTAAAGTAATCTCTAACAGAGAGTAATCTAATACTTTATTTGAAGTAATAATCTAATATAATCCCCTTTTCCTTAAAGCCTTTGTTAGACTTCTCTCTGGGATTGCTTGCCACCTTCCAAGGGGCTTGAAGCTTTCAGGTGATTACCATTTAGGTAGAGAAACAAAAGCTCTATCAATACAGAGGGTACAGTAAATGGCAGAGGCAGAAGTAAAGCTGTGTGAACTTGAATTAAATTACTAAATTCCTGACCCTCAGACTTATCTATAAAATGGAGATACCATCTCCCTCACAACGTAGTTGAGGACTCAGCAGATATTCAACAAAATGTCAACTCCCTAAAACTTATTAATGTTTGCTAAACTATTGACACGTAATAAACAGAATGTCAGCATTTCCACTTTAAAAGAAAAAGTTGAAAACTATACTCCCAGTTGCTCACAGTAGTTAATTTCCTGGTGGAAGACTACCATGGCTGACTTTCCATGACATATTTAAATAACTTTTGAATTTCTTATATGAGTGATTTTTCCAACACAAAAAATAATCAAGGTAACTGTTTACAGATGACATTAATTAACCCTTAAGAAAAACTTCCACATCAACACAGTCACTTCCTTGAAATAATTAGAAAAACAAGCTACAATGAGATGAAAAAATAAATCAACTGCACATCTAAGCCTCCATGTTAATTTAAATCCTAATGTAACTCAAGATATTTAATTGACCAACTGACAACTTTCAGGAATTGCACCCTGGAAACTAGGCTTATGTCAGTGATATGTATCGTCTAGGTAAAATCCTATATGGAAAAGTATTTCCCCTATATTGGGGTGGGGGGGAAGGCCAGGATGAAAACTTCCTAAAACTTCTTAATGTTTGCTAAACTATTGACTTTGACTATTGACTATTGATAAACTATTGTTTATCAATAATTAGGAAAGAATCTTTGAAAGCTACAGCTACCAAGTTCGTTTTTTAAACATTGTAATAGTGAACTGGCAACTCCCACTAATTCAGTGCGATCCATTTAATCAAATAATGGCACTCATTATAAGCTGTAAGTAAATTACTAAAACTATCACTACTACCTCTGGAATGCTGAAATGGATTTAATTCACTTCCTTGACATTTGAATAAGCACAGATGACAGACACAACACACTTAATGAATTCCACAGTCAAGAGAATGATACTGCCTTGAAATACACACTAGAAAACTCACGGTATGAAAATCATCAGGCTCACAAATGAGCCTATCTTTCACTATAAAATTTCAAGTTGTGGCCTCCTTCCCTATATGACCATCTTCTTTTTCTCAATCTCCTCTTCTGTCCTTCCATTTTCTCTAACAGCGGCTTTGGAAACAACCAGCTGCAATTTAGTGCAAGCGGCAGAACTAAGATGCTAGAGGCGAGAGGCAGAGGCTGGGCTGAGCCAGGGGTAACTGAACCAAGACAGTTCTTGAGGAGGGATGGCTAAAGCACACTGGGTGAGAAGTGTGCATAGAAGAGAAATGTGTTCTAAAAGAGGCCACCCTGGTCAGTCAGAAATACAAGATAAAGAACACAAGCAGCATCAAGAAGGAAGACAGCAGAGGAGGTAAGAACGGCAGGCTCAGGGCTGACCATTTATTTTGTTTTGTTTATTTCTGAGAGAGTGCAAGCAGGGGAGGAGCAGAGAGAGGAGGACAGAAGATCTGAAGCAGACTCTGTCTGAGCTGACATCACAGTGTCCCATGTGGGGTTCAAACTCCCGAACTGCGGGATCATGATCTAAGTCAGAGTCAGAGCCACCCAGGTGCCCCAGAGCTGACCGTTTATTAAGCAACACTGGCAGTATCACTCCAACCAGGCTCGGAGATGAGAGATTTGTATTCTTGGTCGAAGACCGCACTCACAGAAAGAAAAAGAAAGCAAAGTGCATGTGACATTAAAAGGTAGCTGAATGGGGATGCCTGGGTGGCTCAGTCAGTTGAGCATCCA
This sequence comes from Acinonyx jubatus, assembly GCF_027475565.1. Lineage (NCBI taxonomy): Eukaryota > Metazoa > Chordata > Mammalia > Carnivora > Felidae > Acinonyx > Acinonyx jubatus. The sequence continues at coordinate 180,554,739 of NC_069382.1, forward strand.
ACTCTGGCTCAGGTCATGATCTCACGGTTCTTGAGTTCAAGCCCCGTGTCAGGCTCCGTGCTGACAGCTCCGAGCCTGGAGCCTGCTTGGGATTCTGTGTCTCGGTCCCTCTCTGCCCCTCCCCCACTTGCACACTTGCTCGCGCTCTCTCTCTCTCTCTAAAATAAACATTAATTTTTTTTAAAAAGTTAAGTTAAAATATTTTTTAAAAATGGAGCTGAGTGGTATAAATTGAAGAGAGTAAAAGACCAGCACAAGTCTCTCCCCAAAAAGCATGCTAGAACTAGTCTCAGCTCATTCATTGAATGTGTCTCAGCCATTAGCCAACTGGAAATTATTCAGTCCATCTGTGCCTACGTTTAAATGAGTGGTGACTTTAGAACATATGATTAGCAAGATCTTTTCCAGCTCTGAAGTTTCCTGAATGGCATGGATTTAATAGTCTGTAACATTTGTGACACAAGATATAATTACATTCTATGGTATGTTACAGGGAGAATATAATATACCAAAATATAAATAAGAATACAGAATCACAGTCTAGTATCCTTACAAACCACACTTCATCATCTTTCATTAAGTCCAATAAGAAGCAAATTCCCAAAGTCTCCTTTAACCTTAGAAACTATAGCCTAAACTCTAACCACCAGGCTTCACTGTCAATACATTTGGAGATGGAGAGTTTGGTCACTTGCGGCATTTCACTGAGCCTCTCCTTTCAGCTTTTTTCTAGAGGACATGTTGAAATGGCATTATGCTTTTTCTATTTTTCAACACTATGGGTTTTCAGTTTGCTAATGTTTCGTATTCTACTTCAAAAAGTATGGTCCAGAAATGGCAGAAAGCTGAACATAATCCAGGAGGTCAAGTTCCTCCACGGGTTTTTCATAGACCAACTATGCTGAATGTCAGCCTTATTATCACTTAGACTAAGTGCCACCTAGTGGCAAGCGTTACATATAATTAAATCCATTCAAGTCCTATTCATCCAGCACGTAACATTCTAGCTGATAACAGCTATACCATAATTATACAAGATAAGTAAAATATTGATCCTGTCTTTATGGAGCTCGCTGACAAATCAGAGAGAGAGGGAGGGATACTCGAAACAGATCTATTCATGTAACGCAGAAAGATATTAAATGTTACCAAAGTATACAAAATTGTTACAGAAACAGGCAAAAGTAAGTATTCAGCAGTTGTTTAAAAGCTAAAGGAAACAAAACACTATTAGGCAGATTCTCGTGTACCTGCTTACATCACTCAGACTTTCCTACTTCCAGTTGCTTTACCCAAGTTTCAATCATTCCATTTTTTCCTCCCCACTCTCCTTTCCACCCTTGCCCACTCTCCATCTTATCCTTTAAATTCTCCAGAGAGGGGGAAGAGAAGGACGTATTTATTGAGTCCACCTACTACTCCCAGAACTGAGCTAGGCATTTTATATCCCATATCTCATTTAATCTTCACGACAATACCATGAAGTATTATCTTCTCCGATTTTTCAGACAACGGCAAGACAGATTAAGTGAATGCTCATGGATTCCAAAGCTTCCTATACCATCCTGTCTCAGAAAGAGCTGCTTTGTTCTTTCCACTGATAAGCCTACTACCATCAAGATCAGACCCTTGATTATATTTCTCTTTTGGTCTCCATCCATCCCATTCTATTCTACAGATTACACCCAGCCACACCTCTTCAAAAATGTTCAAGCCTTCCTGCCCCCATCCCTGATTGATATCCAAATCCTTAACTTAGCACTCAAGGTCCTCCAAGAAGACCCAAACACTCTTCCAGTTCGATTTCCTAACACCCCCCCATCAACTCTCACCTTTTCTATGAACTCTCCTCCAATTAAGATAATCATTCACACCTCTGTGTTCCCACCATTATACATGTTACAGTACTTATAATTTCCCTTATTATAACTCTCTGTTTGCTTTCCACTAAATCATAAGCTTCACCGGACAACTTCTTTTTAAGACCAATACATGGCAGTCATACCTATTACGTGCTCAACAACTGTTTAAAACATTATTTCTGCAGTTACACTGAAGAACCACCAAAGCGTGGTTACACTCATTTCCCTGAACCACCCTCCCCACCCCTTCATGACAGGGAACCTCAATGTTTCCACTTCCTCCACTTGGTGTATGGATCAGGAGCTTTGTACAGAACTATATAATTTTTTGAGCGAAAAATTTTCTCAGACTCAAACCAAAAGTTAAATGAATTGAAAAAGTATGCTGGAAACTGTGGAGATAATAAAAAGTTCAGTGGTTGCCAGGAGTTAGGGTTGGGGAGGGAATGAGGAGGCAGAACACAGAGGATTTTTAGGGTAATGAAACTACTGTAGGATACCACACCGGGAGATACATTTACATTTGTTCAAACCCAAAGAAGTTTAAGGTAAACTACAGACACAGATAATAACGTGTTGATGTAAGTTTTTTTTTAATGTTTATTTTTTGAGAAAGAAACAGAGACAGAGAGTGAGTGGAGGAGGGGCAGTGAGAGAGAGAGGGAGACAGACTCTGAAGCAGGCTCCATGCTCCAAGCTGTCAGCACAGAGCCCAACACGGGGCTTGAACTCACGAAACATGAGATCATGAACTGAGCCAAAGTCGGACGCTCAACCAACGGAGCCACCCAGGTGCCCCGTAAGTTTATCAATCACAACAAATCTACCACTATGCTGGGGGGTGTTGATAATGAGGGAGGCTATTTATGTACAGGGGCAGGGAGAACATGGGTTATCTCTGTACCTTCCCCTCAATATTGCTGTGAACCTAAAACTGCTCTAAAAAATAAGGTCCATAAAAAAAATAAAATAAAAACAAGGTATGCTAGCAAAATAAGATAAGATCTTAGTGGGTCTGCAGTTTTCCAATGAGGGAACAAATACCCTTCCTTCAATTATGCAAACCAGCCTAAAGCTACTATGTTCTGTCTGGAGCAAGACTAGTTCCAAAATAAATTGTTCATAATAATAAAGAAAAAAACCCACAATACTAGTCCTATACTTTATGTTATATAACTGCAGTATTAGTTACCTTATAATCTTTGTCACGCTAATAAAAAATAACAGGATTTCATAAAGTGAGCAACGTTTTTCCTGGTTATACAAACTTTTTATGAGAAATACACTCTTATTCATTTATAATTCTATCATCTGATTAATAATGCACAGAAGACACATTAGCTCTAAGGCCAAGTTAAAACTATCAAATATAGGAAAGGAAGCATGGATGAGGAGTTAAAAAGAGGCAATTTGATTTTCTAGCATATTCTAGCTCACATCCAACAGGTGCAGCATTTTCATCTCAAGGCTTTTGCAACTTAGGATACCTAAGAAACAGTGGTTTCTATACTGTTTTGTAAACTTAAAATAGTGCAGATATTTCCAAGACTGCCATGAACATAACCAATCTGACTAAAAAACTGTCGTGCTTATCATTATATACTGTCTCAGCATAACAAACTTACACAAATATTTATGCAGATCGGTAATTACTACCAATTATACAACCCAAGCCACAATGCCTCTAATGCTTGCTTTTCCTCAGAAGCATGTTCAGGAAACACATTATCTTTTTCATACCACTAGGATATCATTTCATTCCCTGAAGCAGAAAAAGGCCTAATGAGGCATAAGTGACACCATGATATTGTGCCAGGCCTAAGGGGCATCCAGAACTGTGGGCAGGGTGTATGAAAGATGGTAGCAGTTGGGCATTCAACATTCCTACATTATTATTACCACTGTCCAAGCAGAGGAGAAAGCAGTAACAAGGAGACCCCAAAAGTTGGGGGTGACTTAATGGCAACATCCATGGTCAAGCAGTAATTTACCAAATATATCTGCTCAAAATGCCAAAATACATATTTCAAGGGCTGCGGTCCACTGCACTAAATACACTGCTGCCTTCCTAAAACATGACCCACAAACCACAGGTTACAAAATAAAAAGCCCATCTTGAACCCTGCCTATGAAAGGTTACCAGAAGAAACCAATTGTTACAACTAAAATATTTGTATACAGTGCTTTACTCTTTACAAATCACTTAAACATACATCATGTTTTTATTTGAACTTTACAGTTTCACATATTTGACCTTACTTGATAGCCACGATACCTGTCAGATAAATACAACAAAATTATCATTCCCTTTTATATAGAGGTAGAACATGAAGCTTGGAGAAATCATAGGTAATTTGTCCACAATTCCTGAGGCTTCCTGAAGATTATCAAGTTATTATTTCATTCAGTGGCATGGATCTCCCCCCGCCCCCCCCCCTCCACACACACCCAAAAAAGCAGTCCACAGAGTCTTAAGTTTCAACATACATCCCCATGCATCTAAGGACTTAAAACATCAAAAAATAATAGAACCTTTTGAGAAACACTCGCCAACCATGCAAAAAACAAAATGTGAAATTTAAGCTTGTCAGTTTTGCACAAACAATACAGTATAATCCAAAAGGAGATTCTAAGATTTTACTACAATGTTCTCATAGGCTATGAGACTGCCTGTAGCTGAAAATATCAATTCCTTTGGGTACCTCAGCAACTAAATTCCCTACAGAATCAATACATTCCCTGTATATATCAAATTCTACCTACAGGAACCAGTTTGCAACAAGGTTTCAAAGTACGAGTCATTTGTTCAAAAAAACCTTTTTACTGAGTCCCTATCATGTACTGGCCACTCTTTTGGGTATAAGAATATATAAATGACCACACACACACACACACACACACACACACGCACAGTATCTGTCACCAGATAACTATAAGCCTTTGAGTGTGACAATTAGAACTCAGCACGACACAAGAGAATTATACTGACTCCTTTAAGAACACATGGAAGAGGCAAGGAGGCTAGCCTGCTAGATCCTGGTAGACCATCCTCAGACTCATGTCTTGAATAATAACCCAATACCAGCACTTTTCATGCACATTAAATTGCTAAATCCATCCAGGAAACTACAGATTCTTAAATACAGCTGGAGCACTGATTATGAAGGGAAATATCAACAGTTCAGATGGAGACAAAGTAAATGAAATAGTTAGAGGACCCTATATGCCACACTAACATTTTTTAAGCACCTGCTATGTGCCAAACATCCTACTAAATGTTTTCTTGCATTTAATCCTCACATCCCACTGAACGAAAAATAATTATCTTACAATTGATGGAAAAGGCAAGGAAAGTTAGATCACTTTACAATGTTACAGAGGTTTGAAGAGGCGGAGACAGAACTGGAATCCAGTTCAGATTAAATTCTAAATGTGAACTACAACTCTCTACTCCACTGCCTCTTTAATGAAGACTGCTAGGGGGAGCCATTGAAAGGTTTTTAAACTAAGAAATGAAGTGATCAGATTTGCTCTTTAGACGGTGTGGAACCTGGATGAAGGAGTTGAGTCTACAAACAAAAAGGAAGCTGCCAATGTTTATAGTAATCCAGGTGAGAAAGGAGAACAAGAATTGTGGCAGTAGGGGTGAAGGAGACAGATTCAAGAGATTTTTCAGGAAAGAAAAGTTTCAGTTGTAAGTGACTAAATGTGAAGAGTTAGTGTGAGAGAGGAATCCAGAAACCTAGCTTGGGGAACTTAGCTGGGACAGGTTATCATCTACCTGGAACAGAGAAGCAACACTTTCCGTGTGTTCAATATCTACTGAGCATCTCCCAAATGTGAAACTCTCCTCGACCGAGGGCCAACCCTGAAATTTATGGTCCTGGTTGTTAGAAAATATTCTTTAGAGCAAATAACAAAGCTTTGAAAACTGTAAGGTATACTGAAAATCAGTCATTACTATGAACAAATTTGACCTACAGTCTAGTAAAAACATTTTCTGCTACCATTAAAAAATATATATTGCCACATGCATAAAATAAAAACTTGAAAAAATATTACCACATGCAGAAAACAAATCAATAGACGGAAAACATCTCACAACTTTACAACATATTATTAGGAGTTTGACCGATTTTCAGTTTCTTATACAACACACACGTCACCTGTAATTTGTTATACTTAGCCGTCTCCGTCTAAGCCTATAGGGGAAAATATGTATTGGTTTTATTTACCCAAGCTATAATGCATATTTTCATTTTTTTTCATCCCACTATCACCGTTGCAACTTGCCAAGAACTTCGTTCATAACCTCCTACTTGGCTTCCTGTAAAATATGACCTACTTCACATCAGCTTATTTTGGTAACAATTCCTAGACTTTACTACACCTTTTATCCAAGGATGCTCTCTGCAAATCCTACGGCACAGCAATCCTGTGCAGATGTGGCAAGTTATTACAATTCCCATTTTACTACATAGTTAGGAAATTGGCCCAGGGGAAGTAGAGTAACTTGGAAATAATCATAAAGCCAGATGCCAAGAATAACAACTTTTAGTCAATCCATGAGAAAATACTGCCCCTAGTTGAAATAACATGAAATTTAGTATTAGGAGGAAGCAAAAAATGTTTTAAAGCCACATCCTAGGTTTTTAAATTTTATTTTTAAAATGACCCAATACTAGAATTAAGATTTGTGAGAACTTTCAAACACGCCATTTTTTCCCTAACACCTTATCCGTCCAAGTGCCAAAGATTATTTAATAAATTACAGCTGGCAAGAATGGCTCCCCCCCACCCCCACAAACCATTTTTTACCTTACCCCTTTAAAAGACATTGATAGAAATCTGTTATTGGACAATTGGTAACTTTTTAACAAACCTAACTGCTTAAAATCTGATACCTAGAAGCATATGTTAAAATAGATCTGGAAAGTGAGCACCTTATATTTTTTTCCCCGAAAACACATTCTGCAGACTGACTTACAATATGCATGGACAATAAATTTAAAGCTTTTATAGTGAATAATCAGAATGAAAGTTTCCCAACCACAACCCATCCCGTATGTTTCTAAATATGCTGTTTTTGATACAATTTAGTAAAAGCAACATTTTATTTGATCACAAAATAAAACTCTTATTCAATTCAGAAACAAAAAACAATTTGTGAAAGTAGTTTTTATGTTTGTGTGATCATTCTTACCCGTACAAGTCAGAACAAAATACCTCCCATTATTACAGCATATTTATACTTTGCTTACTGTCAGAAAAAGCGCACTCAAGATTTTACCTGCAACAGAATGGTTATGCACAAAGAACAAGTATGGGAGACAAATGATTACTGGTAAAATCCACTCATGGAACCCAGACTGAAAACAAAGTTTCACAAAACCCTCACGTATCAATTATGAAACGTCATTTTCCATTAATTAAAATTCAAACTACTAATTCTAATCACAGCCTTCAAAAAAAAAAAAAGATTTCTACTGCACCAACATTCCCCACACTAAATCTTGTACATCCTCTACTAAGCATCACTTTACGTGGAATTTTAGTTTATAAAGGAAATGACACTCCAAATGATTTTGTGGGTAACACAACTTCTAAAAATAGTGATCAACTAGTAGGGGGAAAAAACTTGTGAACAGTATATTCAGTCTAGTAATCCTGGTAAATCAAGAACTTCTTATCCCCAGCACCAGAATATTCAGGCTATTTAAATACACCACACCGACTCTCCCCCACCCCCACACACAACGCCCAGTTTTTACATTACCATAACAAAAAGCACTCTGAACAATTTAAAGCTCCTTTAACATTAGAAGTGACTTTACCTAAGACTATTACTTAAATGTCTTTTAATTGCATTTGATTAATGCATTCCACGAAGATTCTAGAAGCAGTATTCATCAACCAGAAACTGCACTCTTAAGCGTGTTCCTCATTTCAACTCCAAAGATGGGACAGAAGGGTTGTCACAAATCTACAGAGCAAAAACATACAACTATAAACTATCTAAAGATTAAGAAAAAGTAAAACATTTATATCAAATTCCCAAGCAGGATGCCTCCCTTTTGCCTTAGGCAGGAGTTATTGGTAAAATAAACTCTAGAGCTAGAGTCTAGAAAATGCTGACATTTTCAATCCGAATACTCACAAGTCCTTTAACATCAAAATTCACTCTACTACTGTTCACGTACAAAATGAATATTCAGTGTGGATATCTGAAACTAGTCTCACACACCAGCAGGAAAAGGATACCTCGCACCTCTTCTAACCGCCCTACAATACCCTCAGGTAACCCAGAGGCAAAGCTACGACAGCTGCCCTTGGCCTAGGCCGTCAGAAACAGCCTAAGAGCGGGCGGTGGAGGGGGCGGGGGAGCAATAACCAAGAGACCAGATCTTTTTCCAGGGCTACTGTTTCCAAGCAAAACAACCAGGGCCCAAAGAGACCGCGAAGAGAACTGGAGACACTGTAATCCCGAGAGAAAGGTGGGGGGGGGGGGGGGGGGTTGTGCACGTAATCCCAAGAGAAAAGGGTGCTGAGCGCCGAGGAGGAAACTAAGTATCCCCATGCATCTTTAAGACCCACAGAAACAACAACAAACCGTAGGGTCTGTCTGCTCGCAGGAGCACCAGATGGAGTCCCCGAGGCTGAGACAGTTCAGCCGACATACTCCGTGGGTAGTGGATAAATCAACCGATGATGAGAGGGAAAGGGGGATGCCAAGCGAATAAGCCACTGGATGGGGGAGACAAAGACTCTGGGGGTGATCAAGTGCCAAACGGAAAGGTGAGAGGAAAACAAGTGAGAAAACGGAAGAAAAATTAAAAGGCAGAAATCTGGTGCCTGGGCTATGGCAGGTCACGGAGCTACCGAGTAGAGAAGGGCACAACAAAGGGGCACGGGAGGAAGGACAGCTGAGATGAGGAGATGGAAGAGGGATGCGGGGCGCGACGGGTCGGACAAAGCGCCCAAGGCGGTGAAACAAAGGGCCGGGGGTAGAGAGTCGCGGGGGGCAGCGGGGAAAGACAAAGCGCCCGGGGCCGGGGGCACCGGCCGGGCGAGGAGGCGGCGACCGCCCGGAGGAACAAAGCTGCGCGGGGCCGGGAAGCAGGGCCCGCGGGCGGCGGCGCGAGAGGCGCGCGACGGGCACGGCGGGCACGGCGCCCGCGGGCCCCGCGCGCCCGGCTCCACTCACGCCCGCACCCGCCGGCGTCGCCGCCGCCGCCGCCGCCCGCCCTCACGCGCGAGAGCCCGAGCCACGGCGGCGCAGAGCGGGGAGCGCACGGCCACACGCCGCCGCCGCGCTCGACGCACGCGACGCCGCCCCCGCGGCCCCGGACGCCAAGCGCGCCGCGGCCCCCGAACACGCTGCCCGCCACGGGCTGCGAGACGCCCGCAACTTTCCCGATTCCCAGCGCTCCGATTCCCCCAGACTTACCCTGTCACAACAGGCGCCATCTTCCACAAACTCTCGCCAAAACTCCAACCCTCGCGAGATTCCCCCTGACGCCTTCCCTGGTCCCTCTCCCCCGCCCCTTCCCTTTTCCCTCACTCCTCAATTCCACCCAGCCCCCGCGCTTCTTTTCCCCTCGCAGCCGCCGCGAAGAGCCAGACGCCTCGCGCCGCCCGCGGAGTAGGGGAGCCTGCTCGCTGCCTTCCCTGGAAACCTACCCAAGCGATGGAGCATGCGCAGGCGGCTCCTCCGCGGGCGAGCCCTCAGTGTGGTCCATGGGGAGCGCTCCGGTTATCCGGGTTTTGGGACGCGCCCTGAGGGACGTACGTGGAGACTGAGGAAAACCGGAGGGGATTACAACGGGGACGGGGAATGGAGGGGTCAGGAGGCGGGGCCGAGGGGAAGGGAGGAGGGGTCCTGGGAAAATCTGCCGCGTTTCACAGGCCTAGATGAAACACCTCCTCAAATGGGTGTTTTCCAAGTGGCTTCCCGCTCACTCTGGTTCCCAGCCCTTTTCATTCATTCAGACGTTCATTGGACGCCTCCCTTATGCTAATGTCAGCGTTAGATGCTGGAGCTACAGAGATGCCTGGAGTTCTGCGAGTGACAAACCTAGAACTGTCTTCGCTCATTGGGTCCCCCGTGCTAGCGCATAGACAGACAAGTTACAACGTGGGCTGACCCTCCAGAGCTCTGTAAATGGAAAACTTTTGCAGTTCAGCTCTGTGGACTTAACTTTCTTCTCCTTGGGTGTGAAACGAGGTCAGGCCAAGGCCTCTGGCAAAGACACCCCTCATGTCCACCTCTCTCACGCATGTTAGGGCTCTGCGCAGTTTTCTCCAGAAGTGAAAACTGCGTTGGAATTGCGAGCCAACACTCCCCCACCCCGCACTCAAACCAGGGGTGCCGCTGGGGCGCAGATTGGCCTGCTGTGTGAGCCTTTTTAGCACCTGATCGCAGTCCCCAGCCGTGTGTGAACGCAGGGGTAATGGGGGCAGACCCTGCCCAGGTCCTCCCGTGGGCCTGGCAGAGTGAAGGACGCTGGTCGCTGCCCGAAACGTACTTCAGGCAACCTAACCCTGGAAACACCGGAGCCAACTTGGTCCGTCTGGGCATTTACTAGGAGGAAGAAGGGCCTGAATCCTGACCCCTTCTTCCTACCTGCAAGATCCCTTTCTCCACCTCCAACCCACCCCCACCCCCACCCCCGCCAGCCTTGCCCTTTCAATTCCTAGAGATTCCCAGATCGGGCACTGCCTCCTGTAGGGAGCCCCAAAACCCGGAGAACTGGAATCCGCTGCCGGAGACCTGCTGAAGGCGCTGCAGGATTGGCGCGGCACGCGCGAGCGGCACTGCGCATGTGCCCAATGCGGGCAGCCCAGTCTCACGCTACACCTCCTTCCCACCGCCTTCCACTACTCAACTCAGACACAACACGGGCCGTGGGAAATTTCCTAAACCTCGCGAGAACGCGCCCACTGTTGCCTATGCTTTCGCCCCCAAATCTCGCGGAGCCCAGGCGGGACAGGTGTTTGTCTAGTGCAGCTCCAGGCGCTGTTCGTGCCGCGCGTGCCCGGGCGGCGGGCGGGGTGGGAAGGGAGCGGCTGGCCGCGGAGGCGGGGCGGGTGGGCGCGTGGCGGGGAGCGCGGGGCTGAAGGCCGCTGGGAGGGGGCCCGACGTGTTGCACACACACGCCGCGTGACACTTTGTGGAAGAAAAATGGGTGGCGGGGTGGGCGGGCTGTAAAGCAAGAAGGGGAAGCCAGGAGATTAGAAACTCCTCTTGGTGCTTTTGGTAAGAGGTCAGACTGTAGGGCAGGAGGAGCCCCAGGCCGATCCCCCGGGGAGGTTTCCTGTCGCCTTCCTCGAGCCGGGTACTTTCCTAAAATGTGTTTGACGCCGCACCCCCGGCCTCCGGGAGCTGACAGCCCCCACTGTCGGGTTTGAGTCATGCCTCTGAGTCACCTAGTCTGGCCACCACTTTACTTGGTTTAAAACAAGTTCAGATTTCCTTAGCTACTCTCTTCTAGCAATTGGTTGTTTTCTTTCTGATCTACCCGCTGGCCTCGCGAGTTGGGTAGGGAAAGAATAGTGCTCTCTGCGCTTCTGCACTGTCGCCCGCCTCGCATTCAAGGACACAATTTAAAAATTTCTTTCCCCTGATTTCTTCCTAGCTTTTCGAAGTAATTCCTATATATCAGTTTCTGTTCTTGTGGGTTTTATTTTCCTTTCCTTCCACTAATAAGAGTTAAACTGTTGGCTTTGCTTTCCTTTACCTTTCTATTTGCTGAAATATTCATTCCATTTTAGGTATTGTTTCATCAGATGCTTTAGCGATGACTGGTTTCAGTGTATCCTTTCTTTTGAATTATTGGACCAGTGAATTCGTGGTTGCATTCTTCAATCAGGCGCGTTTCATATTGTCCTGGTGTGGTTTCTGTACCAGCTTAGCAGGGCATTCTCAGGAACTGGTGGCTTAGTGACGTCACGGACCGGCAATTAGTTTTGATTCAGTTAGAATTGAGTTTTGATTTTTGGAGGACAGTGAGTCCTCTGATAGAGGCTCACGTTCTGCTTGTTACGTAGTGGACAAGGAATCAAGTTTTTGAGTTGTTTGCAGGATTTTTAGTTATGTGTGATGATGTGTGTGCGCGCATTTTCCTATCCCTTTGATTAAATATTTCACAGAGAAAAAGCTGTAAGAATATTTAATACTGTAGCTCAGTGCAAGTCATATTTGGAACGGCATAGCTCAGGACAAGGACAATGCCCATGGGCAGATTCGTTGGAGCCTTCATTCCAAGAAGGCATTTCAGTCGTGGTCTAGTCCAGGCCATTTACTTAATTTGGAATCATGGCCATCTGAGAGTCCCAGCCACGGAAAGCCACGGTAACCATAAGCCAAGTCACAAATCATCTTCACCCTAAAACATGCACTGCCTACATTCTTTCCCCATTTCAGTAAGTGACAACTCCAGCCTCCCACTTCTCTAAGCCAAAAACCTTGGAATCATTCTTGCCTCCTTTTCCTCCCACATCCAACATCCAGTCTAACCAAATCATGCCAGCCATTCCTACAAAATAGACCCACAGTCCAAATACTCCCACACCTCCATGGCTACCAACCCGGTGTGACCCATCTCCTTCCTCACCTTGTTTCTAGAAAGTCTCCTAAGTGGTTCTCCCTTCTTCCATTCTTGCCTCCTGCCCCCAGTCTGTTGTCAATAGAGCATTCAGAGCAACCCTCTGGAGCTCTTTATGGTTTTCCCATTTCACTATAAGGATTTATGCCGTCTGACCTGCTACCCAAATCCCCTGATGTCGCTGACCTCACCTCTTCCTCTTGCCTTTGCTCACTGAGCTCTAACCAGCAGTCTGACTTGCTGTTCCAGGACATACCGGGCACACTATCAACTGCTTTTGGTCTTTCCTTCAGATACCTTGTTCATTTTTTTCTACCGCTTTCAAACCTTTGCTGAAACGTCACCTTCTCAGCGAGGCCTTCCCTGACCACTCTTCACAAAAGTGACTCCTCATACTCTCTAGTCCCTTCTTTATTTTTTCCCAAAGCACTTATAACTTAACATACCACATATCATACCTGTGTGTTGTGTTTCCTCTCTGCCTTCTCTCGTTATTCTGTAACATTAATAATGACAGGGACTTTTGTCTATTTGTTGTTTAAACCTAAGCCACTAGAACAACGTCTGGTGCATGATAGTCGCTCAGTGTGTATTTACAGAATGAACAGTATGTCTTCTCTACAGCAGAGGAGAAATGATTCTGGAAGCTCACTAAGCCTCCTAGGGTTGAAAACAGTATTGGGGTTAGACCAACAAGAAATACCCCAGTGCCAGCCTGCCTGGGGAGAAGAGATCCTATAGAGTAATCATCTGTGTTGACTTACTGCAAAAAAATTTCTTATTCCTGGGCTAGGCCAGTAGATGAATCTGCACTTATTCAAAGGGTTTCCTTTATTCATTTTAGAACCTCAGGAAAGAAAACACTATTGGAAGGATATTAAGAAACAGGTATTTACGTATGTTGCTAATGGGAGTGAAAATACGTATAATCTTTATGAAACCATTTTATACAACTTGTTAATCTGTTAATACTGTTAACCTGTTAATCCTACAGTTGCATTTCTGGAAATCTAGACTACAAATATACTCACACATGTATGAAATTACCTATATATTGCAGCATTATTGATGGTAGAGAATACTGGTAACAACCTAAATGTCAATCAAGAGGTGTCTTATTTAAAAAAAAAAAAAAAAATGGCACCTGGGCAGCTCAGTCCATTATGCATCCGACTTTGGATCATGATCTCACGGTTCGTGAGTTCCAGCCCTGCATCAGGCTCTGTGCTGACACCTCAGAGCCTGAATCCTGCTTCAGATTCTGTGTCTCCCTCTCTCTCTGCCCCTCCCCTTCTCATGCTCTGCCTCTCTCTCTCAAAAATAAATAAAGTTAAATATATACCTGAAACTAACACTGTATGTTAACTATACTGGACTTAAAATTTAAAACTTAATTTAAAAATCATGATATATTAGGGCACATGGATGGCTCATTCGGTTGAGCGTCCGACTCTTGATTTCAGCTCAGGTCATGATCTCACAATTTCATGGGTTCCAGCCTCGTGTTGGGTTCTGCACTGACAGCGTGGAGGAGCCTGCTTAACATTCTCTCCCTCTCTCTGCCCCTCCCCTGCTCACACTGTCTCTCTCAAAATAAATAAACTTAAAACAAAAACAAAAAACCCAGGCACCTGGGTGGCTCAGTCAGTGGAGCATCCGACTTCAGCTCAGGTCACGATCTCATGGTTCGTGGGTTTGAGCCCCACATCGGGCTCTGTGCTGACAACTCAGAGCCTGGAGCCTGCTTTAGATTCTGTGTCTCCCACTCTCTCTGTCTGTCACCCCTTGCACTCTGTCTCTCTTTCAAAAATAAACATTTTTTTTAAAAAATCATGATATGTTCATAGAATTGAAGAGTATGCATCTGTTAATAAGCCCAGGCTGCTTTTCATGTACTTATGTGGAGCGATCACAAAGTTTAGACTACAAGATACAAAACAGTATTAGATAAATACATACCTTTTGCTTCTATGTATCTAAAATGGCTCTGGAATAGAAACTGTAACAATGCCTGCACAGCATAAGGGATTCAACCGTTGGAGGATGTAGGCGAGAAGAGGACTTATCTCACAGTCTACTGTCTTGGATACTTTGACTTTTTTTTTTTTTAATGCTTTTTTTTTTTGTTTTTGTTTTTTTTAATTTTTGAGAGTGCGAGCAAGGTAGGGGCAGAGAGAGGGAGACTCAAAATCCAAAGCAGGCTCCAGGCTCTGAGCCGTCAGCACAAAGCCCAACTCTGGGCTCGAACTCACAAACTGTGAGACCATGACCTGAGCTGAAGTTGGACGGTTAACCGACTGAGCCACTCAGGCACCCTGGATATTTTGAGTTTGGTACCAAGTGCATATATTGCCTACTCAAAATATAAAACATTAAAAAGGGGGGAGAGAAAAGGGAAAAAATGTGCGAGAATAAAAATAATTGACCAAAGAAAATTATTTCCCTTCTGTTTGTTATTTTCTAAATTTTTTAATTAATTTATTTATTTTAAGAGAGAGAGAGAGAAGGGGGGAGAGAGAGAGAGAGAGGGAATGAGTGGGGGAGGGGGAGGGAGAGAGAGAAAGAAGGGGGGAGAGAGAGAGAATGAGCGGGGGAGGGGGAGGGAGAGAGAGAGAGAGAGAGAGAGAGAGAGAGAGAGAGAGAGAGAGAGAGAGAGAGAATCCCAAGCAGGCTCTGCTCTGCACTGCCAGGACAGAGCCCGACATGGGGCTCGAACCCACAGACTGTGAGATATGACCTGAGCCAAAACCAAGAGTTGGACGCTTAACCAACTGAGCCACCCAGGCACCCCCAAAATTAGTTACTAATAGAAGTTATGTACGTGACCTACCATCCCAGTAGAATTAACTGCAGAATGGTCAGTATTTCACTCCAGCCATCGGGCAACCCTGAACTCACAAGCAAACCCATTCACAGCAAGTTTAGAGTCCGTACCATCCATGTCAGACATCATCTTTGGTGGTTTAAAAAGCTGGATAATGCAGAGACCTCAGGGGACTCCCTGGCCAACAGAGTACACAGACAGGTTGCTGTGTAATTCTAGGACAGATGTAGTTTAGTGGCATTGGAGTACAATGGAGGAAGCACCTAAGTCTTGACTGATGGACCCCGGGAAACCTTGCAGAGATGACTATTGAACTGACTCTTGATGGAGGGGAGTTCAGAAGACAATCAGAGGAGGAAGAAACATGAGAGGCACAGGAAACAACATGTTCAGGCTCTGAGGTGTGAAAAAGCATCTTGTACTCAGGGGAACTCCAGGTGGGGGGGCTGGTGCATGTAGAAGCAGGGGGGAGGCATCCTAAACAGGGTCAGAAGAAGGACCTGCAGAAAGGTCCTCAAAACTTGGCATCGGCATCAGCTGCGTCCCACTCCCTAAGACTCTAAATGAGTTCATCTGGGTTGAAGCCCGCGAACAGGCATTTCTAGCAGGCTGGTCAGGGATTCTGTTGCAAATTGTTCATGAGCCAAACTTTGAGAATCTTTGTTGTAGGGGGTAGATGTAATCTTTCTTCAAGAGGTTCACGTTTGGGGGCACCTGGGTGGCTCAGTCAGTTGGGCATCCGACTTCGGCTCAGGTCAAAAAACAATAAACCATATTTAATATGAAAAGGCATGAGTTTGGGAGCCCCCGAGTGTATATCCAATAGGTATGTGAAGCAGTTAGTGGCAGTGACATAAGCACATTCATGAAAGGGGCATGTTTTGCTGTGGTGGTTTAAGCCACAGGGACATATTTCAACAATTCTTTTATTCTAACACTAAATTACACCATCTTCTATTAATGAGGCACAGTGAAACATTGAACATCAGCCTCAGGACGGAGAACGTGGGCTCCAACGCCACATTGTATGGATTCTGGCTCTAAGACCTTAGACACGTTACTGCCTATTGTCAGTGCCTCAGTTTCCTCACCTGTAAAATGGAGGTGATAGCACCTAATTCATAGGGTAGTCATGAGAATTCAAAATGTGTATTATGTCATGAGGATTCAAAGTGTTTATTATGTCTAAGTCACACAGAATGACACCCGGGACATAATTGCTATGGTGGTGTTAGTTTGTATCATTATTATTTTTATTCAATAAATCTATGAGTTGCATTCATCTAATGAAAATTATTGCAAAGCATGTGAAAATATCTTTAACACTTCAAAAATCAGTGTTGAAATTGCTGAATATAGGGGTGCCCGGGTTGGTCAGTCGGTTAAGCATCTGATTCTTGATTTCGGCTCAGGTCATGATCTCACAGGTCTCGAGAGCAAGCCCCCCTTGGGGCTCTGGGCTGACAGCATGGAGGCAGTCTAGGATTCTTTCTCTCTCCCCCTCTCTCTGCCCCTCCCCTGCTCACACACGTGCACCCTCTCTCTCTCAAAAAATAAAAAATAAGTAAATGAATAAACAGCTGACTACAGTGGCAATTTTATCCAGATTGGTGTGAATTCATTTCTTTAGCCTCTCCCACTTAGAAATAGCAGTATCACTATTATTATTTAATTTTAGGAGGTGCACGGGTCCTAAAAGGTTGGAAACCTGTTGTAGATAGGCAACGAGAGCCTCTCACGATGTAAAGCAGGGTTTGATGTGATGGGATGGTGTGCTTAAGAAAACCTGACAACTCACATTAGGTATTTGGGACTGTTTACTCCAGAGAAGTTTCTTGTGGTTTTCATTCATCTTTATACCTTTTTTACTTCATACCTTTTTTAATACCAATATTCCCATCACTTTCTACTCCATGCTAATTAAGGTCAATAAAATGTACAGGGGATTGAAAGAGTGTCCAGGATTCCATCAGACTGTGTAACTCTATAAGGAAAACAAGGATTAAAAGAAATAAAGAGAGCATTGGAAATGAGTCACAGATTTGCCTTCAGGAGAACTTGAAAAACAAAAATAAATATTCATTCTTTTCTTTCCAATGTATTTGACTTTCACAGGATTCTTTGGCCCTGGGAATTTGATCTTTTTTTTTTTCTTTTCTTTTTTTGCAGGCCCAAGTTAAGCTTTACATGAGTTGCTAACATGTGCAGCAGTTCAAGAAGGTGAAGTGAGAAAAAGAACGGGCCATTTACTCCAGTGATGTGGAACGTGAATGGAATCAAATGCACATTTGGTGTGTACAAACCTAATAATTTGTCAAAAGTTTTCATAGCTAATGTAATTGGAAGAAAATGTTTCCACGTGGGATTGATATGCCTTGTTCTTTTTATGATATAAACAAGACAAAGCCAGTTTTACAAACAATGACAAAACGACAACACTTTACAAAACACGAAAATACCGTATGAATCATGAAATACCACTTATTTGTTGACAAAGGAATATATATATATATATATATATATATATATATATATATATATACACACACACACACACACACACACATGTTGATTTCCTAAACTTTCCGCCTGGTCATGTATCACATATTACAGTGGTTTTTGGTTCTGCGTTGAGTCAGTGTTGAACACCATAGTTAAAAAACAGCTGGCAGGGGGCTTCAGCTCAGGTCATGATCTCACGGTTCGTGAGTTCAAGCCCCATGGTGGGCTTTGTGCCAACAGCCCGGAGTCTGGAGCCTGCTTGGGATTCTGTGCCTCCCTCTCTCTCTGTCCTTCCCCCACTTGTTCTGTCTCACTCTCTCTCCAACATAAAATAAAACATTAAAACAAATAAAAAAATAAATAACAACAACAAATAAAAATTAAAGAAAAAAAAAGAACAGCTGGGATATGAAGGAAAGAGCACCAGACTAGCTCTACCATTGAGTCCTACTAGCAGCCAGAAGGCCAACTGTGGGGGCAAGCTAATTTTTCCTCAACTGCTAATGGGGAATGTAGAACCTATTGCTTAGGGAAGTTTCGAGAATTCGTTCAGGTATTACATGAAATAACTATATACATAGTACGTACTCTGTAAATGTGACCTCTTTAGGAAAATCACCCATACTGATGCTGAGTTTTGTTTTGTTTTGTTTTTTCTCTATTAGTTGGACTAAGGCTACCTCCCTTAGAGATTCATTGCACAGATCAAACTAGATAATTATGTAGTTGAATAAATGGAAATAATTGTAATTTTATTGTATTTATTTTTGGCTGGCACATTTATTTGTAAAAATTTGACTATGGTTATATAGGAAATCCAGAGAACGGAAAAAGACCCCTACATTTTCTCCTCTGGCCTGTGTTACTATTAACCTTGGGCACAGGTGGCCTTTACCAGTTTTTCAAAGAAAGCCTTTATTCTTTGCATCTGTGTTACTTTGTGTCATAGATAGTGTCATGATAAGCATCAACTGGTAGATATGACCTTTGTGGCTAGCACCCTTGCCCAAAATAGACTAAGATCAACTTTGGAGCCAGTCTATTCAAGCACTGACAAATAGTGAGAGATATCAGTTCCTGTCTTCTGAAATACCTATGTCAGACAGTCGACTAAGAATGCCCTTAAACATCATGATCAAAGTTTTACATTGTCACTTTTAATGATTGCCATTATATCAATATCGTCCACATTTTTAATTGTAATTAATTTTTAGAAGTTTAATTATTCAACATGTAGGAATTTAAAAAAAGATCTTGTGAAATTACTGTAGGAAAAAAGGTATCTAAGATCATTTCTAATTAGGCTATTAAAAATATCGAGTATGGACTTAGTTTTATGTAATAGGTATGTCTGAAAAGTTTCATCTCAATCTCATAATGATTTATTTCATTTCTAAAAGGCTTTAGAGAACCTCTCCATTTAAAGATATCTTTAAAAACCATGTCAGGGACACCTGACTGGCTCAGTCAGTAGAGCATGAGACCCTTAACCTCAGGGTTGTGAGTTCGAGTCCCACGTTGGGCATAGAGTTTACTTAAAAAAGTAAGTAAATAAAAGTCCATATGTGTTTTTAAAAAACTAAATAATCCCAAAAATAAATAAACGTTGAAAAAAAAATTTATAAAAAACTAAATAAATTCAAATTTTAAAAATAATGACTCCGTGTTAGATATTATAATTGGTATTATTGTATGTGTAGTTTTTGCTACTTAAATAATTATTTAACTAAATTTGATCATAATTAGAATCCTAGGGAAGGTAAAATAATATATAGTAAGGTGTTATGAATAGCCCACTAGTGGAAAAAACATTTCTCAAGATCTTAAGTACAAATCTCCTCCCATCTAAGTACTTTGGAAAGATTTGGAAATTTATGCATGCTTTTTTTTTTTTCTCCCAGCTTTCCAAACACTTGGCTTAAATTCTACCCTCAGAATTACTCTTGACTTCAGTGAGAGTTATAAACTATCGTCTGAGAGAAGCATTTGGCTCCTACTTTTCAAGTCTAAGGTTCTCCAGAAATGTTCTTATGAAATGCGAATCTGATTTTCATCACACAGTTTTACCTACATAGCATCATATTTTCCTTCACCAGCAAACACTAAGTATTTTATTTTTAACTTAGCAAAGCTATATCTGTATTTGCATGGTACTTTCCAAGTTTCCAAAATAGGCAACAAATCAAAGAATCTAGGCAAAAAAAGGACTTAAGAACTGAAAGATAACTTCTGAAAAACAGATTACATACAGAAGTATTTAGTTTTATGCAATAGAGGGTTTTTGAAAATTTTTATGCCAATCTAACACACAAGAAAGCAGCTTGCTATTTAAAGGGATACTGTGATATGCAATCTGTGAATCAATAGTAAATATAATTGAGTCTACCTTGTCCCAAGCCTTTTTTCACAAATATCATCTCCCTCAGTCCTCAGAACAAGGGGGCAGGTAGGGGCTTTTATTCTTGTTTCTACAGATGAGGCTCAGAAGGCATGACTTATCCAAGTTATACCTCTAGAAGTGGAGTTTCTGATTGTCAGTGAGTTTTGGTCGTTTACTATAGAAATTCCAATGATTTTATTATTACAATCTGATAGAGAATATCTTCTGTCACGTACTCAGAATAACTGATTATAATTTTAATAACTTATTTACAAAAATATAAATGGTAAGGAATTAAAAAGATTTATTTTTAAATAGCTGTTTATATGAACTAGTAACAGTGAGTGGCTAAGGGTGGGTAGCCAAGGCAGGGAGAAGACCTAATACCCTTGTAGATTTTTGGGGGGTATGTTTGTTATTTTAAAAAATAATTCACCAAAGACACCACAAGAGAAGAATACTGAAGACTAATAAATACAGCCACAAAATCCTCAACAAAATACAGATGGCCCTTAACTTACAATGGTTTGACTTACAATTTATTGACTGTACGATGGTGTGAAAGTGATATGCGTTCAGTAGAAGCCATACTTCAAATTTTGAATTTCGATCTTTTCCCAGGCTGGTGATTTGTGGTACGATCCTCTCTCATGGTGCTGGGCAGTGTAAGCAAGATGCAGCTTCCAATCAACCATGCCATCATGAGGGCAAACAACCGATAGGTTTACAACCATTCTGTGCCCATACAATCATTATGTTTTTCGCTTTTAGTATAGTATTCAATAAATTACATGAGGGACTCAATACTTTATTATAGAGTAGGCTTTGTGTTAGATGATTTTGTCCAGCTGTAGGCTAGTGCAAATGTTCTGAGCATGTGTAAAGTAGGCTAGGCTAAGCTAGAATGTTTGGAGAGTTAGGTGTAGTAAGTGCGTTTTTGACTTATGATATTTTCAATTTATGTTGGATCTATCTGGACATGACCCCATCATAAGTCAGGTAAGATCTGTACTAGAGAATACCAAACAAACTAGGAATAGAAGGAAACTTCTTCAACCTGATAAAGAGCATCTATGAAAACTCCAGAACCAATATCATATTTAAAGGTAAAAGACTGATGTTTTCCCACTGACATCAGGAAGAAGGCAAAGATTTTCATTCTCACCAATTGTATTCAACATTGTACTGGAGGTTCTAATCAGACAATTTGGCAAGAAAATTAAATAAAAGGCATCTAGAGTACAAAGAGGAAAACTATCTCTATTTGCACATAACATGATCTTGTAGAAAATTCTAAGCACTACACTAAAAAAGTATTACAACTAATATACAAGTTTAGCAAGGTTGTAGGATACAAGGCCAAAATACAAAACGCCTTTATATCACCAAATATTTGCAATTGATGAACCAAAAATAAAATCAGGAAAACAATTCCATTTATAACAGCATAAAAAGAATTAAATACTTAGAAATAAATTTAATAAAAAAGTTTAGTTTTTATATTCTGAAAAATACAAAACATTGTTGAAAGAAATTTAAAAAGATCTAAATAAATGGAAAGACATCCCACGTTCGTGGATTGAAAGATATGATTTTTAAGACGGCAAACTCCCAGATTGATCTGTAGAGTCAACATAATAACTATCAAAGCCCCAACTGTCTACTTTGCAGAAACTGACAAGCTGTTCCTAAAATTCATATGGAAATTCAAGGAAACCAGAATAGCCAAAACGATGTTGAAAAAGGACAAAGTTGGAAGATCTATACTTCTGCTTTTTAAAACTTACTACAAAGCTATAGTAATCAAGACTATATGGTCCTGGAATAAGGTAAACATATAAATCGGTAGAACAGAATGAGAGTCTAGAGGGAGGCCTGGGTGGTTCTGTCAGTTAAGCAACTGACTCTTGATTTCAGTTCAGGTAATGATCTCATGGTTCAAGGGATCGAGCTCTACATCAGGCTCTGTGCTGACAGTGCAGAGCCTGCTTGGGATCCTCTCTCCCAATCTCTCTACCCTGCCCCTGCTGGTGCTGTCTCTCTCTCAAAATAAATAAGTAAACTTTAAAAAAAAAAAAGAAAAAAGAATGAGACCCAGATATGAACCCTCACATTTGTGATCAATTAATTTTCCAACAAGAGTGTCAAAACAATTTAATGGGGGAAAAAATAGTCTTCAACAAATGGTGCTGGAACAACTAGACATTCGCATGTAAAAGAATGAACTTGGGCCTGAACTTCGTAACATATATAAAAATGACCTTAAAATGGGCCAAAGTCCTAAATGTAATAACTAAAACTGTAAAACTCTTAGAAGAAAGCATTGAAGTAAGTATTCGTGATCTTGTACTAACAATGGTTTCTTAGATATGACAACAAAGTACAAGCAATAAAAGGAAAAAAAATGGGTAAATTGGATTTCATCAAAACTAAGCTTTTATGCTCAAGAAAGTGAAAAAGGCCCCCCACAGAGTGGAAGAAAATATTTGCAAGTCATATATCTGGCAAGGATCTAGTATCCAGAATATGTAAACACCAATATATAAACAATTCTGAAAACTTGAGTAATAAAAACTACAACCTAATTGAAAAATAGGCAAATGATCTAAATAGACATTTCTTCAGAGACGATATGTAAATGGTCAATAAGCTCACGGGAAAATAGTCAACATCATTCACCATCCAGGAAATGCACATCAAAACCACAGTGTGATATCATTTCACACCCACTAGGATGGCAGTAACCAAAAAGACAGATAATGACAAATGTTGGCAAGGATGTAGAAAATCAGAACGCTCACACATTAATGTGATGGAAATAAAAAAATGATGAAGTCACTTTGAAAAGCTGTCTGACAGTTCCTCGAATGGCTAAAGGTAGACCCAGCAACCTCACTCCTGAGTAGATACCCAAGAGAACTGAGAACCTGTGTCCACACAAAAGCATGTACATGAATAAGCATGGTGGCATTATTCATAATAGCCCCAAAGTGGAAACAACCCAAATGTCCATCGACAGATGAACGGGTAAATACAATGTGGCATATCTATAAAATAGAATGTTAGGTCGCAAAAAGAAATGAGGTACAGATATATGCTACAACATGGATAAATCTTGAAAACGCACTATATGGAAAGAAGTGAGTCACGAAAAGTCCATATTGTACGATTCTGCTAATACGAAGTGTCCAGAATAAGTAAACCTATACAGATAGAAATCTGTTAACAGTTGCCCAGGGCTAGAAAGAATGGGAGTGGGGGATGGGAGTGACTGCTAAAGTGTGAAGGACTCTTTCTGGAGTGATGAAATGTTCTAAAATTGTGGTGACGAGGGGCACCTGGGTGGCTCAGTCAGTTAAGGGTATGGCTCTTGATTTTTGCTCAGGTCATGATCTCATGGTTTGTGGGATCGAGTCCTGCTATGGGCTCCACACTGAGGGCATGCAGCCTGCTTGAGATTCTCTCTCTCCCTCTCTCTCTCTGCCTCTCCCCTGCTCGTGCTCTTTCTCTCAAACAAAAAAAAGTAAACATTAAAAAAAATTTTATGATTGCACAGCTCTGAATACACTAAAAACCATTGAATGTGCTCCTGAAAGGGGTGATTTATATGGTATGTGAAGTATGTCCTGATAAAGCTGTTAACAACAACAAAAAAAGGTAGAAAAAATTTAAACTGTAACTGTATTCAATTACGTGATATTTTTTGTCTTAGTCATTTGCTGAGATAAATATGTGAGCGTAGGCAAATAAACAATAAACTCCATAGAAAATTAAATAATCATCACTATGTCAGTTGATTTATCCTCTAGCTAGATTTATAGTAAGTTTGAGATTATATTTCTCGCAAGGATAAGATGTCTTTACATTTGAGAAGTGGACTGATCTTATTTTAAGATAAAAGTCATAGTTGAAATGACTGAGTACTGACTTAATCCAAGTAGTTCATGTACGTGATCCCATTTGATCCTCCCATGCCCCTAAATAAGACTCCTACTCCCGCTTTTATTTTTATTTTTTAATTTTTTAAGTTTTGTTTATTTAAGTAATCTCTACAACATGGGGCTTGAGCTCATGATCCCCGAGATCACGAGTCACATGCTCTCCTGACTGAGCCAGCCAGGAAACTCTACTCCCCACTTGTAATAACTAGGGAAGCTGTGGCCCAGAGCAGTTAAGTAACCTTCCTCAGTGCACACTTGGTTACAGACACAGCTAGAATGGGAATACTGCGGGCTCTTCTGACCTTTCCTATAACTTGTCCTCTGCTAGGCCTGCTGGGTCACTTTCTCTTTCATTACCATTGGTAAATTAAGATCCCAAGGCTGGGATCTTAGGGTAGGGTAATTACATAATGGGTATGTTAATGTTACCTTGAGAACCTTAAAAACTGGGACACCATCCCTAGGCCCCTGGTGGGAGCTGGTGATGGGGGTGGAGAGGTGTGGGGGAAGGAACTGGAAATAGAATTTCCTAATTTCCAAATGTGCTGGAAAAGATGAAGTAATTGAAAAGAAAATTCCAAAGTTTCTTCCAGCTCTAAAGTTCAGTCAGTTTAAGGCTCCACCTTAACAGAGCTGAAGGTACCTGGAATTCAGATAACAATTTCTTTCCTCTCCTGACTTAGTCTTGTTCAAGCTCCGCGGACTGGAGTGTCTCCCTCAAGGTTCCAATGACTACAGATTCACCAGGAAGTGTGTTTTCAGACTTTTTCCCTTTGGCTGTACCCTGTTGGCAAAATCCATGCCAGAATTATCTTTGCAAATTTCGCTCTTTTATACTTATTTAGAGAAATTATCCTTAGGCCACATATTTAATTTCAGTCTATCCTGTGTCTACTTCTTGTCCTTTGCTAAAATTGCCTTTCAATATGCGACAAACTGCAAAAACCACTTTTTAAAAAATTTAATTATTTTTAGAATGGGGAATATGTACCCATGGAACAAAATTTAAAATGTACAGAAGTGAATGCACATAGAGTTGAGTTGCCAGATCTGGCAAGCAAAAATACAGGACACCAGTTAAAATACAATTCAATTTCAGATAAACAACAAATACATTTTTAGTATAAATTTGTCCCATCCAGTATTGGGGACATATTTGTACTAAAAATGAATTTGTTGTTTACCTGAAATTCAAATTTAAGTGGGTATCCTGCATTTTAGCTGTTAACACTAAATGGCACAGAAGAGTAAAAATCCCTCTGGCTGCTGTCTCCCAGGGAACCAGTCAGTTACCCTTTCAAAAGAAAATCCTGTAACCAATTTCTTGAGTATCTTTCCAGGGATATTCTATAATTAACTTTCTTTTTGCAGCAAAGTTTTCAAGGCTCAATACAAAATAGATTTTGGAGAAGAAAAAAAAAAAAAAAAGAAGGATCTAAACCAAATATAACAGTGTCAATGTTTTTAATTTGGACTCCTGACAGTTTACTAAAGGAAGTTAATGGAGGCCATGGGATGATACCTCGGGGAGGGATATTAGTTCATACCAACTGGGTAACCTTGAATGTGTTCCTTAACTTCTGAGATCCTCTACAAAAGGAGGTTAATATTAATACTCACCTCATGCATTTACAGTGAATAATAACACATGTAATATACATGCAAAATGCCTGGCACAAGGTAGGCGTAGGATCAGCAGAGGACTCTCTTCCTGGATATTTTAGGGTATTCATTCATCTGTAACTTTCTTAAGAAGTTCATCATAAAGGCCTCTGTCTGGAAACAAAGGCCAGATGAACTAAGACTGTCTCACTATAACCTTCTAAGTTTGCCGCTGGGTAACTCATTAACTCAGTTTTCTCCTTACAGCCTCTACTCCACCACAGACGTCATTCGGGGCCCTAATGCCTCAATTTGTCCTTTCCTACTTTCACTTATTGAATCTATTCCTCTGTCAACCATGGATTCAAAAAAGTATTTACCGAACACCCACTCTGAGCAAGGCATCAATCTAAGTACTGGGGAGACAGGTTTGAGCAGGTAAGACAAGATCATTGCCCTAGTGTTCAGGGATGGAGACAGAGATAATAAAAGGGTAAACAAATAAGTCAGACTATTTTGAATAATGATAGAAATTGTGCAAAAAATTAAACAGGAGTGGAAAACAGTAGGGGGAGAGGGAAGCTGACTTTATTCAGATCAACTGCCCTATTAATAGTAAATTCCTTCCATTGTACTTAAGCTGCTGGAAGTACTTTAATTGTGTCATTCCTTTAGAAAAGTTTTTGAACAATGCAAGTAGAGAGCAACAACCTTTACAATTTTAAGTTCTTTAGACTCAGCGGTATGTAGCTACCAAGATCTTTCAAAGGTGTGGACTTGGATATTTCTACCTTTCTTTGGTAATGTCTCCATGGGAAAGCGAAAAGTGATAAGCATTCAAATTCTGAGTGCAGATAATTAATGAGCAAAACCTCAGACCCGTTATTTACATATATAATTCACCCCAGACACACACACATACACACACACACACACACATCCCCAGTGCTGCAAGTTGGCTATTTTCACACCCAGATCAGAATAGGACAAACCAGATTTGAAGCCATCTTTCTGCCTTTTTATTTATGCCAGTGAACCCATGATTTCATGCCATTTCCACTTCTCCAAAACCCTCGCTTCTTCATTAAGAGGTTTTCATTAAAAAAAAAAAAAAATCACTGTAAAGGAAGTTGGGATATGATGAAGAGGTTTGGCATTAAGTATTTCAACATCGTTAAAAAATCAAACTATAATAACTTCCCACTTCATTTTGCCTGTTAGGTCACATGTTATCAGAGCTCATATTCAGAGATAATTATCTATTTGTAATGGAGTGATCCCTAAATTATTTTTAAAGCAGTTTAACTATCTTTTCTGAGAAGCTCCTGGTTGTTTGCCAGGATAATGCAATTCCTGTTTGTGCATTATAACATTAATACAATTTATATGAAGAAAATCTTCTTCCTTTGCTTCTCCCAGTGAAATGATGCATTTTCGTGATGATTGAAAGCAAAACAGCTGAAAATGCTATATTAGTTCACAAAAATTTCTCAGAATAGAGTATTAAAACTGAAACTGACACATTACGGAGGTGGTAAAATCTACTCACATTCAATTATTTATGGACAGAAAAAAAGATTAGATACCATCAGTGTTTGCAGATCTACGTGATGTGTTAACAATGATGTTGAACATAAGCATGAAATTTATCCTCTAAATAAGGATGTTCTTCTAAACAAGGTTTAGAAAACTTGATTAATTTTTAGACTCATAAAATTAACTAAGGTATAAAATGAGAAATACTTAAGGTGTATTATTATATTGAAACTTAGCTAAGACGATAAGAATCATTTTGAAATGCGACTGCTTTCCAGCTTCTTAGTTGACTCACCCTCCCCTGCCCTGTCTCTTTTTTATCTTTTGAGGTATAATGTATATTTATTTCAGGGATGCCTGGGTGGTTTAGTCGGTTAAGCGCCCCCGACTCTAGATTTTGGCCCAGGTCATTATTTCACAGTTCAGGGGATTGAGCCCTATGTCGGGCTCCGGGCTGACAGTACAGAGCCTGCTTGGGATTCTTTCTCTCTTTCTCTTTCTGCCCCACCCCCACAAGCACAGTTGCTCTCTCTCTCTCTCTCAAATTAAACATTTATAAATAAATAAATAAATAAATAAATAAATAAATAAATAAATAAATGTATATTTATTTCATTGCCTCATTCTTGTTTTAGTTTCTTTCTTTCTTTCTTTCTTTCCTTCTTTCTTTCTTTCTTTCTTTCTTTCTTTTTTGGAGTGGGAGGGAAATGTGGTATTTCTTCAGGACAGGTTGCATATTTTGTGGCACCAATACAACTTTCTCTGTTCCACCTTTTTTCTTAGACGTCTAGATTTTCAATGCTTCTAAAATGGTTAGTCTTAATTCTACTTAAACTCTTTTTACAAATTTCTTTCTTTTTTTTTTTTTAGGGTTTTGTTTTTGTTTTTTAGGATGATGATGATGATGATGGTGATGATAGTAATCTTACACCCAACATGGGGCTTGAACTCACAACCCCGAGATCAAGAGTCACAGGCTCTTCCAACTGAGCCACCCGGGTACCCCCAGATTTACTTCTTTAAAGTGTTTTTTGAGAATATTACTTTGTGTGTCAATAACTCCTCCTGTGTCTCTGCCTCTAAAATTCAGATTTTTTTTGACTTGGTGATGTCACTTTTGGTTTTGTCGCTTGTTGTCTTCTCTACCACCTGTTTTCATCCTGAGTCCGTCTCTACAGTTAATAATACCTTAACTAATGTGCTAAAAACAGGCTCATCAAGAATACTGCTTTGAACTTAAGTTTTATAGGAATTTATAAAACCAGAATGCTCCCTCAAATTATGGTTATATTGAGCAACTATTAGTTATTAAGAAGATCCTTTACAACCTCTTCTTCCTCTTCACTCACTGCAAAGGGTTTGGCTTCTTTTGGAGGCACACAGCTAGTATGGAACACAGCTTTGCCCATCTCGTGCACATCCCCTGTACGGTTTGTAGAACTGCAGCCCATAATCCCCTCTTGAAAAAACACGCTGATTATTTGTGCTTATGTTGGTTCCAAATATTACAATAGTTTCTGGATTTTTGCCACATTCCTCTCTAGATGGTCATTTGGGAGACTTTGTTTATAATGCATGTTTTGAATGAAATTTTAAAATTCCAAGACCACAGGATGTAAGACTGAATTGTGGGTTAAACTTAATTTTGCATTTTTTCAAAGCGGCCCTCCTTCGATTACAACAATAGCAAACATTGAATAGAAAATCAGAGAGGGTATGTTTCTTCCAAGGATCAGTATATGAAAGAATATAAGAGAAGCATGCTGTTTCCAAGGATTAAGGAATGTTTTCAAAATGGCCTACAATGTTCCATTGGTGCTTTAGGTAAATTAAAACATTAAGCTGTTTTATGGATATCAGGAGAAACATTTTCTTTAGCAATTGTGCTAATTGTGACTTTAAAATCAGAAACAAAACCCTGAGTTTAAAATAGCATCCATCCCCCAAAGAAATTAGTGATGTTCATGAGGATAAACAGCATAATAATATTTTTTTTTAAATTTAAGGCAATGTTAAAAATATAAAAGCTCCTTGGAGACTTTTTCCTTCTAATAAATTCTGGGTTTTTTTTTTTTTTCCTCTTATACTCTTTGTTTATTTTAGAAGTTGATGCTTGTGAAAGAACCCTCAGAGATTTTAGGACAAAATAAGTTGGCTTTAAAAAAAATGTGAATGGAGGCTTTTTGCATCTGATTACAACCTTCAGGAAGCTTTTTAACTTTACAAATGATAGATTTAATCAATTGGTATGTCTGACTTTAGTTGTTTGGTGCTCTGGCCCTCTGTTACCACTTGGATGTGTTCTTTACTGCTTTTACAGAACAGAAAACAGTGAACACAGCAGACAAGTACGTTAAGGCCAACATTCGCTATTGACGTTCTCAGTCACTGTCAACTGATGAATTTCTCCTCAAGATGTTTCAGTTTATATACTCTCTATAAATCTCTCTCTCTCTCTCTCTCTCTCTCTCTCACACACACACACACACACACACACACACACACCCCAGTGATTTCTATGACATAACCTTTCTGGAATTCTATAAACACAGGATATGCAACACGGGTTAACCACTTGTCTAGGAAAGAAAGTAAGCAGACAGTTGCCCACAGAACACATCTTACATTTGAGGTCCTATGTATGCCAAGAAAGTGATCCAAGAAAGTGATCACTTTGAGTCCCTGCCTGAGTAACAACAGGACCTTGAGAACACTATTGCTATTTTACATGGATGTTGCTTGTTAACAGAATGCAGAGTGCAGAATGAATTATGGCCTCTGTGGTAAGCTCTTTCTTCTATTGTTGACCTTGATCTTCAGGGAGGATGTAGGAAGTAGCCAAGTATAAAGGTAAAGCTTATATTAGGACTATAGAAAAATATTCTACTTAGAAAGAAAATAGAATATAAGCATTAATGCCACTGGTTAAAATAAAATCAATTTGTTACTCATCAATGTGAAGAATAAGATATTACTAGTTCATACATAGCAGCTTCCTTGAAACTTATGAAATAGAATGGAGAATAAATGAAGGTTAAGTAAATGCCTTCTTTGTTAAGCCACCTGACTGACATTGGACCTGGTTAATATCGTCCTAACACAAGGACATCACCCACAACTTGATGCTTAGCAGCTACTTTCAACAATGGACTTTAGGTCCAAGTCTATTCTCGGTGACCTAGGGCTGGGGTAGGGGGGAAGAGCACCGTTAGAAGTTGTATAGGGTGTGTGGGGTAAGTATGACCAACAAACAGCCTTGTGTTCTGTAATTACAGTGAGAGATCGCTGTGCAAAATATTAGTAACTTTTCTATTCTACAGAAACAATGACTTCAGGAAGCTACATTGCTGCTGCCAATGACATACACTGCCCATCAAGGAGTCAAATTAGCACCCCCCCCCCCCAAAGTGTCTAAACTCCACTTTAAGACAGATCCCAAGGAAGGCTCTTCAGTGAAGGCTGAGGGAATATTGTTTCTCCATTGAGCCCTTATGAACTCATCTGGGCTCATCAATTGAGGTGCTTTCTTAGCAGTTCTACATGGGGAAGAATCTGGGGGCACCTGGATGGCTCAGTCGGTTAAGCGTCCAACTTCGGCTCAGGTCATGATCTCGTGGTTCTTGAATTCGAGGCCCACGTTGGTCTCTCTGCTGTTAGAACAGAGCCTGCTTCAGATCCTCTGTCCCCTCCTCTCTCTCTGCCCCCCTGCTTGTGCTCTCTCTCTCTCAAAACTAAATAGTCAAAAAAATAAGTGGGAAGAATCTGTTTCTTAATTATAGACATAAGTACTGCAGGAGTGAATTGATTTACTGTGGTTGTACAATTATATAATTCCTCTCATTTCACCCTTGGGGCACCTCAACGGCATCACGATCTGCATGTGAACCCAGCAGAAGGGCTCAGACTGTGGAGGCAGCAACTCCCTTAGGAGGCTCCTTTTGTTCCTTCAAACATCCTTGGATTATATGATTATGGGATGAGCAGGAACCAAGTGGCTGAACATCCACAACCATCACCCCTCCTCCAATCTCCAAATCAGCCCTGTGATTGATTCTTTGACGTACCATGGCCAAAAGTGATGGGAGGGGCTGCTAGCAGACTGGCTTTTTTCAAAGAACCAACCCTGAGAACTGGGTGTAGTCAGGGCAAGCACGCCTTGGGGATCCCTACACATTCTTTTACGTCTTTGCGGCTGTCAGCATTTCCCTCTCACACCCACCTCATCAATGTTTTCTGGCCCTGAAGCCATCACCTCACAGCCACTCACTGCTTTCCAAAAAAGACAAGGACTAGCCAGATGAAGCAACCCACACTGTGCAAGAGAGAGAAGCCCTCCTCTTCCCCATGTGAGGGTGCACGCGCACACATGCTCACACCCTTTCTTCCTGGATGGCAGCCATGCTTGTCATTTCACCCAACAAAGTCATTCTGCTGGAGGAGATGTAGGCATAATAGAAGAAGAGAACAATGGTCTTGTCATTTCCCTATTTAAATGTTTTCAATTATTTACAGCATTTCATCCCACAGCCCAAAGCTAGTCAGTCCAGAGGAAATGTCTAGAAGGGATCATTCCTAGGAAGAGCAAAACCTAGTGAACAGGGCGACACTCACCCAGATGCTCAATGGTTCTTCCTTGATACTTCTCTCTCCATCATCAACCCTATCCAGTCCATTGGCAAGTCTCATTAGTCTCAAACTATACCCCACATCTGATCATTTTTACCCTCCCCCCATGACATCCTAGTCCAGGGCACCACCCATTCTCTCTAGGTTCCTGAATTACCTTCCTACTTTCTTCTACTTTTACTCTCCGCCCCCACCCCCAGTCCATTCTCCATGGGATATCCTGGTATGATCTCTTAAAAATGTAAATCAAATCATGCGACTCAAATTTAAAACTTCTCATATACATGTCTATTATTTTTTGTGATTCTTCAAGCGTTTTGCTATCACACTCAGCATTGAAAATCCTTTAACAAAAAAGCTGTGTGCTGTTTTATAGGAAACAAACTGCAAGCTGAGGGCACCACCTTCCAGATGCAAGAGAAAAGGTGGGCGGTGATAGGTGTCAGGAAGGAAAGCTAGAGGGCCCTGGGGGCCTGCAGTTGAGGAAGGAAAAAGGCTACTGAGAGCTGACCTGGGCCCGAGCAGGAGCCTGGGCTGAGTAGTGGGAGGACCCCTCCAGGGTATGGCTCCTGCCAACCCCTCCATCCTCTTCTCTTACCCGCTCTTCCCCCCTCACCCCCTCCCCTTGTCCTGTGCTCCGACTGCCAGAATGCGTATTTGCCACTCATTTTCTCTGCGTTGAAGAATGGTCTTCACCACCCTTTCTTCCTGATGAATATTTATTCAGTTGCCAGACAATTCCCCAGACGAATGTCCCCCACCATGAGCTCATTTCTTAATTTTTTCCCCTTGCTCTGAAGGTTGTAAAATTGCTAAACCTGTTCTTTTCTTCCAAATGACAACTTTGTCTTTCTGTAGTTTTCCAATGTCTGAAGTTTTCTGTGTGCCGTGAAAATGACATTTATAATTCTATTTGATATTTAAAAAAAAAAAAAAAAGGTGACACTGGACAACGTCCTGTTACTGGGAGGGGCAAATGACCTCACCTGCTACACACAACCCATGGACCGGAAGAGAATGTAAATACACAGTGGTTCTGACAGGTAGCTGTCCTACCTTGTCTGCCTCCTTCTCTGGACTCTGGAATATTGCCCAGAGAGTCACCCTCTTTTGTCTCTGCTCTTTCCACGCACACTGATTTTTGTCTCTCTGTAACACTTCTCATGCAGGTATTATAGTAACAGAGATCATTAACAGAAAGCAGAGCTCGTAAGTGAATAAATACTTACTGGCTCAGGGCACATAAACTGTGTTCACAAAGAACGTTTTTAATTTTTTTTAAATGCAGGATTATTTACTTTGTTATCTGTCTACTTCCTTAAAGGAAGACTGCCTGGTTTAAAACAGAAGTTAAGGGCTATTCTGGAAGAAGGATCCCCATTAATAAACAGAAGCATTTAGACGTAGTATAATATCTAAATAAAAGCACAATAAGGCATCTACTTTTCGGGGAACATTGAGGGTGTATTTTTTTTTTTTTTTTTTTTTTAGCTAACTGGACAAATCTTGAAAGAACTGGAGTATTTAAAGAAAGCACATTATTACTGGAGCTAAACTTGAGTACTTTTATGGCAAGATTGGACAGCTGCTTGCACCTGCCCTAACTTTTTTTTCAGGCTAAAGTTATCTATTCCAGGATCCTATGTCATGCAGTATAAAGCTTTGGTTTCAATCAGTCGCTAACCCAGGACCTTGGATATATTTGAAATTCCTTTGGGGGGAAAAAAAATTGGCCAAGGCTTTTGACCGCACTGTTTCTCACACCCAGGCCAGAGTGGGCTGGCTCTCCATGGCGACAAGAATGCATATTGGAATCTCACCCTTAAAGCCACAGAATCAGAGCATTCTGGTCCAAAAAGGGTCTTCAGAGTTCATATGGTTCTTCCTTGCTCGTTTTACATTTTTCTATAATGCTATACTAGAATTCCTTGCTTCCACATAGCAAATATACCAAACTCTTAATTTAACTGACAGTACAGAACATTTGTATTATTGGTGGCTGATAGAGGAGGTCAAGACAAAGAAATAAGATTCAGCAGTTTATTCAAGGACGCTCACTTACAATTCGTGATACTTAAGAGAGATAGTCCAGCAGACAGATTCATCCTCTGTTCCTGTATATTCTCCAACTTCCATCCCTTAATTTGGTAAAGAGATGAGAGGAGGTTTGCCTGGCCTGCATTTTCCTCAGTCTCTGCCTCAAGTATATTCATAAAAGTTAAAGGGGAGGTATGACCGGGGCACCTGGGGGGGTTCAGTCGGTTGAGCACCGGACTTCGGCTCAAGGTCACGATCTCATGACTTCGAGCCAAACACGGGGCTCGCTGCTGTCAGCCTGTCAGCAAAGAGCCGGCTTGGGATCCTCTGTCCCCCTCTCTCTGCCCCGCCCCCCACTTGCACTCTCCCCCAAATAAATAAATAAAGGTGAGGTATGACCTCTGTTTATATACAGGGTTAGTATGAGAATGTTTTTTGCACAAACAAGATTGAAGACACTGACCACAATGTCAAATGGCATTATCTTTACACAGATCCATGTGATACATTCCTTCTCGAATTTAGCTGCAGGCGATGATAACGTGTATGCTGGCTCTCGCCAGAGAGTAAAACCTCTGCAGCAGATTATGTTTCTCTTTTCACCTTTGCTGCCAGAAAAATATGAACCAAACTTATTGCCAAGGGTAATCTGATAAGCTCTGGTGCCTACAACTATTCACTCCTCTGCTTTCTTCAATATTTTGTTTGTAAACGGCCTCGCGTCATTGGAGAAGCATGTCCGTTGACAATACAAATTTAAATGGAAGAAAATGAGTGAAAACAATTGGCAGGTAATAAGGAACGGTGCAACTTGCCAATGACACTTGTCTGTGCAAAGACCTTCCTGCCCACGTTCCCGTTTTTTAGGGGAGTGAAGACGTCTCGTGTTTTGTATCAGAAAACCTGAGCTTAATTCCCAGCTGTACAACTTCCTCACCGAATAACCTTACAAAAGTTACCTAAGCCTCTATTTCCTCATTTCTAAATGGGGATATTAAAGCTGTTGATACACTGGCTTGTTGTGACAACCAAATGACAAAACAAGGAGAGATGCTTTCTCAATAGTGAGTCACTCCAGAAATGCTCGTTGTTATAACTTCCGTACTCTGCCTTACAGTGCTGACCCTCCCGACCCAATCCATGTTTGCAGGAGTTTGAGAATAAGTTCACAAATTCACAAATAAATTTAGAAATTCTTTGACACTCCCCTTTTTAGGGGGTGGAGCCTCCTTTCTCTCCCCTAGAGCGCGGGGGGGGGGGGGGGGGAGGGGTTGTATTTAGCAACTTATTTCTAGCAAAGAGAATGCGGCAGAAGGTAACAGTATACAGTCGACTTGTGAGACGGGGTCATTAAAAGCATTGTGGCTTCCTCTTTGCTCTCACTCTTAGCTTGCTCATTATGGCCCAAGGCAACTGCCGTGTCATGACACTCAAGCAGCCTTACAGGGAGCTCCATGTGGCGAGCAAAACTGAAGTCTCTTGCCAAGTGAGCGGTTATCGTGGAAGCAGAACTTTTGGCCCCAGTCAAGTTTCCAGAAGACTACACCAACCCCCCACCCCCACCCCGCCTGGCCAACTTCTTGC
The DNA here is from genome assembly GCF_027475565.1 of Acinonyx jubatus. Lineage (NCBI taxonomy): Eukaryota > Metazoa > Chordata > Mammalia > Carnivora > Felidae > Acinonyx > Acinonyx jubatus. The sequence continues at coordinate 180,590,237 of NC_069382.1, forward strand.
CTACAGACTCCTAAAAGACCCCAAACTAGAACCACCTGGCTCAGGCACCCCAGAATTCCTGACCCTCAGAAACTCTGTAAAAGAAGACATGTATTCTCGCTTAACACCCTTAAACTTGGCCTACATTTGGGCGTGGGGTGTGGTAATGTATCACACAGCAAAACTAACAGATAAAACGTCTGTAGATACTTACCCATCCTCTTGGAGGACGCGACTGAGGACCAGTAACAGACCTTACTCTTCTCAGATGTTATTAAAGGTAAGTCAAGTGCGACAATATGTTAGACTGGTTGCACTGGAAATCACCCCAGTATCATGTGGTGCAATACCTTCATTTTACAAAGAGGAAAATTGAGGAGCAGAACAGGGAGAGAAGCTCAAGGACATTTAAATGAATGGCAAACTTAGGGCTAGACCCTTTCCTGGTCTTCTTCCATTTGGTATCATCTTTCTTTTCTTTCTTTAATGATCTAAAAGCTCCTTTATTTTTAAGCACAGATTCAAGAATAATGGAATGGTTCAAAATCGATACTCACTTCCTTTCTACCATACCATGCCCCTTTTCCCCTTTGCTTTTTCACCTGAAAAATGCCAACCAGTATTTAGTTTATGACATCATTTTATGATGGAAAGGGTGCCCCTCAGATAAGGAAATTGCCCCAAATAAATAAATATTGATTTGAGCACCTGCTGTTTGTAAGATACTGCACAGGATCAAAGAAGATTAACAAAATCCAAATTCAGGTCCTTAAGTTTCTCACAGTCTGGTGGGGACAGAAGGTTCTAAGCACAGTCAGAACGATGAATTCTGGGATATTGCAGGACAGAAAGATCACATGTGAGATAGAAAATATATTAGGCCAAGAACCCACAGTACAAGTTCAGTAATCCTACCCAAGTAAGGTCTAAAGTCAGTCTTCAAAATTAATTTGGTAGCATGAAAAAAATATTAAAGATTTTTTAGACTAAACTCTTCAGTGCATCTTAGTGGGCAATTTTATCCATGTAATCAATGAGCTGCTCTAAAACATCAAGTGCTGTGCTAGGCTCTGGGCATACACATAATTTATATTCAGACAGGGATGGTTCAAGAATTACTATGTAAGGGACGCCTGGGTGGCTCATTCGGTTAAGCGTCCGACTTCCGCTCAGGTCATGATCTCGAGGTTCGTGAGTTCAAGCCCCGCGTCGGGCTCTGTGCTGACAGCTCAGAGCCTGGAGCCTGTTTCCGATTCTGTGTCTCCCTCTCTCTCTCTGACCCTCCCCCGTTCATGCTCTGTCTCTCTTTGTCTCAAAAATAAATAAACGTTTAAAAAAAAAAAGAATTACTATGTAAAACAGAATTAAGGAGGCAGCAATCTGTTTGGAAAATGGTGCTGGGGACTCGTCTGGAGTCTGCATTTGGTAACATGCCATCTTTACACAGGGGTTTCAGATGGGATTTGAACTTGATGGCCATCATGACCTTGGAGCTCCTACTATACATATACTCTTGATGACCATCTTGTCTTTGGCACCCTCTCCTTTCTCTCACATTCTCTTTTCAGACTGCGGGAAGCACCAGGTTATAATCTTTATTTGCTAAAATTTCAAGGCAGAGAAATCTCGCAGAAGACTCTGTGAAATGACGGTGGGGGAGTTGCCAGTGTTAATGTAGATAGAGCTGTTCCCATACTGGGGGTGGGTGACACGGAGTGGGGTTGGGATGATAAACGTTTGTGGTTGTTTTAAGTTGCTAAGCTCTTTTATGGGGCACTAGGTAACTGAAAGCAGGCGGCAGGTTATTCCAGATCACCAGCCCCTGGCTACCAGTGTTGGTAGTAGTAGAGGTATGGGGATTTAGAATAGTTTTCTGGGGATGGGGCTGCTGTGCAGAAATGCCTTTCCAGAATCTGAGCATTTAACCTGTTCCAGGGATGGAGGTCATAAAATAGGCTTTCTCATCCCAAACAAAAGAGGAAAAAATAGAGTTGATCTCGACCAGAAAACATGCTTTGGGGCACTCTCAACTTGGTAATGTCACTTTCTGACCAAATAACTATTAGTCAGTTGCAAAACCAAAATTTATTTCCACTAAGTAGGAAGTTGTGGGTTGAAGAAGCTTAACTACAGTAAGGGATAAATAAGTGAAGGGCAACCTTTCAAAATCCAGCAACACAACTGTTAAGGAAATACATTCGAGCTTGTTCTGATGAATGATGTGAGGTCAATAATTTTATCATTTATAGTCTTTGGTCTTCATCTCTCACTTTTGGATTTTGCAGGTAGCATAACATGTAATCATAAAGTAAGTACTATTAAAAAGAACTTCCAGTTTGAGAGGTGCTTTCAATAATCATAACCTGAATTCATCCCGTAATTTGGATATATTGATTAATTTAGATATTGAAAGAAAATGGAGACTGGTGGGTGAGATCAATGCCCAATATCATTTACCTTTCACTAAGTTTTCTGGATGCCTTACCAAACCACAAAAATCACCATATTAAAAAGTTTATTTAAATGCATTAAAAAAAAATAAATGCATTCAGTAGGACAGAGAGAAAATCAGTAGCTTCTGATCCCTTTTTTCTTTAGAAAACCTTATAACATATCTTCAATTTAAGAATAGGATTCCAGGCTTAAAAATAAAAGGAGCAATATTTTCTTGATCCCAACCAAATATTTCCTTGAATTAAATATTAAAGTATTGTGAAATATATCAAGTTCGTTTGATGTCATAATTTAAACTTCTTAGATCCTTATTTGAATATGAAATGTATCGCTCCACTCTCTCTTGTGCCAGTTTATTTTGTTTTTGTTTTTTTTTTTCAGATGATTTTGTTCCACGTTCTCATATGTGATACTAAACTGGAAATTAAATTAGGGCACAATCTCGTAGTAGGTGGGGATTTTAACATGGTGTTGGAAGCTTATCCCAGAAGAAAGAAATGCATCCAACATGGCTATGTTCCTCTTCAAGGGTTTATTTCTCTCAGGCACCTGATGGTACTGTCCATAGCAAAATTCCTTTTTAGATGATTCATAGGCAAGATTTATATTAGCAAAACGAAAAGGAGGATTAAGGATGGAGGCAATTATTCACATTTTGTAGAATCCCTTGAAAATTTAATGAGACTGTGACCCTTTCCCCTAGATAAACATATACACATAAAGTTTGCATGAAAATTTGTCGAGGGAGGTCCTCTCTGATGTAGAGAATTTGGAAAGGATGAAGCATTTTGTTTGAAAGAGTTCTATAACTCAAATAGAAAGGGAGGATTAAATGAGAACAAAAGGGTTTTTAAAAATAACTTTATAAGATCAAGACTAAGAACTGTTAAATTGGTGTAACTCTTTTGCACAGACATGAAGGAATCAGAATTGTGGTGTCTATGATTATTTACACGTAGCCAGTGGAAGATGGGGCGGTACTGTATTGGATAACGCTTTCTGATTTCCCTGTTCTGAAGATAAATATACATCTTGCTTCAGTTATTTTTTCACTGGCTGCTAAAAGCAACCCACAGAATATAAATCTTTTTCAAACACTAAATATTTTATAATTATAATAATAAACAAGTCAGAGAGAATTTTAAGATGATGTGGTAAAGTGGTTTCAAACATTTTTTCTTTAAGCAATGGGACTCTCAATAGAATCCTAAAATATAACAGATTAAAATGGCATTTTAGCATAAATTGTTTTTATATGTTAAAATGAAAACAACTCCTTATTATAATGTCATTCTAAGAGGCTGTTTTTGCTCAACACAAACATTTAGAAATAGGACCTAATATAAAAGAGTTATACACCCATCTTCCATTGTATTTCTGTATTTTGTTTTGGTTACTCAATAAATATTAAGAAGATTCTGATGTGGATATAAATGTAGCTGCAAACTAACAATTTTTAAGTAGTCACCTTTCAATCTCAGGGTATTCTTCAAATAGATAAAGATGGGAGGAAATGCTTTATTCAAAGTTTACGTAAGAACTTGAGAGCACATGAAAAATCTCCTATTTACGAAAATTTAGTATATGACTCATCTGACTGTCCATTGGCTTTTTAAAAATTTTTATTGTGATAAAATTTATTTAACATAAAACTTACCATTTTAATCATTAAGTGTACAACCCAGTGGCATTAAGTACATTCACAAGGTTGTACAACCATTACCACTATTTCTAGAACTTTCTCATTATAGCAAACCATCTGCTTTTTTTTTTTTTTAGTGTTTTATTTATTCTTGAGAGAGAGAGACAGACAGAGCACAAGCAGGGGAGGGGCAGAGAGAGAGGGAGACACAGAATCCGGAGCGGGCTCTAGGCTCTGAGCTGTCTGCACAAAACCTGACAGGGGGTGCTGGAACCCATGAACCATGAGATCGTGACCTGAGCCGAAGTTTGACGCTTAAGCGACTGAGCCACCCAGGCGCCCCTCTCTGGTTCACTTTTCAAATTAATTTATGCCACTGCCCTCCTTTAGGAAGATTCACATTAGAAAGCATTATCAGGTGAATTATCAGCTGGCTAATCCCCATCATTCATAAGAAATAGCTGCTTGCAGGGTATTGGAACCTCATCCCTCCCCTGCCCACCCCAGCTGTGTATGACAGTTCATCCAGAGCAGGGCTCCCCAGGAAGACTCCACCCTGACTGTGCATTCTACCTGGAGCCAATGAAGCAGTGTGCCAGGCCTCTGGCACATGCTTTGTCCCGCATTAATCAAACCATTTGCTTTCAATTGCCAATTTTAAAACAGTAAAAAAATAAAATTCGAATCAAATGTTTGTAAAGCTCCTAACGCCCCTTTCTAGAACAGCTTAAAAAGTGTGGGGCACCCAGTGATCCGAGGCACAGAGAATGAAGGGACAAAGACAAGTTTCACCATCCACGGGTAGGCTGGGGAGGGAAGGGGGCTCTCTCCTGGCCACCAAACAGTGCTGCTTTTTCTATCGCGCCATCCGGAGTAGCAACGTCTGTTTATGATTCTAGTCTTGAAAAGGCAATTTCAGTGCCACTCACCAAAATCCTTTCTCCTCTCTATACTGAAAATAAGAAGTTCAAATGTGGCGTGCGAAAACCTGCTATCTCCCTGGGAGGTTTTACCGAAATTCATAGCTGCTTGTCTAGTCTGGTCTTAGAATCATCCTAAATTGAAAGCAAGTCTAAGCGACTACAGGAATTGGTATAAACATCTTCTTCTGTAAGTGGCCCCTCTATGTTTATAGCTAGGCTCAGATCACTACCCTACCTTCTGTGCAGTCAGGTTTAATTTAGTGATATTCATTAAGAACTTCCAGGAATGACAGACATTTACCACAAACAGTTAAAATTTATTGAGTACCTACTATGTGCCAGGCAATTTTACACCTATTGATAAATTCATGTCAGCATTCCAGATTGCCTACATATTTATTTGATCTTTAAAATTGTCCTCTGAATTGGTTTTGATGTCTTTCTGGTTCCCTAATGGATTAATGAATTAAATAAAGCCTTTAGCGTATGTTCATTTTATATTTGTATGAGAGTCATGATTTTACCTTTTTGAAAATTCTATTTTAGTACCTTATCTTTAGAAGACAACTTGAAAAAGAATAGGAAGCATGTGTGATAAAGTGAACAGAAAACAAAGGCAGACAATAGAAGGTAAAGGGGTAGTTGGTGAAGAGCTCCCGACTAGAATGTCAAAGCCTTGGCATTCTCAACAGACACACGAAAAGATGCTCCACATCACTCGTCATCAGGGAAATGCAAGTCAAAAACCACAATGAGATATCACCTCACACCTGTCAGAATGGCGCAAATCAAGAACGCAAGAAAAACAAGTCTTGGTGAGGATGTGGAGAGAAACAACGCTTGTGCACTGTTGGCGGGAAAGAAAACTGGCGTAGCCACTGTGGAAGACAGTGTTCGGGTTCCTCAAAAAATTGGAAATAGAACTACCATCTGACCCAGTGATTGTACCACTGGGTATTTACCCAAAGAATACAGAAATGCTAATTAGAAGGGATATATGCACCCCTAGGTTTATTGCAGGATTATTTACAATGGCCAAGATATGGAAGCAGCCCAAGTATCTGTCAATAGATGAACAGATAAAGAATGTGTGGTATATATTTAACTCATTACTCTACTAGGGAACCAGAAAGACGTCAAAACCAAATCAGAGGACAATTTGAAGATCAAAAAAATATGTAGGCAATCTGGAATGCTGACATGAATTTATCAAGAGATGTAAAATTGTCTGGCACACAGTAGGTACTCAATATATGACATTATATATATCATATATATATATACACACACACACACATATATGGGAATATTACTCAGCCATCAAAAAGAATGAAATCATGCCATTTGCAACAACACGGACAGATCTAGAGAGTGTCATGCTACGTGAAATAAGAAAGAGAAAGACAAAAACTCTATTATTTCACTCCTATGCGGAATTTAAGAAACGAAACAAATGAGCAAGGGAGGAACAAAAAGAGGAGACAAACCAAAGGACAAACTCTTAACTTTGTTAAGAGAACAAACAGGTGGTTACCAGAGGGGAGGTGGGTGAGGGGCTGGTGGAATAGGCGACGGGGACAAGGAGTAAGTACACTTATCTTGATGAACCAGATAATGAGTAATATATGGCATTGTCGAATCACTATATTGTATAGTGAAACTAACACAGCACTGTGTTAACTGCACTGGAATTAAAAAAAAAAAATGCAGGCCAAACAAAATTCCTTGGGATTCTCAATCACAATACTGTACCCAGTGCATAGCACAGAGTAGGCGCTCAATAAATATTCAGCAAAGGAACTAGCTTGAAAAACAAGATATACACAAATACTAGGAAAAAGAACACGAAGCTATCACGCGCAAAAAAAAAAAAACCTCGTAAATATGACATGGATGTTGAATCCAATTTTTAAAAGCATGACGGAAACCTATGGGGAAAAGTAATACATTTAAAAACACTAATTGTGCCAGCAAAATTCTTCCTCTGTGCTTTTGGGGCTGGAGAAGGTCGGGAGGGCATTTCTCTCAGGGAAAAATGTGAGCTCACATGTACAAGCAAAGCCTCTCCCTTCTGCTAACATTTGCCATGTTTTCTTCTATCGCTGCTACCCTAGACAGTTTAAATCCTGCAAAAGAGATAAATGGGCCCCCTCCGGCCCTGGAAGCCTATGTGTCCTTCATACCATGCTCCCCACTAAACCAGATTTTCCATGGCGCTGCCCTGGCTCTCTTGGGCACCTACCGCTCAGCCAGGCTGGCCCTTACCTACACAAGGGCCCTCTCAAGGGCCTTAAGGGCCACACATTGGAGACCCCAGACCCCACAGTCCTCAGGCTTGCAGTCTAGTCCTGGACCCAAGAAAAGGCAAGACTGGACTGATGGTTCAGGGAGCAGAACAGAGATCATCCTATATCGTAAGCTAAAGAATTCCATAAATACTGGCTTTTTCATCAATGTTGGTGTTACAGAGAGGGATCAGAGCCTCATTTTCACAAGTTTGGCTTTTTTTACTCATAGACAACTATGCGGCCCAATGATTCTGGGACAGCAAAGACAGACTACTATCTAGCCAAAAGGAAAAAAAAATTGAAACTAATTTTACAGGTTTAAGAAGGAAGATATGATTTGACTCTGCCCTTGCCGTAGGGAAAGAGAGAGGCTTCCTTTGTTAAATAGCCTTTCTCCAAAGATACAGGGACACTAAACCTAACACTTTGCTTGTTTATTTGAAGTTTTTCTTGGTACAGTATACGCTCAATGAAACTTCAAACAAGCAAAGCCACTACTGTCGGCCTGAAGTCTTGGTGACGCAAAGACTTGCTTTCTCTCCCATTTAAGTGACTCTTAAGTGTTTCACATACAGCATTTAAGCAGCAAACCCACGAAAACAGTGAGGTCGTCAACAGACAGCATTCCGGTGTATTAACAAGGCCCGCACAAGCCTGGAGCCCAAGGTGACTTGAGATTTTCCATAGATTGCATTTTAATAGACCTCTCTCACTGTGTCATTTCAGGGACGCGATTCCCCCAGAATATTCCGCACGCATCCTCAGCTGTGGCCAGCCCCGGCCAAGCAAGAACCCTCAGCCCCCAGCCCTCATCTAGCGTACCGGAACTGCTAATGCTCTGTGTAGCCACCTGAAAGAAAGCATTTTAAATCCGAAGCTTCTCAAAGATTTTTTACCTTTGCGATAGCTTCAGAGTCAGCCTGTCACTCTTAATATCTCTATGGAGCGATAAAAACGGTGCGGTTTAGGGAGGGGGTGACAATCATGATATGTCAGGACACCGCCTGCCTGAGTGGTTTTTCTCCAGACCGTTGACCTAACAAGTTGCTTAACCATAGAGTGACTCACGCAGCCTTCCTGGGTTTAATTTCTTCTTCTAGAGTTATGAATGCTTGTTCTCTTGCTACCGCACCTGGCTGCCTGGAGAAGTAATGGAATGCGAATGCTAGGTCCCGCTTTTTCATTTTCTTTATAGGGTGCCCCCAGAGACTCAGAGCCTTGCCTGAACTTACACAGCCAGTGAGTGGCCCAGCTGGGATCTGAATCCGGGTCTTAGGCGTTTTAACTGAATCCGCTTAGGATGCCGACTTCCCAAGCTTTGTCCCAGACAGCAGTCAGGGAGCCAACAGCAGCAGAGCAGAAGGAACGCACCTAGAGAGTCAGACGTCCGCGAGGCTATCTGCCACTTTCTCTCGGCACGGCCTTGGGTGAGCATATGACCTTGCCTATGACCTCGCTATGCTCCATTTCTTCATTTATGAGACATCAACAATGACATCTAACTCACTAGTCTATCGTAAGCATGAAGTGACCAACACCTCATCACTTAAATGTTGTCTTTCTCCATGCCTTCTATTTTATTTTATTTAATCTTTTTAGAAAGAGATCAAGTGGAGAAGAGGGGCAGAGGGAGAGAGAGAGAGAGAGAGAGAGAGAGAGAGAGAATCTTAAGCAGGCTCCATGCTCAGTGTGGAGCCTGATTCAGGGCTCAATCCCACCACCCTGGGATCATGACCTGAGCTGAAATCAAGAGTCGGAAGGACGCTCAACCATGCCTTCTCTTCTCTTCCTTCCAGCCCTGGTACTTTAGAAAGAGTCTCTTTGATCAAAAACTATCCCTTCCCATATCTTCTTTTTGGTTTCGTAAATTTCTCAAATTCACCCATCATTCAGCAAATACTCGTTGAGCACCTACTCTACACCGGGCCTTGTTCTAGAGGCCAGGGTGTCGTGGTGAGCACAATAGCCCATGTTCCTGAGCCCTGCAGTTTCTGTTCTAAGAGGCCAAGTGTGTGGCAGGTGGCAGAACATAAGAAATGGAGAAGCATGTTGTGATGCATGTACCAGCGTGTTAGACGTTCCAAGCATCATGGAAGAAAAGAAAGCAGAGAAAACGTTAGCATAGGATCCATCAGGGTGGACACTATGTCTGTGGTCTGGGGTCTGTATCTTCTTCTCTCTGAGAAAGTAACATCCGAGCAAAGACCCATAGGTGGCAAAGGAGTGAACCAATAACACACTCTCTTTCCCCAAACTAGAGGTGATACACACAGCGCCAGGAGAAGCAAGCACGGACCCAAACAGGTTCCCAGGAAGGTGTCCGTGGAGACGCCTTAGTCTCACTTGCGTGCAATTTTCAAGAAGAGAGAAGGGCCAAAGCACGAAGTTCTGAGACAGTGGCTGCAGGGGGCACGGGGGAAGGCTGTGGTCACCACGGATGACAACTTCCCCTCTTTGATGAGGGGACAGAGGCAGTTGTGTGAACAGCTCATTGGTCCAGTTCCCCTAGGCTTTTCTGAAGGTGGCTGTGCGGCTTGGGGCAAAAAAATGGTTAAAGGGCTGGTTCTTCCCGGGGCTTGTAATATATGCCCTCCTTTTCTGAGATTCCAGAACAGCCTTGGAAATCTACACCCTTCTCCGCCGCCGGCTTCTTTTCAGCCAGCTAGAGCTGGAAAGGCCCTCATCCTCGCTGACTGCCAAGGCCAGGAGGCCCCCTGGGCGGCATCCCACCCTCCCAGAGGTGGCCAGCCAGCCGGCTTTGGAAAACAGGCGCTCAGAAAAAAAGTCACTTGAATTTTACAAAGCGGTAACTGCTGTGGGGCTTCATGTAATTAAACCTAAATGCCACTTTCCTCCTGCAGCTCTCTGGTGAGGTAACAATTCTCTTTAATGTTAACTCAGGAAGTTTTACCCAAGAAAAGGGAGGTGGGGGGGGGTGCTGTTTGCCAAATCAGGAAATGTGAATTAACTGACAAGGAGCTGAGAAAATAAGACGGGCAACGAGGTGAAGGGAAGTGAGAGAAAGAGAGAGAGAGAGAGAGAGTTGAAACTTGGGAAACACAGGCCACTTTTCCCAGCAAGTCAATACCGCTGGTCCGACCTTCCTTTTATTGTGGGTTGCTTTGGAAAACTCAGAGGGGAAAAAAAAAAAAAAAAAAATCCCAAAACTTACTGCCGCCTTCATGGAAGGAAAAGCTAAGGTATTAGCAGGGATTGCAGCCTCTCCAGGGTAAACATTCACCTTGAGCATGGAGACTCTTGCTCGGGGAGCACACATCAGACTCCCCGCTTCTCACCCCTAACCTGCCCACAGCTTTAGCCGCAATGCATGCTTTTAAACAATGAATACATTATGTACGTCAAATAAGACTTGCCTCCGCCACCACACCCCACCCCCAGCCCTCCCCTGGTTATTAAGACCTACCTCATGGTTTCAAACATGGTTGGCACACCCTCAGGACAGAGAGAAGGAAGCCCTGTTTTTAAGCAGGTGTTAGGAACCAAGAAGAATGAATCACTCCGGAAAAAATGAAGGCAAAATGCAGGTTCGTCCGTCACCAAAATCTGCAGTGACTTTTCGAAAATATAATTAACCTTTTCATTTTCTCCTTTCCTTCAAATACCTGTCGTCGTTGTTGTTGTTATTTGTTAATCTAGAAACAGGAGCCAAAGGTCTGAGATACGAGGAACTTTGTCCAAAGAGTTTTTGCCCTAAAACGGCTTTCTCTCTCCCTCTCCCCACCCACCTCCTTTCTAGACTCAGTCTTGGTCCGGGCTGCCCTAATGCCTCCTAAAATGCCCAGGAGACATTTTAAAGGACCAGGTAAGTGACCCCAGGCACCGGCCCCCGCAGAGATCTGGAATCCCCTGCAGGCAAGTGTGAACACGCGCACATCGGTGTGTAGGTACACGTGAGTGACATCAGAGCTTACGTGGTGGAGGTTCCTGGGTCTTTCCAAATGGACAAACCACTTTCCCCCAGAAGGCTGGGTCTCTGATGAAAACCGCTCTGCATTGTTTGGACCTGCGTGGTGTGCAAGGGGATGAAGGGCACTACAGCGCTTTTCAAACCCTAGTACGTGAGATGCTTATAGAGAAAAACGTCTGAGGTCCCACCCCTGGGAGATTCTGAGTCCAGATTCCTTCTTGTTTCCATGGAATCTTTCTGGTAACTTTTTAGTGAGCGTGTGGCTTCCTTCTGAGGTTCTGGATCCTTCTTAAGGATAAACGCTAGCTGCCTCAAGCTAATCTGGGGTGCCAGTTTGAGTCCTCTCCTTCTCCTTCAGGCACTCCTGGCCTCCTTTGTCCCCTTCACTCTTCGGCAGATTCTCTTGCTTCCACCCACCCGTCACCTCCTCCAGAAGTCGTTTCACGAGCTTCCACTGGAGTTTAAGGTGCCGGGGTTATCAAGATGAATTAAGACATAGGCCCTGCCCTGGAGAAGCTGAATTCTGCTTGAGGAGACAGACACATTGAACAGATCATTTCCACAGAAAGAGCCAGGAGTTAAAATAGCTCTTGAGTTGGGAGGCTCGGAGGGAAGGGTATTTGAGAAAGCGCTTTGAGCAATGCCAAGTGCTATGGTTTTCCAGTTAGCTGGAGTGGGGGCGCGGTGGCAGAGCCTGCTGAGAGCACCCCAGCTCCTCCCACCAAACGAAAGCACACGGATCTGTCAATTGCCAAGTTAAGACACCAGGAGAACAGCCGGAGACGCTGAATATCAGAGAAAAAGAACAAAACTGATTCAAAGTGATAACGATGGAATTGCCACAGCGTCCAAAATGCCCAGGATTGAACACACGTTTATCAAGTTGGTGCATGAAATCTGTTCGAAGCAGATTTTCTGAATTTAGACTCTTTGCTTTCCGCACTTGCATGCGAAGGGCACGGGCTGGGGAACGAAGGCGAGGAACCCGGAGGCGGACACTCCCCTCCCCTCCCCCCACCCCCTCAGCTGCCCCTCCCTCTCTCTTCCTCCTCTACCCTTCAGCCTTGCCTGACCTTGGACAAGACAGACACTCGAGGTTTTTGGTTTCCAGCTCATAAAATAGGCATAATAAATACCTTTGCTTCCAGCTCCTTGACAATGATGCTAAGAAGATTGAGCCACTAATACCTGGCAAAGTCACCTGAGCCCACTGAAGGAGCAAAGAGCGTGTGTGCCTCTGGTGACCAGAAGGGAGAAACAGGAGATCCACATTTGGTTCGCCGTACTCCTTGCTGGCTAATTAGGAAACCGATTCATTAAGGCTCAGGCCCCCAGCAAAAGCCCAAAGCGTGAAAGAGACCAAAGAGAATGACATCATTTCCTCTGTATCTTCCCTAAGGGCATCCTGGTATTGGAGAGAATGACTCAGGCGACAGAAGCGAGGCAAAAAACAGCCCAGCTTCCAATACTGATTATTTTGGATCAGAACCTTACAGAGAAGAGGATACCTTTTTGGGAAAATAAAGGAGTGAGGCAGGCAAAGAACGTGGTTTTCTGACGGGACTGAAAATAAAGCGGGGTAGGAAGTTGACGCTAAGTCAAAGCATGTGTTCTTTCCCGCCTTCTCTCCATATAAACATCAAAGCAGCTCAACTAAGTTTTAGGAAATTGAGATTCGGTGAAATTCTTGGAAGAGAGGCATTGGTCCAGAAGCTTGCACTTACTTTTTTTTTTTTTTTAAATATACATTTGTTATTATTATGAGAATGTCAGATGAAACCGGGCAGATAAATGAAGTCAGAGGATCTTTTTTATGCTGACTTCTGCAAGTAGCTGTTATTCTTATCTTAAAATTGTAAAGTTTCCTGCCCTGTGAATGCCTCATTAAACTCATTCATTTGCCTATGGCAATAACAGGCACTTAGAAATCTATTGTTCTTGCTCAGGTGATGATAGAATGCTAACATTTACATATGAATACAAGTGCCTTTTTTTTTTTTTTTTTTTTTGGTTAGTCTATTACACTCCGAGAAACCCAGGAATGATCCTTGGGCAGTGTCTTTGGCAAATTCCTAAACTGGGAGTCTGTTATTGTGGCAACTGCATTTACACTGGGACGCCGGACCCTAGACAAGCCTTGTCCCAGCTCCAAGTCCCACCCCCTCCTGATTCCAGGACTCTGGAGCACACACAGGCAAATCTGACCTGAAAGAAATCAGATCCTCTTATATTTTACAGCTTGCATTTAGAGATCCGTCAACCTCGGTGAGCCCCAGGAAAAACAAGTAAAGTAAATGTTGGGCTTCCAGGTAAACTCCCCACCCCGTATCTTGACATCAGGAGATGAGACAACTCACTGATGATTTGCGTTGTCAGAAAATGCAGGTCTAAGGCTATTTGGGTTTTAAAAATTAATGTTATGGAAGAGATGAAAAGCATCTCTTTGGAATTTTTGCAAGATGATGATTAAGAGGTTCAGATTATGGAAAGACATTTGGAAAACTTTTCTGATAATTAACATTTCTACCTTTAGCACAGTTTTACCTGGTATTTCTACCACTGAACCTTTCTTCGTCTTCTTTTAAATCTTTTTTAATGTTTATTTTTGAGGGAGAGAGAGAGAGAGAGCAAGGGCATAAGCGGGGGAAAGGCAGAGAGAGAAGTGGGACGGAGGATCCAGAGCAGGCTCTGTGCTGATGGCAGTGAGCCTGATGTGGGGCTTGAACTCACGAACCATGAGATCATGACCTGAGCTGAAATCGGAAGCTCAACCGACTGAGTCACCCGGGTGCCCCTCTACCACTGAAGCTTTCTTAACAGAGGTCACCAGTGATGCCTGACCTTTTTGGAAATTGAACATGATGGCTCACAGCTCTCCTTCTACTGAATGTCATTTACCCATCCATCCATCCGTCCATGCATCCATCCATCCATCCGTCCATGCATCCATCCTCTATTTCCGGGATATACACTATGTGCTAAGCAATGTGTTAAGTGCTGGGAGCATTACAGGGAATAAGATGTGGCAGGATAGTCTGCTGAGGGAGAAGGACTTAATAACTTGAGGCAAACCATAAAATACCCGCTACAGTGGGCAGAGGGCCATAGGAGCACAGGAAAATGGCACTAACAGCATCTTGGCGGCTAAGGGGCATCCTCAATGAAGTGACAAACTCACAGACAATGAGCAGTTAGCAGAGAAGGGCACGGGGGGTAGTGTCGGTGTTTTAGTGTGGCTATGATGGACAGGGAGAAAGAGTTTGTGCGAGAGTAGGCGTGAACGCGTGCACATGTGATAGGAGGGAATGTGGAAAGAGAGCAGTAATGAGAAGTAAGGCTGAAAAGATGAAGGGAAGTACACAACAAGATAAAGCGTTTAAAAGGCAATGCAGGGCTGTTGAAGAATTTTAAAGGAGAGGACATGGCAGGAGCAAATGCACAGTTTAGAGAGATTCACTATGGAGGACAGACACTGTGGAGGGAGCAAGGAGGACAGTCAGTTAAGAGATGACTGCAGTGTTCCAGGCTGGACAAGCTAGAGACCTAGATTAATAAGAATGTACTGATTAATTCCACACATATTTACTGAGGCGTATTGGGACCAGATTGTAGACAACAATGCATCTATCTCCACAGAGTTTAAAATCTGGTGAAGGAAACAGACATAATAATGTAACTGTACAAATAAATGTAGAATAACAACTGTGGTAAAGTGCTCTTGGGGCACTGCTTTCCTCCCAAATGTGTCGTTTGCTTCTTTGTCCAGGTGGACCGATAAACTACATTTTTCAGCTTCCCTTGCAGTTGGGTGTGGTCATGTGACTGAAGTCTAGCAGTGATGTGTAAATCGAGTATGGTGACATCTAAGAAGTGATAGGGAGTGGTAGAGAAGTAAAGCAAGGGGAGCCTTGTTCTCCAAATGGATGGAAAAGAGTTGCGTTGACCACCTGAACACTAGTCCAGGAGTGTTATGTGGGCAGGAATTAGCTCCCGATGGCTGAGTTGTTACACACTTGGGTCTATTGGTTACACCAGCATGGCATGGCATAAATCAATATATATTGTAAAAAAGAGGCACAGAGGACAATGCAAGAGCATAGTTGGGGCACCTGACATAATCTGGGGGAGGAAAGACAGGAAGATTTTTATGGTGGAGCTGTGAGGATAATTCAGGGTCAACTGAGATTGATAGAAGTAGACGGTTCAAGAAATGCACAACACATAGACTCCATAAGACCAGAGAAATGGATGTGTAAAAGGAGAAATTAAAGATAATATCCCAGATTCTGCTTTGGGAAACCTGATAGGTGACAATGCTGGTGTAAGAGCATACACGAAGAAGGACAGGATTTGGCGGGGAGAGGAGATCAGTTTTGGACGGGGGAAATTCTTGGTGCCTGAGGACCACTCCAGAGACATCCAGACTGTTGGAATTGTCCTGAAGCTCTGTAGAGAGGGATTATAGAGGCCGAGTCTGGGGAGTCTTCTCCCTCTGAATAATAATTGGAACAAAGGAAATAGAGCAAACAAGATGGTGTAATGTCAGAAAAGCAGAGAGTCAGAAATGGACTCCCAAGGAACACTGACACTAAGGAAGAATCTAGGAAGAAGAGTCTTCAAAGAAAATCAGGGAGTTACCAGAGTGGCAAGACAAAACTGGGTGAGAAAGGTATCCTAAAAACTCAGGGAAAAAATGTCACACGTCGTATCGTTATTTTCTAATTTAAATAAAATTAGAGCCAATCTTTCTCTGACACTTTTGCGTAATAGGAATCAAATTTAGGACGGTCAGAAAACATTGCTAGATTAGACAGTCATTTGCAAGTTCTGGTTTCAAATGGTTGAACTGTTCTTACATAATGTCATGACAAAGAATGTCACCTCAGGTGTTAGAAGTTTTGCCTCTGATTATCCAAATTGCACAGAATTTTGGACTCAAAGCATCACATACCCGGTCACATTCCAGGTTTTGGTAGAGCGTTTGATATTGCAGGGTGCTATTTGGTTCTACGTCATCATTAGAATAAAGCAGAGGTGGAAATGACTTTAAAAGTGTAGTAAAATATTCCATTGTAACAAGAAAAGTATTATCTGGACTCTGAAGTTCCTGTCATTGTGGTTTTATTTTTTCCCTTTGGTGTTGCAAATTTGTCAAACACGGATTTTGTTTGGAATAATTTTAACAACCAAAAAAGGACTAACCACTTCCCTCTCTTCTTCCCCTTTATCCTCTTTTTACTTTTCTCAGTTCTCTTACCTTGGACCAAAGGATAGAACCTTCCTCATTTCTTCTCTACTTCCCAAAGCCCAAATTAGCTCTTCTGGTTGACATAAAGCATTTTCTTAAGGAGATTATACACATGCTCTTAAGCCTTTTTCTTCTGCCCTTAACTTTCGCCTCCCTTTTAAAAAGAATCTCCTCTTTCCTGCTTATCCATTCGTCTCACCCTCCACTGACGCATCTCCTCCTTTGCTGTCTCTTCTTATTCTTCCTCTTCTTCTCCCTCGAAGTAGTTTCTTTGCGTTTGCACTTTGGCATCGGGCCACCATGAGCCAGTGCAATATTTTCCTCAGTTCCCAAGTGGTGTGTTTTAATTTCCTCGTCTATAAAGTGGGCACAATTATGCCTTTTCGCATGCTTCCCCCTCCTCTATTTTTTTTCATACCTTTTATGTGCCAGATACTGTTTTAAGTGGCTTAGGGGATAAGACATTGGTCATTTTCTCTGCCCTCAAGGAGTTTACCGTAAACAAGTAAATTTATGGTTTCCTAAAAGCAATTATAGCAAGAAGTATCATGCATGAACAGCATAGGCAATGAACCATGGTAAGTTCAGAGGAAAAAGGGATCCAGGTGGATTTAGAAAAACAAAATGGCTTCATGGAAAAGGGGAGGAGCCTTCAGCAGAGCTGTGAAGGATTTGTGTTTTATAGTTAGTCAGGGCCTTGGGGAAGTACAAAGGAGTTAATGAGCAGCATGTCAATGAAGAACGTTTCAAAAATACAAAATGGTCTGCAATCTCAAGGTACTATTATTTTCATCTCCTTGTAAGTCAACAGCATCAATAAAACAACCTCAGAAACCTCTAATGTTTGGCCATTTTGAAATGTCAGATTTATCAGAGCTCTGGGTTACAAAAGAACAGATAACGGCTGCTTTTTTTGTATCCTGAATCAACCAAACTGTTTCACTATGGATTCAATAGGTGAGGAGCTGATGTTCAAGAGCATTAAAAAAGTGTATGAGGTTCAGCGCTAAGCACGCCACGGCCAAAAATGGAATTCTAGCCAAAGTCTACAATAAGAGAATAGTTAACAATGACCCTTTGTGTTTTGGTTTACCCTTAAATTTAATACCTTTTTTTTTTTTTTTTTTTTTAAGCAAGAGCTTTTATTCTGATTAGCACTCTTAAGTACATAAAAGAGGATTTGTGTTTGTACCAGATAAGTTGTACATAGAACCTGCCATGCTCAATGTTCCCTTCCAAACGTGTAGGTCCATGCTTTGTTCTGTATGATCCTGCTACTTCGGCTGCAACTAGAGGACCCGGTGGTGTATCCCTTATTGGGGAGGTGGGTGATGGGTAGCCACCTACAGACTTTGAGATGACTTAATGTAAGTGTTCTGCATGATGGGAACATCATCTACTTCATGAACCAATGGGTCTACTCATGGTCCCAATCAGACCTCCTCTCTCTCATAGAGTTCGATTGTAGTTCTGATAGAAAGAAAAAAACCCCACAGGTGATAGAGGCAGAAGAAGAGAGATCCAGAGCAGAGGCAGGAGAGAATGGTACGAGAGGACAATAGAGAAGAGTCCACTGATAGGGAGCAGATCATGAGACAAGAAACCAGCCAAGAAGTCAAGTCATCGCTATGGTAGACAACTAGAATTGCTGTTGGCTAACTAGAGCTACTATTGCAACCTGAAGAAAAATGAATGCTTCTTCATGGGGCCTGGCTGTGGAGCCACTGAGACCATTTCCTGTGCTTCCCAGTTCTCTGTGTATTATTAACAACACATTTCCTCCACTAACGGACATAATGTGCGCGTATCTTGGTTCCACGTTATGAGCAGAAAGAATCTAGCTCACATAGTAATTTATGGATTTTGTTTTTATACTAGGTCACCATGTATAGAAGACACACTTTCATAAGCCATGGCCTGAAATCAGTTGAAGTTTAAGAGTTGCTGATATGATAATAAAATCCTGGATTGTTCACGTTACAGCAGGTTGTAGATGGCCTTTTCTTCTTTTTGGTTTCTCTATCTTTAAATGTCTCTACTGCCAGCTAATATTGAGAAGATGGGTGAATGCAGGGAGAGAGAGCTCAAGTTAGCTACTTATTATTTCTTCTAACAGTTTGGTAATGAGAAAGTAAAAACTAGTGAGTAGGTGGGAAAGCATAGAGAAGCAGCATATACATCAGTTTAAGGATAATGCACTTGAGTCTGAACTTGAGCAAGACCCAATGTCTTTATGACTTAGTTTCTTTAGGTGTAAACAGGAGTAATAATATTATTTTATAGGATGGTTTTGAGGAGCAAATGATTTATTGATACAAAACTCTTAGAAAAGTACTTGGCACATATATAAGGGTTAATGATAATAATTATTATCTACCCCATTGGACTAGTGGTAGGTTAAATAGGATCATGCAAGTAACACATCTAGTATGCTACCTGACACATAAACTCAACAAATATTACCAATATTACCAATTACTATAAACAACAGCATAACAACGAATATGCAAATTCCTCAAGTGGCTTCTCAGTTGATAGACTGAGCATTTTAGATTCTGGCCTACCATGTTCTAGGTTGGCACTTACGATTGAAAGTTGCAAGTAACAACAGGGTCTCACAAAAGCAGCATGGCGTGATGATAAGGAAATCGTGGAGGCACCAAGCAGGGGACCAGAGGTTTGGTTTTGAAGGCACTAATGGGCCCTGTGACCTTACCTAGTCATTTGATCTCTTTGAGTCTCAATGTCTTCATTTGTTAAGTAAAGGCCACAGTGTTCTGCAAGCTCCTAAATGCGGTGAGTCTCAGCTTTCACATGGCTTTAAATTTTAAAAGCTTGGTTTGCAGATATGCATTGACAAGCAAATTAAAAATCTACCCTTGCAGCTGATATTGACTTCAGTTCTTCTAGAAATGGGAAGAATTTCCTCTCTAATTCCTGAGGCCATTTTTCACAGGATCTGAATTAAGGAAGGACGTACATTCTAGCAAGTAGTGTTGCTATTTCATCATTATTATGTTGGTTTTTTTTTTTTTAATGTATATTTCTAGAACATTATAAACTAAATGGCTAAAAGTTAAGCATGACAAGGGTAGTAACTAATTAGGTATGGACTAGAGAAAGCAATTTAAAAATTATCTCTGGCTGTGCCTAAAATATGATATCACTGTTGCCTATTGTCTTTTTTTTTTAAGTTTCTTTATTTATTTTGAGAGAAGACAGGGCATGCGAGTGGGGGAGGAGCAGAGAGAGAGGGAAACAGAATCCCAAGCAGGCTCTGTGCTGTCAGTGCGGAGGCTCATGCAGGGCTCGATCTCACAAACCCTGAGATCATGACCTGAGCCGAAACCAAGAGTTGGACACCTAACCAAAGAGCCACCCAGGCACCCCTGTCCTCTATTACCTCCACCGACTTTATCATGTTAAGAAATTCTATACGATTGTTACCAATCTTGTCAGTTGCACCCTGATTTCCCCAGAAACATCAGACTAGTTAAAATTTGTGCAGCCTTTTTTTTTTTTTTTTTTTCCTTTCCAGAAACCAGGGAGTCTTCTATTTCATTTTTATTTCCAAAGGCAGGGTGGGGCTGTGGCTTGGCAGTGGAGGGTGTGGTTCTGATGGGGCTGGCTAGGCAGAAAAAATAAACACTACAATGTGTGGTTGTGATGACAATTCAGTGTCTGCAGACCATACATCCTTGAGAACTCTGTGTTTATGCGTAAAATATCTCCAACTGACTTAGGACTATTTATGAATCCAGGGGATACTGCTGAGAGAGAGAGAGAGAGAGAGAAGGAAGGGAAGGCAGCAACCAAGCCAGGACTAGAACTCAGGTGATTCCTGAACTTGGGTTTTCATTCATTCATTTATTCATTCACGCGATGTTGTTGAAAGACTTCTGTGTGTAAGGGTCATGTTAGGCACTGAGGGACAAGGCAGTCCTGCAGCTTAATTTCTAGGGGGAGAGATAGTACAGCATAAGGTAATTACCAATCAGTGGTAGGGATGAAATCAGAGTACTGAGTGCTTGAAAGAAAATAAAACAAGATCGGACCTGGGGTGATGGCATGTGTGGGGAAGGAAGGCTTCTCTCAGGAGTCAGCTGAGTCACATGAAGGAAGTAACCACGGGAAGATTATAAAACAGCATTCTAGGCAGAGGACATGGCAAGCACGAAGACCCTAATGTGGGAACGTAATTAGGAGTATTTGAAGAAAGAAAAGGTGTGATGTTTGCAGCACAGTGAGCGAGGGGGACAGTGGTGTCCTGAGAGAGGGGAGAGGGAGTCATGGGCCAGATCAGGGAGGGCTGTGTGCACCAGTCAGAATTGGATCTTACTCTACGTGCGGTCGAAACCGTTGGAGAGTGGTAAGCAGGCGGTGAGTGACATAATTTGAATTACAGTTCAGACAGGCCATTCTGACATATTGCGCGGAGAATGGCCCGGAAGGGGCCAGAGCAGAGGTCAGGAAACCAGCGAGGATGCTACTGCCCCTGGGTAGGTGCAGGATAACGTGGACCACATGGTTCTAGTAGAGGTGGGAAGTAGACAGACTCTGGGGCTAAGGGAAGACACCATTAGGCATGTCTCCAGCCTTATTACTTGACATTTTTATTACTAATAAGGGCAAAGATGGAATTTGCAAGTAAAGCAAAATTCCAAAACCTTTCAATAGGATTGTCATCATTTTTCACAAATGAAAATAATTTGAAAAATATTATTTTTTAAATTAAAATTATTTTTAATTTATTTTGGAGAGAGAGAGAGAGAGAGAGAATGCAATTGGAAGAGAAACAGAGAGAGAAGACACAAAATGCGAAGCAGGCTCCAAGCTCTGAGCTGTCAGCACAGAGCCTGACACGGGGTTCAAACCCACGAACCACGAGATCATGACCTGAGCTGAAGTCAGATGCCTAATCAACAGAGCCACCCGGGCGTCACTCACTAGTGTTGTTTTAGGCCATGTACCTGTTTAAACTATGATTACTATTTGTAAACTCAGAGGGAGCAGAATCTCTACCCTTCTTATGCTCCCATTGTGGAACAAAACTAATCACAAGAAAGCCAACAGATGCGAGGGTTTTCATAAAATACGAAAATAAGCTTCCAGTTTATGATCTGAACTCAGTGTAGATTTAGCTCAATTTCATGTGCACCTTATACATTTACATCCACATAGACATGCATGTTTCGGTCATTATAGTCATGACCAGGGAACCAGAGGCAAATCCACAAAATATACTGTACGAAAGTGGATTGGCAGGCTTTAAGAGAGAGTTCTACCATTGAGGGTTGAAATATCTGCTTTGCAAAATTGAACTAACCAGGAAAAGTTGATAAAAATGCACTTAATGAGATTTTAATCTTAGAGTTTTGCTTTGTATTTTTGCATCCTATAATAGCATTAGTAAATACTACTTTGATTTTATGTCTAATATTTGGTTACCCAGCTTAGAATATTTTTCCCAAGTGTGGAAAAGTCTTAAGCATGACCTAAAGCTCATGGAACATTCTCAAAACCTACAGCTCAAATGACCCTGTAATATCAGTAGCTGTCATTGAACACCCCGGATATTCCCCAGACGCTCTCACCATGTTAAATACAATCCTTACAACAAACATGTGAGTTTGGAATTGCTATCAATCTCTAGTTTAGAAAAGAGGTAGCGGGGGTTCAGATGTGGTAGAACCAGGGCAAGAAGGAAAACCAGCCTGGTTCCTAGGCCCAACCTTTCTGATATGCCCCATGTTACGAATCATTCATTCTGACTTTGGAGTAGAGAAACATTTACATATAAATCCGCATTCATGTTCGAAAGCTGATGTTCTCCAGCCAAACACCTATGTAACTATTTGTGCTGACGTCTCCCATCTTGACAGCCCTGGTCTGGAAATTCTGCATCAAATTAATGGCCAGGTTAGTGTTTCTCAGACTTAAGCAATGTCTGGAACTTTCTGATGGGGAATAAAAATGTATCGTTGACTTAAATTAGCTTTCAAAGAATGGGACTTTAAAATATATAAATGGAAAACTAGCTATAGACTCCTTATGCTTACAGTTTTTACATACGCAATGAGAGAACCCAAAGCAAATTTAAAAACGATATCCAAACATTTCTAGAGAAATTCTGTGGTCCACATTATTGCAAAATTTCCCCCCCTCACTGTGGGAACAGTACTGACTATTATAGATTCTTTTTGTTCGGCTTCTCATTACTGATGATCCCATTTTTCTACCGCGTTTCTCTATTTAAATCACTTAGACACCTCATTCCTAGAGCATGCATGATGTCACTGGGTCTGTAATGGAGTGAACTTATGAGGTTTATCTCTATTCTTTCTGTGTTGCTCCTTGACTTGGTCTCATGACCTTCACAAACACCTCATAAGGGCACCAACACTGGTGGGCAAGGTTGGTTAACGGCTGGTCATTCAGATGATCCAAATGATGCTTACAACTATATTTTAGGTTATCTCAAAAATGAAAGCACAAGATGTCATGCTATAAAGAAAATGTGTGGACGTCTAAGAATACGTCTGTAAAACCACAGGATTCCACAAACACCACTTTGAGAAAGCTTATGTTTGCATTATATGGTCTTGGATTCTCTCTTCATTTTCACCACCCAAGCAGGATAAAATTTACTTCCATCGAGTGCCTCATACTGTGGAATACAAAGCAATTGGTGGGGGAAAATGGAGTAGCTCTATCTGTACTGACTCGAAGGGATGGCCACACTTTATTAAGTGACAACATGTCAGAATTGAAAACAGAGACTCAAACAGTTGCTGGTATGCCAGTGTTCCAAACAGCGTTATTCACATCAGCTAAAATATGAAAACAGCCCATGTCTATTGGTGGATGAATAAACAAAATGTGGTCTATACATACGATAGAATATTATTCAGCCATAAAAAGGAGTTCTGACTCATGCTGCAACGTGGATGAAGCTTGAAAACATTGGACTAAGTAAAATGAACCAGGCAAAAATGAACGACTATTGTATGATTCCATTCATGTGAGGTATCTAGAACAGGCAGATTTATAGGGACAGCAAGTAGAATGGAGATTACCAGGGGAAGAATGAGGAATTATTGCTTGATGGGCATAGAGTTTCTGTTTGGAATGATGAAAAATTCTAGAAACTGGTGATGGTTGCATAAATTGTGAACCTACTTAATGCCACTGAATTGCACACTTAAAAATAGTTAAAATGGTATATTTCATGTTAGGTATATTTTGCCACAATAAAATGTTTTTAAAATAAGATGCAAATGTCTGGGGTGCCTGGGTGGCTCAGTCACTTGAGCGACTGACTTGAGCTCATGTCATGATCTCTGGGCTCATGAGTTAGAGCCCTGCGTTGGGCTCTGTGCTGACAGCTCAAAGCCTGGAGCCTGCTTCAGGTTCTGTGTCTCCCTCTTGCTCTCTGCCCCCCACCCCACTCATGCTCTGTGTGTGTGTCTCTCTCTCTCTCTCTCAAAAATAAATAAACATTAAAAAAATAAACAAAAAATAAAAATAAAAAGCAGATGTCAGATAACATGTATGGTGGGTAATATATGACATATGTTTGTGTACAAACACACATACATGTTATACATTTGTAAATGCATGCAGAATCTTCCATAGCATACATACTATATTGCTAAGACTAAAAAGTGAAGGGGAGTGTTACAGGTTGAATTACATCACCCAAAAAAAGATACCTTGAAATTCTATTCAACGTGTTTATTTATTTTTGGGACAGAGAGAGACAGAGCATGAACGGGGGAGGGGCAGAGAGAGAGGGAGACACAGAATCGGAAACAGGCTCCAGGCTCCGAGCCATCAGCCCGGAGCCTGACGCGGGGCTCGAACTCACGGACCGCGAGATCGTGACCTGGCTGAAGTCGGACGCTTAACCGACTGAGCCACCCAGGCGCCCCAGATACCTTGAAATTCTAACCCCCAGAGCCTCTGAATGTGACCTTATTTGGAAATGGAGCGGTTGCAGATGTAATTAAGATAAGGTCAGGGTGGCTCAGTAGGTTAAGTGTCCAACTTCACTCAGGTCATGATCTCACAGTTCGTGGGTTCAAGCCCTGCGTCGGGTTCTGTGCTGACAGCGTGGAGCTTGGAGCCTGCTTCGGATTCTGTGTCTCCCCTGCTCATGCTCTGTCTCTCTCTCAAAAATAAATAAGCATTAAAAAATTTTTTAAAAAGATAAGGTCCTAGTAGGGGGGACCCCTAATCCCATATTATTTGTGTCCTTGTAAGAAGATAGCCATGTGAAGACAGAAACGTGGGGAACATATCACGTGAAGACAGAAGATTGGGGCAATGCACCTGCGAATCAAAGAATGCCAAATTTTGCCGACACACCACTGGATGCTAGGAAGAAGTGAGAAAGGATTCATGTACAGGTTTTAGAGGGAGTGTGGCCCTGCCAACACCTTGATTTCACACTTTAATATGATGGCTCCAGAAGACCAACACCATAGGCTTTATTTTTTATACTTTCTTTTTTTAAAAAAAAGTTAATGTCAATTTTTGTGTGAGAGAGAGAGAGAGAGATATGCGCATGCTGATACACACACACACACACACATATGTAGTATATGTGTGTTGGTGTGTGACTGGCTGTATACAAGTCATTGTGCTAGGCAAAGGACTCTGCTACACTGATAGGAAGATGACAAGTCATAGTTTTAAAGCTTGAAAAACTCTATTCTAGAAGCTGCTTGTCAAGACTTTCTATTAATCTTTGAGATTCTTTCCTATCAGAGATTCACATTCCCTCTTCGGCTTCTGCAGAAAACTGTTTTGACACAGTGGTCACCTCCCAGCTGGTTTTCTTGGCTCTTGCCCAAGAAAATCCTGCTTTCTGATCTCTAGTCTCTTGTTCTCCCCAGCTGTTCCTAATCTTTGAACTCTTAATCTGCCATCTTGGATGGATAAGATTCTTCCTGGCTCCTCCCTCCCATCACTTCTTTTAAGAATTTAAGGAATGCAAAATTCCTTCAAGTCTCTACTTCTATCCCATGGAGACTTAAGCTTGCTCTGCTCTCAGGAAATTACTCGTTAGTATGTATATCCTACATATAATGATTGCTATGTCCAAAAGGGGTATAGTTTATTTTCCTGTTTTGTATTACAGTTTGTAC
The DNA here is from genome assembly GCF_027475565.1 of Acinonyx jubatus. Classification (NCBI taxonomy): domain Eukaryota; kingdom Metazoa; phylum Chordata; class Mammalia; order Carnivora; family Felidae; genus Acinonyx; species Acinonyx jubatus. The sequence goes on from NC_069382.1 coordinate 180,615,848, forward strand.
TGGCTACAAAATTCTCAAGAGCAAATACTCTTGACTTCAATAAGAGGTAAACAAATACCACCATTATTTATCATTATTGGGGAGGTTCTAACTATGTAATAAGACAAGAAAAGCAAATGGAGATTTCAAATATTGGAAAAGAGAAGGCAAAGTCATTTGTGCATATACTATACTTTTAGGCATAGAAATCCCAAATGACTCAATTAACAGATTAAAACCAAAAGAGAATTGGTAGAGTGGCTGAGTATATAATAAGTATTTTTTAAAAATTCAATAACTTCTCTTTATATTAGTAATAATGAGTTATATAGAGAGATTACAAAATAAATTCTTTAAAAATAGTGTCATGAGCATATTTAGCTATGGAAGTCTAGGACCTATATAAAGAAAGCAGTAAAATTTTATTAAAGGAAATAAAATATGTCTTGAATAAATGGAAAGACATACCAAAATCTTGGATTAGAAAATAAAATTCTTCCCAAGTTAATATAAAAATGTTATTGAAACCAGTCAAAGTCCCACTAGGGACCTAGTAATGAAAAGGATATTAAAAAATAAAAAGTCAAGAATTGTCAAGACAATCTTGAACAAGAATAATAAAGGACAGTATGCTGTACGACATTTTTTTTTTAAGTACTAAAAAGTAATAAGTAAATAAATAAAGCACTAAAAAGGGACAGCACTAAAAATAGCATAGCATGTCATACAGATAATAGATACTACTTTTTTAGCCCTAGAGGTTGATTTTTTAATGAGATGGGTGCTTGTAAAGGAGCCACACCTGACCACAGTAGGGTGCAAGGTCCCGAGGCAAAATAAGGTCCCGCTGAGCTCCGTCCTCTGAGCAGTTCCATTTTTTCGCCTCCATTTAGTCAGTGAGTCGGGCAACACACTTAAAGCAGGCACCAGACTGTGCTTTAGAGAGAGAACTGTTCAGAAGACCCTAGAGTTTGAAGGTCTAGTGGGAGAAACTGGCAGTTACAGTTATGAAGGTCAACACATCTCCTGTGGGGGCCTTGCTTCTCCCCACTTTTCTCAATTCACCTCAGTCTGCAGTCTGACAGGTTATATGTTTACAGTCCCTTAGCCAATGCCAGTGGCATTTTATCAAAGAGCCAAGCTGATAAAATTCTCAGAGAAGCTAATGTCCTTGCAGCAGGCAATCAGAATGTAAGTTATATCTCACCAGAACAGAGGTTTTTCAAACTTGCAATCTTAAATGTCATAGCAATCAGTGTACCAAAATCAATTTTATTGCTATACACTAGCAATGAACAATCTGCAAATGAAATTAAGAAAATTCTATTTACAATAGCATTAAAAAGAATAAAATACTTAGGAATAAGTTTAACAACAACCACCAAAGTATAAGACTTGTACATTGGAAGCTACAGAACATCATTGAAATAAATTAAAGAAGACCAAAATAAGTGGAAAGACATCCCATATTCATGGATAGGAAGACTTAATAAAATTAAGGTGGCAATCTTCCCCAAATTGATCCACAGATTTAATGCAATCTGTATCAAAGTCACAGCTGGCTTACTTGCAGAAATAAAATTAATGTGGACATAAAAGGGGCCCAGGATAGCCAAAACAGTCTTTAACAAGCACAACAAAGTTGGAAGACTCAGTCTTTCTCATTTCAAAACTTATTACAAAGCTAGAGCAGTCAAGACTGTGTGATACAGGCATGAAGATATACATATGCATCAAGAGAATAGAGAGTCCAGAAATAAGCCTATACGTCTATAGTCCAGTGGAATGGTGTGAACAGATGAAATACAGGATACCCAGCTAAATTTGAATGTCAGATAAACAAAAAATAATTATTAGTAGGTCCCATGCAATGTTCAGAACATACTTAGACTAAAAAATTATTTGTAGTTTATCTGGCATTCAAATTAAATAAGGTATCCTTTCCTTTTATTTGCTAAATTTGGCAACCCGAAACAGGGAGGCAGGACAGACAGGCTTCGCCCACATTGTCATCTGCCAAAATCTCTGCGAAGAGGGTGGTGGGAGTCCTAAGTATTTAGTCACTTAAGTTTTTGCCAGAGAGATTCTAGTTTCTTTACAATAACATCCTCTACAAGAAAAAATAGTGCAAAGTGGTAAATGGATTTTACATCTCATTAAAAAAAAAAAAATCTCTTGGCTTTGAGTAGAACCATGATGAAAACAGAGTATGAAACAGAGTATAACTGGATTTGCCATAATCACTGAAACAATTAAGGAAACATTCTCCATTTCACCATAAACAAAGTTTCTATCAGATTCTCCCCCCTTCCTTCCTCTCTCTCTCTCTCTCTCTCTGTCTCTGTCTCTCTCTCTAACCTTCTCTCTTTCCAATGCATTGTGGCTGGTCTGGAAATATATCCTGGGATCCTTGGTTGGCATTTGCTTTTAGTACATTCTGAGGTCACTTGGTACAAAGTTTACAGTCTTCCCTTGATTACATTGTGCCTAAAGTGTTAACCCTGTTAGCAGTCGCTGCACAGATTTCCTCAATGAGACTCTTGTGCGCCTGACAATGTAACTATTTATTTGCAAAGTCACTACCATTGACATTTGTGCTGCTCAATACTAAGTGTTACCAGTGCTTTCTTTATGTCACTGTTTCTCTTCAGTAACCAAGAAAAGCAAAACAAAGTACAAATAACTGCTTATTCAGAAAGAAATCTTGGATTGTTCCTTAAACCTGCTCCAGGCAGCACATACGGACTTTAGAGTGATCTGGAAAAAATGAAAAGCACTTGGGCTGGGAGACAAAACCCAAACTGATCTGCAGTGATGGCAAAAGCAGAAACAGGAGCTCAATAATAAAAATAAATTTCTGGAAGACTGATTGCGGCTTCGGGAGGGAGGAGAAGGTCTCAGAAGTTAAACGATTATCTGCGCAGCCTTTGCTTGGGAGAAGGTGGGGGAGGTGGGCAAACCGGGGGCTTTGCTTCAGGGCCTGTCCCTCAATTGTGGGCTGATTGATTGAAAAAGGCAAATGGGGCCACAGTCTCCCTGCCAAGGGTTTTATTCTGCCTCAGCCCTCCCTGGGTGCTTGGAGCGTGGACTCTCTATGGTCCTCACCTGCTGCTTTGTTCCAACAAAGCTGGCGTCTTGCAGCCGCCGCCACTCACGCCTCTAAGCCGTTGTCCCGGCTGTCCTCTGAGTGTGTAAACCCTGCCACCCCCATCTGCCCAGCCACCTGCCTCCTTGTCTTTAAATATCTTCCTGCAACCCCACCGCTTCTGGGAAGCTCTCCGGAATTATTGCCACCCACTTGTCTCCAACTGCCGACACAATCCTCTCCCAGAGCCACTCCGAAAATGACCACATCTCATCTCTGCTGCTTGTACGGCCCAACAGAGGGGAAAACACATGCACTCGGAGGCCCGTGGGCTAGGGTTCATGGGTTCACCTTGTCACTTAGCAGCTCTGTGCCTCTGGCCACACAGGCACCCTCCAAAGAGCGAGCCCTCACAGCACGCCAAGCAAGGGCTCAGCATTTCACAGGCTCCCTTTTATTTTATCCCCCCATTAAAGCTATGGGATAGGTACAGTTCTTCTCCTTGCTTTACGGACAAGAAACTGAAGGGAAGGGAACTTGGTCAAGGTCAAATAGCTCCTTCAAGGTGGAGCTGGACCTGGAACCCATAGGGTCAAGCTCTGATGGTCAGAGCTCTTACCTGGGACCCCAAACGCCTTAAAGGGTCCAAGCTCTTACTGGGACCCATATGCCAGGCAGGGTACCTTTCTTATTTCTCAACAGCCCTATGAATGTGTGTTATCCACATTATACTCATTATACTCATCAGGAAGCAACTAAGGTCCAAAAAGTTTTCGTGGCTTATGCAATAGGAGGCTTACACCTGCAGAGGGGGAAAAAAAAAAGAGTATGCTGTGCCCTAACAAGTTTGCAAAATGCTGGGTCACATCTAACTAAGGTTTTGTTTTGTTTTTTTTTCCTTCTAATTCTGTTATTGTTTACCTCTAGGACTTCCGAGAGTCTTTAACGCCACGAAATGTGCCCTGCAAGTCTCCAAAAAAGAATTGAATAGACAGCCTTTTCAAATGTATTGGACCATAAAGCTGTTTTCGAGATCCACCTATGACCATGTATTTTTAATTTATTTTCAATTTTTTATTGTTTGCAGTAGTACTTCCCAGGGTACACGTTGGGAAAACACTCTCCTACACTATTTAAGCGGTAACACTGGCAAGATAAAGACAACGAGAGAGATACATTCGTTGTTGCTTTCACTGTTCAGGAGGTAGGGACAAGGCACTCGGGGTGCTTCCCAGGCTGGTTGAGCCGTGGAGCCTGCCAGGGCCGGCCAGCTGCCATTGTTTCTCGGGAGCCCGGCCCCCACATGTTGTTGGCTTCATCTGCTCATTGGACTGGTGTTTGCTGTTGCTGTCGTTTTGCCTGAGCTCTGTGGCTTTCTGGGTTTTTCCTACTGGGTTCTAGTGAGGGCTCAAGCATTTCACCAGGGAGTCTCCTGTTAAAATCCAATAGAAGAAAACTCGAGGCAAAGCAAAGAGTCAGGACTACACTTGGTATTGGTTGGCATTCAGCACTTTGTTGTAACAGCTACCATTTTATTCGGTATTTACCACATTTCTAGGTGGAGCATGGGTTGTTTCATTTAATCGTTGTGACAACCTGTGGGTTAGACACTGTTGTACAAACCTCCAAGATGGCTCTTGTATGGTTTCCTCCCACACCGAATTAGGGGTTGCCTTGGATGATCAGTAGAACACGGCAGAGGTGATGGTATAGCTTTCGAGGGTAAGCGTAAAAAACACTGCACCTTCCATCTTGGTCTCTCGGGTTGCTTGGTCTGGATGAGGCCACCTGCCATTTTGCGAAGAGACTCAAGCAACTCTGTGGAGAGCCCGATGCAGAGAGGAACCAACGTGCCAGCCACGTGAGTGAGCCACCTGGAAAGTGGATCCTCCAGCCCCCTGTCACACTTGCAGATGACTGCAGACCCCATGAGAGACCCTGAGCCACATCCAAGTACTTGACCCACAGGGATGACTTCAGGTCTTAAACAATGAAGGTTTGGAGTGATTTGTTACAAGCAAGACATGACTAAACCAGACTCTATTCCCATTCCTCATTTTTCATTTGAGGACACAAAAGCTGTGAGAGAAGTTAAGTTACTCTCTCAAGGTCTCAGTGCTTACTCACTGAAGGTCACAGCCAGAGTTTCCGTGGATGAGGTAGGATGCTACAGAGAACTCATCACAGCCCAAAATCTGGCCCCAGAAGTCTGCTAGGGAATCCAGAATTCTATTTCTAGGCTCATTTATTCGGTGCAGTGGTGCGATAATACAGAAACTCTTGGAGTCTGTTCATTCTTTACCTCTCTTGAACTTCAGTTCCTCAGAGAGTAATATCATCTACCTGGTTGTGGATGAAATAATTTAATATAGTAAAAGTTCAGGCAGTTTCTGGGCACTGGATATTTTCTAAGCTCCCTTCCCTTCCAACTCCTCCTTTAGCATCGGGTCTCACTTTGGTGGTGAGGAAAACAGAATGTTAGCCCAGCCAACAACCTGTCATTCCCACCCTAGAGGGAATTAGCTCATCAGAATCCAGTCCTAACTGGCAGGAGACTGAGGAGGCAGAATTTTTGCTTGGAGAGCACAGGACAGGAAGACATAATTTTTGAGTATGGGTTACTTTGGGAGCAGGCAGGCTTGGATGGGTGCCCCACAAGGCTTTGGGAACAGCTAAAGGGCATCATGAGGACCCTGAAAAGGCAGGAATGGGGCCCCGCCACCGTAAGTGGGAAGGAACTTTTCTTCACGAATTTGCTTCAGGCCCCCCTTAACATACCCAAAGTACATCCACAAAGACGACCATTGTGCAGAGAATCACCTTGAATATCTGCTGCTTCAGTTTGGGCCGGGAGAGACCAAGAACAGAACGCAGTAATTCTTTTCAAAAACAATTTTTTTTTTTCCTAAACTCATTCAGAGCCAAAAATCCTTGGCTCCCGGTACAAATATCTTCAGAGACCCACAGAAACCAAAGTTAAGCGTCTTGGATTAGGTCACATAGCTAAATAGAGGCAAAGTTTGGTCTAGAACCCCAAACGTATGTTGTAATCAGTATGTTTGCTCAAATGAATTTGTTTTAGGTTGAAAGGCGCACACGTCACTTCTTCCAAGAAGCTTTTCCTCACGAACATTGCCAAATTACTTACTTTGAAAATTTTCAGCACTCACGTGTAATCTGACACACACTATTAAACACTTTATTAAGCATGTGTTTTTGAACTTGTCCTACGTGCCAGGTACCTGCTAGCGATTTGGGAAATAACAAAATGCATAACTCCCCTGCTTTTATGAAGGCTACATTTACAGGTGGGGGGTGTTGTAAGATAGATGACCAAATTATATAATAGGTTAAAAGGTGATAGAGAAAAGCAGAACAGGCCAGGGGGACAGAGACAGGTTTTGTGAGGTGGTTGATACAGTTTGTATATAGAATGGCTGGGAACATTCTCACTGCAAAGGTGACATTGGGGGAAGACTTGGGAGAGGTGAGGGTAGAAGCCATGTGGTTGTCATATATTACGAGGGAGTGATTCTCAGGTTCTGTTGTGCTCTGTAACTTGATGATTCTTCTGTCCCCTAATAAATCCGCAGGAGTATGTATTTCATCCCTGCTTCTTTTGGGTCTAATATAAGCACCTTCTGCAGAATGTTGTTTGTACCACAGGCTTTTAATAAATACTTGTTGAATATTTTGGTTAAAGTCATTTTCTCACCATTGCCCTTTTTAGGCAAGAAATGAGGGAAGACTACAGGAGTTCAGTACTCCGTCCAATAGTGCGAATGACTTAGAATGTACAAACCAATATTTAGCTGTTCTATCCAACATTCTGGGTTAGTATTCTTCACCTTCCATAAACATCACATCTAAAAATATTTACACAAGTCCTGGCTTCTCCTGAATTCAAAACAGGAAACCCCTATAGTCTCCAAGCTGCCTTCATTCACCTCCAAACCCAAAGTGGAATCCACCATTACCATTTGTAGTTATAATCTTTTTGTACAATGAGCCCTGACACTTTTTGAAAACGGTTTCCTGCCTGAGCTAGAGACATCCTGTTATTCTTAATAATATTGTATGCCACCTAAATATTAAGGTGTCTTGAATTCACAAGGACAGAGCCATTTACGACCAATAACTTGTTCCTCCTTGACTTTTGCAAAAAAAAGAAGAAAAAGAAAGGACACTTCACAGAAACACTTTCCAATATCCTTTTGAACAAGATTCTTGGTTTTCATACCAATGAGACCCTGACCTTGCCTGATTCAGTGCTTTTTCCATAAGAGTATATAGTCTGTGCTTACTCGTGCTGATTTTTGTTTTGAAGAGACAGACGGAAAATGAAAAAGAATTATAGCAATGATGAAGATCCTAATTTTCCCCCGCGACAATGGTGTTGGGGAAAATTTCACAGAAAGTCAAACTCAGGAGACAAGAGTCAGCAATTGAGTAACGGGCTAACATTTACGCATACAAAATGGAAACAAGGCAACACGTTAATGAAACTGAAGGCATTTGAGACTCAGGAGCTATAATTCTCTACAGGACAACTGAATTGAATCCCAGATGGGATTGTTGTGTTACCTGGAGCCTGCTTAAGACTTTCTCTCTCTCTCCCTCTGCCTGTCCCCCTGCTCACATGTGCTCGCTGTCTCTCTCTCTCTCTCTCTCTCAAGAAAAACATAGTCAAACGTGCAACAGAAGAGTTTGCTACCTTGATACATGTGGTCACGTAAATGCCATGAAGAATGCACATTAGGATAACATGAATGTCATCATTCATAGTGGGTTTTTTTTTCCTTCCCATATTTCAATTTATAGCTCCCCACCTTCTCTCATAGTTAGTCCTCCACTGCGGTCACGGATGCGTTATTTACCATCCGGGTAAATGCAAATCCAAGCACGCACCAACTATCCCGAATCTTAATCATTGCGGGGTGCCAGATAGAGAAAAAAAGGGATTGTCTTAATTTGTTCTACAGCACATACAATTCTGCCTGAGCATCTGGAGAAGGAAAAGCGACTGCTCGTTCTGTATGCGAGACCTTGGGCCAATTATTTACCATTCTGAACTTTGCTTCCTTAACTGTAATACAAGGATAATAACACAGAACTTGGTACTGACAAACATTAAAAACAAAACAAAACAAAACAAAGCCAACGTATACCAGGCTCCAGGCACTTTTTGAAACCCCTTGCACGTATGAATTTATTTACTCCTTAACAACCATCCTATGGCATCGGGGTTATGATTTACAGAGGAGGGAACCAAACACAAAGAGACCAAGCCTTTAGCTCACAGCCACACAATGGGTGGGAGTGGCCACAAAAACCACACACTCGACTACCACGCTAAAATATTTCCCTAATGACGGATGTTAAGTAGTCAGAGCCCAATTAATGGGCTATCGTTGTCATTATAGGGAGGTGATACACTATTTCTTACTTAGGCAGATGCAGTTACAAACTAATTGCTTCCCTGAGACTCCCGGACGCATTCAGATGGGAAGAAGATGGGAACTGATAAGACAGTCCTTTTAAAAATCATTGGATCAAAGTACAAGATTTCCTTTTGGACCACAGGTCCTAACTTTACAACTGGGAGGAGCTGATTGGCCACCTCAGCCCAAAAAGCGCTCTGCGAAATCAAAAAAAGCAGTTCAAACGAATCGTTTAGCCACACCAGTTGCTTAGTTCCATGTAAAACCACCACCCTATCAGAGGCTCCAGCCTGCCTCCTGCGATTTTGTTCTTTGGGGTATATGATGGAGTTAAAATATTGATGTCTTTCCTTCAATCAATAAACAGACTCTGTAAACAGGTCACATTATAGAAGTGGCTGTTTCTTTCATTATGCATTTTAATGTTCACAATCCATCACTTTTGCTGATGTTTATAAAGCCCACTTACATGTTTCATTGTTGGATATTGTCAGAGAGCCCAGGGGAGGCCTTCATTCCTGCCGTAATCTCAGAGCGAGGGGATAAAAATGACAGAAGAGTGGAATACTTTCCTCAAGGTGTCAACATTTATCAGTGGAGATATTTTATCATACTTCATTAGAAGATGCCAGAATGCAAAAGCTGTGCTTGTCATTTTTATTTTACTCTGGGTATGTTTTGTGGGCCCGTGTCGATGCTAAGACAAAAGTGTGGAAAGCTAATGACTGAAGAAATAAAATAGAAGAAACCCGAACTGAACTTATTTGCCGGGAAACAAAAAGAAATCATCAGTTGCATCAGAAATAGAGGATTTAGGGGCGCCTGGGTGGCTCAGTCGGTTAAGCGGCCGACTTCGGCTCAGGTCACGATCTCGCGGTCTGTGAGTTCGAGCCCCGCGTCGGGCTCTGTGCTGACAGCTCAGAGCCTGGAGCCTGTTTCAGATTCTGTGTCTCCCTCTCTCTCTGCCCCTCCCCTGTTCATGCTCTGTCTCTCTCTGTCTCGAAAATAAATAAACATTAAAAAAAAAAAAAAAGAAAAGAAATAGAGGATTTAATGAAACAAGAGAACTTACATAAGTTGTGTGTGGAGAACTTACAGACCAGTTGTGTGTGGACAGTTCAGCCTAATGGTTAGAATAAGGCCTCATTTGAGTCTTTGAGATTTAAACGCTGGCTCTGCCATTCCCTTACGCTATAAGTGTTACCTATTGTTATTATTGTTATTAGTATTATTGGTACACTTGTATAAGTTATAATAAAACCACAAATTTGTCTGAATTATGGTACCTAGTAATATAGGAATGAGAAAGGCAAAAAGTCAGTCGCCCTCGTTATTTCCACCTTTTGGCTATTGTGAATAACACTACACTGAACATGTATTTCATGATGATTTTTTTTTAAAGTATTTATTTATTTATAGAAGGAATGCCTGCACCTGCATGTGCAAGGTGCGGGGAGGAGCAAAGGAGGGGGAGCGAGAGAATCCCAAGCAGGCTCCATGCTCAACATGGAGTCTGACCTGGGGCTCGATCCCGTGACCGTCAGATCACATCCCGAGCCGACGTCAAGAGTCGGATGCCCGACCAACAGGCATCCAGGCGCCCCTCTCGTGATGACCTCATAAAATCCATTTTAGAGGCAGTGGTAGAACTCAATCATCAAGCATGTCTCTTTGGCCAGACGACCTGGGTTCTAATCCTGACTCTGTGCTTTGCACTTATTATCTCACTTTATCCCATTGGTTTTTTTTCCTACTCTCATTCCTCTGTTATTATTCTACTATTATTTTCCTCTAATAATGCCCATATAGTATTGGCACTATTATTAATCCGCATTTAAGAGATCAAGGAAACTGAAGCTCAGAAGGCTGAGGTCCCTAGCTCAAGGACACACCTAGTAACTAGCAGCGACAGGATTTATTTGAACCCGGGCCTCATTTTACCAAAGTCTATGCCCTTGGCTATTACTTTGTTCTGTCTCCCAATGAGGGGGGAGTCCTGCTACAGCACAGTAAGATGGAAAAGTTAAGGGGTAGGGATGTCTGGTCGGGGTGGGGGGGGACGCTCAGGGTTCCTTCAAATACAGTAGTCCCCCCATGATCCACGGTTTTGCTCTCTGTGCTTTCAGTTAGTTACCCCCGGTAGGGAGGCAGGAGGTCCCCTCCTTCTGATCTATTCGTCACAGGGCGTCCATCCTTCACCTCACCTCACCTCCTCACGTAGGCATTTTGTCATCTCACATCATCACAAGAAGTGTGAATACGGTACAGTCAGATATTTGGGGAGAGAGAGAGGGAGACAGAGAACACATTCACAAAACCTTTATTACAGTATATTGTTATAGTTGTTCTGTATTCTTATCAGCTATTGTTAATCTCTTCCTGTGCCCAGTTTACAAATTAAACTTTACCATTGGAATGTATGTACAGAAAGAAAAACAAACCATAGTGTATGTAGGGTTCAGCACTATCTCCAGTTTCAGGCATCCACTGAGGGGCTTGGAACCCATCCCCCAGGGGCGAGGGAGGACCACGGTGGCCAAGTCACAAGCAGCACTGGCCAGCGGGTGCTCTTGAACGCCCAAGAGAAGGAAGAAGACCAAAAATAGAGGACAGCTCTGTAATTCTTCCCCCATTCCTTAATTGTGCCGGGGATCGGCTCTGTCCATCAAAGCACACTGACCCCCTCAAACCAGATTCCTCTCATTTCACTCAGCTCCGCCGCACCCCAGCTCAGCCGAGGAGGCAGTCTGGTCCACCGCAGACACCCATATGACTTTCCAGCACATTCCGTAAGATCTCACCAAAAGGAAAGAGAAGAGCGGCAAAGAGTTTACTAAATTTCTTTTGGGCTCCTGGCCTGATTCTCCATCCGGCTGCCTGACTTGTTTCAATTTCTCCCAAGGAAGCCCACGGGTATATGCTGATTTGCTTGGCTTACAGTCCTGGGTACTTTTTAGAAAAACAAAGCCAGGAAGAACTCTAAGGCTCCTGTGACTTGTACCATCAGCCAATAGTTGTTTTATTAAGTGCGGATTCCGCCTGTGGAGTTGAGTTAATGGAGGTGGGAAAAAAAAAAGTCAGGGCCCAAACAAGGAGCCATTCAGAGGTAATATTCAAAACATCAAGGTAACAGAGAGTTTCTGTACCCAGGCCTGGGGGCCAAGTTCTCTATGAATGAATGGGGAGTGGTCTGACAGCCACCCAGTCAAGCTATTCTTAGAGACCCAGCGAGAGGGAACAGACTTACTACTCACGGCCCCCACTCGTGGCCAGCTCGAGAATCATTTCCTACGGGAGAGTTTCTTGGCACTTTGTCTAATTCCATTTTAAAATTTGAGTTTCACCTGGAATCTTGGGGATTAGTAACACGTTGTGTTCTTCTCCCCTTTCTCTTCCAGAGGGGGATCGTAGAGTCTAGAAAACACGATGCGGATCAGAAAATATAGGCTCGAATGAGAGAACCGTGTGAAATGTGGAAGACAATTGAAACTAGAAGGGAAATTGAAAGTGGCACGAATCCCGGATATCAGAAGCAATCATCACTATTAAGGACGAATGTTCGTGGGCAATGAAATCTAGAGAGCCAACTGGCTAGCATGTGAGCCCAACTCACACCGGACGGACTCCTGTATGTCTCTGTGTGGGTGTGAGTGTGCGTGTGCGTGGACGTGTAATTGTGTGTTTGGGTGTATGTTTTAAAAGGAATAACCCAAACAGAAGGAGACAGTCTGCAAAGCAGCGACGGGGGAACATGGCAAAATGAAGAGTGACGGATAAAGTAGCCAAACCAAGAGTCTGCTGCTGAAATTACAACCAGATTGCCTCTGAAAAGCCAATAAGCTTGAACAAATAAATCCCTGTGGCAGATTCACTTTCACAAGTGTACCTGCGAGACAATGTCCAGATCCCCCCTTCCAGATGAAAGGGAAATGTCTAGGAGGAGGGAGGCCGGGGATGCTACGGCCGATGGGTCCAGCAGCTGTAGGAACAGGGAAGCCCTGATTGTCCCAGAGAGGCCCTGGCCCAAATGGCCTGCTCGTCAACGCCAGACCTGTCACCCGGGCAAGACCCACTGGGGAGGCCCGGAAACAAGTAGCAGTTCAGGAAACACAGAAACCGGAGATGTTGAGGAGCATTCTCTTGGGATGCGTGGGAACGAGGATGGCGAAGCCGGCCAGAGACGGGATAGGCCGGCAGGGAGCCGCGCAGCAAATGCGCTGACATCTGACACGTATCAGCAGCACCCAGATGCTCCACGACCAAGGCGAAGGCTGCTCTGCATTTATGGATTTCCACATCACAAGCGGCAGATTCTGGGAGAGCGTTCTCGGAATGGGGCGGACATATGGTCGCCTACCCCCGGCCTGCTGCCTCAGATACTCGGAAACAGCAGCCACTCCAAATGAAGAAGAATAAATGAATGCAAGACGGTGCAAAAACTCAGCCCGACTCAGGGTTGGGATGGTATTAATTCGATGTCAGATCCCCACGTAGAGTCTCGTGGCAGCCCTTTTCCATGGACTAGATGAATATTAATCACGACCGTATCATTGCTAATATTTGTGATCATTGGCTCTGTGCCACGCTCATTATTTGCATTTTCTTATGGACGCCTCACAGCCACGCTGCAAGCTAGACGTCATTACTACCCACATTTTACATAACTCTTGAGCGACTAGCCAGGTTGTCGAAGCCAGGCTGCACCAGAGCTGGGATCTAAACAGCAGGCCTACCCGCTCCCCAGTCAGCTAACCTCCCTGCTTGAAGGCCTGACCCCTGTGAGTTAAGAAATTACCCAGGTCTTTGCAATGACAAAGGATACAGGAAAGGATTCGAATTTAATTTCATGGCTGCCAGTCATGCAGGATCGCATCCTCGGATGACTCACATGAAAGCTTGTTTATTCTTCGACTGTTGCCGCATAAACATTGTCTACACTGCTTTCTTGAGACAGAGACACAGGTAACCATCTGGGGGCTAAACGCAAGAGTCACTTCCGGAGGTCGTCATTATGGTCAAGGAAGAGGTCATCCCCCTCTTCCAGCCCCTGTGTCTCTGCAGCGCTGAGCAAGGATCAGTGAAATTTAGGGTGACCCACTGGGGCCCTGTTGGATCCTGGAGTGCCTTCCTCGTCACTAAGGACCCATCACTGAATACATTTAAATTATGTTTGGCCTACTTTTCTCCTTAAATCAGTTTTACCGCATGCATTTTAATTCTGCGAAAATTGGATGACTATATATGGTATCCATGGCAACCTTCACTTAAACAGAATATGAAATTAACCAGGCCACTCTGTGCCTGACATTCTATATAAATGGAGTTAACCGCAGACAGAAGCGAGTTGGCACTCTTCAAGGCAATTTCGGGAATTCTATGTCCACAGGGTCACAGGAAAGGTCAGATTATGTCCTGTGTAAGCCCACTTGTGTAGACGACCAGCACAGAGCTGTTCTGAGCCTCGGTTCCCCGTTTCCGAATTGGAGAAATTGGGTGATGCACTCCTCTAATTGTTCCCCAGCCCTGATTTTCATTGGATCAAGCCAGAGGTTTTATTATTTTGCCTTCCCACTTAGTGGCATGGCATTTGAAAAGACCTACTTCTAGTTTACTACTGTTTGTCCCTGATTTTTAAAAACAATGAGTAGGGGCGCCTGGGTGGCTCAGTCTGTTAGGCGTCCGACTTGGGCTCAGGTCACGATCTCGCGGTCTGTGCGTTCGAGCCCCGCGTCCGGCTCTGCGCGGACAGCTCGGAGCCTGGAGCCTGTTTCGGATTCTGTGTCTCTCTCTCTCTCTGACCCTCCCCCATTCATGCTCTGTCTCTCCCTGTCTCAAAATAAATAAATAAAGAAACGTTAAAAAAAAAACAAACAATGAGTAAAACTATTTTTTGCAGCCATTTTAGGTTTATGGAAAAATTGAGCAGAAACTATAGAGTTCCCCTATATTCCCTCTCCAGCCCCCAGTTTCTCCTATTATTAACTGCATATGGCAGTTGCACTGGTGTGGTCCATTTGTCATAACCGACGAACCTCCATCGACCTCCGTCGATACATTATTAACCACCAGGTTTCACTAGAGGTGGTGTGCGTTCTGTGGGTTTTGACAAATGTATAATGACATGTATTCATTATTGCAACATCAAATAGAATGCCTTCACTGTCACAAAAATCCCCTACGCTTCCCCGATTCATCCCTCCCTCCCCACAATCTCTGGCAACTGATCTTTTTACCGTCTCTACAGTTTTGCTTTTTCCATAATGTCATGTAGCTGGAATCGGATGGTTTGTAGCCTTCGGGCTGACTTTTTTCACCTAGCCATATGCAGTTAAGTTTTCTCCATGTGTTTTCATTGCCTTCCACATTTTAACAAACATGTAAACCTACGTGTTTCTGCCAAAATAAAGACTTAATCAGTCTCTCTAACCCGACCTTGCTTTCCTACCACAAAACAATGCATACTCTTACTTCTGTTTTCCTTCCTGTCAGCTACCTCCAACCCAGATTTTGTTTAAATTTTGGTTCCAGATAGCTATTAATTTTTTTTTAAATATTATCCTTCTTGGGGCGCCTGGGTGGCTCAGTCGGTTAAGCGTCCGACTTCGGCTCAGGTCATGATCTCGCGGTCCGTGAGTTCGAGCCCCGCGTCGGGCTCTGTGCTGACAGCTCAGAGCCTGGAGCCTGCTTCGGATTCTGTGTCTCCCTCTCTCTCTGACCCTCCCCCGTTCATGCTCTGTCTCTGTCTCAAAAATAAATAAACATTAAAAAAAATTAAAAAAAAATATTATCCTTCTTGTACTGGACAAATCTTTTCTAAATATATGAAGACTCACAACTCTCTTGTTTAGATTTAACTCTATGTGTCATTGTTGTTTTTTCTTTTTCTCCTCATAGTTTCTTATACATCACATCCTCCCTTTTATTGGATTCTAATTTCTAGAGCTGTCTCGGGCAGGTGAGCAGAGGTTGATCAGATGGGACAGGAGTCCCACTGGAGATGTAGCCAGGCTTCTAACTCCAACAGTCCTGCGACTGCCTCTGCAAAATTGGATGGCTCTGCCTGGCATATATTTAGGAAGTGTGTATTAAGCAACTGCTGTATGCGAACACTGCATATGTATAAAGTGTATGTCACTTGGATTTGGTCATCGGGAATTTTCTGTTCTCACTGGTGTGGATGGGAGATCAGAGGGAAGGGACAGGAGGGTGGTAAGTGGTGCCCCAAATGGACCCTCTCAGTTGGAAAACAGTGGGCATCAATTCAAGGTAATTTAACTAATATTTATACTAATAATATTAATCATTCACTTTTAGTGAGACAATATAGAAAATAAATATTGTCTCATTTAATTCCCATAACTATGAGGTGGGTCTTATTATTCCCATTTAGAAAACTAGCACACAGAGAAATTAAGTAACTTCCCAAAGTTGAGATACCAACTTGGTTCATCACCCCCCGATACTAGACTAAGGTGGGGGATAAAAGATAGTTTCTCAGCCCTGAGTTTCTCTTGGCCCCAATCTGTCCTCCAATGCCACTCTTATATCCCTAAGAAAAGTTCTGTTCCTGTTTCTTCTCTTCTGCTTCCTAGGGACCAAGCTGAGTTTTCATCTGGGAGGATAAAACGTGTTGCGACCGAGCCCAACCCCCCTCTAGCACGGGCTCCACTTGCGCCCTCACTCGAGCCTTTCTGAATCTTTGCTCTTCTCTGCCTCCAACTTGTCACATCAGGACTCTGCCTCGGCTCTTTCTCTTTCTGGAATGCCTTTTCTCTTCTTCATTGCCTGGGAAGCTCAGACAATACCTCTTTCGTAAGACTTTCCCCAGACCCCCCAGCCCAAGTTGGGATTGCCTTCTCAGAGCATCCATACACTGTAGTCATATCCCTACGTAGTTCTTGACAAAGACTATGCCTTCTCTGTCACAAAAGAGAGAGACGTACATCGCTATCTGTTTACTTGTCTGTAACTTCCTCAGTGTGAGAGAGCATGTCTTATCCATCACTATATGCTCAGCCTTTCATGGAGCCCATCCCATCGTTATTCCTCAATGTGAAACCCATATAAACCCCGGCAAATCATGTGGTCCCCATCTCTGGAATGCTCCTCAAAGAAGCACATCCAGACAACATAGATGGACCTCGAAGGTATTATGCTAAGTGAAATAAGTCAGAGAAAGACAAATGCCATATGATCTCATATGTGGAATCTAAAAAACAAAACAAATGAACAAACAAAAGCAGAAACAGACTCATGGACACAGAGAACAAACCAGTGGCTGCCACAGGGGAAGGAGTGAGGGGATGGGGATATGGGTGGAATGGATTAAAAGTTACAAACTTCCAGTTTACAAAATAAATAAGTCATGGGGATGAAAAGTACAGCATAGGGAATATAGTCAATGATATTATAACAATGTTGCGTAATGACAGATGATAACTACGCTTATCGTGGTGAGCTTTGTGTCATGAATAGAAATGTGGAATCATATGCTGTTCGCCTGAAACTAACGTGACATTGTACGTCAGCTATATTTCAAAAAAACACACCCAAAAAAGAATAAAAAAGAAGCACATCCACCATCAAAAATTAAATTATTATCATTGTTACCTGGTCTCTGAGGAAGCCTCCAAAGCATATGTTTTATGCACTGTAAAGCCTTTTCAAAACTCTCCTCATCTCTGCCACTTTCAGTAGCCTTCATAGACACGGCAGCTTTTCATTCACTTCTTTCAATTCATTCATTCATTCATTCATTCACTTGTTTGTTCATCTATGCAATCAGGAAACATTGACTAAGAACCTACTAGGTGTCAGTACTGTTTCCTTCCAAAATGCTCTCTCCTCCCTACTCTCGCAGAATCAACACACAAACAATGTTGTCTTTCTTACAGCTTAACGTGTATGCACATAGACAAACCGAAAATAAGGATCTGGGCAAACATATTCTGAGTTCCAAATGAATGATGCGATCAGTAGATGCTATAGGATTAAGGGCCAAAATATGTGTTTGGACCCCAGATGAATTCCCTCATGGGGATCTAATTGCTGCAGTGTGGTGAAATCAACCCTTGGACTCCGGGCCAGAGGAGTTGTCTCCTTGCTCTGCCCCTTAGCACTGGGCGGGCCATCTGGAGCGAGGGCCTTAACTCTTGGAGCCCCTAGCCAGTCCTTCATCTCTAAGTTGGGAATGTTTATACCAGGAATACCCCTCTCTGAGGCACTCGGAGACTCCAATGACATAATGGAGGCTTGCTCCTTTGGAGCTCAGGCAATGATTGTTCCATTTGAATCCTTCAGTTCCAGATTCTTTCCGTGTGAGACCCAGTGAGAGGCAAGACATCCTGGGACCAGAGTCCAAGGTCTGTCTGTATGACAACAAAATAATCTAAGTCCACCACTACATGGACCCTGTGAGGGCAGGAGTGTTGTCTTTTTTGTTCATTGGTATATCCAAGTGTCTACAACAGCTCCTGACCCATGGGAAGGGCTCACTATGTATCTGTTCAATTGGAAAAAAAACAAAAAAACGAACAAGTCCATACCACAGGGTAAGATGTATTTCAGTGCCTTTGAAACCTAGGTCTCGGGGTGCCTGGGTGGCTCAGTCGGTTAAGCGTCCGACTTCGGCTCAGGTCACGATCTCGTGGTCCGTGAGTTCGAGCCCCGCGTAGGACTCTGTGCTGACCGCTCAGAGCCTGGAGCCTGTTTCAGACTCTGTGTCTCCCTCTGTCTCTGAGCCTCCCCCGTTCATGCTCTGTCTCTCTCTGTCTCAGAAATAAATAAACATTGAAAAAAATTAAAAAAAAAATAATACAAAGCATCCAAGGTCTCAAACACTGAGAGTGACTGCTGGTACAGCCTGGTGAGGGGCACTTAGGTAGAACGTCACCAAGTTTAAAATGTACACATACACCTGTGCAGGTGTGATGCGAATGCCTACCCTCCAACTACTCCATTAAGTGTTCCAGCAACTCATCTGTATATCATGCAGGCCCACATATGTCGCAGTAGCTGTCACTTATTGAGCAGGCCAACAGTGTATAGGAGCCGCTGAGAGCCCAAACTCTGAAGCAGAGTGCCTGGATTTCAACCTTGACTCTGTCCAATACCAGCGTGACCTTCAGGAAATTATTTAACCTTTCGGCTTCCCTGTCCGCGGTCTCTGGATAACAGCACCCCTGCCCCCCCACACAGAGCCGTTAAGAGTATCGAGGGGATTCATACGTACAAATGCGTGGAGTCTGTATATATACGCCTGTTATCCAGAGTTAGCTGCGTGCTCACTTTTTTTCCTGGGGATTTTGGAGGCTCGCCGGCAAGTCCCTTTACAGCAGAACCTTAGGGAAGTTCAAACCGAAGGGTAGGAGCAGCTGGCCGGCTCATCCTTGTCCCTGGGCTTGCCCATCTCACTCCCCGGTGACCACAGGCAGTACCAACATACTCTCTTTGACTTACAAAGAGCTCGCGTCCTGATCCCTGTGTTCCAAGCACTCTGCCCCGATTCCTGACACGGCCGCGCAGCTTGTGGCCAAGAAAACACAAACATCGTCTGTCTACTCTGGGTAGTCTTGCTTTCCTTAACGAGGTGCCCTCGACTTCCAGGCGGAATGCGTGGAACCCCACCTGGTGACACAAGGAATCCGGGGACTCCTTTTCCTAAGCAGCCCTCTCTCAGCCTGACCTTCAAACCTAACTTTACTTTCCCCTTGACTTATTTGTCTTTTAAATTGACTTCATTCACGGTATCATTTCCATCTTTGAAAGATGCTTCAAATCCTTTTTGGGGAGGACAAGCTGGGCTATAAATACATTTGTTACCTTTTAGGCTGGGGGTGGGGTGGGGTTTGGCTAGTCCTGGGAGGGGCCTTGGCGGGGCCTTGGCCTGGGCTCTGGGCCTGAAGCTCCCTGGTGGCTCTGGGGAGGAGGGCTGGGGAGGAGAGCGGGGTCATCAATTTCCCCTCAGTGCTGGGGCCTGTTTCTCGTTAGAGGGCTGGCTCCACGTGGCCCCATGCGGCCCCCTGCCCCTCGGCCTGCTTCCCGACCCCCCCCCACCATGCTCTCCCAGGCTCTGAGCACCCTGACCTGGTTTATTATTTTTTAATGCTTATGTATTTATTTTTGAGGGTGGGGAGGGGCAGAGAGAGAGGGAGATAGAATCCCAAGCAGGCTCGGCACTGGCTCCCAATGCAGGGCTCGAACCCACAAACCGCGAGGTCATGGCCTGAGCCGAGATCAAGAGTCCCACACATAACCGACGGAGCCACCCACGTGCCCCATGACCTGGCTTATTTTTAAGGGTTAATTGACAAGTGGTTATGGATGTCTGCTGTGTGCCGAGATGGGGCTGGAGACCCCGGCGGGGAGGGAAGGAGCGATGGCAGAAAGAAAAGGGAAGACCCAGCCCTTAGGGGTTTGCACAAATGGCAACAGCAGTCGCAACTATATGGTCAGAGCGCCATTTATGGCCCAGCAGGCCTGCGGGCCCCAGACTGGTGGCCCTGTGTGAACCCACAAGCACATCCCGGTAGGAGCGTTTACACCTTCGTGCTTTCTGGATGAAGTGTCCTTCTTGGGGGTGCAGGGAGAACTGGACGTGAGCAGAGCTATGCATTTCTACCCACGGTGTCCAGCCGGGCGCCTCAGCGGGAATTTCCTGAGCAGCCTCCCGGTTCTGGGACGGACTTTCACTTCTGTCATTAGAGCCCTCTGCTCTTGGTGACGTCACTGAGAGTCTGTCTGCTGCTGTTTCCCCATCAGCAGCCAAGAGCCAGTGTGTGCACACAGCCACAGGCCCCAGGAGGGCGGGTGCTGTGGGGCTGGATTGCCATCGCATGAGATCTCCTCACCCAGCTGGTCACTTGAACGACAATGAGACTGAGGCCCAGACAGGGCGTGCGCTTGCTCAAGGCCAGAAAGACCCTGGGGTGGGCCCTGAGTCTCCTGTTTCCCTGTGCAGGGCTTGGGGTAAATCAACAATGCGTCCACCAGGATGATCTTACTGTATTTTATAATAAGGTGCAAATGTCCTGTTCTGTTTGGTTTCACTCTCCCCCCTTCCCCAAACCTTTGAGCACAGGTCTACTCGTCAAAGAGTATTTACGTAGCGCATCTAAGTGCCCAGCACTCGCGAGATCCTGCGGGAGCAATAAAGATCCAAAGACTCGGGCCGTGGCCCCATGGAGAACCGTGGGAATACAAGAGGCCAACCCATGAGATGAAGACAGTTCAAGCCCAAGTCTGGGCCTGAGGACAGGCTCAGCCTCAGAGCAGGCTGTGTCTTAGGGGGGGACTTAAAAGTTTTATGTCGTAGTGGAAGGAATTGGGTGAACATACCAAATACTGGTTCGTATTTTTGTTGTTTTTTTTCCAACTGGGCACATTTTCCATCCACTTCTGGTTTTACATTGAGTGCAAACAACACTGCTAAGAGAGGAAGGATGTTCTGCCTTCAAACCAGGAGGCCCACTCCACAGTGCTGAGAGTAAGGAGCGCACACAGCCCAGCATCCTGGGACAGCTGCTTCTCACAAGCGTCCAAGTTATTGGGCATTCAGTTTCCTTGAGACAATAATTGGGCTTTTGGGGTCTACTTGGGTCCTCTTGGCATGGGGACCACTGGCTGAAATAGCCCAGGCCGTAAAAATACAGAATGAAAATACTTGTAGCAACCACACATCCACATATTCCATGCAAAGGCTATTAAAACCTCCAAATTACACCAGTGTCGCTGTTCGAGGCCACAAGAGTGCAGAGCTGAATGGAAAAGGAAGGGATATTTTCAGGGTGAGTTCAGCACAAAGCATTATAAGCTTTCCATGTGCCCTCCTAAAAAGGTCTTCCTCAAGCCTTTCAAATTAATTTATAAAGGTTGACTCCCTTTTTAAATGGTTTGACCAGGCCACAATAAGGCACAGTCTTTACATATTACTTTTCTCAATATGACTAATCAAATCTCTAGTTGGGAGAGACAAAAGCCAGTAAAATTTGGTGGTTTGACCTACCATTCTACTCCTCCGCCAACCCTCTGGTCCAAGCAACTGCTGTGTTTCGCTTAGACTCCCAGTGGGCGTCTTAACTGACCTGTCTACTCCTAGTTTTCCTTTCTTTTTTTTTTTCTTCTTAAGTTTATTTATTTATTTTGAGGGGGGGGGGCACAGGCATGAGTGGGGAAGGGCACAGAGAGAGAGAGGGAGAGAGAGAATCCCAAGCAGGCTCCATGCTGTCAACACAGAGCCTGATGCGGGGCTCAAACTCACAGACCATGAGATCGCGATCTGAGCCTAAATCAAGAGTTGGACGCTTAACCGACGGAGCCACCCCAAGTTTTCCTTTCTCACACTTATTCTCCATAAGACACAGGTCTAACTTTTCTCAAATGCATCCCTGGCCATGACCCTCCCCTGCTTAAATTCCCTAGTGGTTTGTCATCGCCTCTAAGTCCAAACATTTGCCCAAAGCTGACAAGGCCCTCAATGATCTGGCCCTGCCCCCTCTCCTCTGACCCCCTCCCGTACCATTTCTAACTTGGTTCATCTCTTAGCTCCATGCTCTGTCTTCAACGTCTTCAGACTTGCCAGGTCCTCTGCCTGGATGCTCTCCCTTTCCCCTTCACTCTGCTGGTTGACATGTACCTTTAGGTCTCGGTTAATGTCCCGTGAGAAGAGGGAGCAAGCCTCTCATTTGTTACTTGTAGTCAGTTGAATGGTGCCTCCCACCCCCCTGCCAACTGTGTCCATCTAACACCTGGGAATGTGACCTTATTTGGGAAAGGGGTCTTTGCAGATGTGATTAAGGATCTGGAGATGAGGTCATCTTGGATTATCTGGGCAGGACTTAAATCTCATGATAAGTGTCCTCATAAGGGTAAGGCAGAGGGAGTTTGGGGACACACAGAGGATAGAACCATATGAGTTGCACAGCCACAAGACATCTGGAGCCACCAGAAGCTCGAAGGAGTCGAGGAAGGAGTCTCCCCTAGGGCCTGAGGAGGGAACGCAGCCTTGTTGATTTCAGACTTCAGGCCCCCAGTACTCAGAGAATACATTTCTGTTTCCTTAAGCCACTCTGTTGCTGATTTGTTACGACAGCCCTAGGACCCTTATTCACTGCTATTCTGCTCACATTCAAGGTACTGCCCAGCACTGAGGACGTGGCCCCCGAACAATTTCTTGAATGAACTGAGTCCAGAAGGCTGGCAAGGAAATGAGAAGGATTGGGGAGTGTGGGGAGAGGGAGATGTGCAAAGAAGTGCTGAAAGGAAGCTAAACATTTCCAGAAGCATCTCCAATGCATGGGAGTCGCTCTCTTCTTAGATGAGGGGCCCTGGAGCCTGTGTGACCGGCAACCCCGTTTTCATCATATTCCAGTGAGCCTTCTATCATCTCAGGAGGTGTTGCAAAAGCTCAGAAATGTTCTCTCAGCAAAGTTGTTTCATTCGCTTTTAGCAGGTATTTGTGTTTTGAAAACATATTTCAAATATATTTGAAATCTGTATCTATGAGTATATATTTGAGTATCTATGTATATATTTGAGTATCTGTGAGTCCCTTCGAACTTGACATGAGTTGAACAGACTCTTGATTTCCCCCTGAAATCTGTTCCTTTCCCAGCCCTTCCAGTGCGGGAAATGCAATGCCCTCCTCTTAGCTGCACAAGCCCGAGACTTGAGCGACACCCTTGTCCTCTGCCTTTCTATCACCACTCCCTGCAAATCCCTTTCTGTCTTCAGAACACTTCTCAGGGTGGTCTGTGCCTCGCCATTTTCAAGCCTCCGCCCTCATTCAAGCCGCCACCTCTCAGCCCTGGACTTCTCCAGTGGCCTCCTCCCTGGATTCAGCTGGTTCTCTTGCTTGGGTACCATGTAGTCTCTAACCAACAGCCAGAGCCGCCTTTCCAAATATAAACCGGATCCTGGCAATCCCATTTGAAATCTTTCAGTTGCTTTGCATTGCATTTAGAAAACCTCCAAACTCATTAGCGTGGGCTCCCAAGCCAAGGTGGGTCTACCTTTCTGTTCTCATTTGGTACCACTCTTGTCTGTGACCACAGCCTCACCCATCACCCTTCTGTTCTTCTAAGAGTTGTATCTCATTCCTGCCTCAGGGCATTTGCATTTGCTCTATCCACTGTCAGGAATGCTCTTGCATGGTTTCCACAGGTGGCTCTGTCTCACTTGCCCATGCCAGGCTCCTCGGAGAGGGCTTCTGTCACCAATCCCTGCACAAAGTAGAAAGTAGCTCCCTTCCCCAACTGTCCCGAGATACCCTTACAATTTTCTTTGTAGGCGATCACAAGCTAGATGAAGGTATTAGTTTGGTAGGGCCACTGTAACAAAGCACCACAAGCTGGGTGATCGAAGAGGACCTACAGGTGGTGGCAGGGTGATTGCTTTGGAGGCTGCGAGGGGGAATCCGCTCCAGGCCTCTCCCCCGGCTTCTGGCGGTTTCTGTCAGCCTTCAGTGTTCCTTGGTTTCTGCTGCGTCACCCTGATCTCTGCCTTCAGCTTCACGTGGGGTTCTCTCCGTGTGTGTATCTGGTTCCAAATTTCCCATTTTCACCAAGGGGATAAGGGGTCCGCGCTACCCTAGAATGACCTCATCCTAACTAATTATGTCTGCAATGACTCTGATTCCAAATAAGGTCACAGGACGGAGGGTCAGGACTTCGCCACGTGAATTTTGGCGGGGGACACAATTCAACCAAGAGCAAAGTTGTTTGATTGCTTATTTCTTGTCTGCCCCAGCGGAAGCTAAGCTTCTTGAAGGCAGAGGCGTAACCCATCTCGTTTCTATTGCCGTTTCCACTGTGCTACAAACAGTAGCCGGCACCCAGGCTCTCAATAAATAATCCTTACCAGACAGTGGTGATGGTTGCACAACTTCGAATATACTAAAAACCACTGCCCTGTACACTTCGAAGGGGCTGCGGGATAGATCTTAAAAACAAACAATTCTTTCATAAATGTACAGATGCAATGATTACTTCGTGTGTAAGTATCTCTTCTTTCTGGGGCTCAGTTCCTCTCTCTGTAATACATCTGAATTCCCCAGAGGCTTAATGACGTTGAGATTTTTGAGAATCTGATGAAAAATTCCCCCATGCACATGCCAGCGTGCGTATCCACACACACTGTGTAGACTACTTTCGATCTAACTCCAGGGAACTCATGGACACCTTGCATAGGACAGTTTGCATGGACCAAAGGAACAATGCCTAGGTTAGAGGATCTCACCAAAGGCCCCTCTGGCCCTGAAAATTATGGGATTCCACACATGTGCTCTGCAAAACACAGGGGCTCTAACAGAGAGGGTAATCACCTTTGCTTCCAAGGAGCTTATAGTCTTCTTGGAGTGGGAAAAACCCATACAATACAAAACCAAATAGAGAAGTCTAAGCCGTTCAGAGAAAGGTTTCATGCAAACTCTTGCGTTGAAAGAACCCATGACTAGGCTTTCCGCTGGCATCAGAGTCAGACATATGCAAAAAAAAAAAGAAGAAAGAAAAGAAAAAAAAGAAAAAAAGAAAACAAAAGCAAAGAAAAGAAAAAAAGAAGAGAAGGAGCGTGCAAGCTAGCTTCAGGGTTTAAGAACCAAGTAATCAAGAAAAAGTGGGTTTTGTCACACTCCATTTGATAAAAAGTCTCATTGATATTTCAGATAAAAATGATTTTTATTACTTTCCTTTAAAAACCTGTTAATGCCATACAGCGTCTTTAAAA
The DNA here is from genome assembly GCF_027475565.1 of Acinonyx jubatus. NCBI lineage: Eukaryota > Metazoa > Chordata > Mammalia > Carnivora > Felidae > Acinonyx > Acinonyx jubatus. The sequence continues at coordinate 180,641,072 of NC_069382.1, forward strand.
AATATATTAACAATGGTTTTGATGCGATGGGAATGGTTTTGAAGCAACGTAATTGCTTTCTGCTGCTCTCTGCACCCCATCAGCCAAGTCGTGAAGGAGCCAGTTTCCACATATGGATAGGTCTTAACCTCCCTCACTCAACTCACACACCAAGGAGAATTTCTCAAAACCAGAGGTTTAATAAAGAGGAGGGGTTTGTCCAGGAAGGCAGAGGAGGGAACTGGCAGTTAGAATCTTTTTTGTCCCCAATGTTTATTCATTTTTTAAAGAGAGAGAGAGAGAGAGAGAGAGAGCACATGAGCAGGATGGGACAGAGAGAACGGGGGACAGAGAATCCAAAACGGGCTCCACACTGGCAGCAGCCAGTCCGATGCGGGGCTTGAACTCATGAACCGTGAGATCACGACCTGAACTGAAGTTGGACACTCAACCAACTGAGCCAGCCAGGTGCCCCGGTTAGAATCTTCATAAATTCAGAGAAGACAACATTCTCAGCTATAGAATGCTGTGAAACTCTCTCTACACTGGGGGGAGGGTTATCTCTTCCCGTCTAAAATGACTATCCCAGTATATAGCCCATTGAGGATATTTTAAGAAGCCTAAATAAAAAGCTGGATTAGGCGAAGGACTTTCTGGAAAACTGGCTGGAAGGAAAACCACTCCAACAGTTGTTTTAAGTTCTACAGCGGATTGTCACATGGGTTTAGGATGGCAAGGTCATTGGCCCCAAAGCGTTTTCTCATACAATCAATGTCACTGCAAGTTATAAGCAAAACCTACCACTCAAAATGAAAAAGGCATGAGCAGTAAAGAAGGTGAAGTGAGGGGGGTGGGTGGTGGGAAGGAAGGAACCAGAGGGAGGGAAGAAGGAAGGGGCCAGGGAAAAGGCAAGAGATAGAATGTAGCTTGGCTGGTTGGTTAACTTAAGAGAGTAGACTTTCATTTTTTAGGTCCACCAATTTAAATAGCAAACCTTTTCCACAACCCGACTCTGGAAGGACTAAGTGAGCGATTCTACACTGCTAAAGTGTACGTTTCAAACTATCACACGTACAAACCAAAGGTCCTGTCTTTCGGGAAATGTGAATAGTCTCTCACTAAGAGAGCCTTTGTTGAGAGAGCAGACCAAACGTCACCATATCCAGCAAAGATCATATTTTAGGGGGACAAATGGTCCTTTTTTGGAGCCACGTTCACTGACGTGCTAGAATCAATTGTTAAATTGTCAGTTTCGCAAGCCAGTTGACATCATGCTGGTAGCTTGAAATAGACCGTGGTGAGAAGATTTATACGTGGGAAATGCTAGAGATCAAGGTCTTGTTTTTTTGTTTGTTTGTGTGTTTTTGTTTTTTCCTACAGAGCAGGCTGCTAAACTTTTACCAGCATACCGTCTTTGTATATGAATATTTATAGTTTTAACTGCAACAGAGCAAAACAAAGGAAAAACAGATACCACTAGCTAACCCACACAGAACAAGCAAAAATACTTCTGGAAGAAATAACTTAAAACCTACCTTAAAGATTGTCATTTAAGCAGTCAAGAAACACCGATCAAGAACCTGGGTTAGTGCTGAAGGGCCAGTGAAGGCATCCAATATAGACTGAATCATTGAGTATCTTATAATTTGGGGAGACAGGATAGACATACCTAGAATAGTTATGTCAGAGCACAAAGCAAAGTGTAATTACATGTAATGTTGTCTTGTAGAGCCTGGGTGCAGTAAGAGTTCAGAGAAGGGGGAGATCACACAGTGGTTAAAGTTAAGCAAGAAAATTGTGCAGACCACAGTCCTTTGTTAAGTCAAGGGAGTAGTAGAGAAACCAGTTTTGTCCTAATGGGATGTCTGGCTTGCAGTGAAGGGATCCTCAGACAATTAAAAAAATCCTTTGAGTTTCTCGCCCTCTTATTTAGTATCACTATCACTCATGACATATATTATTAGCACAAAGAGACAGTTGTTCTTTGTAGGAGATGGTGACATTTCGGGCATGTGGCTATTTGTTCATTCCTGGACAGTCGATGAATGGATCTGCCTTCTTTTCTGCACTTGAGGGCGTGCACTGCCCTTGGACCCAGAGCTGTAGCTACCCCTTGAGGAGGCAGTTTAAGTTTGAAAAACCTGTGTTTGAATACAGGCTCTGCCACTTTTTAGCTGTGTGACCTTGGGCAAGTGATTCAACCTGTCTATGCCTCCATGACCTCATCTATAAGATGAGGAAAAGAGTCATACCTCATTGGGATGTTTGGAGGACTAAAACGAGTTAACTCAGGGGCACCTGGGTGGCTCAGTCGGTTAAGCGTCCAACTTCGGCTCGGGTCATGATCTCGAGGTCTGTGAGTTCGAGCCCCGCGTCGGGCTCTGTGCTGACAGCTTGGAGCCCAGAGCCTGCCTCCGATTCTGTGTCTCCCTCTCTCTCTCTGCCCCTCCCCCACTTGTGCCCTGTCTCTCTCTGCCTCTCAAAAATAAATAAATGTAAAAAGAAAAAAGTTTAAAATAAATGAGTCCTTTCAAAAGTTGAAAATCAAGTTATACTACATTAAACAATAAAATAAAATGAGTTAATTCATATAAAGCACTTAGAACCGTGGTGAGCCTGTCCCAGGCACCATATTTATTACTATCGCTATTCTTCTGCAGAGACTGAAGCCAGGTGGGTTTTGCGACCTCGCGCTGGTGGCTCTTGGTCTTGAAACCTCGGTTTCCTCATCTATAAAACTGGAACAGTCATCTCTGTTGACTACAGTGAGGACCGTAGGAAACAGCGTCTGCAAAAGCTCGCGACAGGCCGGAAGGTTCTGTAAGCTGTCAGGGCTTGGTACAAGACCTCTGTCCTCAAAACTAGCCACCTGGTGCTTGGCCTCAGGATGGTGTGCTGCATTCAGGGTGTCGCTGTGGTTTCTGTTGCCAATGGGAATCCCATCGCTGTGTCCCAGCGCACAGAGTCATGGTTCACTGTGTCTTTTACCTGTTTCCCCTGCTTGTCTTTTAGAAGATCATATAAATGCACTCGAAGCAGCTCCTCTAAGAGACTCATTCACTGTCTATAATCTACTCACCGTCCCCCAGTTATAGCACAAGTTCCCCGAGGGCACGGAGTGCTTGTCCGTTTTATTCATGGCTGGACCTGATTGGTTTGAACCAATTGGTTTGGGTTCAAACCAATGGATTGGTTTGAACCAATCAAACCATCATTCCACTAACAGCCCCACACATGGACAGGCCGCTCTTCCGGGTCCTCTGTGGGGTGGGGGTGGGGGGGACAGGTGTGCAGAAGAAGGTGAGGCCTCCGTTAACCACAATTTTTTTTTTTTTTTTAAAGAAGAAAAGCCGCCCAACTTGAGATCTCATAAATTTCATCATTATCCCCCTCGGTCCCACATCCTAAAGCTGCCCTGCTCATCGCTGATGCCAGCTCCCAGAAGGGAGTACTCATCTGGATCTAAAAGGACCACAAGGAACTGGTTTCCAAAGCACCATCTGGTCGCCATTTGCTAAGGTTTTCCATTTCAGAATCAGACGTGAACCACAGAACCTTTTGCCTTGCTCCAAGGGGCTTAGAAAAGACTGTCATTTCCACAGCAGGAAAGAGGAGTGGGAAGGGAGAGGCTGCTTAAATCTAAACCTGGAAAAAAGCTGAATTGATTTATGGAATTCTGCAGGTGGGCGAAGCCTGGAGCAGAAAAGCAAACGCTAGTCACCTGTGCAACTGACATGTCATGATTTTCAGGACAGGTACAAAGACTTAAGGGGCTTTTCCATGGTATAATCCTCCTTTAAAAAACTATCAGAATTCACAGAAAAAAACGACCCCAAAAATGTTTTTTTGGCTATGTTTCTTATAGCGACTGTGAAAAGCCATGAAAGAGGAAAACTGGCCAGGATTTTTTTTTTTTTTTTTTTTTGAGGGTATGAAAGCCTCTCATTTTTATAGTTTTGAAAATCCTTGGAGTTTAACTTTGAACTTTAACCAAGAAAAATTATATCTTATAAACAATGGCATTTGTTGATTGGATGAAGGACTAGATCAATATTGGTCTTGGCAACCCATTTTGGCTACGGTTGCCGGCAGAAATATGCTAGTTGCGGTGTTAAAAAATTATGTCAGTTCCTCACCATGTGCCTCTTTTTCTTGGAGTTTTGCCTGAGAATTAGTTTCCAAAGATACTTCCAGAAGTTAACCTAGAGCCTGGCCTCTGCAGCAAAGGAAGTTACACATAAACTCTCGGAAAGCGGCCTGCCATGGTGAGCTTCTGGGAGGGACAGCGGAAGAAATCTCCACCTTTGGAGGAAGGAGCTACACGGAGCGACTTGTGATTCCATGAGGATGCTCACATTCCCGCCCACTGCCAAGTTTTTCCCTTAGACCCATCACACTGAGGGGGGAAAAAACACCAAACCAAGCAAAAATAAATCCGTGTTGGTAAGTGAAAACCATTGCTTTGAAAGAAAATAATCCTACTGCAGCCGCGTTGGAACTGTCTACATTCGAATGGCTTAAATCTTTCCATTTTGGCAGGGCGGTTGGGGTGTTTGAGGAGGGAGTAGTAAAGCTTGGGGTGTTTTATTTTAGACTATCGTATTATCAATTTATTTGGGGGTATGAGACTATGCCCTGTGTTTACTTGTGCAAATATTTAGCGAGAAAACCTGCCTATACCACATTTACCTTCCTCAACTCAGCAGACGGAGCTGGGTGATTGAGCCTTATGCTTTGCAACTCTGGTCTGGATTTTCACTTGTAAGCCTAACCATGAGAGCCATGCCCAGCTGCAAAAAGGGGGCAACAACAGATCTAAAAATGAATCCCACATCATCACTCCTGAGTCAGGCTCCAGGATTCTAACTGCTAACCCAGCCCTGCGTGCCCTCCACGGTCTGCACTGGGCTGCCCCCCGCCCTGGTGGAGAGGGAGGGGCTGTGTCCTATATACTAACAGTTGGCAGTGAAAGACAGCACCGTGTCCCCTCTCCTTGTGGAAGAGGAGTGCACACCTGTCACTGTCTGAGAAAGACTGAGCCACGAGCTCTCACCCCATGCCCCCTCTGGGGACCTGCTGGCCCGCCCCCTCCCCATGCTCCTGGTGGCCAGTGGCCGCCTTGGTCCTTGGCAGCCCCTCCCCCACGTAACTCTGCCACCAGAGACATCTCCTTTCAGCCACGTGGCCCCTGGCACTGAGGCTGGGACCTTGGCGCGGATTTCGGAAAGGTGGCCAGCTCTGCGCTTGCCAGATTCTCAGTTCTCTGGGCCGCGTGTTGGGTGAAATGAGTGCAGGGGGTGGGATTGTCCCCAGCCCAACTCAGCCAGGATGCAGCAGGGCGGTACTGACAGTAATAAACAAGGCTGCTGCTAGTGTTTACTGAGCACTTACTGCCTCCCTTGCATTGTGCTGAACACTTGGCATACTTTATTCTATGGAATCCTAACAATCATTTTAGGAGGGCAGCGCTACTTTTGAGATGACAGATCTGAGACCGGGCATCTCACAGCTACCAACTGGCATCTCCTCCTGGCCCGTCTCACTTCGGAGCCTTGTCACTTCGAACTTGGACTAACACCCAGCTCATCTGTCTCCGCGTACGGGGGTGGGCAGCTGGCGGGGACCACATGAGAGATGTGGCTTTGCAAGGAGGTAGCACCGTGGGGCGAGGTGACCTGGGTGTTGGTCCAGGCTAGAAGTGACCTAGACGGCACGTATGTGCCCACCTGCCCCCAAGGACCAGGCCTGCTGCCTTCCTCTGTGAGTCATTTCCAGAACTCTTCCAGCTGTACTGAGCAGAACACTGAGAGGGCCCTTCCTTACGTCCTGTCTTTAAAGGCTATGACATCTTCCATGGGCATGTGGACAATTTCCTTGGCTAGACTCAGCCTCCCTCTAGCACAAGAAGGGTGTCTTCTATTTCTTCCAAATTGAAAAAAAAAAAAAAATCACTGACTCTTAAGGTTGAAAGGGGGCCCTTCGAGATCACCATAGAGATCACCTGCCCAATGTGGTCATTGGAAGGAGAAGGAATGGAGGCCCAGTGGGGTGAAGCGCTGTGGCCCTGGTCCCCAGGAGGGGACAGCCACAGTTTCCGGCTCCTGGGGGACACGCGCCACAGATCCTGCGCCCGGTTGGTCTGAATTGATGGATTCTGGTAGAGTGAGGACGAGGAGAGGCCCTGGGGCAACGACCGAAAGGCCAGCCTCAGTGGGCCCACCCCTGCTGCACATCACCCCTCACCCCAACCTACTCCTCCCCCTGTGCCCTCAGGCTGCTCACGGCCTGGCGGCGCCTTTGGAGCAAATGCATCAGAGCGTCTTCCCCGCTCGGGGCGAGTCCTGCAGGGCTCCCACGGACACGCAGCCGTGGGCCTGGTGCGGGCACCGACACGGGGCCTCCCCGGAGCCCCTTGCGTGCCTGGCCAGCTTCCTGGTACCACCCCGTCTGCAGACCCAGCTCCCTGGCAGAAGCTCATGGGCGCTGGGAGTGCTCCCCGCGAGGCTCCAGCCCCTGCCAGCCGCGCCCCGAGCTGTCGGCCGGCCACCCGGACGGTGCCTGCTGCCTGTGACCCGAGCCCCCGCTGCGCCGGCCGCGCTGGGGGCTGCAAGCGGGCGTCCCCGGGGAGCTGCCCCGCGGTGGCCCCACAGTCACCCCAGGCGCAGGGCTCCGGTAGGTGCCGCGCGCCTCCACTGGCACCTTCTCCAGCGCCCTGAGCCCACTCGCGGTAGGGCAGTCCGACGGAGGAGGTAGGGCTGTGTACGGAAAACTGTGCAAGTTAGGATGGGCGCGGATTTAAGAGATGATTCAATTGATCCAGCTTTTAGGCCTCCCTCCTCCTCACCTGCTCCCCAGGCTAAAATTACTTTACATCGGGCACCAGGGCGGGTGGCTCGGTCGGTTAAGCCTTCACTTTGGCTCAGGACGTGATCTCACAGTTGGTGAGTTCGAGCCCCCGGTGGGGCTCAGGGCTGACCGCTCAGAGCCTGGAGCCTGCTGCAGATTCTGTGTCTCCCTCTCTGCTCCTCCCTTGTTCATACTCTGTCTGTCTCTCTCAAAAATAAATAAACATTAAAAAATAATAAAAAAGTTGATGATTCTTTACATCAAGAATAATAGACACATTCATTATGCAGGGACTTCCAGCTTGAAATTGTGCCGCTTTGTAGTTAGCTATGTGTTTTTTAGAGTTCACAGTCCTAGCATGCCTTAAACATCTAGGAACTATTTGATGAAGAAATGAATGAATTTATTCCTCAAAGCAACCCTACAGCCTCCCCCAACTGACAGGAGACAGAAGTTGTGGGAGCCGCACAACAGACCATCTCTCTCCAATCCTGAGTCCCCTTGATGTGAATTTTTACTCTACCTCCGCAACAGGGGGTTTGATGAAAACATACTTAGTGTGTGTTTGTCTTTCTCTTGTGAGGCACTGGCTCCCTCTCTTCCTCCCTCCCTCCCTCTCTTCCTCCCTCCCTCCCTCCCTCGGTTCCTCCCACCCTTCCTTCCTCACCCTCTTCCTTCCTTCCTCCCTTCCTACCTCTCTCCTTCCTCCCTCTTTCTTTCCCTTCCCTCCTCCCACCCCTCCTCCCTCCATCCCCCCCTCCCTCCCTTGGTTCCTCCCACCCTTCCTTCCTCACTCCCTTCCTCCCTCTCTCCCTCCTCCCTCTTTCTTTCCCTTCCCTCCTCCCTCCCTCCTGCTGCTTCAGAATCCCTGGAGAAGAAACAGCCATCTCTTCCTCTACAGCTCACCTCCCTTATGAAGGAGACCAACATTTGACAAAAATTAGGCTGAACACGGGTTGTGCTGAGCATGATTCTAAGCACTTAACATAAATTAACGAATTTAATCTTTATAACAAACCCACGAGGAAGTGACTCATTATCATCTCTATTTTGCAGATAAGGAAACTAAAACCCAGAGAAGTTAAGAAACTTGTCCCAAGCCACACAACTGTTAAGTGACAGGGAATTGGATGCAGATGTTGGCCTCCCAAGTCTATTAAGCATTATGCTAGGCAGACTCTCAGGGCTCTCCTTCCCTCTAGAGAAGGAAGCACACCTTGTGTGTGCGTGTGTGTGTGTGTGTGTGTATTTGAAAGATGGTGGTGAAGTGGTGAAGTTACAGTCTGCAACACAAGGAGGGGGTGTGGAGGGGGCTGATACTGTGAGTGGCAGAGAACTGTGCCCTGAACCCCTAAGGCACAGTGTTGGGTGGGGATGGTTGCCTGGAAAGCTTTGAGGGCTGAGAAAGGAGGGCAGTGAGTGTGGGAACCGTGGCAAAGACCAGAGAGGGAGGGGTTGCTGGCAACCGCCACTTTCTTGAAGGCTCCACAGACAGCACTAGCCGTGGCCAATCATCCATGCATTCAACAGACAAACTTTAGTTAGAGGCAGATCCTGTAGGAGTGGAGGGTGCGGCTGTGAACAGAGCAGACACAATTCCCTCACTGAGTTTACGTCTTTGAGGAGGGAGACAGACAATACAGAGATAAATGTATTTATGCCAAGGGCCATGAAGGAGAAGAAAGCTGGTAAGGGGGCAGAGACGGGGTGGGAGACGCTGTTACATATAAGGTGGTCAGAGAAGGCTCCCCTGAGAAGGTCGCACTGTATACAGACAGAAAGGAGGTGAGAGAATGAGCAGCGGGGGTGTTTGGGAAGGAGTGTTCCAGGCAGAAAGGACCATAGCGGGTAACTACTTGCGGAACATTACAAAGTCTTCGCGTTTTACTCTGATGAGAAACGATTGGAAAGTTTCAAGCATAGATATAATCTAACTTTTGATTTAAAAGAATTACTTTGGCTGCTGTGTGAAGAATAGATTTGGAAGATAAGGATGGAAGTGAACCGGATAGACCCTTTAGGCAATAACCCAGGCAAAGTTATGCTTGCTGGTGACGTGGACTGGGGTGGTAGCAGGGGAAGAGGTGAGGAATTATATTTCTAAGCAAGAGATAATCCCATTTGCAGATGGATTGAATATGGGATTGGGGGAGGAGTGGAAGAGAGAGACGGAGGGGGGAGGAGGGAAGGAGGAAGGGAGACACAGAGAGAGGTTGAGGAGTCAAGGATGACTCCAAGGTCTTTAGCCTGTGCAAACAGGGCAATGAAGCTGTTATTTGCTGAGAGAGGAAAAGAATGAGAATGAAGCTATGACCTCGTGGGGGAGGAATGATCAGGTTTGGGGCATGTTAAATTGGAGATGTCTGTTTAGCATCTAAGTGGAGATGTCAAATAAGCAGTCAGTTGTTGGGGTCTGAGTTGAAGGGAGAAGTTAGCACTGGAGATTGCTTTGGTAATTATCAATGCAGATTGGTGGTCTTCAGAGCCGTGGGGCTCGATGAGCTCATCTAGACAAGGAGTGAAGATAGAGAAGAGATCTAAAAATGGAGGCCTGGGATACCCCAATTTTAGAGCTAGAGAAGATGAGGAGGAATTGGCAGAGTCATGGAGAAGCAGTGGCCAGGGAAGGGGAAGAAAGAGCCAGAAAAGTGGAAAGAAAGAAAGTTTTTGGGGGGGAAGAGACAGAAACCGACCATGTCAAATGTTGCTAATAGTTTGAGTAAGATGGAAACAGAAAAAATTACCGAGAGATTTTGCAACTAGCAGCTCATGGGTATCATTGAAATGGTGGATGAAGGACTAGTGACCTTCCCCCCAGTTTCTGATGTCGGTAAGCCTCATGTTTCTTGGGTGATGCAGAGGTCAAGAATAAACCATGGACTATGTCTGTGATTTGGCAACTCTTGATCCTTTTGAGGGTAGGGCGTGTTATAGGTTTAATCTGTTTTAGGACAGTAAAGAAATGCAGCCTTTTCTGTACTCTAGAGTGTCAGAGAACAGTCTACACCAGTTGCGATGAGATTTACTTTAATGCAACTTTTGTTTCCAGAGACTGAATTTCAGAGACAGGCCTGTTGGGGGTGGAAATGGAAGACAGAGTAAAGGCAAAGTAAGGATGGAGGTTTTGCAATGAAGCTGTGGGAGTGATAGTGGAAAATGAAAGCAAAGCCCACTTGGTCTTTGGGGTCACAGTGATGCCATATTGGAGAGGAGGATGGAAACACTTGTAAAGAGAAGTCCACGACATGTGTTTGGTGCAAAGCTATCATATCAGCGCTAAAACTCTGTTTAAAATGAAGAAAATTAAGAAATACTTACTCAGAGATGTCACCTAGTCAAGTAAAAGTTTCACCATCCTTTTTCCATCACCAAATATCCCAATTATACCACAAGTTCGGGACCTCAATTAAAACCAGGAGAACAGACCCCGGAGGCAAAAACCAGTCAACAAGTTCGAGTCACAACATGAGAAAAGCATTAAACATTTGGAAAGAGAACCCACTGGGGGGAGGAGAGCTTTATATTATGTGCATTATCTACAACAAAGCAAAATGAATGAAATTACAGAGTAGGGAGACCCAGAAAAGTCTCTCGGGAGTAAGGGATAGTACATAAAAATGTGTTTATTCATTCAATTTGGTTTTGGAAAACCATCCACATGCCAGGCCGTGGGGGGAGATTACAAAGCAAGGTGGATGTGATCCCTGCCCTCACACCACTTACAGTCAGTACAGCTGCATTTATAGGCAATCATGTCCTAGTGCGGTAAATAATGTGAGGGGAGAGATACAGGCACTTATGTCATAAAGGAGGGACACTTAATCAGACGTAGGAGGTCAAGGAAGCCTGTGAGATAAAACAATGTCTAAGCTGAGTCCTGAAGAGGAGCTGAATAAGGTAATTTCTGGGCACCTATCATATTGGAGGGGAGATAGTACAGTGGGCACTGGGTTCCATTGTCTGGGTTCAAATCTGGGTTCTGCCACCAGCTGTGGGATTTGGGGGAACTAGTCATTTTTGTTTGCCTCAACTTCCTCATGGTCTAATACTGCTACCTATTTCAAGGAATTGTTACAGGGATTAAATAGAGTCTATAAAGCATTAAGTTCGGCACCTAAACATAGCTAAGGAATTAACTTGAATGAAATGTCAACAATGTCGTCTCAATTAAAAATTTTGTTTCGTAGCTTTGAATGTAAAAATATCTTTCTAAGGGCTTTACTAACTTCATTCAAAACTCTATTTTCCATACAACATTTTAAGTTCCTAGTAGCAAATGCACCTGCTGCCGGGTCCGCAGGCTGCCCTTGAGGTGCAGAAGGGAAGAGGAGAAGCATCAGAATTGGACATGGGAAGGTTACTGGAGGGTGGATGGCACCATCTGCAGTCATTGAAAGTGGAATAAATCACAGGGCCCTGGCCCAACCAGGAACATTTACAAAAGAGAAGAGCTAGTCGGGTCACTGTGACTGAACAGTCCTGGCCAGGATGTGTGTGTGGGTATTCTTTCTATTAAGAATTCTTTTTATTGAGATATAATTCACCTACCATAAAATTTGCCCTTTAAAAGCATACAATTCAGTGGTTTTAAGTATTTTGCAAGGTTGTGCAATCATCACCACTATCTTATTCCAGAACATTTTTATCGCCTCAAAAATAAACCATTGCCAGGTTTCTGAAAGGTGGAAATCTCTGCCAGAGTTGCTAATGTAGAAACAGAGTATCTGTGGTAAAGAAATTTATAAACAGCATCAGAGGCGGAACTGTGCAGCTCATTTCCAGGGATTTTTGGCCCCTCGTCCCCCCATCCCCTGCTTGCTCTCTCTCGACCCTCGAACTCTACTGACCCAGGAGAACTGTCACACAGCAGTGATGTCCTGTGTTTCGTTCTAACATGTGTGTTTCTTATATACATATACTTGCATTGGTGGATACTTGTGATCTAGAACTTGTCCTCTTGTCAACCTTTCCTTATCCTCTCTGACACCCTGTTCACAACAGGGAAAGTCACATCAGCAGCAGCTTTCTGCTCCTTTTCGCTGCCCCCTTGGACCTCTTCTTGGGTGTTTCACAGGACCCTCAGTGGAACTTGTTCAAAAGGGAACTGATGAGCTTCCACCCAAGCCAGTCCACTCTCCTAGGGTCCTTTATCTTGGGGGAATGGGTGAATATAACCACCAGCCATTTGGTTATTCAAACTGGAAGCTAAGGCATCATTTGTGACTCCTGTCTCTCTCTCCCCATCTCCCTGAAATCACTGAGTCCTCTTAATTCCTCTCCCATGGTGGCTCTTGAACGTGTCTACCAACTTCACTAGCCTGGTTCACAGAACGCTGATCTCTGGCCTGACTTATATAATCAACTTCTACCTGGTCTCCCTCTTTCCAGTTCTATCCCTCCTTCTTTTCTGTCCTCTACATCTTGTGATATGCAAATCTGAGTCTGTTACCTTCCTGCTTTAAATCTTCTGTGGCTCCAAGCTGCTGTCAGGATAAAGTCCATATTGCATCATTTGGTTTACAAGGCCTGGCCTGATGTGGTCCCCACCCCCACTCCAGCCTTTTCTTTCTCTGTTCTCCCCACACCATGCCTCATCCCTGCCTTGTTGACATTTGTACAGTTCCCCACACAGGTATCTTACATTCCAGTCTTACACATACTGTTCCCTTTTACCTGGAACCTTCTGCCTGCCCTCCCTCCACTTCTCTCCCACTACCTTCATCCACATGACCCCTATTCAGACGTTAGCCCTGGGCTTCATCATTGCTGTTCCCGGGAAACCTTCCTTGACCTCCTCCTGTGTATTCCCAGAGTTCAAGCCCTCCTTCCATTGGAGGATCATACTGTTTCCTCTTCCGTGGCACCCATGATGATGCTCATCAGCATATCCCTGGGGCTTCAGCAGTGGTTAAAACACAATGGACACTCCTCAGTATTTGATGAGTGAACAAAACAAGGCAGCCCCCAATCCCAGACGAGCTAGAAAGGAAGGGAATTTCTTGGTGCCAGACTTTCTAATCTTCCCTTGAAGCCCTCCCTGCACGTAGCAGCCTGATATCCCAACCTTCTCTTTGGGCTCTTGAAGATCTCAAGATCTTTAAAAATCACAAGAATGGCTGTTTAATGGCATAATGTTCGAATTTATGAGCATTAGCAGAGGAGCAAATTTCAAGGGCAGGAATTTCTTACTGCTCCTCTCAAATCATCCCACGCAGCTGACTTCTCCCTCCGGGGTCTAAGTCTGACCACATTTCTCCTTGTTAAGAATTTTATAGGAATGAGAAGTTCGTGTTTAACGGGTGCAGCGTTTTAGTGAAGACAAATGAGAAAGTTCTGGAGCTGGATAGCAGTGGGAGTTGGATGACAACGTGGATGTACTTAATGCTGCAGAACTGGACACTTCAAAAGGGTTTCAACAGTAAACTTTGCATTACGTATATTTCATTATCATTTTAAAAACTCGTAGGCTATGGTTATGGTAGTTTGTGATCACACAGGTCTCGGTTTGAATCCTAGTTGGTCTATAAGCTGTGGAATCTTAGCAAGTAGCTGAATTTCTGTAAAATGGGTATGATCATTCATTTAACAAATATCCATTAAGCATCTATCATGAGAGAGGCGGACTAGCACCATGGTTAAAAGCAGAGGCGGGTAGCCTGGGTTGGAATCTAGCTGTAGGGGAATGGGCAAGCTAGTTTTTTTTCCTCCGTGCCTCAGTTGCATCATCTGGAAAGTGGAGATCATCGCTGTTGTTTTGTTTTGTTTTTAGATGATAGGGTTGTTGGGAGAAATCACTGAGCTAATGTATGAACGTTGAACAGTATCTGGCAAAAGCTAAGTGCTTATTATTATTATTACTGTTATTATTTGCTTGAGTTAGTGTACTAAAGTACTTAGAAGGTGATATAAGTGTTATCTATAATTACTATGTGTCATTATGCCCCAGTTCTAGAAATTGGAGTTAAAACAGTGAAGGGGGGGGAGACGGGCAATGGAAAGAGGACATATAGTATGGCAGAGAGCATCTAATACTGGACTCACCTAATTGTAGTGAAATTGAATGAGATAATATATGGAAAGTGGCTGATGGAGTCAGAACCTGGCTTATAATGGGCACTCAGTAAATGTTAACTCTCTTCTCCTCTTCTAGTTCTTTCTCTCTCTCTTTCCCTCTCTTTTTGGAGAGAACCCACTTAGAGGACAGATAGTCTCTGGACCCAGGGGACCCTACGCCTATCAGCTGAGCATGTGGAGGGAGCAGCCCAGGCCAGGGCTTGTAAGGCTGGTGGCAACTTATGTGGCAGATAAGTTTCTTTCTTGCTACTTGAGAGGAAATATGAATCATCTGTTGTTTAGCTTCCATTTCCTGGGAGGCTGCAGGCCCAGGAAATCTGTGGTTTGAGCATCAGTGCAGAGATCAAACGAAATGGCTATTGGTGGTAAAGTATGTTGCTAGGACCACTGACAATCATCTCTTGAGCCAGATGACTCATCTTGAGCTGGCTCCTCAGCCCCCGATGGCATTCAGCTCATGAAATGAGTCGAATCTCCAGGCTGTGCCGGGTGGTGGAACACATCTGGAGCAGGCTGGGGCAGGGGTCCCAGGGGGTCCAGCCTGTGTTCTTAGCTCCATTTTGCATATGATGGAAAGGAGGCCCGGGGACACCAACCACTTATATGTGGGAAAGCCAACGAGTGGTAGAGTCGGGAAAGCCTCTCCAGATTGTTCCACCACACGTCACATTATTTCCCCGACTGCTGAGTAGATTCCAGCACAACCACTGGTTTGACTACAACCTCGCCCATACCCACCTTAAAGTCCACTTATTTGACCCAGATATATGCTAGTGTAACAAAACAATTGGGTCAACCTCGTGGAGTTTTTGAAAGTAGAGTCAACCAGTGAGAATAAAAGAGGGAGCGCTTGTTACAAAGGGCATGTGTTAAGATAAGAACCTCCATCAAGTCTTTCTGTATCATTCTTCCCTCTGTGAACCGTTCGTCTTCAAACATTTCCTTCGAACCAAGGGAATCCTCAAGAACGTCAGTTTAAAATGAAGACGGAATGGCCTGCCCTGACAGAGGGATTGGACTTAATTCTACACACCACAGTGGCATGATCTGGTCTTCTCAAGCATGGTAGACCCTGGTGCAGGAGAAAGAACTCTGTAACAGAAGTGCCCAGCCGCGAGAGCATGGGATGAACATGGGAAACGTGGACATCTGTTGAATCTGAGTATTAAACTGGATGCCTGGGTGTCTCTTCTGTGCTTTTGTACCTTTAGGTATGTTTGAAATATCTCGTACCAAAAAAGCACGGGATTTGAAGCCAGAAAAAAATCTGAGCTCAAATTCCACCTTCTTGGACAGGTGACCCAGTTTCTCAATGGGTTTGTCTGTGAAATGTGGATGACGGTAAGTAATTCACGGGTTAGTTATGACTCGATCAAGCTAAATAAAGCATTTAAAGCATTCCGTAACTTTTGAGTCGTGATACAAGTGTGATTAATGGTAATGACGATAAGCAACAACGGTGATGGGTTGCCTCGCTTCATGGTGAATGCCCTGTGCTGAGAGAGGTTAAGCAAAGGATCGTATTCAAGAAGAGGACATCATCTGGGACGTGAATGAGGGCTCCTAGTGTCCCGTGTTGTGAGGAGATAAGACTTGTGACATATTTTCCATCTTTGAGATTCTGTGACAATCTTGACCAAAAGCTGAAAACTCAAAGACCCAGGACGGGCAGACAACAGTCCAGTGAAGTAGGCAAAGCTTGCGGTTGGGGACAGTGGAGCGGTGGAGACCGGGAACCTGGAAGAAGTTGCATTCAAAGGGGGCAGCCAGGATTAGAGCCAGCCAATGATTACTAGAATTCCACAGGTATGTGGGCCCCCTGTTGCTACGTATTCGTATCTCTGTCTATCAACACATACACATATATGCATGTATATGTCTATATGTAACATATACGTTTTTTAGTATATTTACAGAGTGGTGCAACCATTGCCACAATCCGTTCTAGAACATTTCCATCACTCCAAAAAGAAACCTGTTACCCATTAGCAGTCACTCCCCTTTCCTGCTTTCCCCTAGCCCCACGCAACCACTAATCTGCTTTCTGTGTCTATAAGTTTGCCTATTCTGGACATTCCCTATGAACAGAATCATATAACATTGGGCCTTTTGTGACTTGTTCCTTCACTTAGTATAATGTTTTCAAGGGTTGTCCATGTTGCAGCATGCCTCAGCACTCTGTTCCTTCTTATGGCTGAATAATATTCCATCCTAGGGATCGTATGGATTATATGGATCTACCCCATTTCATTTAGCCATTCATCAGTTGATGGACATTTGGACCGTCTCTACTCTGGGGTTATTATGGACAATGCTGCAATGACCATCCATGTACAAATTTTCACATCGACAGATGTGTTCATTTCTCTTGTGTGTATACCAAAAGGCTACCAGATGTTTCCATTTTTCAACAGAAGCAGAACCAACAGAACCCTTTCTCTCCACTGCCCCACCTCTTTCCCTTTCTCTTTCTATGTGTGTGTGTGTGCGAGTGTGTGAGTGAACACACAATTTAAAAATATTGACTCAGCTGAAAAATCACATGGGCCAAACAAAAAACATATCCAAGGGACTGGTTTTCAAGTTTGACATTGACTTTGGTTGTTTTGTCCACAAAAAGTAAGACATGAACCAGCTGAACCCCCCATGGGTCCTTCCAGCTTTAAAATTTCATTTTCCTAAGATTTTATTAAACTCTCACATACCTAAGCATTCTTTTATAAATAAAACCCACTTTTGATTTCTTATGGGATTTGGAAGTGACTTACAATACCAATCTAATATGACAATTAAAAATCGGTTCTGAAAGAGAACTCGTGGGCACCTGGGTGGCTCAGTCAGTTAAGTGTCTTGACTCTTGAATCTGGCTCAGGTCATGTCATGAGATCTTACTGTTCATGAGATCAAGCCCCATGTCGGGCTCTGCACTTGGGATTCTCTCTCCCTGTCTCTTTGCCCCTCCCCTGCTCGCGCACTCTCTTACTCTCTCTCAAAATAAAGAAATAAGAAGCATCATAAAAAAAAAAAAGAAAGAGAACTCATAATTGAGCTGGGAACTGGAGCAGAGGGGATAGACAGGAGTCTGAAATTTTGTTCCTGGCTCCCTGGTAGGTGTGTACGTAAATGTAGTTAGGAGGGTGTGCAAAACAAGGGCAACAGATATGTTTTGGGACCACCGATGATGGCGACTTATTTAGGAAGACCTTTTTTGTGTGTGTGCTTCTTTTGTGTGCTCGGTTTTGAAAGACATGCTCCCTACTGTGAGACGCTCATGTCCTAGGGAGACAACCCAGGTCCACGCGATTAGAATCCAGTGAATTAAATGCAAAGTAACTTCAGTAGCTCAGAGATGTACTTTGAAGTGTGGTGGTGGTGGGTGGGGGTCCACAAGGCTCTGGACTAGGAAAAATGGAAAGGCTGTATGGCATTGGACAAGGTTATTTCCTCTTGGTGAACTCAGTTCCTTGTCTGTCATTGGGCAAAAAAATAGTATCTACTTTACAAGTGATTTTTCTTTTCAATTAAAGAGACAAAGTGCTTAACATAATGCCTGACATGCTGTAGTACCCAATAGGTATCAATTATTGTTATTATATTAGTGTCCCTTAATGTTTTCTTATCTGGGCTGAATGTGTGTGTGTGTGTGTGTAGTGGGGGGGAGGTCATGAACTGAGGCTGAATCCTCTGGGAACATCTCTTACCTGGAGCTGAAGAAAGTCCTAGGTTCATGGGAGTGAGCATCACAGTGTTGGCTGTCCAGTGGAAAAGATTAAAGTCGAAAAGCCAGAAAACAGAGGTTGGTAGGTCAGTATCCAGCCAGGAAATCAGAGACGACATAGGAAACCATAGCTCAAAGGTAAGCAGCGTGGATGTTCTGAGCCCACACCTGTGTGTCTCTTAACTGGTTACTTGTGTCTTTGCAGGTGATGCTGGGACAATTGGATGCATCCCTGAGTCAGGGAAGAAAGGGACAGAGTTAGTCTGACGGAAAAGGGAGCAGATGTTGCCTTAGGTACAGGAAGCAGGATGTGAGGGAACAGAGGCTTAGAGAACGTGCCACGTTTCAGAGCGCTGAGCAGCTTGGTAGGGCTGGAGTCCAGAACAGTGTGGGCGAGAGACGCCAGGTGAGTTCGGGAGAAGACGGGAGGGGGCAGGTCACAAGGGGCTCTTGGATATCACGCTTAGCAATCTGCTTTTCATTCTCAGTGTAGTAGGAATCAGGGAAGGAGTTTGAGGATAGGAATGACATTGCCGTGATTTCTGGACCGAAAACTCCCTCTGGCTGCTGCGTGGAGCTTGAGATGCGGGAAGACCGTCTGACAGCAGAATTAGCAATTATGTAGGAGCAGAGAAGGTGCTTACTTTGAGCACAGGGTAATAGTTACATGATTTATTACCCCAGCAATTATAATAATGCCAATGGTCTGGAGCAAGTTCAATGGTAGAGGCAGGGCTCAAACCCAGCGGAAAATGTTCAGAAAGGGCAAGTTTTGAAAAGTCTTCAAGCAAAAATTGACACTGAAACAAAGAAGAGGGAAGTTTCATAAAAAGAACCACCAAAGTCAATTTTGTAAAAGTAAAAATGAGACAGAGTCTCCATGGATGATCTGTACTTATATCAAGACGGAGACGAGGGGCACCTTCATTTTCAATACAGAAGCAAGAACCCATTTGTTGTCTCTTAGCTGCTCAAACATATTTCCTGGCTTTATTTGGCAGTGAGCATGTTGCTGCAGTCAGCTTGCATATGATGGTGTGTGAATGCTTATGCCCTGCTCTGATTGATGCCTTTTATTTGTGCCTTGGCGATTGAATTAGTTTCCTAGTGCTTCTGTAATAATGCCACAAACTTAGTGGTCACAAAGTTACACAGGGGCGCCTCGGTGGCTTAGTTGGTTGAACATCTGATTCTTGATTTCGGCTCAGGTCGTGATCTCGTGGTTTGTGGCCCCACGAGCCCCTGTGCTGAAAGTGAGGATCCTGCTGGGGATTCTCTCTCTCTCCCCTCCTCTTCTTCTGCCCCACCCCAGTCACACACTCTCTCTCAAAAATAAATAAACTTAAAAAATAAGTAAATAAAGCCAAAAAGAGCCTCACAAATTCATTATTCTACAGTTTGAGAGGTCAGAGGTCTGACATGGGTCTTATGTGGCTAAAATCAAAATGGTGGGAGGGCTGTTTTCCTTTCTGAATGCTCTAGGAGAGAACCTATTTTCTCACCTTTTCCAGTTTCTGGGGGCTGCCCACCTTCTTTGCCTCCATCTTCAAAGTCAGCAATCACTCGCTCTGACCTCTGAATCCACGGTCGGGTCTCCTATAACTCTCACTCTCCTGCCTCCCTTGTTTTTACATGGCACCTTATGATGACGCCGGGATAATCCAGGACATTCTCTCCATTTCAAGATCCTTAATTCCATCACATCTGCAAAGTCCCTCCTGCCATGCACTCATAGTTCCTAGAGATCAGGATGTGGACATCTTTGGGGGAGGGTACTATTCTGCCTACAACAGTGGTTGTTATTGTGGAATAGTAGTGGTTAATTATGGAATGGAAGGAATAAAAAATGGACTCATGTGCCAGGGAGGCAATGAATGTGACAGTTAAACTTGAGATCAGGGGCGAGGCATCCTTGGATGACACACTACCTTCCCCAGCCGCCAATCATGTGGCCTTTGAATGTCCATTCCTCCTCCGTTAATGAGGATGTTAATCAGACCCACGTCACCAAGTTGCTGTATGAGAACCAAGTAAGTGGTAGTATATGTCGATAACTTTGAACAGTGACTGGCTCATAGGAAGTGCTCATTAAACATTGACCATTATCATCTAATGGAGGGGTATCCTACAATCTTTTTGTTCTTGTGGTTGAATTCGGTTATTAATGGCAGCATCTGTGTGTGTGCCTGTGCGTGTTGGAGAAATCTGTGTGTTTAAGAAAAGTCTGATTCCTCATCCCTAGGACTTATCATTAGTTAGAAAGAAAAGCTCCTGATGGCAGTTGAGCTGTCCAGGCTAATTAACGCTGCTAACTCTTAACAGATATAACTGGAATGTTTTCTGGACCACTAAGATTTCCATGCTACATTGGATAAAACCTGCAGATAGAAATTTTAGGTTATGTTTTTCATATATTGTGTATGCTGTTGAGGTTGTTAGAACTGATTATAATAAAATCATATATTACCTACCTCTCATGAAAAAATAGTTATTTGATATGTGTTGGTTCGATTGGTTTTGGTAGTAAGTATACAGATACCTATTATTTTCCTGTGAAATAACTTCATTAAATAGAAAAGTTTGGGCATGAATATTAATGAAATTAACAAAATTATTTCTGATTTTTGGACGTACCTCTCATTTAATTATTCCCAAAGTGACACACCAGAGTTAGAAGCACACGTTCACATAACTTAAGGAAAGAATATTGTGCCTTCTGTCACATTTCTGGCTCAAATAACATAGTTTTAGCCAAAGAGTGTGCCATTTTATTGCAAATCAAGTAATGAGAAACAACGTTGTTATTCTGTTTTACACTCGTTATAAAATTAATTATATTTGATCTACCTCAATGTAAACTTGACTGCTTTTTAGTGATTTGTTCTCTATGATGCATTTCATAATTTATTTCCCAGTGGTGTTTATAATACTCTCCAAAATGATTATTTTTTTTCCCCAAAATGATTATTAAGACACTTTAGTTAAAAAATAAAATCACACTTTTAATGACAAGAAATACCTCTAACTTGGCTGATTTGTTTGATAATTCATTAGGTTATATGATAGAATTATTTTGTCACTTGAATGAACCAAATCTGAATACGATTTTGACAAAATTTTACTTAAAGCATGCAACAATACCAAGGCATTAAAACAGTTCCACTCTAAAAGATGTATGGAAATAAATATTTTGATTTTCTCAGCTCTTAACTGAGACGAATTTAACAAAATGCCTCTGAAGGAAAGGTAACAGGTAAAATAATGGTAATTTACAAGTCTTGGCCTTTTTGGTTATACTTCACAGAATTGACATTAGTGACTGGATAATAAATATTGTCTCAAATTAGATGGTTTTCAATTAGTTACTTTCTTTTTTTTTTTTTAATTTTTTTTTTAAACGTTTATTTTTGGGACAGAGAGAGACAGAGCATGAACGGGGGAGGGGCAGAGAGAGAGGGAGACACAGAATCGGAAGCAGGCTCCAGGCTCGGAGCCGTCAGCCCAGAGCCTGACGCGGGGCTCGAACTCACGGACCGCGAGATCGTGACCTGAGCTGAAGTCGGACGCTTAACCGACTGAGCCACCCAGGCGCCCCTCAGTTACTTTCAATTAAGCTGGAGAAAGACCTAATCAAAGCGATAGATGATTAAGAGTTATACTGTGTTTGGGGCATACAATTCAGAAGGAGTTCAAAGAATTGAATATTCGTGCTTCCCTTCACCATCTACTTGTTTATATGCATGAAAGTTCTCAGTGGTCACATCTATACAAAGCAAAACAAAAACAAACAACAAAAAACCCCAAAAGCCAAAACCAAAAAACCCAGGAATAGCAATGATTCTAATCTTTTAATTAGATTAATTTTAATCTTTCTTATAGTAAGTGATAGTCATTCTTGAATATATGAATTAATTGGGGGGAAATATCTCCACTCATCTTACTGACATGCATTAAAAATTACTTTTGAGATTCTCATTATATATCAAAAGTTAATATATTGATGATGTTTTGGTCAATTGTATACTTCTGATAACTTATGACACTTAAATCTCAAAGAGTCTTTTCTTTCTTTCTTTCTTTCTTTCTTTCTTTCTTTCTTTCTTTTCCTTCCTTCCTTCCTTCCTTCCTTCCTTCCTTCCTTCCTTCCTTCCTTCCTTCCTTCCTTCCTTTCTTCTTTTTTTAATATTTAGTGCCTAGTGGCCAGAGGGAAAAATATTCACATATGCGTTGCAGAGAAGCACAACAAGGTAATCAACAGAAGACTGTAAAAATATAGTAGATAAAATTCTAAGGAGGAAGATAAACAGAATAACAGGTTAAGGAGATAAAAGAACAACGTAGAATTTCTCAGTATGAAAGAAAAGTTTGTGCATATATTTATGTTTTTAATTTTTATTTTCTGTTAGTGTATTTCTTTCAGTGGGTGATAGTGGGTGGCACATTGCTGGGCTGATAATGCAAATCATTTCATCTTAAAATGCTAAATTAAAGTTTAGGTAAATTAAGCATGTGTGCAGAGATAGAGGTTTCCAGATTCGTTTTTAGGAAGGACAATTCTGAAGTCTGCTGACTTCGTTTCTGAGAATGGTCTGTGAAAGCAAATGGCCGCCCCTGGGCCCGTGCATTCCACTGCCTTGCTTGGTTCATATTTGAAGGGGTGCCCTCACCCAAGTGTGTCCCACTCGGGCCCACTGTGTACGAAAGAGAGCAGCAGGTCCCGGGGCACAGTCAGCCAACACTGCTCTTCAGGTTACTCTGCCTGATTTGACTCAACATGACTATTTTCTCGAAGTGTATTTTTCAAATAGGCATAGAGCACTCACTGGGTACTAGGCACTGTTCTAATTGCTTTATAAATATTAACTCGTTTAAGGTTCATGAAAACCCGATGAGGTGGGTGGTGCCATTTTCCCCATTTTACACGTGAGGACACCAACGCACGGAGAGGTTAAGTTGCAAAGAATGTCACGTTTCGCCAGTAAATGATGAAACCAGGATTTCTTATACATTGATCTCTTAGAGGGAGAGAGCAGAAAGAGATTATTCAATTCTTTGTACCCAAGCGGGCCACCACCCCTTTCTCCCGTCAAAATGCCTAGCAGTTCTATTTTTACACCCAACACTTGCCTGGATTACAAGGAGATTGGATTTGCCTGTGAGGATCCAAAGAATCCAGTTTTGAGATGCAATGGAATTGAATTTCTGTGGCCTGTTTATTGACGCTGGCTTCCCCCGCTGTGACTCATCATAAAGATGTCTTATTCAGACAGGAAGGCTGGGTAATTAGTATTACAGGTCACTAGTAAAAGGCCTCTGAAAGTACCAAACCACCCCAAGAAATTATTTTTCCTGGCCTCCTGCGTACAGCCTCATAACTGCAGTTCCAGGGGTTTCGAGTGGGCAAAGTGCGCCGACGGTTTCCTTCACGGCAATGAGGAAAACAAATTACCCTGACAGCACCGTCGAGGGGAGAAACCGTTTTTCCGCCATCTCCTGCCGCTGCCTTCCAAGTGACTTCCATGGAGCGAGCCATTTGATACAGGCGGAGGGTGTCAACAAAGGTTGCAAGAACCTTGAGAGTGAAAAATACCTAGGGAAGTTCGCCACTTTGCAAAAGGAAAACCACTTTAAACACATAACTCTCTTCTGAAAAAGACCAACTCTCCCTTTCCCCCAAACAGCATAACTATCTTTAAAAAAAGAAAAGGAAAGGAAAGGAAAGGAAAGGAAAGGAAAGGAAAGGAAAGGAAAGGAAAGGAAAGGAAAGAAAAGAAAAGAAAGGAAAAAAGAACAAAAGAAAAGAAAAGAAGTCCTGCATTTATAGATAGATCGGTACCTATCGCTGTGCTTTCTGGCAAGTTAAAATTTCTTTTGGGCAACTCTGGAATATTTCAGTGTTCTTAATATTATGCAGGGCACTTCAGAGCAGTGAGCCAAGCCCCACTGCCACCTGTTTTGAGAAGAGAAGCATCATGGGCTGAGTCCTCTGGAGAAAGCCATAGGGACCGGCCGGTTCCTACCCTGTCACTAGCCAGACTTAAATTCGTCAGGAAAATTTCTGAAAACCTCATTCTTCCCCCACCCTCCAAAGATCGAAGTGCCTCTAGTTGTCTGAGTTGTCAGAAGCACCAGGCGATAGAATTGAGGTGAAAAAAAGGCTTTGGTTCACAAAGAGCTATGCCAATGCCAGGTTGTGTTAGTGGCATCGGTGGGACATGTCTGCGTGTGATGAGGCAGACCATTATTAATGTGACCCTTGCCCCCTGTCCTGTAGAAAGGAATTAAATAATAGACAGTTGGGAGGATGGGAGAGGTGAGGGGAGAGGATAGTTTTTGTGGTCTAGGGGTATAGACAGAAGAAAGGAAGGAGCTTCAGTGAGTATGAGAGAATCAGGGTTCTAAGTGTTGCTGGAAGGTCATGATTTGGGTCCTCTCTAACTTTGTTTTGAAGGATGCAAATCAGAGATTAAAATATTTTTTAGGGGCGCCTGGGTGGCTCAGTCGGTTAAGCGGCCGACTTCGGCTCAGGTCATGATCTCGCGGTCCGTGAGTTCGAGCCCCGCGTCGGGCTCTGTGCTGACCGCTCAGAGCCTGGAGCCTGTTTCAGATTCTGTGTCTCCCTCTCTCTGACCCTCCCCTGTTCATGCTCTGTCTCTCCCTGTCTCAAAAATAAATAAAATGTTAAAAAAAAAATTAAAATAAAATATTTTTTAAAAGTCTCCCGTGGCTATTTGGACTGTGCTTCTTTGGACGTGACCTTGTACGCTGACGCTGGACTTAAAGAGCTCCAGGAAAATGGAGAGAGCAATCTTAACAGTAATTCTTCACATATTTTCCAGGGATGAGTGCTTAGGGTTCCAGAGCCGAGAGGGATACTGTTCACGTTGGGCTGGCTTTGTACTCAAGAAAATGGTGAACAGGGGAAAGAGACGATAAGATGTCTACGGGCCGTGTTCCCCCTCAAGTTCACGTGTTGAGGTCCTAACCCTCGGTACCGGAGAAGGTGTTTGGAGACAGGGCCTTTAAAGAGGAAATTAAGTTAACTGAGGCCACTAAGTCCAATCTGACTGCGTCCTTATGAGAAGAGGAAGGCAAGACACCGGAGGGAAGGTCACGGGAGAGCACGCTGAGAAAGCCACCATCTTCCAGCCAAGGAGAGAGGTCTCAGGAGAAACCACACTTGCCGACCCTTTGATCTTGGACTTCTAGCCTCGGGAACTGTGAGGAGATAAATTTCTGGTGTTGAGGCCGTTCAGCCTGTGGCATTTTGTTATGGCAGCCCCCAACAAATTAATTCCACTGTGGCGCTGATCTCATTCTGGTAGTGGACATGTCAATGGCTCCCACTGACTATAAATAAAGTGTAATTCCTTAGCACGGCTAAGTCCTAAGGTACCTAATAGTCTTGTGACTGTCTCTGGCCCATCTACCTCACTTCCTCCGAACTCTGTAAAACCCCCCGCCCCCGGGGATCATCTCTATTCTTTTAGTGCTATTGGTTCCTTCCTATCTCTAGGGGTTGAACTGTTACTGGGTCTTCTAGGCCCAGGTCAAAGACTACCACCTCCTTGACCTTCCTCATTCACTTTGCTTCCAGTGCACTAATCCTCCCTTACCCTTAGTGGACGACTGAAACCACAGATAGTACCAAACTCTGTAGGTACCACGTTTCTCTGAGACACACATGCTGATGATGCGGTTTAATTCATAAATGAGGCACCGGGAGGGATTAATAAGACCGAGCAGTTATAACAATAGGCTGTGACCAAAGTTATGTGAATGTGGTTCTGTCTCTTTCTGTCTCTCAAAATGCCTCACAGCCGTACTGTACCGACCGACCCTCCTTGTGATGGCATGAGATGACAAGATGCCAGTGTGAGGAGATGAGGTGAGGTGACTGACCCAGGCACTATGACGTGAATGTGAGGCTACTGTTGACCTTCTGATGGCTCATCAGAAGGAAGATCTTCTGCTGCCAAACCACAGGTAACTGAAAATTCAGAAATGGAAAGCTTGGAGAAGGGAAGACTACCGTAATCTCTTACTGAAGGTTTGGACAGATGACCTGGGTTTTGAGTTCCAGCCGGGCTACTTAGGAGCTGTGTGACCTTGGGCAAGTTACTTAACCTCTCTGAGCCTCACCCTCTCCCCTGTGTAGGGGAATAGCGGTAGTAGCATTACACAGAAGTTGGGAAGAATAAGTAAAATAATGCCTGAATAAGTAACACAAATAAGAATAAGTAAGATAAATAAGTAATATATAAATAAATAATAAATAAATAAGTAAAATAAGTCTCTCTGAAAATGTCCAATGCGCACCATTTATTTTCTTATTACTCCAACTTTATTATTCTTAATATTTTTCGGTAATTCTTTTTCTTATTTTTCTCTCCTTTCCTTTAAAATTTTTTTTTAACATTTTTTTATTTTTGAGAGAGGGAGAGAGAGAGACAGAGAGACAGAGCCCAAGTGGGGGAGGGGCAGAGAGCGAGGGAGACACAGAATCCAAAGCAGGCTCCAGGCTCCGACGTGGGGCTCGAACCCACAAACCGTGAGATCGTGACCTGAGCCAAAGTCGGAGGCTCAACCGACTGAGCCACCCAGGCGCCCCTTAATTTTTTTATTTCTTAAAGCCTTCATAATGTTTTATCTCTTTCATAATACTTTAATCTAAAAGCACTTGGGGGGTTTTATTAAAATTTTAATTTTGTTGAAAATTCTGATTACTGAGGTAACACGCTCATTGTGAAAAGTTCATTAAAAACAGAGAAACAAGAGGGGGAAAATCGTTTATAGTCCGGCTGTCTGGGCCCTGCTGTTAACATTCTGATGTATCACCGTCCATCTTTCTTCTATGCGTCAAATGCACGATTTGGAACAAAAATGGGATCATATTAAACATATTGTTTATGTCAAGTGCCTTTTTCATAGGGTAGATTTCTCTCCATATTAACAAACACAGTCTGCGTGTTTACGCCAATGGCTTGTTCTGATCCAGCTTATGGGTACAGGTTGTGCTTGGTTTGTATAGTGTTAAAAAAAAAAAAAAATTCAGCCAACTTAAAAAGCAATCGGGATATTTTACAGAAAAATCACATTCTCCTGCTTTGGAAAATCTGAAGCTATAGCCACACTGGGTCTGCATTCCAGGAAGCTAGCTGTTGGCTGGAGTCGAGTACTGCTTTTACCTTGCTTTCCTGGCCCACGTAGACCCCTGGTCTACAGATCTGGTCACCTTAGCTAGAATAAGCAATTTGCTGGCACGGTCTAGTCTACTTCATCTTTTAACCTCGGCTCCGCAGCACCTCCCACTTACAAAGCTCTTAATAATTGTGCTACATAAATCCTTGAATGAATACACTCCTTTCTACATATTCTTGTCTACCCTGGGAGTGCTCAGAGGCTTCTGGACCCCACCAGAGTCCTGGCCTTCTTCTGTCCCTTGAAAGTTCCCACAGCTGGACCCAAAGTGGGGCTCCATCCACACGGGTCACTTTGAGGAATCTGACATCTTTCTTCCTGGAGGAGCTTTCAAAAGGCAATACCTAGTCATCAGTTCGCTTCCCGCTAAAATGCAGCCGGCTGTCAAGCAGAAGACGACAGCTCTTGAATAACACCATTAAGCCTTTCAAAAGATCTAACAGTGGGAAAGAGGGAAAAAAAATAAATAAATAAAAGTCTGTCTCCATCTACAAGTGGTTGCACTTGGCTTTTTTTTGTTTCTCTCCACCATCTTCTAAGCACGGGTACGTGGGGTGCACTCCGCCTGGGTTCCTGGTGGGTGTTGTCACCCAAATTAGAAGCTGGATTTCAGGGACAGCTGGAACGCTCCCTTGACACTCCGCCCTGAAGGCTACACGTGAGGCCCGGCCACAAGATGTGAGGCAGGCCCCTTTAATCCTACCCCAGCGCTTTGGCTTCTAAAACCTGATCCTCCAAAAGTTGGACTTATATAACTTATTTGTTTATTTTTAAGCCAGCCCTGTCCAAGTTGAGAACACTTGAGGCTCCGTTTCGGAAAGAAGTTGGAACCCAACATTATCATTAACTAAATCAGCAAGCGATGGTTCTGTAAAAATACCAAGCGGCACAGTTCTGAGGACTTTTGCTGTCATGTTCCCGGTGAAATGACATCGTGCGGTGGTTTCTCTGAAACTTGTTCCTGGGGTTTTCTCTCTCTCTATCTCTCTGTTTCTGTCTCTGTTTCTCTCTTGTAAACCGTGGCCTGAGTCGAAGGGGGATTGGAACTTGCTGCTTGAGAGAGAGAGAGAGAGATAGCAAGAGTGGGGGAGGGGCAGAGAGAGAGGGAGACACAGAATCTGAAGCAGGCTCCAGGCTTGAGTTGTCAGCACAGAGCCGGATGTGGGGCTCGAACTCACCAACAGCAAGATCATGACCCGAGCCGAAGGTGGATGCTTGACCAACTGAGCCACCCAGGTGCTCCTATTAGATTCTAGCCATAAGGGTACAGGTACCAAGGGTCTGATACAAATGTATGTGAAGAAGATGTTCAATGCTATATTATATCTTTTAGGAAAAGCAGCGGAAACTCTCTAAACCTTTAGGGAGTGGGAGAATAATTAAATAAATGATGCCATTGTCAATGTATCTCTTAAAGGCCCATCAAGGTCATAAAGATTCCTTGAAGGGCTTTTGACGACGTGAGAGAAGTTAGAATTTGTTAGGTTAGAAAAAGTGGAATACAAAGTCATAAATGAAACATGAGGCCAATTATGTTTATTATATGGACAGAGATTTTAGAGAAATATACCACAATTTTAGGAGAGGTTATATCTTGGTGTGATGGGCTTATGGGTAGTTTTTGTTTCTTTATACTTTCTAGCACTTTCAAATTTTTTCCCCCAGTGAGAATGTATTGCTTTGCTCATCAGGTATTAAAATGATCGTCAGGTAGCCAACTTTCCTGGTGGTGACAGATTTGGGTTCACATTTTCTTTCAATGCCATTTTCCTTGACTCTTTCTAGCCACCTGCTATCCTCACATGGCTTCTCCAGTGGGGTCTGGAGGAAAAGGCTGGGACTTAAGATAAGGAGGGTAAGGGGCTCCTGGGTGGCTCAGTCGGTTAAGGCGTCCGACCTTGGCTCAGGTCACGATCTTGCCTTGGCTCGGGTCATGATCTTGTAGTTCCTGAGTTCGAGCCCCACGAGGCCTGCGGTCAGTACAGAGCCTGCTTCAGATCCTGTGTCCCCCACTCTCTCTGCCCCTCCCCCTACTTGCGTTCTTTCAAAATGAATAAACATTAAAAACAAGAAAAAAGGAGGAAGAAAGTAAGTGGCTCCCTATGGAGGGAGCCACTGCGACTCTGCTTAGGACCTGGACGTTTGTGGGCATCTAGGCATGTGTTCCGAATCGATTCCCGTGCGCAGATGGAGAGATCTTCACAGATTTAAGAAGGAAGCCAGGCTGATGGGTTCTACTGACTGATCTTACGTTCAGGCGAGGAAGAGCTCTAGTGGGATACCCCTTCTCTCTCTTTATCCCCACAGCCTCTGCTCCCCTAAAACGACACTGACCGAAGCGCACGTAGCTACTTTCAAGTTCTGGTGAGGCAGCCTGGTTCAAGCAAGGTAACTAAGCTGTACACACTGAGCTTTGAAGGTTGTCCAGCTACAAGAGGACGGGTTTTTTTTTTTTTCCGGGGCCAGCCAATTCCTCCAGTCCTGTGGGTTTCCTCCGTGTTAAATGGCTGTAACATGACTCGAGGCTTCGTTTGGAGCTGTGTCCCATGACCTCATCTCCCACCGCCTATGCACATGGGGTGAAGGGCTCCCTGCGGGCACTCAAGGGTTGTGTTGAAGGGAGACTTGAGCTGGGAGAGAGGGCCAAGTCTTTTTCTTAAGAATGTTTATAGGAAAGGAAAGAGTCTTTCAGCTACCAAACTTGGGGATAATTCAATGCAATTCTAGCCACCAACTGTTTGTTGAATGATTAGCTACACTGTGAACAAGGCACCCAAGAACGTCCCCGTATTCCTTAGAGAATGTTTCCCTTTCCTCCACCAGCGTCCCATCTAGCCCTCTTAGTTAAGGCTTGGATCCCTGGGTAGTGTGGTGGAAGGAACCTTGGTCTTGAAATCAGGGGGTCTGGGTTGAAAAGCTTGTCTCTATTCTGTCGCCCATGAACACTATGGCTTCCAGAGAGTCGCTTCCTCCCTCCAACCTCATTTGCCCGTCTGTAAAATAAGCATAATAACGCCAGCCTCATGGGGTCGTTCTGGAGTAGGGTTGCTGGGTTTAGCAAATGAAAATATAGACACCCAGTTAAATTGGAATGTCCGATAAACAGCCAGTAATGTTTGGTATATTTACCATAAGGGGGCACCTGGGTGGCTCAGTCGGTTGCACATCCGACTTCAGTTCAGGTCACGATCTCACAGTTCGTGAGCTCGAGCCCCGCATCGGGCTCGGTGCTGACCGCTCAGAGCCTGGAGCCTGCTTCGGCTTCTGTGTGTGTGTGTCTCTCTCTGCCCCTCCCCCACTCACACCCTGTCTCTCTCTCTCTCTCTCGAAAATAAATAAACAAAAAAAATTTTTTTTAAAAGTATTTAAGTATTGTGGTCCCCCTAGTATAAGTATTTACTGTGAAGATTGCGGACATACTCCTCCTAAAAACTTATTTATTGTTTACCTACATTCCAGTTTAACTGAGTGCCCTGTATTGTACCTGAGAATTCTATTCTTGAGGGTGAAATAAAGGGATTGACCTGAAAACCCCTACCCAGAGTTTGGTGAGTAGCTTCTCCTCTGTCCCTGCTCTCCCGGGGCGGGGTGGGGTGGGGGCAATCCACAAGGAGATGAATTGCTTTTCCCTTTCCCAGCAGGGGGAATAAGGACTGTGTGACCAGGTCGGTGGAGGACAAGGGAGGATGCTTAGTTAGGGAGGCCGTCTCCACAGAGAGCAGAAGACATACGGCTGGGATGAGGCTAAACCTCTGCTTGACAGACATCTTTAAAGACCTCAGCAAACAGGGTTCCTTGGTCTTGTGTGCCTTTAACACACTCTGCCGTCTGCAAGCCTGTCAGCGGAGGTGACACTACAGGGCCAGGAGAAGCCCTGACGGGGACACTGACCCCAGGGAAACCCCGTCCGGCCATGACCATTCCATAGGCTTCAAAAGCCAACTGCTGTGGTAGGCAGAGGGACTTTCCTGGGGGTAGTTTTTACAAAGAAGGGGTAAAGGTGGCTGGGTGCCCCAGAGACCTTACTGCAACTTGGGGGAAACCCAGCGAATGAGTTGACACGGGCCTGTCCTTGTCATCTCTTTTGCCACCTCCCCCAACCTTGACTCCCCTCTGGCTTAAGCTCCCCCAGCTCGTGGGGCCGACGTGGCAGACGGCAGGTCCACTCTCTGGCTTTTGTGTGCATCGCAAGAGGCCGAGTGCCCCCAGAACCTCAGGGTATAATTTTCCTTTTCTGATCATCTGAATTCCAGGCGAAAAGCTCAGCTGTCGTAGGCTTCAGGGAATGTTTCCACCAGGATTGAAATCGGGGCCAAGAAAGTGCGGGCATGCAGAAGGCATTCTTTTCTGCTATTCAGATGCACTTTCCCTTTAGTTAGGGCATTAGAAAATGGTGCCTTTCCCCAGAGTCCCAGATGAAAGTTTTGAATTTCATTACAGTGAGAGAACACATAAAGGGAGACCATGGCTTGCAGCATTTCCAAATCTGTTATGTTCCCCCCCCCCCACACCTCCCCCCCCCCCCCCCCCGCCACCCCGGCCATATCCCTTTTTTAAAAAAATCTAGAGAACATTTTAATGTGTACTTTCATATACATATTTGATATGAAGAAAAATAAAACTAACTCAAGCCATGACAAAGTGCAAAAAAAAAAAAAAAAAAGGAAAGAAAAAAAAAGAAGAAAAATGTAAAAGCAAACCTTTGTCTGCTGCCCTAGCTTTGGTTCAAGTATCCTAGTCTGCTTGTGACTTTTATTTTGAAAGACAAGATGTAACATCAGACTATTATTTACTAAATAGTTTTCTTTGGGCTAATTTACTCTCCAAAAATTTTCATTCATCCTATGAAATGCGAGCTTTAAAATTTGGATTTGAGGGGTGCCTGGGTGGCTCAGTCGGTTGGGCATCCGACTTCGGCTCAGGTCATGATCTCGCGGTTTGTGGGTTGGAGCCCCGCATCAGGCTCTGTGCTGACAGCTTGCTCAGAGCCTGCAGCCTACTTCAGATTCTGTGTCTTCTTCTCTCTCTCTCTGCCCCTCCCGGGCTCTCCTCTGTCTCTCTCTGTCTCTCAAAAATAAATAAATGCTAAAAAAAATTTTTTTTTAAATAAAAAATAATATAATTTGGATTTGATGTGCTGTATGTACGTGAAGATAAATATAGGCTATAAAAATGTAAATATGCTTGTCTGGGTATCCCTGAAAAGAATCTTCCTTCGGGGCGCCTGGGTGGCTCAGTCGGTTAAGCGTCCGACTTCGGCTCAGGTCGTGATCTCACGGTCGGTGAGTTCGAGCCCCGCGTCGGACTCTGTGCTGACCGCTCAGAGCCTGGAGCCCGTTTCAGATTCTGTGTCTCCCTCTTTCTCTCTCCTCCCCCGCTCATGCTCTGTCTCTCTCATCTCAAAAATAAATACACGTTTAAAAAAAATTAAAAAAAAAAAAAAAAAGAATCTTCCGGAAACGGCGCTCCACTTTGTGAAGTTCTATGAAACAAGTTAATACCTATCACCTGGCTAATAGTAGCCAGATTTGGGCGAGATGTTTATTCCGTGTCGCACACTGGGCTTTGCATGCATTAGCTCATTTATCTTCTCCGTGGAGAAGGTATTTTCATGGGTCCCACTTTACAGACTAAAAAACCCGAGACTGAGACAGGCAAATGTCCTACTGGTAGTAAGCGAAAGTCAGATTCAAACCTGAGCAGCCTGAGTTCAGAGTCCACGCAATCACCTCTCTCTCTTCTAACTGGTTAGAAAAAACCCACAGATACTACCGCCTGCCAGGAAGAAGAGCCGGTAACGAGAGTCCTGTTGAAGAATGGATTCATTCAGTACTCCATGGTATGGCCTCCCAGTAACTCCTAACGCATTGCATGCAGTTCCCAACTTGCAGAAGGGTTGGTTGCAGAAGAGTTGGATTCCGAAAGTTGATTTACGAGCAAGTGCCCTGTCCCCTTCGTCCGTGCTCCAAGGCACTCTGTACACACCTCTCCTGTGACACTCAGCACACTGTCTCTTTGCTGCTTATACATCTGTCCCCGCCAGGGATCCTGCTCAAGGGCAGAGACCTTGCCTTATGCCTCCTTTCCTATTCCCAGCACCCAGCCCGGTGCCCAGCCCAGGGAGACACGAAGTAGACACACGTTGCATTAAATTACAAGTCATTTGTTTAGAACTCAGCACACATTTCCCAAAAGAAACGCGGTATGAATGCGAGTGGAAGCATTATGTTTCCAACCAGCCCACAAAAGTTTACTTAAACTTTCTTGTAGTCTACCAAGAGTACTAAGTAATTTGGAGCCGTGGGTGGGACAAGAGGTGGTGGGTGGGGAAAAAGATAGAAATCTCCCTCCCCCTTTCCTGAGTCAGATCTAGATGAAATTTCACATGGGTCAGAATTCATCTTTGACTCCCCCAGACTGTCTTTTCTTCCTACATCTCTCATTCATGGGTATCCCTGTCTCCAAGCTTCCTACTCAATACCTAGCTGTGGTCTCTCACTCAGGTCTTCCTCTCTTTCCCCGATGACCTTCTTTACTCCCTCACTAGCCAAAATTGCCAAAATTTCTGTTTCCTGAGTGCAGCTGAGCTTAGCTGATTTTCAGCAGAAAACGATGTGCATGAATTAATTCTTGCTAATGTGTGAATGGTTGCCCAACGCGAGGCATATGAATGCTAGTACAGTAGTTAAGATGGGATTGGAGACAGACCTAGATTTGAATCCTGGTTCTACCTTTAAGTTATATGGCCTAGGTAGGGTAATTTAACCTCTCTAAGCCTCATTTCTTTCATCTGTAAAATGGAAATAATCATAGTTATACAGAGAACTAACACTTTCATGACACTTACTGGAGTTACAGCACATATTGGGCACAGTCCTAAGATATCTCATTTATCTAGAAAGAGATGAGAAAGAGATAGAGAGAGCACACGGGGGAGGGGGAGAGAGAGAGGGAGAGAGAGAGAATCTCAAGCGGGCTCCACGGTGTGGAGTCCAATGTGGGGTTCAAACTCACGCACCATGAGATCACGACCAGAGCTGAAACCAAGAGTTGGACGCTCACCCAACCGAGCCACCCAGGCACCCCAGTCACAAGAACTTCTTATTCATTTATTCACTTTATCTTTACAACAGCCCCATGAGGTAGGCACTCAGTATTAACCTTTATAAAGGGGAGTGACTTTTTAAGAGATTTCTAACAGTAAATTATTATTTATTCCTGCCTCCCTTCTTCCAAAAAGGCTTGGAGGCAAAATCCGGCATGGATAGAATTTCTGGCCACGTGGATAGAAGAGGGCAGTCATTCCCGGGAGAAGATGTTCCAAGGCAAAGGGAATGGGGCTGTTACCAGATCACCCATGGCTGACAACTCATCTGGAGGGTCCCTTCCTTCATGTGATTCCTGTTTCCACAGCTTCTCCCCTTCCTCTGCTTCTGAATGTGCCGAATCTGCAAGTGGTCCAAGTTGTGTTTTTTTTCTATCCCCTTTCTTTCTTTTTTAATTTTTCCACACAGCTCATGGCAGCTGCAAGGCGGTGGGGGCCAGGCGGATGGCAGCAGCTGTTTGTATGTATGGGACCTCTGTAGTCTTTCTTTGTGAGTCAGGGGCTGCCTGTATATATCACAAGCTGCCACCTGGCAAGACATTTCGTTCCATCTAGGTTGTTTAAATGTTTCCTGGATGATCTCATACACGCAAAGGGAGGGGAGGATCTTCAAGATGCTGAACTCAGTGCAGCCCCTCACTGCCCTCCAGCCCTACACTGAAACATGCGAGTTATTCCCTCCTGTAGCTTAGCAGACAGCCTTGGATTTGCTCTCCAGTCCTTCCCATTGACCAGATGCAGAGATGTTAAAGCCATGGGGGGTATGCATTTGAACAGAAGTAACGGTGTTGTCATGGAAAACAGTGAGCAGAAGCCTAAGGCAGAGGCAGGTGGTGAGCTCGCCCGCTGTGGGTGTCCTTGTGATTAAGTACCTTCACTTCCCTGGGCCTCAGTTTCCTCTTCTGTCAAACAA
The DNA here is from genome assembly GCF_027475565.1 of Acinonyx jubatus. Classification (NCBI taxonomy): domain Eukaryota; kingdom Metazoa; phylum Chordata; class Mammalia; order Carnivora; family Felidae; genus Acinonyx; species Acinonyx jubatus. Next base: position 180,675,908 of record NC_069382.1, read on the forward strand.
GGTGGGTGGGCTGCACTATCTCTGGTGCCTCCTGAGTGGAGGACTCTCTGATTCTATGATGAATTCAGGACAGAGGGCTCTTCATCCTTTCTGATGTCACCCTAGAGATGGGCAGTCCATCATGACCCTCATAAGCCTGCTCAAATGTTTCCTCGTCCTTAAAACGGAACAGTCTCCCCTCTGTTAACTAAACATCTCGTCATTTGAGGAATTTTTCTTGTGACTCGGACTTCCGAAAACAGAGAGACTTCTACTCTATTCTTGTTGCCGGGATACCTTTGTTACCGATAGAGTGACACGTCTGTTTTCACCTAGATGGTTAGTTTTGAAAGACTCAGTAGCAATGTATTCTATTTTCATGCGACATTTCTATTTAAGAGCCATTTCACACACACTGTTTCATTTGAGCCTTGAACTGACAATAGGAAAGGAAGTTACACTCAATTTTCTATGTGAAGAGATTCGGGGCGAAGAAACATAAATACCTTTAATAACATCTCATCCTATGGTTGCTAAACAGAAGAGTCAGGACCCCAAACTTGGATTCTGTTGACTCCCAGTCTAGTGCTCAGGCCGTGAGAACACACATAAATCAAACCCAGCACCACCACCCAATAAACCAGCTCTCCTTGCTTGAGTTTCTGCTATGTCCCAGGTACTTGACGAGGTGCTTTGCATACAACAACGGGAATATTTGAAGCAATGAGGCAAGGGAAGGACTATCATACTCGGTTTAGAGATGGAGAAAAAAAAAAAGGAAGTTTGGAGAGATGAAGTATTAAGTAGTTGCCTGATAGCTAATGTGTGTTGAAAGCAAAATTTGCTGAAGGCAAAATTCAAGCCCAAGCGCCTTCTTCTGGAGGTGCTGCCTTCACTTAAAAATGCATCACCTGAGGGGCGCCTGGGTGGCTCAGTCGGTCAGGCGGCCGTCGTTGGCTCAGGTCATGGTCTCATAGTTCGTGGGTTCGAGCCCTGCATCAGGCTCTGTGCTGATGGCTCAGAGCCCGGAGCCTGCTTGGGAGTCTGTGTCTCCCTCTCTCTGCCCCACCCCCCCCACTCACACTCTCTCAAAAATGAATAAACGTGAGACAAATTTCGAAAAATGCATCACCTGAAATGAGACCCATGGTAGTTTAGTCCGCAGGACTTTTTTTAGGCCACGTGAATTATTGTCCCATGAAAATACAGTGAACAGAAAGTACCGGGAGGTTGAATCCCGTGCAGCTGACTTGAATCTCACTGAGCTGCCCTTAATTCTCCCACCATGCATCACGCTGCTTGTTGGACTGTCTTTTCTAGATTTTACTTTTCATTTTTTCAAACATATTTTTGTTGCCTTTTTTTCCTAGGCCCTTCTTAAAATGTCTCTTCTTCAATTTTAAGAGATCGTCATTTAACATGAGTGTGATCTTAGAACTCGTATGATGGCCAGTAGAAGCATGGGATTCTAGCTTCCCCCTTCTTTCCCAAATCCCAGATTCTGCATCCCAGGATCATTTCACATTTCTTCATAATCCATTCTCCTGACCATTTTACCTAGCCAACCCTTGCTTATTTTTGTATCCATGTAATTCCTTGCCTATTCTTAGGCATTCTAAATTCATCTATAACATAAGGATAATGATTCCTGTCCTGTCTGCATCTCATAATTTTGGTGATGTTCAGTCAAACCATGTATAGAGAGAAAGCACTTGGAAAAAGTATAAGGAATGATGAACACAGACAATTATAATATATTTTGCTTTTGAAAAGCCTACACTGTAGAAATGGAGCGAAATAATCAAGATTGGTCAGGGAGGTGGAGATTTAGATGTTCTGGACTTATTTATTAGTTATAATATGTAAGAGATACTAACTATATAAAATAACTTAATTGGTTACTAGATCAATTAATTTATTATTATTATTTTTAAAGTGTTTATTTATTTATTTTGAGAGAGAAAAGGAGAGAGAGCATATGTAAGCAGGGAAAAGGCAGAGAGAGAGGGAGTCAGAGAACCCCAAGTGGGCTCCAAGCTGTCAGCACAGAGCACGATGTGGGGCTCAAACTCATGAACCATGAGATTGTGACCTTACCAGAAAACAAGAGTTGGACACTTAACTGACTGAGCTGCCCAGATGCCCCCGAAATCATTAAAAAAATTTTTTTAACATTTATTTATTTTTGAGACAGAGAGAGACAGAGCATGAACGGGGGAGGGTCAGAGAGAGAGAGGGAGACACAGAATCTGAAACAGGCTCCAGGCTCTGAGCTGTCAGCCCAGAGCCCGACGCGGGGCCCGAACTCACGGACCGCAAGATCATGACCTGAGCTGAAGTCGGCTGCTTAACCGACTGAGCCACCCAGGTGCCCCCCCACGCCAAATCATTTTAAAAGAGAGAGTTTATGTGTATATTTTAAAGTAATGTGCTCTTCTTACCGTAGACTGACATGTGTGAGTGTTGCTTAAACACAGTGTTCATGTCCTCTGTGTTTTCCCCTCACATCTCCCTGGTTTCTTTGCCTTTACATGCCTGGCTGCCGTCCTACAAAACCGACACCTTCAGGTCTTATTCTGGGCCCTGTGTTAACCTTCTCTTGCAGAAGTTCCCACATTTTTCAGAATAAGAACACATTTTAAAAGTGTTCACTCGTTTTGTGCAGTGCCATGATGATAATGAACTCCTGGCATCCACTGACTTGGAAAATACCCAGTGAGAAAAGGACATTCCAAACTCAGTAAAACTTTTAAATGGAGTTCTATTTAATCGATCACAATGGCATCCAAATGCTTTTGGAAAATACACAGACATGTCTGAGGCATTATTCCATGTTTATGAACACTCAGTACATATTTGTCAAATGAATGCATGGGTAGGAAGAGAATGAAAATTTGCAGGCACTGCTTGTGATATACATGGATTTGTGACCCTTTGTCATAACTTCATTCCCCAACTCCTGCCCCGGGGAGCCAGAGCTCAGAGTTTAGAAACCACTTGCATGGGTTCCCAAATACCCAGCCTACAGTAGGCATGCAAGAATTGTGTACTGAATGTCCACAGGACAGGAAAGAATGGATGAATGCTACTTGCCTCCCAATTAGGTTACAAGTTTGCGGATAGCAGATAACGTCATAGGCCCTTCTGTGTCCTCAGCAGAGCCCAACATTGTGCTGAGAGAAAGTAGCCTGCTTTCAATAATCAACTGATTTGATTAGCATCCCTTACCAACATTTCTGGAAGAGCTTATCAGGTTAAGTTTACAGCTAAAATGTAAACTATGTAGAGGGAACATACATGCTTTTGATATCAGAAAACTCCTTGTGTTTCTCTGCAAGGGTAAGTAGGAGAAGCCATGGAGTCAGGGAAACACAAGGCAACGGGAAAGAGCCCAAGGGCGAAGCAGTGTGGCTGGCCCCAAGGGAGGGAGAGCATCTGGGCAGTGGAATAGAAACTTCACCCTCTGAAGCCTCAGTCTCCTGCTGTGTAAGGCCTCACCACAGAGCAGGCAATATGACCAGAGCACTGTCGGGTGGAGGAAATAGCAGAGGGGATGGTTAGCTCCTTACACCTTGGGGTGGAAGGTGGCAAAGAGCAGTGAACTTACTCATAAATCGTGAACTAGAGCATATTAAATATTTTCATGGGCACCCATGACATAGAGATTTTGTTAGAGGAATCACTCACCTCAGCAACGCTGGGTAGAGCAGCCCAATCATCGTGAAGAGAAACTCTTCATATGGCTTCTTGAAGGCTCCAGGGTCACAAAGCACTACGGAAAGAACTAGCCGCTTGCACCCTAAGTCTGGTGGCCACTTCACCTTGCAGCAAAGGAAGTGAAAGTGTCCAGATGAAGAGGAAGAAGGTCAACATTCTCTCTAGGGGGGAAAAAATGCAGACATAGGCTTTTTTTTTTTTTTTTCGAGGGGTGGAGGGTTCAAAAGTGCTTTGATTATAGCTATATATCTATAAAGACAAACAAGAAATAATCTTTCTTATTTCTTGTTTTTCCTCAGCTGATCCTGAGATCTGAGGCCGGATTTTTGTAGGAGAGCAGCCTGGAAAACAAATTACCAAAGGAAAAAAAAAAAAAAAGGAGAGAAACGATGTTCCAGCTGCTTTAGGTTACTTTAATTTTTTTTCATGTGTCCTGGCTGCCTTGATGTTCCTGACCTCCGTTATTTCTGTTGAGTTGAAATCGTTGGGTGAACCGGATTCCCCCAATTCTAGACGGGGCCTTAATTGTAGTGTGGTCCAGATTCCCAGCTTTGTAGCTGTGCAAGCTGAGGTATGGTGATGTAATGTACCATGTCACAGGTCCTTCTAACCCATAATGTCACACTCACCATGGTCCAACACCTTCCCCCAAACTACCTCTCGAGCAGAAGTTCAACCCATGCACAGCACACCTGTGACCTTCTTAGTCTTCCCATCTGTCCCTCTTCATCAACATGTGTGTCAGCCTGATGGGACATTCTGGCTGGAGTGGGGTCTGTTGGCTTTGGAGGGTGGATGTGTCTGGAATGCAATCAGGCCGGGCACCCTGGGATGGGCACTGGGCTGTGCGGTATATGAGAAAGAACACATGCTCCAGAACTTGACTGCTGCAGATGTCCTCATCCTACCACTCAATCACCGTGTGACATTGGCAGGTTACTTAACCCTTTTTTTGGTCTCAGTTTGTCCATCTGTAAAACAGAGATAATGGTACTTCTTTCTGATGACAATTACAAAGATTACATAAATTCGTATGTGTCATTGGACAGATGATTGACACTAGGTAAAGGTTATTATTATTTTTTTATTACATATATTATGAGTAGATCTTCACCTGTAGAACAATAGCCATGTGACAGGGTTGTAAAACTTAAGTGACATTGAATGTATGCTTAATGGAAGAAAAGGGATGAATGAATGACCTGTGTACTCTTGGGCAAGACACTCCATTTTCCTGGCCCTTCCTAGCTCCTCTTAAGCAACACCATGCAGATCATGGACCAGGTGGCCCTGCCGTAAAGTGAACAAGTTGTTCTGTTCATCCTGGGCTTTGTGTTTTTACCCCAGAAACCCCCATGTCCTGGGAAAGGACAGATAGACTGGGATGGTGGTTACCCTGGACCTCTGTGACCCTTGCTGTGTTCCAAGGCACACTAATGATCAACCTCTTGGGCCTCAAGGTGTCCCGTCCTGGGTCCCCCACCCCACCATATCATCTGGGGTTACATCAACTAGGATTACTCCATGTGGTCTATCATCCTCCAGCAGATGAACCTACACTTGATCACACAGGGATCATATAATGAGCAAATTGTGTTGACAGCCTTCGGCGGGAAAGAGTAGACATGGTACAAGGCCACCTAAGGCCCAGGCATGATGTCACTCCTGCCTCATTCTATTGGCCAAAGCAAGTCACAAACCCCAACCCCATTCAAGAACTGGAGACATAAGCTCTTCCTCTTGGTACTGTGAACATAGATACAGGGAAAATAATAATTACAGACACATTTACCAATTACCATAATGATCCAGAGCTTGTATTTGGTACTCCAATTGGTACAAGATGGTGGCAGATCAAGACAAGAAAGACAGAAGGAGGCTGTTTTCTCTTCAAGAGACTCAGGAACACTGTGAGAGAGCCAGGGTGGCTCTATCTAAACTGACTCAGTTCTGGAAGCAAAGGGAGATGCATTGGAGGAAGAGGCTATGAAATGCCTACAGACTCTACTTAAATTTCCTCCAAGTTAGATGTGGTGGTGCATGATTCGCCCACACTCTCATCCCTTCTACCCTGGAAATCAGCATTGTTCCAGAGGACAGCTTCTCCATCCTCCTCCTCAGAGAGCAGAGCAGACCCTCTCTTCCCATCCCTCCTCCACTAGAGACATGTAGTGTGGGTGAGAACTAAAGTTAGGTTGTTTTAAGCCTCTGGAGTTTGGGGTTGTTTGTTACTGCATCATTAACTACCCTATCCTGACTAATAAACTATTTAATGAAATACCAGTCCTGAGGAACATTGTGTAAAATAGAGTAAAATATTTATGTAAAAATAAATTTGGGGACAATGAGAAAAGTGCCAACTTTCCTTTGGTATTTGTTCTCCCTTTCTGCATTTTTTTGGTGCTAGAACTCTTGGAGTTTTGGCCCGACACTTGGGCACCTAACTAGAGACTGTACATCCCTTAGCTTCCTTTGTATCTGATTGTGTCCATTTGGCTGAGTTCAGGCAGGTGGGATGTAAGTACAAGTGATGTGTGTTAGTTATCTCCTTAAAGAGAAACTTCTTCCCTGGACTCTCTCTCTACTGTCTTTTTTTTTTGTCTGAGACATGGTAACCACTAGTGCCATCTAGGGGTCCATGTGTTGAGGATGGAAGAGCCACTTGTCCTGCCTTGGTCCACTCATCTTTGTACTGATACATGAAAAAGAAATTAACTTCTATTTTAGCCACTGTATTTTAGAGTATCTTTGTTATGGCAGACTAAGGTGTACCCTAACTAATATCAGGCTGTATCTTCCCCTTGGAGATTAATGGGGGAACTCTATATTTTAAGTTTTTGAGGCATCCTACTATTTCAAATCTTATTTACTGAGGGAATCCCCTTTTTGTGGGACATTTGTTGATAATTACTTATTTATATCAAAAAGACAACTTTAAAATAAATTTGTTCTTTGGAGAGTGTTGGAATAAATTCATCCTGGGAACCAGGAGCAACTATGGAGTTATCATTCCTAATGGCAATTAATAAGGTGCATGACACCATCCACGTGCAGCTCCAACTCAGCTTCTATTGCTTTCTTCCTGGAAAAACAGCCAGGTAGTAGAAAAAGCAGGAGCTTGGGTAACAAGCTTAGACTGGAATTGAGACTCTGGTGATCTTGGGCATTCTTTTCACTTCTTCAGGTCTCTGTTTCCTCATTTGTAAAATGAGGATACCATTGCCTACCTCACAGGGTTGTTTGGATCCTGCATATAACGGTGCCTGGCATGTAAGTGTCTTCTTTGTTCTTCCTGTTCCTTTCTGCCTCTCTTCACTCTTTTTCTGCAGAGACCAGCATGGTGTGCAGGGCACAGGAGCATTTAAACATACTTACTGACTACCTTTTCCTCATGAAAAATTTCCATGAAATTTCTGTGAGGGTTTCACAATCTTTTTAACAAAGAAATTCACTCTCAGGCCTTCTCTAAACATTCCCCTCCCAAGTCAAAGTCAAAGTCAAGATCGGTTCGATGAATGCTTTTCCTTATATTGCCTGAATTCTGAAAGGGGCCAAATTTAAAGCAGGGTGGGAGAAGGGGAGGGGAAAGAAAGACAATATCAAGCAAGGCTTAAAAGTCACAGGGAAAAGTATTAGCTCCTTTTGGGCTACTAAGTAGGATACTAAGGAAGAGAGGTGACTTGTGTCCTCATCTTTCAAGTATTTGAATGGCCATGGGCAAGTAGTGAAGAATCAGATCTGCTTGTGGTTTTTCTAGTAAAGCCAGGATAATATGTTAGAACTCAAGTTAATTAGGTGTATTTCAAAGTCAATTACTTGACAGAACTCTCCTTAGTTTCAGGTCTGCAAATTAAGGGGAAAAGCAATACAAAAACTGACCCAGGAAGACTCTTACATTGGAGACTCCATGAGGGTAAGGTTGGTGCCTTCTCTTCACTCTTCTTCTGCAGAGACCAGCATGGCACTCAGGGTACAAGGATCATTTAAACATACTTGCCAACTGCATTTTCCTCATCTGCAGGGTCAAACTTCTTGAAGGAAACTTTTATTCATTAAGAATTTTGGGAGCATGAGCATCAGAAACCAACTCTAGCTATTTCAAGGATAGATGGAACTTATCTGAAGGATACCAGGGAAGCTCATCGAATCTGTAGAACAACCAGGCTGTGAGAAAAGAAGAGCTGAGGTAACCCCAGAGACCTCAGCAACAACAGCCACTGGCCAGCTATCTACAGTGCCTCCATGGTGTGAAAGGGAGTACGGTTGGTCTATTCTCAGGGCCAGTGGAGCAGGAATGCTGGGAGCCCATGCCTGTGATACAGAGAGTGGTACTAGAGAATGGAAATTTAACGTGAACCCAGAAGCCCCCCAGAGCTGTGTGTTAAAGACTTTGGATGTCAATTATCTTCTGTGCATAACAAACTATCTCCAAAGGGCTTAACAGTAACCGTTATACTTGCTCACGATTCTGTAGGCCAGCAATTTGGGCTGCACTCAGCTGGGTGGTTCATGTGTTGGTTTCACTTGGGGTCATTCTTAGGGCTGCAGCTACCTGTAGCTCAGATGACGCTAGATGGTCCAAGACGGTTTCACTCACATTTGGAAGTTGGTGTTCATTACCAACTGGGAAAGCCCGCTGATGATATTCCATGTGACTTCTCATCCTCTAGTAGGCTAGCCTGCACTTCCTCATGTGGTTCTCTCAGGGAAGGGATAGGGAGGTTAGGAGCAAAGGGCAAGGGCAGACAGGAAAACAGATGGCTCCACGCAAATTTTGGGAGGATCAGGAGGCAAATTCCTAAGCGGATCAACGTTCATCAGTATCTACTATATGCCAGGCCCAGCCCAAGGCACTTATCAAAAAGATCCCATTTTCCACCCCAGTAGTCCAGTGAGGTAGGCATGATTACCTACCCCGTTTTACAGATGCAGAAAGGAAGCAACTTGCCTGAGGTCCCAAATCTGGTAAGTGGCAAAGTCAGAACTTGAATTCAGATCTGTGCCTTTCAAAAATCTTTGTTGCCTCTGTTCCCCATGGTACTGTTGGCTCTCTCCTCAGGGTGGAAGGTACCTCTTGTGCCTTCATTTGTCCACTAACAAGAGAGAAGGTGGGAACTCTGGGTTGGCAGCTCAGCTGGAGAACTGGACTGAATAGGGAGGTAAGCAGGAAAGGGGGAGTGTCAAGGAAGCTTCAAGTACTTTCACCTCCTTTGCCCAAGCACAGGGCGTTCTTTGGGTTATTGTTTATAAATTGGGGCAGTTCACCTTATTCTCTGAACTTGGTAAGTGCATAATTACCACCTGACAGTCTGACAGTGGTTGGCAAATTCATTCTCCTTTATTCAATTTCTCAAGAAGTCCTCAAGAAGTCCACATGTCCTCAAGAAGTGAACATGGATACAACATGCATTAGTAATTATGAGATTTGGATATGAATTCTGAGTAATCTGGCTTCAAGTCCTGGATCTGCTCCTTATGAGCCATGCGAGCTGAAACGTCCTTAATTAAAACATTAAGATAGGAGCTATATAAACAGGTGGGGTCATTGTGGGGATTGACTAAGATAATATATAGAAAACACTTAGCCTTGTCAATGCAATAAGCATTCATTAAATGCTGGAGAAAAATTGTTCTGGCTTAATCATGTACTATCTATGGGATCTTGTGCCAGTTTCCCAGTCAGCACAGGCTGGACTACACTGCTATAACAACAATCTGAAAACATCAGTGGCTTTCCACACAGTGGAGAAATACTGCTGGCTCACACTATTCGTCCACTAAGGATTGGCTGAAACTTGGTTTCTCCACCTCTCTCTGGGACCCAGGGCAGCCTCTCTCTGGAACACTGCCAGCCTCTGTAGCAGATGGAAACCGCGAGCTGGAAGACATGTGTCATCTCTGTCTACTTTTCATTGGCCAACTCCAGTCATAAAGCTACTCCTGAATTCAACAGTGCAGGAGTGGAAAAGTCCTCCTACAAGAAGAGTAACCAAAGGAAGAGAAATTATTATCTTTTATCATAATATTATATGATTTACCGACTATTTATCTTGAGCCCTACCTCTCTGTATTGTTTGGCATGTAATAGGCATTATTGAATGAGAATATTATCATTACTCCATCAAGTGTTCTTAGGCCCCTTCTCTCAGTTTGGTCTGAAGAAGTTTCAGATCCCAAAAAGTCCAGTTGTGCCTTATTTAGCCCAACATCTGGAGCGACTCAGCTGTACCACATATTTGTTCCTAAATCACTGAATTGCTCACTGAATTGGCTGCCAAGCTACCTTTTCCAGACAGGAGAAGAGGAAAAACTTACTTGCAAAGAAAAATAGAAGGCTCCTCTTGGCCAGGCTGAGGCCTCTTGTGGAAATCAGCCATAATAAACGGAGAAGATTTGTAACAATGAGGATACCCCAAACAGAGTTAAGTTGAATTTCAGGGGATTGGCAGGGTAGAGCTAGAGAAACGGCTTTGCATCAGAAGGCTATCATCGGCTGGCAGTGTGATCTCAGATCAGATCCTTCACTTCTCTGTGCCTCGGTTTCCTCATCTGTGAAAGGGGGTGATGGTGAGAACAATGACTATCTTTCACTGAATGGAAATGAGAATAAATGAAATAATATGTGTGAAGAGTTTTTACAAACTACGGAAACCATTCCATGATGGTTTGACAAAACGGCTAAACAAACCAACAAACAAAAGTTAAATTGAACAAAAATGTGACATCATACGCAAGATCTGATTATAACAGTAATTTGGTAACAGATATGGAGATAGTTGTTGAGGCCCCAAAGCATGAAACATATTCCCAGTTCTTAAAGATCTTAAAAGGGCTGTAAAGAAGACAAAGTTATATTACTGAGGCGTTTGATTTACTGGCAACCATCTTATGCTATAATTCAGCATTACTCATGGCCGACTACTTTTCTCTCTAGAAAACTGGGTGGAGTGTGCAAACACAAAGACAGAGCATGGCCTTCTGGAACAAAACAAGACGTCCTGAGTCTTGGGGTGAGACCAAGAGATCAAAGGCCAGGTGGGCTGCTTGCTTTGTTTCTTGGGTGCCATTTGGTATCGTTTCCGTATTTCACTCAGTCAGCGTTGCTCAACTTCCACCCTCTCCATCATCAAAAAGTATTTTTAGTCCTTTTCATTACAGGAAATCTTTGGCATTGCTCTCAGGGTTGGTCAGATGGGGGAACATGAGTTTTCCATTGTTAGCATGTCTGTAAATAACAGCTAGCAAATGCATCTTTACATCTTAGAGGGCATCTTTACTCTCATCTAAAGCTGCATCTCATAATGGTGGGGACTAGGTCCCCCATCTGTGGGGACCAGAACAAAGTGCAAGAAGGTCCTTCACTAGTGTGACACTGGTCACCTCCCCACCAAGTAGGTGGCCCCCTAAGAACTTTTCCCTCCCCCTCAAAGACATTCCCAGGTCCATCATTGTTCTTGTCCCTATTATTTACACTGCAAATATTTAATCATGTAGTACTTGTTCTATGCCAGGTACCGTTCTATGGTACTATGTGCTCAAGGTGTGTTAACTTATTATACTGTCATAACAACCCTATGAAGTAGGTACTTCTTCGAATCACCTTTTTCCAGAAGGGGAAATTCAGACACAGAAAAGGTTAAGTAGCTTCTCAAAGGTTGATCATCTCAAGCTGTTATAAAGATTAAATGAGTTGGTGTTTGTAAAGTGCTTCGCACAGTGCCTAGCACACAGTAAGTGTTCTACAAGTGTTGGTTAAGTAAATCTGAAGAGTTCAGTACAGAGTCAGACCTCAAGGAGCTGAACACATTTGCGGCATGGCTGGGGGCTAGAGCCTGGTTTTTAGCCTCAGTTCTGTCTCTATCTTGTAGGGAGATCTTGGCCAAGATTGCTTCGCCAGTTAGAACCTGTGGTCCTCATCTGTTGAATGTATCTGTTGATGGGGTAGACCTTTCCCTGGTGAAAATATTGGTGGCTATGTAACATATGACAGAAAGTGAAGTTGTAAGGAACACAGCTCAAGAATTTACAGTCAACATCAAATATATAGGGGTGAAGGCCTGTTTGTGCCATGGAAGATTTTCCCCTATTGAATTCATAAAGGGGCTTATTTCCTAGGCATGAGATTCCCTAGGACCTCATAACCCAGAGGTGGTGATAACAATAAAGGCATAGTTCAAGGGCATAGAGAGCAGAATTAGTGTGGAAAAGTTCTTGAATGTTAACTGCAATAGCATTTGACAGGCCAGAAAGCCTAAATTCTCTTGGGGTCTTGGGGGCAAAATTGATGTTGGAAGAGCCTGGTGAAGTGGACAGACCTGGTAGAAAAGTGGAGAGGAAGTTGATGAGGAAGAGCCAGCCACTAGAATGGCAGAAGCGTGGATTCCCCAGTCACCCATCTCGAGTGTGACATTGGCTATTACAATTACCTCTGGCAAGAGGTAACACTGAGTCCAGCCCCTCTATCATCTCATTTCAGAGGCACAACAGAAGTTAACTGACCCCGTTTTCACCCCCGCTAGATTTGACAGATGGTTGAAGGGAGGCTGAGAGAGGTTAAGTGGTTCCTCCACCTTGCCTTCTCCCAACCTTGAAGTTGGGAAGTATTTGAACTTCGGGTTCTGAGTTTTTCATACAGACTTCTTCTCAGCCCTCCGCAAATTCACGTGATGTGAACTTTTCCATTTCCCTTCTGACTTTGGAAAAACTTCTCACTTCCTTCTTAAACCTGACTCTACAATATCAGCCCTTCTTGAAGCACTTCCACAGTGGGGGCCAGTGGGGGGAATGTGTCCCCCATGCCCATGTTTCCACAGAGAGAGGAACTTCCACTCCGCTCCCAGGACAGAAATATATGACTGAAACACTTCTGTCACTCTCCATTCTTCCTTCTTTCCTCCTTCTTTCCTTCCTTCTTTCCTCCTTCTCTGGCTGGTGAGGTTGGGGAGGGGTCTTCTCCCAAGGGGGATGAGGGGGCAGTAACAATTATTGTTCCCCTTCAGAGCAGACTGGTCTCCCGAAGCAGCAGATCTGTGGGTCAGGGCTCTGACCAATCTTCTGGGAGGTGGTTTATCCCAAGCTCTTCAATCAGAAAAAGATATTCAGAATTTCAACAAAGTCTGAGAAGCCTCCACATTCTCCAGCGTGACTGCCAGAAACAATGCTGCTTTCACTATTCTGACTGAGTTCTTTGTCTATCTCTCATTTGAATCTGAACCCAGAGAGGGACCAGCTTGTGTTTAATTGTCACCATTATTGTCTGCAACACCAGATGCTTCGGTTTCAACATTGGGTGACTTTCTCCTTCTCTTTGGGTACCACTGTGAGTGTGTGTGTGTGCATGTGTGTGTGTACATGTGTGCTAATTTTTAATAGTAGTCCTCAAGAAATATGCAGTTCTGTTGGATTCCTTTGTCCTGTCCATGGTAATTTACTATTTAGTCCGCAAACATCTATTGGGTATTTGCATTGCACCTGGTTTTGTTCAAGGAGCCAGGGTTATAAAAATGAAAGACCCGTTCCCTTCTCTGAGGACCTACCAATCTGGTGGGGAGGCAAACATGCAAATAGGCAAATATAAAACTTTGAAATGGTTGCTGAAGTGGAAATGGACTGAATGAAACAACGAGCATCAACGAGGAGGACAGAGACAAGAGGCCCTCATGGAAGAGGGAGCTCTAAGCAGGGAGGTGAATGATGAGGAGGAATTGGCCAGGTGGCCAAGTAAAGAGAGAGCCTCCTTTCAGGCCAAGAGTCACGTACTAAATTACGGGATACAAGGAAGAATGGGGTGGTCAGGAGCCACTCTCGATGCCCCGTGGCTGGAGTTGAACTGCCAGGTGGGGAATTCCAAAGAGCTGCAGAGAGAGGGTGGGGCCAGTTTGTCAGGCTCCATCATTCCCTGCTAAGGATCTTGAACTTTATCATGTGAAAAAGTGTTTCTCAAACTTCCTTGATGATAAGCGTCACTTGGATGACACTTGATAAACATTTGGATGCCCCAGACTCACTCCAGAACTGATAGAGGACCTTGGGATCAACTAGCAAGCACCCTGGTGATTCTTAGAATCAGGTACGGTTTGGAAACACTGCTGAGCCATGGGTTTGGGGAAAAGGACTGGCATGGAGAGAATTGCACTTTCATGACATCAGTCTGGTACATGGAAGATGCAATGGAGGCAGGGTAGCAAAATTGAAGGTCTGGTGACAGGTGGGATGACGAGAACCTGATGGGGGGGAGGGCACAGTGGATGGGAGTTGAAGAGGACTTTAGAGTACTAACCTAGCAGTGTCTCAGATTCATGCACTTTCCTCCGAAATGAGTGAAGGAAAAGTATCTTCTTGATAACCTGAAGCTCTAATCCCCAAAGTGATGGTATTTGCAGGTCATGAGGGTAGGGTTCCCATGATGGGATTAGTGCTCTTTGAGGAAGAGATACAAGATAGCTTTCTGTGAGGGCAGAGTGAAAAGGCAGCTATATTTCTGCAAGCTAGGAAGATGGCCATGGCCAGAGCCTGACATGCTGGCATCCTGATATAAATTTCTGTTTGTTGAGCCACCCAGCATATGGTATTTTGTGTAACAGCCTGAACTGACTAATATGTTACCTAATCTTCCTTATTAAATTTGTACCCCTTTGGGTAGCAGGAAAAAAATGTAGAAAAAAAAATCTAGTAATTTCCATATGATTCCCCAAAATTCTATGTTGCCAGGGGGTCACTCTCTTCTTATCTTTCAGCAGCATCCAACAGAGTGGACCATGCCCTTTCCTGCAAACACTTTTTTCTTGCATTCTTTTACATCACATCCTGTAAGAGTTGTCCACCATGCTTGTTCGTGCCCACCATGGCCTCTCCAACTCTATCTTTGGTTGAATGCTTCTCTCACATTTTACTTTGACTTTTGAAATCTGTCTTGGATCCCATTTTCTTTTACATCTTCTCTTGGTGACCACACGTTTGCTTTAAATACTATCTAAATGTTGATGCTTTCCAAACCTCTTTCTCCACCACTGGCCTTTCCCAAACACTCCAGACTCATGGCCAACTGCCTGCTTAGTGTCTTCCCTGCATGCTCAACAAACTCTGCCTGTCCCCAGTCTTCACCCCCCTCAGTCAGCTGTCTCAGTCTCTCCATCTTGGTACAAGGTGCTACTCGCTTCCCAGCTGCTCAAGTGAAACCCCTAGGCGATTTCCTTGATTCCCTCCTCTGTCCCTTAAATTCCATGTCAAATACGTCAAGAAGTTCTGCAGACTACTTCTGAATATTCCTCCTTTCTCCGTGTCCTAGACCCACTGTTCTCAGACTTGATCATGCAACAGGATTGTCTGGGTGCCTCGTAAAAAACCAAATCGCTGAGCCTCAACCATCCTCAGAGCTTCTGAATTAGTAAGTTCAGGGTAGGCCTGAAATTGATGATTCTTTCAAAGTTCTCAGAAGATTATGCCAGCCATGAACCATACGCTGAGAACCACCATCCTATAATATGTCATCAACTTACCAGGTCTTCCATTATCCCTCACCTGGACTAAGGTAACAGTTTCCTAATTTGGATCCATGTTTTTGCTCTCATTCTTATTCACGGACTTTTTTCATGTTTTCTGTTTTCACCGTCCTTTTTAAAAATATCCTTCTAATATTTCAGAAAATTCCAGCCTTGGAAGCTCCACTGTCTAAAGTCAGAACCTAGAAAACTCAAATTCCTAGCTTCCTTTGCAACGAGGATATAAGCTGGTGACCCAGGCTTTGCCATTCAGAGACTTTGATTCAGTGGTGAGAAGACTGAAAAAGGAAGGTCTGTGCAATGTTTTTTATTTTTGGAAACAGAATAGGCAATTGACTTGGGGGCCTGCGAGTTTACACATGCTCCAGAAAAATCTATGAGCTGCCCAACGTGTTTTTTAAAATAAAATTCTTTAGAAGAAATAAATTTAATAAATTAATTAAAATAAATACAGAAAATGAAAATAAATTTCTTTCTGTTAAACCAGCCAGGGTCAGCTTTGTTCTTTGCACCCAAGAACTCTAAGTGATACACCTTTTTGGAATCCATTCTCTGTTCAGTAGATTTCACACACTGATCTGTTTTAGTCACATTTGAGGACTGACCATGTCCTCACCTTATTTCTCAAAGGCCCCTGGGACCAGTCATTTTTCTATGACTCTCGATTCATCTTATACTACTGTCCTCCTCGCCCAATTTGACAGAATGTCACCAGCCATTGTTTATTTCCTCAAACATGTCGAGCTTGTGACCACCTAAGGGCCTTTGCACAAGCCGTTGCTTCTGCCTGGGTGCTCTCTTAGAATCATCACATGACTTTTTGTTAGTTATTCAGAACACAAGTTCCTTGATATAAATGACATCCCAACAGAAGACTCTTTTCTAACTACACAGTCTAACGTGGCTTTGTGTTCTGCAGAGCGATAATCACTCTTTGATATTTTTCTTACTTGTTAAATTGTTCATTGTGTACCCCTTAAAGAAGATGAACCGTGAGAGCGGGGTGTTGTATTTGCAAAGATTTTCTCCCCATCGACCGCTTGTCTTTTCATTTTCTTAATGATGTCTTGTGAAGGACAAACGTTTTTCAGTTTGATGAGGTTTGACTTATCAATTTGTTCTTTTAAAAAACATATTTATTTTTTATTTATTTTGAGAGAGAGAGTGTGTGAGCGCAAGTAGGAAAGGGGCATAGACAGGGAGAGGGAGGATCCCAAGCAGTCTCAGCACTGTCAGCACAGAGCCCGACTCCGGGCTGTGTGAGAACTCAGAACCGTGAGATCATGACCTGAGCTGAAATCAAGAGTCGGACATTTAACCGACTGAGCCACCCAGGCGCCCCTCAGTTTGTTCTATCATGGATCATGCTTATGATGTCATATCTATGAAATCCTTGCTGAACCCAAGGTCTTAAACCCAAGGTCTCCTGTGTTATCGTCTAAATGTTTGATTGTTTTAGCTCTTACATTTAAGTCCGTGATCAATTTGAGTGGATTTTTGTGTGGATAGTGGGAGGTAAGGGTCTAATTGATCTTTTGCCTGTGACCCTCCAATTGTCCCAACGCTGTTTGTTACAAAGGCTATCCTTTTTCCAAAGAATTGCGTTGGCACCTTTGTTGAAAATCAATTGGCCATCGATGTAAGAACAAATATAAAGATTTATTTCTGGACCCTCAATTCTGTTCCATTGACCTGTATGTCTGTTTAGTGATTTGCTTTTGTATCATTTGTCTCTTGCATCTTTCTAGAATTTATTTTGGTTCGTTGCATGAGGTTAGGACCAAAATGGAGTTTTTCTCCCTCAAAATGGCTAGTGAATATCTTGGAATTGTTTATCGAGTAATCCTTTTCCTTCTCCATGGATTTGTGATGCTTGTGGTTAAATGGTTAAAATGGTTAAACGGTTAAAAACGTTAGGAACCTCCTCTATGTTACCCTGACTCACCCTATCTCTCCCTATCCAGCATTTAGAAGCCCCTAATCCTGGATTCTGTTTAACCAAATGACAAAAATGGTCCCTGTCTTCAAAAGAGCTTATGTTGGCAAATAGGAAGAGGACGTTGACATGTTAGAATAATAAACACGGAACAGATATTTGCATTGGGCCTCAGAGAGGGTTAGTCCATTTGTGCAACAACAGAACTGAAGGGATTCTCAGGGGAGTTTCGTGTTTACTTTGGGTGGGGTTGTGGACACTTAATCTTCAAGTCACCCAGCCCCTGCTCAGATTGTTTCTACCTGTTTGTCTGACACTACCTTAATCTTCTGGTTGTGGGGTTTTAAAACACCAAACAACTATGAAGTTCTGCGGGAAGTCTCTCCCCACTTCAGCTTAGTTTAAAAGTCCAACATTCTCCTCAATGAAGATACTGAAGGCATATTTGTAAAATTTCCAGAAGATTAAAGACTGAGAGGAGCATCTTGGTAGGACGGGTGATCCGTTTTAAGGTTCAGTGGGTCTGGACAGACTGGAAAACACAGTTGAAATCAAAGCAATAAAAGGAAATTGAGAGGAATGTAAACTGTATTTTGTCTCAAAAAAAAAAAAAAATCAATGCCAGAGTGAGGGAGTCTTAGTAAAAAGAAAGAAATTTTAGTCTCCTGAAAGCTCAGTGTGGATGTATTGACTCAGGCTTGTTCTGTTTGCAAGGAACAGTAACATACGTGAAACTAAGGGGGCATAGAGAGGAGTTAAGGAATCAGTCACAGGGAAGGGACGCAGGGAAGGGATTCTAACCGCTCTGTGACCAGGCTGCCCCGGTCTGGCCCCGCTGGCCTATCTGGTAGAGTTGCACCTTACTTGGGTGAAGGTCAAAGGCACCATCACTACAGCCACCACCACTGCCAATAACAATAAAACAAAGGAAATGTTGAAAAACACCCCAAACTTGCCAGATTTCCTAGGTCATCAGGCACTGGGCTTTTGGTAGCTCAGCCTAAGAATTAACTTATTTTATTCCTTTTACATTTTATCTGTGACTATGCCTGTCCTGAGATTTTGAGGACAATGGCTACTTTATTTTTTATTATTTTTATTTATTTATTTATTTTGAGAAAGAGAGAGAGCACACGAGAGCAGGGAAGGGGCAGAGAGAGAGAGAGAGAGGCAGAGAGACAGGATCCCAAGCAAGCTTCACACTGTCAGCGTGGAGTTTAATATGGGGCTTAAACTCACCAACCGAGAGATCGTGACCTGAGCCGTAATCAAGAGTCTGATGTTTAATGGACTGAGCCACCCACGCTCAGCTCAGGCTGAGCACCCAATGGCTACTTTAGAAGGTAGGGGGCATAGAAATAAAAGACAGAATTGCTTTCCTCCCCCTTTCATTCTCTTCCCCTCTATAAGGACATTAGAGCAGGGGCACCCGGGTGGCTCAATCAGGTAAGTGTCTGACTTCCACTCAGGTCATGATCTTGCAGTTTGTGAGTTTGAGCCCTTCATCAGGCTCTGTGCTGACAGTGCGGAACCTGCTTGCAATTCTCTCTCTCCCTCTCTCTCTACTCCTCCCCCCGCTTGTGTTCTCTTTCTCAAAATAAATAAATAAACTTAAAAAAGATAAATTAGAGTCAATAAACCATTGGCAATTTTGTTTAAATATTGAGATGCATTTTGCAACTTGTCTCTACCTATTATGGAAGGAATTAATGAAAAATTCAAATTTCAGGAGAACTTTATACTAAAAGAACCTTGTTATGCTAAAATATGTTTTAAGATTTTTATACATGCTGTGTTACAACATTTTGAAATCTAATGCACAGTAAAAAGTTTATCCTTTCATTAAATACGTTTCTACAACAGTGGCCTTTGAATCTTTTTAGTGGCGAATTATTTGTTTAAATGTGAAATCCTAATGGTTATCTAGTGTTGTGTAACAAATCACCTTAAACTTAGTAGCTTACAAAAATGACTGTAGTTTATTCATTCATGATCCTGCTCATGATTCATTCATGAGCCTCATTCATGATGGCTCAGGAAGGACAGGCTCGCGTCTGCTCCCTATGTCCGATGGGATGGCTCAGTGAGGGGCTTACGAGCGAGCCACTTCCAAGGTGGCTTCACTCACCTGGGGGCACAAATCATGCAGGGCCCTGAAAGTCACCTAATGGAAGGAATTTGACTTTTGCTTTTTGTTGAGATGGGAAACCAGTGGAAGTCTTCGAGCACAACAGTGATATGATATAGATTGTGTGCTCACAAAATCAGTAAAAAGAGGGTGGCACCAGTTAGGAAGCAACTGACATAACCCAGGGGGAGAGATAATGATGGTTTGGACCAATGAGGCAGTAAGGGGAGCTGATGTGATTGGATCTGGGTTAATACTCATCTCTGCTTCCTTCTGCTTATATTATGGCATTATTCTGACATAGGAGCTTAATTTGGGTGTAGGGTTTGAGGTAGTCATCAACTAGACAAAGGTTTCTTGAACATTCATTCTTCATCTCATGCTCTCACAGTGTAGAAAACCCACTGGAAACTCAAGAAGTAGCTGTAGTGTCGACCCGAACAATGAACTTCGCTCAGGTGATGTCTGAGCTCCCACTGGTAAAGATACTCGTCTTGGCCCTGTCCTCTGATAGGGATGGGACACAGATGAGCGCCTTTCTAAAAATTTTTTCCATGGGAAAGCCAGTTCTTCCCCAGCCAGGAGCCTCCCAGCCCCTGACCAGACTGCACTCTTGCAAAGGTCAAGAAGCAACATTTTGGAGTCACCACCTTCCCCTCACAGCTGCCCAGGGCAGGCCCAACAGACGCGGGTTGAACCGAATCGAATCCCATCAGCCTTCACGCTGGTTGGAGTGTTGTAGAGAGAGATTCCTAAGAATAGACCCAATTTTTGGAGGCCTCCAAGTGCTGGCGTATCCTTCTGGGCTCCATTTGGCTTTTTTTCTTTTCTCTTTTTCCCCTCCGGGGAGCCCCTGTGTTCTGCAGCTGTTACATCAGCCGGTGCCCCAGCTGCCAGACGAGCAGAACAAAAGATGTGACTTGGTGACTATTCACATCTGTACTTCTCAAAAGCAAACAGAACAGATGCCCTTAGCAACGGGGCTCTCCGGCTCGGGGCAGGGGAAATGTACCCTGAAGGGGGAAGTTTCTCTTCTCAGAGCTGACAGAGCCACTTAATGATGGCAAGGAACATCACGAAACAGAACATTAAACTTTGATGGACTGCAAAGCCTCGGAGGTTTAAGCTGCGAGTCAACAGAGATGTTCGAATCTATATAAACACTCTGCATGCAAATTCCGGCACGGCTTTGGACCTTATTTGGATGGTGTTTTTCACTGCCTCCCTCAGGAGAGAGGGTTCTGAAGGCAAAAGGAGATGCTGTGGTTTTCTTACGAGGGTAAGGAGTGCTTCTTAGGAATTCCTGGCCTTGACCATCCCGCCTTCTGGCCTGTGCCCCAACCTGGCTCTCCTGGGTCCTACATTCATGGCTTCTTCCTCATCTCCACAGTGAGTGAGTCAGTCACTGAGTGGCTTCCCTGTCCCTGGCCTGGGTCACCTTCTCTCTGCTGAAGGCTTTCAGGTCAGAGCCCAGCTCTGAGTGACAGATATCAGAGTTGGAGCGGGAATATCCACTCAGTAGTAACAGCTGCAAGTCAAACTGGTTATCTACTGTGGGTTGGACACACACCCCTACGCCTTACCCTTTCATAGGATCCCCCGAGGTACAGACAAGGCAACTGAGGCGCAAGGCCGTAAAGTCAATTGCCCTGATCTCACAGGCATCAGGGGCAAAGCCAAGACTTGCCCAAGGCGGTCTTGTTCCCAAGCGTGATTCCTAACCATCATACTCCCAGCTTGCCTGGCCTCTGGTCTGGAGGATGGAAAGAAGAGATGAACTGCTGAGAGGCGGTAAGGAAAGGGAAGCAGAGCTTTTCCCCGTCTACATTGTAATTCACTTCCGCCATCCTCAAATACTGCAAACTTATTTTTGTTGTTTTTTTGTTGTTGTTTGTGCAGGGGAGTAGCACTTCGATTTCTGTCTGGGCCTCCCCTTCTCTCCACGTGGCTCCATTTCTGGCTTCAGGGGTAGCACCTGACCTAGACCTAGCTGCTCGAAATGCTGGTGCCTATCGCCTGACCAACTCAGGCCGATCAGAGAGGCGACAGATTGGACTGAGGGCTTCTGCTTGCACCTGCAGGGCAGCGGTCTCCCTAGTTTCTCACTAATTGTAAGTCAGGGAAGAGATGGCCTCGGTCGATGTTGGCAGCCATTTGGAGACCGTGAGTAGAGATCCAGTCGGAGAACGGAGTCAACACATAAAGTAGAGCCAAGTCAAGAAAGTGACACCAGAGCCTGACCTCATCCTTTGAGCATCTGAACCAAGCCATGCACTCCTCAGTTATGTGTGCTCATAAAATCTTATTTTTGCTGATGTCAATTTGGGTCAGGCTTACTCTTACTTGTAACCAAAAGAATCCTAGTGGATCCATTAAGCCTTCAGTGAATGTGTGGTTTGTGCCACAGCCTGGGCTATAACTGAGCAATTAAGAAGGCCCTGAGTCTATGCGGGGAACTCAAGGGCTTGGGCAGAGCTGTGGCAGCTTGGGGCTGTGGACCCGGGCTCTGTACTGTACTGTGATAACAGTACAATAAACACTTGTGTGCCCTTTCCCAGGTACCAAGTACTGTTTCAAGTGCTTTTATCCCTATCAGCTAATTTAACTTACCATTATCTCCACTTGTTTTTTTTTTTTTTTTTTTTTTTTTTTTTTAAAGATGGGAACCGAAGGCACAGAGAGGCTGGAGAACATATCCAAGATCACACAGCTCCAGAAGTGGGAGTGTGGCGGTGCTGGGTTCCAAATGCTACAGTCTTGCTCTGGGCATGCTCTCAGTATCCTGCTCCACTGCCTGTCATGACCAATGGCAAGGGAGCAGAGGTTCCCAGTGCATTCACAGGACACAGGAACATTCTTGCAGAATACAGTCTCTTAAAAAAAGAAAAGTCGTATACTTTAAAAAATGAAATACAGAAACAGGAGTGAAAATTCAAGGACATTTGGTTAAGGAAATTCTGAACCACCCAGCTAGAGACAAAGGCTCTCATTCCTTTGGTTTTTCCCTTAGACTTACTGATTCCACACTGAGAGGAACAGAAAACAGAGGGCCATGGACAGGCACCAGCTTGGCCAGCTCTGTGCAGAGCCACTGCTTTCTCTGTTTGCCTGTCTGTCCCTGCCTCTTGTCTCTAGGGTCTGCCCTTTGTAGACCCTGGCAGTGGACCACTGAGCACTCCTCAGTAAGCCCTATCTACCCCAGTTTTAGAGGGAGCCTCCTCTACAGCCGGAGGGAAGACCTTGGCCCAGCCCTATAGTGACCTGCCCTCACCAAGGCTCTGACTCCATCCTGCCTCTGCAGCTAGTAGATGCTAAGTGCTGAATAATTAGAGAGGGGTGAGCTTTGGGCCCCTGCTTTGCTCACCAAGGCCTCCCCATGCCAACCTCCTCATTGAATCCTAGGTCCCCTTGTTCCCAATAACCAAAAACTGCCTTGTGTTGAGCTCAACTATGTGCCAAGCACTGTCTTAAGCACTTAGCATGCAGTTACTCATCAAAACAATCTTATAAGGGAGGAATTATTATTATTATTACCATGTCTCAGATGAGAAAACTGAATCTCTAAGAGATCCTTTGAGGGCACACAGCTGGTATGTGTTGGAACTAAAGACTGGGGGATGGTTCTCTACCTGTCGTGCACACACCCCTTGGGTAGGGACTGTCTCCCTAACTTTCTGCTGCTGTGATGTGGTCCCTCCTTCTGGAACCACAAGTGTTGGCAGTTGCCTGAATTGCCCCTGAACTGGCCCAGCCCTTTGGAAGGGTTGTTGGCTATTCCCCCATCATCCCCCAGTCTCACCTCCCTCCCCCAGCTTAGATTCAGAGCAATCTTAGGTGGTCCTAGTTATCTCCAGGTACATGCCTCGCACTTCAGGAAACCACTAAGTCTCACAATATCTCAAATCCTGCTGCCAGGAGAGGCTGTGCTGTGCCCTTGAGTTCTTGCATTGTTCTCTAAGGTCAGTGAGTTTAGCCCTCAGGCTTCATTTCCTCTTGTCTTTTGGGGCAGGATCAGGGCATAGTGGAATAGGAGCAAGCAGGACTGCGTCTAGGATTCTCTCCTAGTGTCTGTGAAATGGCTTGTGGTGCTCCAGATGGGTCACTAACATGAGGTGGCCTCTGGCCCCAGGCTTGGAGCTCACTCTGAACATGATGGTTTGTACCTCTGGAAAGACTCAGAATTCCAGAGCAGTGATATTTCCTTGGCTGGGTTTGGTGGGGATCAGCACTTCCAGCCAACTCTTGATTATCTGTGTGAGAAGGGAGAAGATAGACCATTGACATTTCCAAATAAACCTGGAACTTATTCTGGCCAACAGTTCCAAGAGTCCCCTGCATTGGACCTCTTTCCAGAGCATCTACCAAGAAGTCAGATCTATGGACTTGGCTTTCAAATCCTCTCCTCTTTTCTTCCCTCTCTGTTTTGCTTTTTTCCCCCGCTCTGTGAGACAGAGGCCCCCAGCACTGAACAAGGAAAGAGAGGAGAGCAAGAGGACGGATGTAGCAGAGTTCTCTGTTGTAAATAAAGGAAAATCAAACTCAAACCGGCTCAAATGGTGGAAGACATTTATTTAGTTATATGAATAACTAAAAAGTCTGGCAGTTAGGATGACATCAGGTAGGGTTAGCTCCAGCAACTGAGATTACCAGGGCCATATTCCTCTCCTTCTGCCTCACACATGTGGGCTTCATCCTTAGATTTCTTTTATATGGTAGTACCTTGGCAGTTCTAGCAAACAAGCTATGCTCTCATGCTAGCAAAAAAGCTATAAAGTGTTAGACCTGATGCTCTTGGAGGTAAGATATCATGTCTTTTAGTAGCTCCTATACATGTTTGAGGAATATCACCCCCTCATTGGCTTAGACTGAGTTATATGATCTTCCCTTAACCAATCATTGTGTGCAGGAGGAGGCTTTATCCTTATTGACTTAAGCTAGTTGGAGTCTATCCCTGGATATGGATAGCTATTCCATCCAACACACATGTACTGAATACCCAAAGAGGAATCAGGGTACTGTTGGCAAGAGAAGGACCAGATGCTGGGAAGGCAATGGGTCAATATCCATCAAACTTGATCCACAGGCCACGTTGATGGCATGTAGGAAACAGTTCAACCTGACAGTGAAATGGGATACACACTTTTCAAAGCCCTTCTCCCTCTTTTCCTTTATTAAATCTTCAGGACAATCTGTGCATCAGCTGCAATGGTCATACATGATTTTCTATGTTTTATAGCTAAAAGGAGGCTTAAAGAGGTACAGTGACTTGCTCAAGGTCACTGGCCGGCTATATTTGGCAAGACCTGGACTTGAACCCATGCTCTTTCTCTCTCCATCGCACTCCAGTGGGAAGCTGGCAGCTGGCACAGTGGGGTGAGCTCACTGAACAATGTCATCATCTACATCCCTACAAATGGATTTAGTTAGAGCAAAGAAAGGTTTAAGGGCTACAGACTGGTAGTTCAAACACAAAGGGTACTAGACCATGTGAGGTGGGGCTAGCAGAGAGTCTAGAATAGAGGGTGTGCATTAGGGAAGGTTCGCCAAAGAAACAATGGAAAGCTGGTTGATTGATGGATGGACGGATTTTAGGAATTAGCTCACACAGTTATGGAAGCTGAGAAGTCCCATGATCTGCCATCCGCGGATTGGAGAACCAGGAAAAGCTGGAGGTATAATTCAGTTTGAGTCTGAGGGCCTGAGAATCAGGGGTTAATGGTACAAATACTGGTCT
The DNA here is from genome assembly GCF_027475565.1 of Acinonyx jubatus. Taxonomy (NCBI): domain Eukaryota; kingdom Metazoa; phylum Chordata; class Mammalia; order Carnivora; family Felidae; genus Acinonyx; species Acinonyx jubatus. Next base: position 180,700,903 of record NC_069382.1, read on the forward strand.
GAGCCCAAAAGCCAGAGAACCAGGAGGCCCAATGTGTGGGGGTAGGAGAACATGGATGTCTTAACTCAAGCACAGAGAAAGAATTTGCTTTTCCTCCACTTTTCTGTTCTATGCAGGCCCTTAACAGATTGGATGATGGCCACCCGCATTGGTGAGGGCGAGCTTTACTGTCTACCGATTTGAATGCGAAACAATTCCAGAAATATGTCCACAAACCTGTCCACAAATAATGTTTTACTTGCTATCTGGGCATCCCTTATCCCATCACAGGATGAGCAGGACACATGCATTAAAGTCAGGGGGACAAAATCTCCCTCAAATTGTATATGTCACTGGAGGTCAAACTTGGGTGAGATAAGATTCCAGGGACTTGCAAAAGAAGAGAGACTTGTAGGGAGAAGCCTGTGCCTTCTCTGGCCAGCTGACCCACCCAACTCCACAGTTACTCCCTTCTGTCCTGTCTGCTTCACCAGCTACGCCGGTGGGGGAAACCTAATGGTAAGGCCTTTGAAGGCAGAGATTCTGTCTTTTCCACCTCTCTTCTGTCTCCCATTTGTCAGGCTTCTGATGGACAGATAGACTTTCAGAAACTTTAGCTAGTTCAAGAAGTGACTTAGGAAGATGTTTATATGATACAGAGACTGTAGAATATAGGTGTTGCAGCCTGAAGTACTTGGATTTGGGCTTGAGGTCCACCACTTATTGATGGTGTGACCTTGAGCAAATGACTTTATATTCCTGAACTTGACCTTCCTCATCTATAAAATGAGCAAATAAAAGTCTTAGACCCTCAAGGTCATTGGGATAAGGCAAGTAAAGAAGTTAAATGTGCTAAATGCTCAATGGATAGATTAATATGTGAAAATTGCTTAGAGTAGAGCCCATCACAAAAGAGATGGTAGAAAGAAAGTTCCCAAAAGTGATGCTGAAGATGATGATCACAAGGTTTCTAAGTTCCCATTATGACAAGTTTTTCTTTTCCGTCTAAGTACTCTAAAGTTTTGACATGCCTGACCACCAGCAGGATGCTGCCAGTGACAATCCAGAGTGCAGGCATGCCCTGCTTTCATGCAATGTCTACTGCCACCTGGCTTTGTAACCTCCCCCAAGCTCCTTGTCCTCGAATTTCTTCACCATGGCAGCAGGTGTGGAGGCTGGGGGTGTGGGAGTGAACAAGGAAGGACTTGAGGGACAGGTCGGGGTGGCAGTGTGGGCGATATGGTTCGTTGGCATGAGAGAGGAGGAACAGGAGGCCAGGGTATAGTGCCATGGGAAAGAAGGGATCCTTTCAGTGTCTTGGATTGTGAAGCTGAGTCCATAGCTGACCTTCTTTCTCAAGCAGAGATGCCAATTTTGGACCTGAAGGGGAGACACCCACCACACCTGGGGTTGGTCTCCTTGGTTCCCATAGCTTACAGGCGCTTCTCCACCAGAGGCTGAGGCAACCTTATGGGCAGGCTGTGAAGGTTAGGACCATGGGCCCTCACTATCTGAGGTTCTCTCCTTGCAGCTGAATTCAGTTCCTCCTTCTTAAGGCTTCTGCCAATAAGGACTGCCAGAGACTGAATGTTTGTGTCCCTCTTCCCAAATTCATATGTTGAAACACATCCCCAGTGTGATGGTATTCGGAGGTGAGGTCTTTAAGAAGTGACTAGGGCATCCAGAAGCAGCACTCATGAATGGGATTAGTGCCCTTATAAAAGAGACCCTAGAGAGTGCCCTTGGACCTTCCACTGTATGAGGACACAGGGAAAAATGTCATTTATGAACCAGGAAGTGGACCTTCAACAGTCACCGAATCTGTTGGTACCTGGATCTTGGACTTCCCAGCTTCCAGAACTGGAAAGAAATAACTTTTTGTTGCTCATAAGCCATGCAGTCTTTGGAATTCTATTAGAGCAGCCCAAATAGACCAAGACAAAGATGGAGGGAAAGACATTTGGAGAAGCACAGAAGAGGAGGGCTGGGAGAAACGTCGGCCTGACACCAGGTCACTTGGCTTCAAATCTCAGCTCCTCTGCTTAGAGCATTTGAGACTTTGGGGAGTTGCCTACCCCATTTGAACCTCAGTTTCCTCAACTGTAAAATAAGGATTGCTAATATTTGCATTCTCTGTCTTTCAGGGATGTTGTGTCCACCTCTTCCCATTAGGGAAGTGTACAAATTGCCCTCAGTTTCCTCATCTATAAAATGGGGTCACAAAGTCACCCTCAGAGGATTGTGGTAAGGCTTAAATGCAGTGGGGGATGCAAATTATCACAATGCAGCTATCAGGATTGCTGAACTCCAAGGTGCTTTTATATCCTGGGTTAGGGAAGAAGCCCTATCTCCCTTCAGTGATTGAGAGTGACCTGGACACGGACCTAGGCTACCTGTGGGGCATACTGAGGGTGCTGAGGGGAGCAAGTGCCTCCATAGCACCCATAGAACCCCAGGGGCAGAATTCAAGATGCAGGAGGAGTGGTTGGGAATCTTAAGGTCGAAATGCAGTAAGGAATGAGCAGACAAAGGCCCATCCTATTGACCTCAGGAAGCATGGAATCACAGAAGGGCTGGTGTACCCAAGGCCAGCTGCCACCCTGGCTTGGATTGCTGTTCCTCATGGGGAGTTTTGTTGAGCTGAGGATTCTTCATGACAAGTATACTAAGAATCCCAAATGTTAAACTCCTGATGACTGGTTCTTTTAGTTCATAGATCTGTGACCATTTTCTCCAGAGCACACCCAGGGGACCAAAGCCACTGGGTCAGCTATGTGCTGGAGTTTGTAAAACTATGACTTTCAAGGACTTAACTGCTAAGTTTTTCAAAGAGTGGTTTCTATTTTCATCAAAATCTCTTGGGATCCTTGTTAAAATGTACATTTCTATCTTCTTCCCCCACATCAGAATGTACTAGAAAGACGCTGGGAACCTACATTTGCAGGCAACACCCCCAACAGGTCTTCTGGCTTGAGAAGCATGGACCAAAGGGACAGAAATTAAACATTACACTCAACACTAAATTCTCTTAGCACCCTTTCCATAAAACAATTCTCTGTTCTCAGAGCTGGCTTCATGGGCATGGAAACTTCTATGTTTAAGAGGGCCCCACTCTTGGTTTAATGTTCTGCTGTGGCCATGTTGAAATTCTTTTTTTTTTTTAATGTTTATTTATTTTTGAGAGAGAGAGAGAGAGTAAAATACAGGGAGGGGCATAGAGGCAGGAAAATACAGTATCTGAAGCAAGCTCCAGGCTCTGAGCTGTCAGCACAGAGCCCAATGCTGTGCTGGTGAACCATGAGATCATGACCTGAGCCAAGCTTGGACACTTAACTGACTGAGCCACCCAGGCGCCACCATGTTGAAATTCTTAATTTTTGAACAAGAGGGCCCCACATTTTCATTTTGTATTGGGCTTTACAAATTATGTAGCAGGTTCTGTTCACAATATAGATGAGAATTATAGAAAGGATAGACTTGCCTAAGGCCACACAACCGAATTGTGGAAATTGGGAATCCTGACGTATCTGATTCCAAAGCTCTGCTACCCCATGACTTTAAGACTCAAAAGAATGGGTTGTAAGAGTAGAGTTTCAATTTGAGCCATCTTATTAGGTTTTAGGCTGAGGGGAGGGCCTTCTCCGGGCAACCTCACACTATACTAGGTAGGTTTTCATCTATGCTACTACCTATAAAGATAACACTAATGTATAAACTCCCTCAACTTTAGGGTAAGGACTATTCTGTGTAACTTCAGGCTGACAGCTCCTGTTGGAGGAATAAGGTGGAGACTTCCTCTCTTCCCTGTCCCTCATTTTAGCTCCACTATATGAAGATAAGGCAATATGGTAGAATGGGAAGTAGACAGGACCTAGAGCCGGAAGGCAGGGATCCAAAGCCAGGATTGACATTCACTAACTGAATGGGTCTCTTGGACTCTAGGTATTAGTTTTTCTCATCTGTAAAATGAGGTGATATAAATACAAACAATTCCCAAGGTTGTAGTGAAAATGAGATGGTCAAGTGTAGAGAAAACAATATATAAAGGGCGATATACGCTCTAGAACATTCATGACTCGTGGGGTTGTTTGGTGCATGCATAAGGAAATGGTTTGGCCAGAGAGAAGGACACCTGGGTCAGGTTTCACCTCAGGGTAGGACCTCTAGTGTCCCTAAAGTGGAACTAGAGCTTGGCAGTGTGACCTGGGGTGGGAAAGAGGTGGGAGGTTAGGGGTGCCGTAGGGATTAGCTCTATGTACTGGTTGCTCAAAGCTTTTATGCCACAAAAGAAGGCAGCACTACCAATACTTATAATAGTGAAACCCACCTAGGATGAGGCAGGACACAGACAACTCATTTGCGTATAGCTGCTTGGGGTGCAAGCATATTTTGCGTGTTAGGTAAGAACCCCATCTTTTCTTGCATCAGGGCTGGAGATGGACGATAGCAGTTTGAGAATCAAGGAGAAGCAGAAAATAGGCCCCAGAGAAAGAAGCTTGCTATACCTCAGAGACAGTGTTTTGTTTTATTATTTTATTTTATTTTTTAATATGAAATTTATTGTCAAATTGGTTTCCATACAACACCCAGTTCTCATCCCAACAAGTGCTCTCCTCAATGCCCATCACCCACTCTCCCCTCCCTCCCACCCCCCATCAACCCTCAGTTTATTCTTTTTTAAGAGTCTCTTATGGTTTGGCTCCCTCCCTTTCTCTTTTTTTTTTTTCTTCCCCTCTTCCACGGTCTTCTGTTGTTTCTCAGGATCCACATAAGAGTGAAAACATACGGTGTCTGTCTTTCTCTGCATGACTTATTTCACTCAGCATAACACTCTCCAGTTCCATCCACGTTGCTACAAAAGGCCATATTTCATTCTTTCTCATTGCCAAGTAGTATTCCATTGTATATATAAACCACATCTTTTTTATCCATTCATCCATCAATGGACATTTGGGCTCTTTCCATTATTTGGCTATTGTTGAAAGTGCTGCTATAAACATTGGGGTACAAGTGCCCTTATGCATCAGCACTCCTGTATCCCTTGGGTAAATTCCTAGCAGTGCTCTTGCTGGGTCGTAGGGTAGATCTATTTTTAATTTTTTGAGGAACCTCCACACTGTTTTCCAGAGTGGCTGTACCAGTTTGCATTCCCAACAGTGCAAGAGGGTTCCCGTGTTGTGTTGTTTTGTTTTGTTTTGTTTTGTTTTAAAAGCAGGTTTCTGCCCCAAATCTTTGCTTTTAAGACTATGGGGCTAAGATAAGTCCGTCCTTGTGGATGACAGATGGAAAAGAGCCAGGGACTCACTGGAACAAAGACTCTGAGGCCCTGCCTGAGGCAGCAGAGGTAGGGACACGGTGAAGGCAGATGGTCTGAGAACCCAGTCTGAGGTCTGAGAGGCACCTGTGGGACAGGTGGTTCATGTGAAAGCGCCATGTTGAGAAGCAGGTGCCAAGGGCGGGTTAAGAAGGACAGAAGGCAGGCACAGCCTGGGGTGGATGAGCCCACATAAATTGGGCTTAAGGTACAAGAGATGTAAAATAGATACTCACCTGATGCTAGAGAGAAGTTGGTTTTACTGTTTCTCAAACTGGGGTTCAAGAGTCCTTGAGTGTCTGCAGATAAATCTTGGGAATCCACAGATTCTTTTTGAGGATATTTAACTTTTGTGCTTTCATGCTGAGGACGTCCTAAAAAAAGTTAGGAGTCTAACCATAATTTGGGTCATCTGGGTCAGCGGCTTTCAATCCACTCTTCAATCTTTTTTTTTTTTTTTTTTTTGGCATCCACTTACAGAAGGATCCATTTTACATGATGACCTGGTTTCCATACACTGATATTTACACTCACATAAGTAGAGCTGATGGGCAGCCCGTCTAGGCCAGTGCAGCTGCACCGGTTGTGAAAATAATGGGAACATTTCCAGCCACTTGGTTTGTCACCACCACCACCTCTCTGATGGAGCTGGTTCCCTGGGATCCTCTCCCCGCCCCCCACCACCCCCACACACACAGGATGCAACAAGCAGCAGAGGTGAGAAGAGCGGGGAGTGCAGTTTCCTGTGACAGCCAGCCGTAACAAAGGGCTACAAACTGGGTGGTTTGAACAGCAGAAACGCATTCTCTCACTTCTGGATGCCATAAGTCTGCAATTTCACGGGGTCAAACCAGAACTGGGCTTCTATCTGTGTCAGATCTCCCTCTGCCTTTCTGTTATAAGAACAGGGATTACACAATGTGGCCCACACTGATAATCCAGGATGAGCTACCCATATCAAGGCCCTTAATTTAATCACATCTGCAAAGACTATTTTCCCTTATAAAGGAACAATTACAGGTTCCAGGGATCAGGACTTGATATTGTTGGGGGTCATTATGCAACCTACTGCTATGGGCATGGAGGGCCCCCGCCCCAGAGGTGACACCTGCACCTCTTTGGGTTGGTCACCTCTGGGGTGTGTGTGTGTGTGTGTGTGTGTGTGTGTGTGTGGTGTGGTGTGCGTGTGTGCGTATGAAACAATTTTCTGTATACGGTACTTATTCTGACACCATATGATACATTTTGATATTTTCTCTTTTCTGTATATTTTTTAAAAACACAAGTGCTTGTTTCAACACACTAAATTGACCTACTATTAATTAGGCTGTAACCTGGTTTGAAAAACACTGCAAACCTAATAACTTAGTAGTGCCACAGCTTCCAATCTCTGTATTTGTGTCTATCACAATGGCACTAAACCTATATTATGGCAGGCTAATGAGAAAAGAAAAAGAATAGAGAGAGCTTTAATATGTAAATGATGTTGTGTAGTACTGGCACAAAAAAGACACAAAGACAAGTGCACAGAATAAGAGCCCAGAAACAAATCCAACCATATACGGTCAACTAATTTTTGACAAGGGCCCCAAGAATACATAATGGCCCCTGGCAAACAGGATATCCACATGCAGAAGAAGGAAACTGGACCCTTATCTTATACCATATACAAAAATCAATTCAAAAAGAATTAAAGACTAAGCCTGAAACCGTATAACCCTAGAAGAAAACACAGGGAAAATCTCCTCGACACTGGCCTTCACAATGATTTCTAAAATAGGACACCAAAAGCTCAGACAAAAAGAGCAGAAAGAAATAAGTGGGACTACATCAAACCAAAGAGCTTCTGCACAGCAAAAACAAAAACAAAAACAAAATGAATAGGCAATGTACAAATTGGGAGAAAATATTTACAACCCATGTTATCTAATAAGGAGGTAATATCCAAATTATATAAGGAACTCATATAGCTCCCCAGCAAAAACAAAAACAAAAACAAAAACAAAAACAAAAACACACACATAAAAACAGCCTGATTCAAAAATGGGCAAAGGACCTGAATAGACATTTTTCCAAAGAAGACATATAAGTGGCCAGCAGTTATATGAAAATGTGTTCAATATCACTGAGCATCAAAGAAATGCAAATCAAAACCACAATGAGATATCACCTCACACCTGTTAGAATGGTAATCATGAAAAAAAAAAGATAACAAGTATTGGTGAGGATATGGAGAAAAAGGAGCCTTTGTACATTTTTGGTGGGAGTATCAATTGATACGGCTATTAGGGAAAACAATATGAAGATTTCTCAGAAAGCTAAAAATAGAACTACTATATGATCCAGCCATTCCTCTTCTGAGTTGACACCTAAGGGAAGTGAAATTAGCCCCTCAAAGAGATATCTGTGCTCCCATATTCACTGCAGCATTATTCACAATAGCTAAGATATGGAAACAACTTAAAATGCCATTGATGGATAAATGTGATATATATACACACACATACACAATGGAAAATTATTCATACTAAACCAAAGGGATCCTCCCATTTGCCACAACATGGATGGATGGAGGACATTACACTGAGTGAAATAAGCCATACACAGAAAGAGAAAACCTGCATGATCTCACTTGTATATGGAATATAAAAAAGTCAATAGGTAGAAGCAAAATAGTGTTTGCCAGGGGTGGGGGGGTGGGGGAATGGGAGATGTTGGTCAAAGAGTACAAAGTTAGAGTTATGCAGGATAAGTTGTACTGCATGGCACAATGACTGCTGTTAATAATAATGCATTGAGGGGCGCCTGGCTGGCTCAGTCAGTAAAGCATGCAACTCTTGATCTCAGGGTCATGAGTTTAAGCCCCATGTGGGGCATAGAACTTACTTAAAAAAAATAATAATGCATTGAACACCAGAAATGTGCTCAGAGAGTAGATTTCAGTTGCTCTCATCTCACACAAAAGATGATAGCTATGTGAAGCTATGTTAAGTAGCTTGACTGTAGTAATGATTTCACTGTGTGTGTGTGTGTGTGTGTGTGTGTGTGTGTGTAACAAGTCCACATAATATACACCTTCAATGTATACAACTTTTCTTCAAAAATATGTAAATGACTGGGGCGCCTGGGTGGCTCAGTCGGTTGAGTGGCCGACTTCGGCTCAGGTCACGATCTCGCAGTCCGTGAGTTCGAGCCCCGCGTTGAGCTCTGTGCTGACAGCTCGGAGCCTGGAGCCTGTTTTGGATTCTGTGTCTCCCTCTCTCTGACCCTCCCCCGTTCATGCTCTGTCTCTCTCTGTCTCAAAAATAAATAAACGTTAAAAAAAAAGTATTTAAAAAATATGTAAATGACTTACTTATGATAAACAAAGATCAGTCAGCATGTGGGACAAATGAAGACTTGACAGTCAGTCTGGATGGCAGAAAAGGACAGGCGAACTGAGTTTTCACATGGCGCATGAAGGCATGGGCATGCCAAACCCAGGACATGGCAGTCCATGTCAAAGTCACATTCTGTGCAGAGATGAATGGCAGCCATTTAGACCAGCATTGTTGGCCACAGTAAATTCATTCTGTTAGGTAAGATTTTGCAGTATTGTTTGTATTTCATTTATAAAATTGTTTTGGTCTTGGGGCGCCTGGGTGGCTCAGTTGGTTAGGCATCTGACTTCGGCTCAGGTCACGATCTCACAGTTTGTGAGTTCGAGCCCCGCATCGGGCTCTGTGCTGACAGCTCAGAGCCTGGAGCCTGCTTCAGATTCTGTGTCTCCCTCTCTCTCTGCTCCTCCCCTGCTCGTGCTCTGTCTCTCTGTCTCTCTCTCTCAAAAATAAATAAACACCAAAAAATGTTTTAAAAAATTGTTTTGGTCTTATACATCATATGAGTAGGGACTTTTTAAAACCTAATTTTATATTTTCACATGCTCGAGTAACATAAAAAGAAAAATAAGTCAATCCTAGTGGAGTGGTGGTGGCAGAGAAGCCACAAAAATTTTTTTCTTCTGAGCAAAGGGTCAGTACAGTCATTCAAGTTTCAGAAAGGCTGAGCTATTGCAGAGAGTGGAATGGGGTAGATGAATATGGAAACCCAGAGGTAAAAGTGGTGGCAAGAAGAACAGGAATAGTAGCAGAGACCTTAAACTTGAAAAATAAGGATTGAATGCAGGCAACTGGAAACCTAAGGAGCAGCATGCTTCTGGCACATTGGAGATGTTCCTATCAACACAAGAAGTTGACAAACCCAGTTGGACAAGTATGTAGTCCAAGCAGGAGGATGACCCAAAAACGGACCAGCAGGGAGACTCTACCTCCACTGACTTGCGGTTAGATTTAACCATTCCCTAGAAGAAGGATGGGTAGCCAAGCACCAAACCTCTGTGTTCTATCAATTGAGATGAAATACATAGGACCCAACATACCTGTTCAAGAAGGTGTAAATATAGATTTATTTTAATTCTTTTTAACCTTTAGATTTTTTTAAATGTTTATTTATTTATTTTCAGGGAGAGAGAGAGAGAGAGAGAGAATAGGGGGAAGGGCAGAGAAAGAGGGAGAGAGAGAATCTCAAGCAGTTCCCACACTGTCATTGTGGAGCCCAATGTGGGGCTTGAATTCACGACCATGAGGTCATGATCTGAGCTGAAACCCAGAGTTGGACGCTTAACCCACTGAGCCACCCAGGTGCCCCTAACCTGTAGATTTATTTTATTTTAAGGAATGAATGAATGAATGAATGAAATATTTATTTATATTTTGAGAGAGAGCAGGGGAGGGACAGAGAGAGGGGGAGAGAGAGAGAATCCCCAAGCAGGCCCTGCATTGCCAGAGAAGAGCCCAATGTGTGGGGGTGGGGGGCTTGAACCCATGAACCATGAGATCATGACCTGAGCCAAAATCAGGAGTCAGACGCTTAACCCACTGAGCCACCCAGGTGCTCCAATTTTTTTGATTGTTTTAAAATAAGTCCTCTGCCTCCAATGTTAAACAAAGAAAAATTACGTGATGCCCAAATAGAAACACTCCATCATAGGGACCATCCCAGTCAGACCACCTTGAGGCCAGGTGGGGAACCCCTGGGAGTGACTGGGCCGATTGCCACCACACAGGTGCTGGTTCCTCCACAGCTCCACCTGGAGACTAAGCTGAATGAATGCTCCTAGGTAGCCCCACCATACAAAACCATCATGATATTCCTAAGAGTGGGAAGGGCCAGTCAGTTCATAAAAGCCCAACCTTGTTAGTTTTTCAGAAGAGAAAAATGGGGTCCCAAGACCCCAGTAAACTAGTCAAGGTCACTGGCATTCATGATGAAACAAAAACTATAATCCAGACAGTAATCCTTACTTCCAGCGTAGGCCTCTTTCCACAGCAACTTGACTCTCATTTAATGTAATATTTACACTTTAGAAAATGCCCATGATCTTAAATATAAATATGAAACCAACATGTGGCTACTCTGAGGTCCTTTTAGGGTACATATGTTCACGTATTTTTGGATCCAAGTGTTCTCAGGGCCCTTTGAAATGACTCACAAAAGGGTATATTGGGAACAAAACACTTGCTTGAGGTCTAATCTAGCCCCTCACTTTATTTTCTCCTAGTCTCCATTTCTTCATCTGTAAAATGGAATGGCAACACTCCCCTTAATTCCCTCATTCGGACTAATACAAAGCTGAATTGAGAAAATGTACATGAAAGAACTTGGTGTTAACATATTGTAGAGCATTTTCAAACATCACCTTATAAGATGTCAGTTAAATCATCAGAACATAAACTATTAGAGTAATTGAGATGGAGGGAATGCTTGGGTTCAACTCCACTTACAAGGTGTGTAATTTCAAGCCTAGCTACTTCAGCCCTCTGTGTCTCTATTTCCTCATTTGAGAAACAGGAATAATAATAGTGTTCATCTTATAGGGCTTTTATCAGGATTATATGGATTAATTCCTGTAAGTTACTGTTTGGCACATCATTAGTACTCAATGAAGTGTTAGCTATTACTATTATCTTGCAAACTTGCTGATGGTGATGTCTTTTTCATTGTTGTAGATGTCTTCTCATTGTTGTATCCTTGTGATGCTTTAGAAGCCAGCAAACTTTAGCAACTCTGGAAACCGTAGATGGGAACCTCTACACCTCTCCTGAGAATCCTTCCATTGTTAGCATTGCAATAGGAAAAGCAGCGCTGCCTACCAGAGCCAAGTTGCCAACTTGTCAACCAAAGCCACCTGCCACCCCCACTTCCCAAGGCCCAGCTGCCATCAGTGTGAGCCTGACGGTACGAGAAGGGACCAGTGTCTGTGTTGACCTGGTTGCTGCAGTAGTGCGAAGGGAAGCAGGGGCCCCGAGCAAGGTCACCCCTTGTGCAGATCCTGGCAGAGCATACAAGTCCAACAGGATCAGGGTGGGGCATGATTTGGCCCAGAGAACCCATTGGCACCAGCTCATGAAAGGTGGGAACAGGGAGTGCCCCAGATGATTCAATGGGTGGCATGTTTCCCTCTAAGCAGCTGCCAAAAATGCCTCCCAGGCACTGGTTAACAGGCAGGGAGTACAGAGGTGGCTGAAAGGCCAACCCCTTCAGGGCCGCTCCAATTTCTCTCATACCTCTGTGCCTTCACAATTATAATTCTCTCTGCTTCGAATATGTCTCTCTACATACCTGCTGGACAAAATCCTAGTCCTAGCTCATTCTTCAAGTCCCAATTCAGGTCTGTGGGCAAAAGTTTCTGGGCTCTATTAGGCAGAGCCAGGTGTTTTGGACAGTGCACAAACTGCATATATGTCCCACCCACTATACACTTAAATACTCCAACTTATACCTTACACGCTCCCTCTACTGTACCACATTACAATTGTTTGTTGGTATATGGTCATGCCATTGGGATGCTCACCAATAAGACTTCCTCTAGCTTTGTCTAGAGACCTTGTCAAAATGGTGAGTCTAGAAGGGCACATTTCTACCATACAATCCTGCTTCCAACCATAGCTTAACGGACAAGGGGAACCAGTCCTTAGATGGTGATGTGGGCCAGGTTAAATCAGATTCTTACAGTCAGGGATCTGAATTGGAAAAGACTTTGGCAAGGAGCAGTAGTAACTGAAGCTGAAAGGCCATGACATACAGAGAACCCGATGCAGTGGATGCAGTTATGTGCTGCCCAGATCCCATTCAAGAATGATTTATTCCTCCTGCTGCTGGCAGTGTTTCCAGCCCACAGCCCTCAGTTGTCAGCTTTTCGGGGGGAATTGTCTCAATTGGAGATTCCCCCTCCCACTCCCCACCTAAGCATGAATCCTTCCCAGGGAAGCCCATTTCCAACGGCTGGTTGGGAAAACTTAGAGAGCCATCATAGTTTCAGAGTGATCCATGTGGTTGGCTGAGGCCTTTGAAAATACTAGCATGACCAACAATCCCAGTTTGCCTAGTACAGAAAGAGTTCCAGGGGCAGAGGCTAAAATCTGGAAAGTCCCCAGCAAATGAGTTGGTCACATAAGTCAAGACTGTACTGAAGCTCAATTTCTCTCTCCATTTAGTTCTACAAACTTCCTTTTCTTTCCATTTGTGAGAATCCCAAGAGTACTCCCTAATAAACCTCTGGCCTGCTAATCACCATCTCAGGGTCTGCTTCCCAGGGGACCCAACCAGTGACACTGGAGAAGTTATGATGTAAAAACTTAAATTACAAGGCATCAGAAACTCTAAACAAGCAGAAATTATAAATCAGAGAAAAGATATGTTATAGGGAGACCAGAACTCACCTGTTGGTGGAAGTGAAAGAAGCTAAGGACAGCCAAGTCAATAGCAGCTCTAGACCAAGGGTTCTAGAATCATTTTGGGTCTCTAGTAAATAAGTCTTCTTCATTCTCTCATAATTTTTATCATAAACTACAAAATTGTGCTCATCAGTTTACTATGGCATATTCTTTTTTAATGGAATATAAATTCGATAAGATTTTGGACCAGAGTTTACAGTACTTGATGAGACCCGGAACTATCCTTTAAGATCACATGAAGACATTCCTATAATGGTGTTGGCTTTAAATTTAGGCACCTCCACTTCCCATATTTCTCACTGTGTTCCTACAATAAACTCTTCACTTATTTGAGATGGTTTGGGTAGCATCCCATCTTTGTATTCAAAAGATTAGCATTTCTGCATCGGCAAGGGATTTGGCTGTTGGCCACAGAAACCAACTCTGGAAATCTTAAGGGAAAGAAAGAAACTTACTAGAACAATATTAGGGGTTCTCAAAATCAAAGAAAGACTGTAAGATAAGGGCCAGAAAATAGGCAAGAATCAGAGCATGTGCCACTAACATCATGATGGCTACAACCTCCAGCCTCACTCAAGTTTCCTACAACACCATCAAGATTCCATGTCATGGGAGAGCCTCTGAGTGGCTGGGACTAGTCACATGCACACACTGGGGCTGCACCAGGAATGGGCAAGGGAGAGGAGAGAGAAGCAGCTAGCAACTTTGACTTCTGTGGTGTGAGAATGTACTGACTATCTCAAACACACAGTATGGGGGATTTCCCAAATGAGGGAGTGATATGCTAAGAGGAAGCTGGGGTTAAGGGCTGGCAGCCAAAAAAACAACAGATGTCCACTTCAGTGTCCATCTCCCTTCTAGGAGAAAAGCTTTCAAAGCAGGGACTGTGAATTTTCATCTTTGTATCCTAGATGACTAGTGCCTGGTACTCAATAGGTGCTTGATAGATGTTTCTAAAGAAATTGAAGGTAAGATTGTTTCTTTTAGTCAAGAAGTCAACACATATGGAAGGCTGGTGCGTGATCCTTCAGGAATGCAAAAATGGATATATAAAACACTAATTTTTAGGGGCTTTAAAACCTAGAAGTAGGGTTGGGGCATACAGACAATGTGTCTATAGACGTATGTATCGTGTGTGAGATGTGATGGACACACCACAGAGTACAGCTATGTCTCCATCCGTGCACTGGGTGAGGGCACAAGGAGTTCTGTCTTTCTGCCCCTCTGGTTATATTGTTGTCCTGAGTGTAATCCCCGGTTACTCTATGATCCACCAAGAGGATGCCTAACTAAGCATCCTGTTCCAGACACCAATTTGTCTGCCCCGCTCCAAAGCAACTACCTACAAATATGTCTTTCAGAGAAAGTGTAAACAGCCTTTTACTCAGAGGTTGAAGAATACATTACAACCTTTCTGAATCAAGGGTGTAGAAAAATCAACCACTGTGCTCCCAGACTGCCTCCATCCCTTTCCCACCAAAGTGGGGGTGGGAGGGGAAGGCACTCACTGCCGAGACCTCAGGATGCTCCATGGCAGGCTCCAGATTGTGCCCCTCACAGATGCTCTGTCTTGTTCTTATGCTCCCCCTTCTTTCTCTTTATTCTATCTCTCCATACTCTTCCCTCCCAAACTAAGTCCTGGTTTACTCACCCCACCCCACTTTCTGGGACACACTGTACTTCTCTTAGAATTCATCAAGTATCATATCCTCTTTTGTGTCTTGTAGCAGTCTGGCTTCTGAAACTTGCTAGTAAGTCAAAGACATAGTCTAAGCTATGGTTTCTCCTGTTGGTGAAAAGACTGAAACTAGAATCCTAAGATAATAGGGTTGGGACTTCCCACTCTTAATGACTCTTAGCTTTGTTCCAGGCATCCGAACAAAAAGATACATATATCTTTCGCTGTTAAAACTAGTCTCCTGCTGAAAAACCTCAAGTTTAGACAAGATGATCATGTAGCCCTTGATCATATAACTTTAACTTACCATCCTCAAAGGGCATTTATCCACCTCCCGACTCTGGGTTGGATTACAAAACCTGTTCTATTAGGGGCGCCTGGGTGGCTCAGTCGGTTGGGCGTCTGACTTCGGCACAGGTCATGATCTCACCGTTTGTGGGTTCAAGCCCTGTGTTGGGCTCTGTGCTGACAGCTCAGAGCCTGGAGCCTGCTTTGAATTCTGTGTCTCCCTCTCTCTCTGCCCCTTCCCTACTCACACCCTGTCTCTCTCTGTCTCTCAAAAATAAATAAACATTGAAAAAAAAATTAAAAAAAAAAAACCTGTTCTATTAAATTGACAATGAAGCCATCTGTCCCAGTCACTCCTTTTTTCCTGGGTTTCTTTCCAGGCTGTGGGATGGGAAGGAGGATGTGAAGACTATCCTCACGTGCATATACATGCATTAAAGTGAAAGACAGGTGGAAAATTGTGGCAAAGGCAGCTAGTTGTCCCCTAATATTCCTTCTCCCCCTTTTCTATAGTAAAAACAAATAAACCTTAATTTTTAGCTACCCACATGTTTCCCAAAATAGAGCCTACGTTTCCCAGTCTTCTTTGCAGCCAGATGTGGTCCTATGACTAAGTTCTGGCCAATGGGATGTGCTTTTTCTTAAAGGGAAGGGTTGTGCTTTTCCTTTTCACTTTTCCTTTCCCCACTTCTCCCTTCCTGCTGGCTGGATCATGGACATGATAGTACGTCATCTCAGACCATGTGCATCCTAGGGCAGAGCAACAAGATAGAAGGAGTCCAGGTGTCTGACACATTCCAGTTGCCATAGCAGCTCTGCATTGTTAACACCCAAACTGTTCCTGAGGGAGGAATGCATTTCTAGTTTATGTCACTATTATTTTGGGTTTCTGTTAGAGCAGCTGATCCTATACCTCAGGGATCAGTAAACTATGGCTTATAGGCCAGTTCTGTCCGACCACCTGTTTTTATAAATAAAGTTTTATTGAAACACAGCTACACCTATTCATTTTTATGTTGTCCACGGCTTCAATGGCAGGGTGCAAGAGAGACCATATGGTTCATAAAGCTTGAAATATTTTCTCTCTGGAACTTTACAGCACAAGTTTGCTGTTTGCGATTATGCCAAATATGTATGCCAAAATATCAGTGATGATTACTTCAGGATATTTTACTATCTCATGTTTTTCTCATTTGATCTAGAATCCTTCTTCAAAAAAAAAAAAAAAACCACCTCCACATGAAATGAGTAAATTTATGCCCAATTCCACCCTATGTGAACCTTCCGTGTCCAGATTTTTATTGTTATTCTCTTCCCTGCCAGAAACATTTGAGCTACTTGCCAGCTTTTACAAAAATATTGGATCTGATATTGTATTTGGTAGGATGATTGTGATTGCTTGTAGCCAGAATTTGACTTAATAGGTATAATTTATTGGCTCTATCTTTCTTTCCATCTCTTGGCTCTGCTTATTTGTAATAATTTGTTTACCCGTAAATGGGCTCTTTGTGCTCTAAAAATATGGCTGCTGGAAGACTGGAGCTTGCATCTTTCTGGCTAATAGTTCATAAATGTGTCCACATATCAAATTTAAGAGACAATTCTGATTGGCCTTGCTTAAGTCAAAATTTATACCTAAACCAATCATTACCTAGGAGGAGGGAGTGACTTGATTAGCCAGGTGAAGAGGCTCAATGTCAACAATTGAAATGAATTTCTCTCAGAAGAGTTGGTTTATTACCTAAAGAAGGAAAACCAGGAGCCTAGGAGATCAAGACAAAAGGAAACACACAAACAACAAACAAAGCAAACAACTGCTCATTCCAGGCAACTTAGGGTTCTTGTGTGCAGTTTTCATTGCTTCTGGGTGTGTGATGTTACATTTATTTGAATGGTAATGTTCTCTATTGTCTGAGTTGGATGAGCATCCATGACTATTTAAATTACTATGCCAAGTTTAGCACTTCACAATGTCTATGTCAACTCTGAATAATTCTTTTTTCCCCCCTTTTAGCCATGATTATAGTTTATAGAAATATAGGCAACATCCAGCTTTCTGCAAATAGGATGTAAAAAATCAGGATCAAGCAGTAGCAGATGAAGGGTGATATAAGGAGTTAGACATTGTGGATTTGAGGCTCTGATCTTTCACTTCTTGGGTAGTCAAGACAATTTATTTAGCATTTGAGACTCACTTAACTTTTCTCTAAATGAGGGATGATGAGATTGATCTCTCAGGATTGTTTTGAGGATTAATTCTCTATCTTGTGAGTTGGTCCCATTCTGGGCTTTCAATTATTTGGGCTCAAACTTGTCTCTGCCTATTGGGCTCTCAAGTTACTGTCAGCCCACAGAGGAGCATTTGGCAAGAGAAAATTTGTTGACGAAGTAAAATTCAGAGGTGAAAAAGCAACTGGCTTCAGATCCATGACATTATCAGATTAAATCTTTCCTTGTGCCCACGGAGTTTGATGCTTCAGGTTAAGTGCTTAGAATCTATCATTTTCTGTAAGTTTCCAAGGGGCTCCCAGGAGGAAGCCAATCATTTCGTTAAATTGCTGTTTCAGTTCCTACCCACTTTTGAAGATGGTAGATGGTATTTTTCTTTTCTTTTCTTAAATTCATGTTCTTTCATTTCTGTCTAATCATATAGGGACGAGGGAAGAATAATACCTAGGGCATCTCAGAAATTCTAGGTTACATTCTTGCTTCTAAACCACAATACCCTTGCCAGGCTTTAATCTCTTCGGGCCTCAACTGACTCATCAATAAAGTTGAGATAATGGTCTTGAGTAACCTATTGGGTTAAGAAGCTGACATATGACCATTAGGAGATATAGGGATAAGCCAGCGCTTTCAAACAAGAGGGTATCAAGCAATAAGCTGTCAAGGTCAGGATCAAGACCATCAGGCCTCAACAACTCAAGGTATTTATTATCTGGACAGTATGAAAGGCCATAAGCATTTATGCATTTGTGTTCTGCATAATGTGTTATGGGGCAAGACAGAGAAGACTCAATTTGTTTCCGAAGAGAAGACAGGGGCACAGAGAGAGCTATTTCATGGATTGGTTTACTATGAGAGGCTCTTCTAGACTATTAAGAACAAACATTTACTCAGTTGCCCAGGTGATGGGGGTTTACTGTAGGGATGCTTAAGAAAGCACAGAAAGTGCTTTACTGTAGGGATGTGAGAAAGCACAGAAAGTCAACATCAGCTGAAGAGCTCACCCAGTGGAGATCCGGAAGCTTGCTTAGGACAGCACACCATTCCAGGTACACTCTAGTGGTTCATCTTTCTGGTGACTCAGCTGTCCCTTTGTTGCTTCTTTTACTGGACTGAGTGTGCATCTACTATTTTTGCTGACTTGTGCTCCCCTACCCCCTACTTTCTGTTCAACCTCATGCTTCTTGCTCACCCACTGCCTATGATGCTTGCTTACTGGCATCTCTCATGGTTTTTTTGGTTTTCTCAAATGCTAGTTCTTCCAATTACTCTCTTTCTATGTGGTTCAAATTCAAACTTTCCTAGAAAGAGAACGTGCCTATAACACAGATTCCTTTGGCTCAGTCACAAAGTCCTATTCAATCATTTACAGCCAGGGTGGTTGGGTCTTATTATCCAAAACATGGTATATAAGCTAGGAAGAAAAAGGTCTATGTAACTTTCAGGCATCTTTAGGCTTCATACCATATCCATTACTTGAATATATTTGTTTAATCTGTTTTGTACCACAAAATTGTTGAGGCTGTTACACTGATAAATCCACTGTAATATAGAAGGTAACCTATGCCTTATGCAAGGTACTAAAATACTCTGTGGAAGCTTAGTGAGAAGGTTGATTTGAAACTGCTCGTTCAGAAAAGTCTCATGGGTGAGGTGAAAATAAAATGGAGCATTGAAGGATGGCTAGAATTTTGATTGAAAGGAATGAGGATAGTATACTCTAAGCAGGGAGGATAATGTAAAAAAAAAAAAAAAGCTCAGGGGATTAGTAAGCCATCTAGTTTGAGTAGGTCAAAGGCTTTCATGGGGAGGGAGGAAGGGGAGCTAAATCTGAAAAATTTAAATGCCAAGCTAAAGAGTCTGAATCTTATTTATTGGGTTGACATTGGAGGAGTCATTAAAGATTTCCATTCTGGAAAGTAACAGGATGGGAGCTGTTTTGGGGGAAGAGTCTTCTGGTAGTTGGGTATGTAATGGGTTAAGGTGAAAAACAATGCAAGACAAAGAGATTATTATTGTCACACTAGGGCGTGTCAGAGAAAACAAAGTAAGATAATAGATGTGAAATACCTGTCAGAGGAGCAAATAAGAGTTTATGGTTACTGAGTGTTCACTACGAGTAGCCTTGTGCTAGGGGCTTTCCTTACCATATTTTATTTAATCTAACAATGATATTATAAGGTAGGTATTATTAGTCTTATTTAACAGATCATGAAACAAAGGCTCAGATCAATGCAGGTTACTACCTGTTAAAGACCACAACTTAGTGAGTGACAGAGCTAGAATTTATACTCAAGTCTGGAGGACTCCAAAAGTCATGCTTTTTTTGTTTGTTTGTTTGTTTGTTTGTTTTACTACTCCTAGACTGCCTTCCAAAGTCAAGAATGGTTAATGGGGAGTGCCATAGTGGTATGGACAGGAGTTAATTAAAGGAGCACTTTTTGTGCGGGGAATTGGGAGCTTAAAAGGAAATCTGGGGAGATGAGTAAGGTTATGAGCTTACCTTGACCTTCTCTTAAGGCAAAATATGTGCATCAACCTAAGCCACAGTGGAAATCAGAGGACATAGAGAGGTCAGGAGACTCGGTATTACAAAAGTGGATCAGTCAAATATTTCATCTCTTCTCTTGTATTTGGACTGGCATGAATGACCACTCTGTTCTGGGATCCTTGGCCACATTGCCCTACAACCCTGACTGATCTTCCACACCTGTCTGCCGGTATTAAATAATGTCAACATGTGGGCCCAGTCTACCCACGCTTTTAGAGGAGAGCCCTGCCTATAGCCCTGGGGAGGAGGTAGTAGCCATGTTTATAAACATGATCCCACTGACCCAGCCACAGCTAGATGGAGAGGAACCAAACCATGGACTGACCAGTAACCTATGCCCCTATGGATGATTAATGCTGAAAGATGAACTCTTTTCAAAAGAGCTTCCTTAGTTTGGTACACAAATAAATGTCTGGTAGACTCACATCTCTAAAGTTTTTAGACCTGTCAAACCACCGGCTAAATAATATTTTAAGGATAGGGCTGAGTCCTTATGATTTCCACTTATCACTCTGTCCTCCAGGTCCAGTATCATATCTAGCACATTGTAGACAATTAGTAAATATATATGGATTAATGTATAT
Organism: Acinonyx jubatus; assembly: GCF_027475565.1. NCBI lineage: Eukaryota > Metazoa > Chordata > Mammalia > Carnivora > Felidae > Acinonyx > Acinonyx jubatus. Next base: position 180,721,298 of record NC_069382.1, read on the forward strand.
TTAAATCCTAGCTTTGACTCAAATGAGGGTATGGAATTGTGTATAGTTATTGTTTGTGCTTTTACTACGCTGCTAAATAATTTATTTTGTTCCTTCATAGACAGTTACGTCCATGTCTGTTTTCCTTAATAATTATTATGAATGCTAATAATGCCAGGCACTTTTCTGAGTGTCTTATGTGTATTGACTTGGTGCTTTTTCACAGCAATACTAAACATTAGATGCTTTTCTTATCTCCATTTTAAGTAAATGTATCCAAGGAAGTTCATTCCTTTGTCTAAAGATTACAAAGTTAATTAAGAGGGGGAGCCCAGCTTTCTCCGCAGTCTGTACCCATAACACTTTATGCACAGTGCCCTTTTGGAATCAATGGTAAACTCCATGAAGGCAATGTGACTCATCTTCATTATTTAATACTTGTCACCGAGTAGGTGGTCTGTACATGTATGTGATGTTGAATTGAATCATCTTTTCCCAACTTGTCCAGCACAGGGTATATCATGTCATGTTATAAATTATATAATATGTAATGTAGAGGGGCCCAGTCTTGCTAGGAATAATGAGAGTTCAGATAATATGAGTGAAGATTGTCAGAATTTAGGGTCCTAGGAGATAGGAAAGTAAGATTTGTGGGGTCAGAAAAACCAGAGCAGGATGGTTGGGCTAAGGGCTCTGCACACACTGCTTTGTGATCATGGAAGATGTTTGAGAAGATGGAGGGGGAGTGAGGTAATCATGTGGGGCAGGATGTCACTGACACTTCTCTCCATTTTGGAAGACCGCTTTATTCTGTAGAGCAACGTTAATAGTCTTCTGCTTCAAGAAATCAATTTTTCTACCTCAACTGATATTTAGTGGGTATTGCAAATTCAATAGTAAATTTTTGACTATTTGGCTTTTCCTCTGAAAATACATGACCCTTTCTCTGAAAAATGATTGTGGCTTTCAATCTGTGGGAAGTCAGTGTTCTTCGAGTTGAAGCTATTTTCACCATAGGGTGTACTTGGCCTGGGCTTGTACAAAGATACCTTTGTAGTGAATTCTCCTGCACCTCTGGTGCCTCAGGGAAGAGAACCCAGGCCCCAAGGGTGGACCATAGCAAATGTGTTGGATTCAGTATCTCACAGCCTACCTTTCAGGACCTCTCAGCTTTCCCTCTGGTTCAGATATGGGGACACCTGCAAGTTTATTCATGAGCAGTTTATCTAGGATCTATGTGAGACCCGGAAGCCCAGGTCACATCAACATGGAACCCACATTGCAGAGTGCCACCCCGCGAGGGACTGAGGGTGTCCCCGGTAACAGAGAAGTTGAAGTCCCCTGGTGGAACTTTGAGCTGTTTGGGGTAGCGTTGGCAGCCTGTGACATTAGTGGCAGTGGCCACAGGGGGTGATGGCATTGGCCGCGGCAGAAGGTCAAGCATGCAGTGGCTTTATGGAACCCTGTGTGGCTTGATCACACCTTTGCAATCTGTTTGGTGCACCTTCTTGGGCATGAGAAGCTTCTGCTGTAGTTCTTTCTAGGAAACTAGGGCTACAGAAGGGAGAACGAGTGTGTACCCAGGGTAGCTGAGAAGATAGTCTCATGGGTACATACTAACCAGACACCTTCAAGGGACTCCCAGAAACTATTGAGGGAGTTTGGAAATAGAAAAAGCTAAGGATCCTGCAATAGCAGGCTGGAAAAAAATTAGTGTGTGAACCTATTCCCCTTGGGACTGTGCTTCTGGAGAAACTTGGCTTACACAGAGATTAAGAACAGGTAAGGTGTTCTGTTTCCAGCTTTTCACAGCATAGCTAGGATTCCATGTAATGAACACAAGCTGCAGGCAGCAATGATGGACTGGTCTTCTGACATCACCCTTCCCCGTTTATTGGTTTGAAAGCCTGTCAGCTCCAGGGAGCCCGTTGATGTCTCTGCATGAGTCAGTCCGTTAGAGCCTGTCAACATGAATGGATGTGTGTTTTCGGTGCTGATAGCCCAAACAGGAAATGTTGGATTGGTTAATATTATTGAATGAGGACTTGATGAAAATTTGGAATCTTGAACTAAATGCTAATTTTGATATGGTTTTATACTAAAAAATTCAATCCCCGGTGCCTGTTTATGTTTAAGAGGATGTTAAAAAGGGACTCTCTCTATCTGAGAGGTTTCTCAGAAGCTTCAAAAGCTGAGAACAGTACAGGTTGCCCAGTACAGCCTCATAGTGACCGATGCAAGGGGCCGGGCCCCCTGTGTGGACCATGCTGAGAAATTACGAAGCTTGTCCTGCCAGCTGTAGCCCAAGAGCCATGCCTGGGTGAAAGACGGAGAGAAGAAAGAAGTGAGGAAGCCAGTGGGGAGAATGAATTCCATGGGTACATGTTGGGGGTTCTGGGCGTCTCTGTGCCTATTACACAGAAGTCAGGGGAAAGTGCATTCCCTTCACCTTCTGCCAAGTGAGGAGGGCTTTTTTTTTTTAAGATGATTTTATTTTATTTTTGAGAGAAAGAGAGAGAGAGAGAGAGAGCACATGGGAGGGGCAGAGAGAGAGAGGGACGGAGACAGAGAGGTTGGAACTCACGAACTGTGAGATCATGACCTGAGCTGAAATCCAGAGTCTTGGACACTTAACTGATTGAGGCACACAGGTACCCCATGTGAGGAGGGCTTTTGGAGACTCGCAGAGATGCGTAAGAGTCTCCCGGAGCTGAGGGGCACAGAGACTGGAGTGTGGCTCTCACAAGAAGAGTGTACAGGTGTGGGGCTGGGCTGTCCCCCTTCTCTTCAACAGCAGAGTGAAGATGGGCGGTGCTATCTGAGCAAGCTGCACTCTTAGCAATCGTGAACCCTTGGCGTGTGGCCTCTGAAGGGAAGTTGGTCTGGCATCATCTTCAAAGACAGCTGAACCAATGGCCTTCAGAGAGTCTTGCCTCAGTGAGAGTTCTTAGCTACAGATGACAGAACCCCTCCAGTCAGAATAACAGGGAGAGATTTAGTAATAAGGCATTAGTGACTTTCAGAATCTTTGGAAGAGGCTTTAAGTCTGGTCTCTGGGAGATCCATCTCATAACCTCACCTGGGGAGAAAGCTGCTGCTGGCCCTCTGCTGACTCAGGACTGAGCTGTACCTGCCATCACCCACATCAGTGCCATAGAAGCCATGCCCCCCTGCCTGTCTCCTCACATGACTAACTCTGGCATGATAGCCTCACATGGTGCCTCTGATCAGCAAAATCTTGGTCACATGTCCACACCCTGGTACCAAGGGAACTGGAAAATGTTGCATGGTGTATTCTTCCTTGGGAAGCTGGGGTTCAGACTGTGGGGATCTGTAAAACTGCACGAGCATGTGAAAATGACAGTTTTCCTCTTACCTTGAAAGAAGGGTTGGCTGCTGGAAATCAGCGCTGAGGGGAGAGTCCCATCCCGAGGGACAGGTAATTCCTAGAACAAAAGAGTCAGATTTGGAGGTGCCTAGTAGGAAGTTTCCTAAAGAGTCAGCAACAGAGCTCCAGGAGACCACGAGTTAGCCGTGGACATCTGCCATGCCACAGGACACCAAGGCCCCTTTTCAACAGCTCCGCTCAAGTAAGCCCTTTCTTCCACCTTCTCCTCCTCCCATCCCCCTGTACTGGATGCCGAAGGTCCTTAACCAGCAACCAGTGAGTGAGAGAGGACATGGAGGAAAAAGGATAGAGAAGTCCACCACATCCCCTTGCCTCCTACAAGCCTGTGCTGAGGGGTGGGTGAAGGGTCAAAAGGTAAAAAGCTTGTAGTCCCTGCTCACCTCTCACCAGCTGTATGATTGACACATAACATTTATAAATTGCAAAATAATTACTACCATGGGATCAGCTCTATCCCATCACATAGTTATCATTTCTTTTTCGTGGTGAGAATACTTGAGATCTAGTCTCAGAAACATTCAAGTGTATGATACAGTATTAGTAACTATAACCGCCATGCTGTACATTACACCCCCAAACTTATTCATCTTATGACTGAAAGTGTATACCTTCTGACCAGTATCTCCCCATTCCCCTCCCCCTCTCACCCTGGTAACCACTGCTCTCTACTCCCTATATCTCTTAAGTTTGGCTTTTTAAGTTTCCACTATTAAGTAATATCAAAGTGTTTTTTCTTTCCCTGGTTTATTTCACTTAGCATAATGCCCTCAAAGTCCATTCAAATTGTGAAAACTTGTAGTTTTGATTATTTGATTATTACATTGGATTGGTCTCTTTAATGGTTGAACTGACCTGAGTACCTTTTAGTATGTACGAATAATGGGGAACGGTGTGGGACCTCACCTGATTTTACCCCAGAGTAAGGAAGAAGACCAAAATGCACATTGGCTGGGCAATGTGAGAAAGAATAAAATGAACTCTGCCCTCCAGCAAGTCTGGTTTATTCAATCAGCTGATTATAAGCATTATTAGTATAAAGATGTATCTATTGTTGCTTAAATTTTATTAAAAAAATTTTTTAATGTTTATTTATTTTTGAGAGAGAGAGAGAGACAGAGCATGAGCAAGGGAGGGGCAGAGAGAGAGGGAGATACAGAATCTGAAGCAGGCTCCAGGCTCTGAGCTGTCAGCACAGAGCCTGATGCAGGGCTCGAACTCACGAACCATGAGATCATGATCTGAGCCGAAGTCGGCTGTTTAACCGACTAGCCACCTGGACGCCCTGCTTTAATTTTATTTTGTTCACAAAATCAACTGAGAATACAGTAGGCATTGCACAAAAAAGGAAGGCAATGGAGACGTTTACTGCTTATTGTTGCTGCTGTTTTTATTCCCCAAAGGTGGTTGTGGGAGGTCAAGAATGAGAGAAATCAATCCAAGTTCAAGGAGGGACTTAATAGCACCACTATGCTGTTCTTTTTATAAATGCTACTGTCCTTTGTCCTCAAAAGAGCTCCATGAAGTATAATCACCTCTAGTTTATGGATGAAGACACTGAGCCTTGGACAGGCTAAGCAGCTTCCTCCGTGTATTTAAATAGCCAAGGAGGGTCTCCATCCTACTCTACTGCCCAACTGATTTGTTCTGTATCTTAGATGTGTCCACCCCAGTCTGGTTTTTTTAGGAGGACATTTGTGTTACCATAATAATAGCTGACTTCTACTGAGCACTGAAAGTATTTCAGTCACTGTTCTATGCACTTCCTACATTTTCTCATTTCATTCTCCCATCAGCTCTACAAGCGAGGTGTTATTGTTATTCTTCTCACTTTACAAATGCAGAGCATCAGGCAAACTTGCCTGAAAGCCCTGTAACTGGTGAGGATATGTATTCCAGGAGCCTGACTCTTCAGGGCAGACTCTTAACTACCACATTCTCTTGCCATGGGATGTACCAAGGCTGAGTTGAAAGGGGAAAAGACTGGCCCATGGGATTTCCAACCTTCCAGGAATGGGAGCAGGAACAGTCTTCCTTCTTCGGCTCCTTGTGCCATTGACTATCCCTGCTGCTTTCCCCCATTTTGGTGGGAGGGGTTCAAGGTGAATCACCTCTTCCATTTGAGCCTACGTGCCATCTCTCATCTCTTGTCTGGGTTTCTGCTTCATATAAACCCTCTACTATGTCTGCAAATCCACCTCCTCCCTTGATTTATGAGCTAGTGGTAGAGGATCTCTTAGAGGACAAAATGTCTCAATGATCCATTTTGCTTGGAGAAAGGACCACTCAGCAGGAAAGCCTGGATGAGAAAAGGAAGAAATGTTAAAACTGCTCAACAGAGAAATATACAAGAATTAGTTGGAGGGTAGAGGAGGCCCTTGACTACATGGCAGGATGAGGCAGAAACCAAGTGGAAGAAAGAAACAAAGAGAATTCTTTGAGGGCCAAATTGACCAAGGGACTTTTAAAAAAGGGGGCTCATGTTCAGCCTTGTGGTTTTCTGCGACAGGCAGTGATGTAGTGTCTTAACCTTTGACTGAAGTCTGCTACGCACAGTCTTAAATAGGTGGCACTTTGAGAAGTGAAGCATTTGATGGGTTGGCTTGAGAACATCACTTTGGAGGAATCCTCCAAAGCCGAGGAGGATGGAGCAGGAAGCAGGGGTGGAGAAACAGTGGATGCGGGAAACCAAGAGGGTTAGAAGAAATTCAAGTCACCTCTCCTTTCCAAGTCACTCGGGCATGTTGGGAAGAATGCTAGATTTACTAGAGTGTGTAGAATAGGTATTAGGGATGAGCCCATTTCTACCTAAATTTGTGACAACTGAACAACTTGGGTCACCCAAAGCTGCCTCTCTCTTCTTGCTCCACACTGTCAGCTTCTTTTGCTACACCTTCCAACTCATCCTTGGTCTCTATCTTCATCTCAGCCACTCCCATTTACCACAGAATTTAATTTCTCTTCTGATCTGACTTTGACTCTGTTTCCTGGCTTCTGATTCTCTCTCCCCTTCTCAACCCCTCAATTCAGAACTGACATCCTGGGTAAAAAATCTCCCTACATCAGTCGGCTGCTGGAAAGCCCCCTTTCAGTTTTCTATTCCATCTTCTCTCCTCATTCAGTTTATCTTGGGTCCATGTGCAGAAACTGGGAAGAAGTTGGGATTCTGTAGATCGGCCTTTTGGAAGAGACACATCAGTTAGAGTTTGGCTGCAGAAAACAGAGCACATTCTATTCAATTTAAAACAGAAAGGGATTTATCAAGGAATATTCAGGGGTTTAGATAACCATTGGGAAGGTTGACTTTGTAGGGACAGCTTTCAAGCTGTGCTGCAGAACTGGAACACCAAATTAGCTAAATCTTCCATAATCCAGAAGCTGTAGCTACAGCTGTTGGCTCCAGTACCACCGGCCAGTAATCAGAAATCCAATACAACAGTCAGGACACCAAAAACATCAAGAATACGCCATAATCAGTGAACCCCTCATACTTGCCAGCCCTAGAATCCCTACTTACACAATGGGTGGCTTATGTCCTGCAGCTTGACTCACACAAAGCATATGCCTGCTTGCTGGGACCAGGTTGGTCTGTCATGGTGGTGTTTGCCTACAGAAATAGCAGAAGTAGAAGGGTAGCATTAATTTCAGTGTCCACCTCAAGTCTTGCACTAGTGATTTCAGTAATGGAATCAAGACGATGTCTGGGACTCTAGCTGCAAGGAAGCCTGGAAAATACTGTCTAGCTTTCTTCTGCACAAGAAGTCACATTGGAAGGAGGTTGGAAGGGCTGTTGTGCTTTGATCAATTGTGTTTATCACAGAGGGTTAACCTCACTCATCAATGGCTCTTCAGAATCTCTTTTTCCAAATAGATTTATTGTTTGCCTCTTTGGAATGACTGAGGATAGTCCTATTTGGCTCAGGAAAGGAAAACTCATTCTCAACTATTATTTATCATAGATAGCACTGTAGCCTCTTCCAACTTGTTGATGCACAGTAATTTAGTAATGATCCAAAGGAGATAAGTAGCCATTTCCCTTCTTTGGTACTAAGCCATTGCATAGGTTTGTTGGAAGTTTGTACCATAGATGGCTTGAGGTCCATGAGGTAGATCTCTTTTCTGGGGGCAGTACTGACAACAGAAAGGAGAAAATCTTTCGATTTTTTTTTCTCTAGGGATATAAAAGAAGCAATAAGTTAAGTAGTTGATAACTTATTTTCGGCACCATGTTTTAATTTTCTCCATCTCTCTTGCAGCCTGAAATCACATGCACTATATTTTCTCTCTTTTTTTTTTTTTTTAAATCTCTGACTGTTCTCCAGTTATGTCCAGCTGGTTCCAGTCATTAGTAGACTCTTCCCAAGATAGTCCAGTCCTACTGGAAACAGGAAATACTGGAAACCTCACTAGAAAATCGGGTCCATTTCTGGCCCAGTTTTGCCAGAGTTTTGATAAGTATCCAAACTTTTGCTTGTTTATTCAAATTGAGCTTCTGAATCTCTTGAGATGCAACCCTCACAATTGGTAAGCCAACAGCCTGAAGGAGAAGAAAAAAATCACACATTTTCTGGCTAATCTTTGGAAAAATGTCTGTCTCTTCTCTCTGTCAGGATACTAATTTACACATGTTCCAAAGCTGAGGTCAACTGGTTGAAATTGGAAAGACAATTTTTTTAACAACTGAACAATCTAGCAGTGAAAATTATTTGGATTATTCCAATACCAAATTAAGTCTTATTTATTCTTATTTAAAGTTACGGAGGATTATATGCATTATTAACATTATACGGATTGAGTCTCAAAAGTATGGTTTAAAGTTAATAATGAAAGTCAAGAATTGGATCATAGGCTCAAAGAACTTATATTTAGAAGGGAACGTCTGGGCACCAACATTCCTGATTAGGTCATCTTCACTTATCTCAGGTCAGCGGATGTTACTGTAAGTATGGATTAGTTTCTCTTAAAACAAAATCCTTGGCAAAAACAAATATGCATTTGTTTAAGAGAAGGGAATAACTAGTATTAGGGGAAAAACGTGATATAAAAATATCCTTTCATAAGGAATCGGTATTGATTCAAACTGTGAGCCTAGTTACATGAACTTGGGCAAGTTATTTGACTTTTCTGAGCTTATTTCCTCATCTATACATAGTTCAACTTTTTCTGTTTCTCTAACCCTGTTGGTTAAAAGGGCTCAATTTGAGGGTGAGAAAGCATATTCCACTAGTTTTTATTCCATCTAGTCAATGGAACATGTCTTAAATATCTGAGAATCTCAGGAGTGTCTTGCATTAACTCCCCGACAAATTCACTATGTTGACTACCATGTGGAGTACATCTTTCTCTTCAGTTTCCCACTTCTAATGGACATCGTTCATATTCTGGCTACCATTGGGCAGTAATGTCTCCTGATGGGCACCTCCTCTCTCCATATTTATCCTGGTACAGTCATCAATACACTGCATGCCTTGAGGTGTCAAAGCTATAAGGTGGTTTGTAGCCAAGTGGGGATGGAAGTTGCCTCACTCCTTGTATAACGTAGGATGTTTTTGGTTGCCGATTAATAGAAAATTCAACCCAATCTGGATCAAGCAAGTGGAATTTATTGTCTGTTAGTTCAGTAGAAGTCCAAAGATAAGAAGACATATGTACCAGTGAGGACTAAGTTAGGGTGAGAAACAGAGAACCAAACTAACAGTGGCTTAAATGAGCTTTGTTTCTCTCTTACATACAAGGCCAGAGTTAGGAAGGCAGGGGCTTCAGTCATAGCTTTACTTAACAAAATCTGGGGAAACTTTCATCCTCTTCCAGGCTCTTTCTAGCTTACTACTCTGTCATTTCCAAAAGGGATAAACACTGTCACCATAGCCTAAGATGGTGGCTAGAGCTCCAGTCATCATATTCATGCTCCCAGAGCAGGAAGGTGAAAAGGATGGGATGTCCATGAATCAATTGTCTTGTTAAAAAGCTTCCTAAAAGTTGCCACATGACATCTCTGCTCATCTTCCATCATCCTGAGCTTAAGCATTCAGACGTATGAAACTGCAAAGAGGAGATGTCTTTATTCTGGATGGCCACATGCCTAGCTATATAGCAGGAACTTTCTCCCATGAAAAATGGAAAGAATAAATTCAGAAGGGATAGTTTTTGCCAAAGTTCTTTTCAGGTTGATGAACTCCAGGGGCTTCAACTCTGTTTTCTTGTAATTCTCTTGGCTTTGTTCTGCTCAGTGTTTTGTCTTCCTTTGAATTTGGTAACAAAACAACAGAAGCAGTTCCAGAATTTGCCCACCATGATAACGTCCAGAGAGAGGTTGCTTCTGTACATTCTTTTAAAGGAATGTGGGGGCACCTGGGTGGCTCAGTCGGTTACGCATCTGACTCTTGATTTCAGCTCAGGTCATGATCTCATGGGTTGTGAGTTCGAGCCCCGTATCAGGCTCTGTGCTGATGGCACAGAGCCTGCTTGGATTCTCTCTCTCTCCCTTTCTCTCTGTGCCCCTCCTTGCCTCTCTCTTTCTCTCAAAAGAAATAAATAAACATTAAGAAAACTTAAAAAAATAAATACAGGAATGTGAAAGAATTTTCCCACAAGACCCTAGCAAAGCTGGATTTCACCCCTTGATCATTTTTGAAATGATGGGTAATCAATGGCAAGGGAGAAGGCTTTACATCTATATCAGTCAAGCCCATCATCAGACTGGGTGTGGGGTCAGTTTCCCCAGAGTAAGCTTCCCCTTCAAGGAGGAAGAGTGGACAACTGAACAAAGTTGGGATTGTGTTAAGAAAGAAGAAAAAAGAACAGATGTTGGGATGAAGGACCCCCTAGTCTGAGCCAAGGAGTGGTGGCACTAAGGCCTGCTGTTTATGGCCCATGGGCATGCACGATTTTTAGAGAAATGATGTTGTATGTTTTGTTTTGCTTTTGTATCCCTTTATCTTCTTAGGACCCATACATGAATCCTTATAAGTAGGTTCCAGGATATCAATGGTAAACATCACATTCTACTGACCCTTTCAATAGGATATTTGTAACTGGGTCAAGATCATTGTGCTCAACTTCCCTTTGTGTGAGTCCTTTCTGATAAAGTTCTTCATTCCTTCATTTATTTTATTTTTTTTTTAATTTTTTTTTCAACGTTTATTTATTTTTTGGGGGACAGAGAGAGACAGAGCATGAACGGGGTAGGGCAGAGAGAGAGGGAGACACAGAATCGGAAACAGGCTCCAGGCTCTGAGCCATCAGCCCAGAGCCTGATGCGGGGCTCGAACTCAGGGACCGCGAGATCGTGACCTGGCTGAAGTCGGACACTTAACCGACTGCGCCACCTAGGCGCCCCTCCTTCATTTATTTTAAATAAATTTTTCGATTTTATTTTAGAGAGAGAGTGTGTGTGAGTGGGGGAGAGGGGCAGAGGGAGAGAGAGAGAATCTGAAGCAGGCTCCATGCTCAGCACAGAACCCAACACGGGACTTGATTCCATGGTTGTGAGATCATGACCTGAGCTGAAATCAAGACTCAGTTGCTCAACTGACTGAGCCACCCAGATACCCCTTCACTCCTTCATGCAAATAGACATCTGATGGATTACTCTACTGGGCACAGCAAGATGGACATAACTTAAATCCAAGTTGGAACCTATACTAAATCTAAAATGGGAACAGTAATCACCCACCCCAAAAAGACTGTTTTGAAAATGAAATATATGGCCTTTGAGTGGTAGGTTCTCATTTCTTCACACCACTAATCCCCAGAGAACAGTGCAAGACACATGGTAGTAAATAATACATAGTTGTTAGGTGTTTTCAACACTAGACTAAGTAAGACAGCACATGTAGAGTACTTAGTATACAATAGACATTTTATAAATGTGAACTCTTTCTGGAGAAGCTCTTGATGTCATCAATGGCCTCTACTCCAGAGGCATTTCAACAACTCAGGACTATTCATTGAGTCCCTGGTTTACATGAAAACATCAAGACAAAAATAATTTTTAAACTATTCCCCCAAATCATGTCTCATGCTGAAACACCAGAATGACAATTTCTTTATTTCCTTGCTTCTGGGAGAGGAGTGGAGGGCAGCCTTTCATTGTCATTCAGTGGAGAGAATTTCGATTGAGATTACAAACATGAATAGTTGAGTCTGGTATGGTGAGCCACTAGCAGCATGGAACTGGAGGATCCCTGGCTAAATGGATTTGGTACTTGCAGTATTTATTGGGTGCAACATCATTTTAATGAAGAAAGAGGCAATTGTTAGTAAATGTAATTTAACTATAATGAAGTTGTAAAAACTTGCATGTTATTATTGATCTTACAAGGTCTGTAAGCAAGAGAAGAAATGGTTGTAATTATAGGTCATTTTCCTTTTATTAGATATTTAATTATAGTCTTTTCAGACAAGACATGGATATTTGCTTAAATATCCATGGGTTGTTTAAACTTTGTCTAATCATATAAAAATTACCTTAGAGTGTTTGCAGTGTTCTATTTTTTTTTTCAATTTTGAGCAGTAGTTATCCTATTGAACAGTAATATCCTTCCTATATTAGTTTTCAAGTATACTCTAGAGGTTACAGGCTCTTGGATCCAAGTTTATGTACTTGTTCACATATGGTGTTGACATGTGTGAAATCTAATTGTGTTAAATAACTCACTGGGAGCAATGCTGAAGGACAGCCTCACCTGACAGAATTGATTTTCCTTCTGTTCTCCAGAAAGCGCTGTAAGGCAGTCATTCCATATGTGGGATGAGAATCAGGGATTGCTTCTTCCAGGACCTGGTTGGAAGGTGAATTCATCCCTCTCTCCTCTAGCCTTATTCAATGATCTCCTCAATCCCCAGGCTCGTCCTGGGGGAGAACATCCCCTTTAGACTTCACCAGAAATGACATAAAGCTCATAGACCAGGATTCTCCTTTAGGGAAAATGGTTACTTTTTACTATGTACTTTTACTGTAGAAACGACCTCTTGGGGCGCCTGGGTGGCTCAACTGGTTAAGTGTGTGACTTCAGCTGAGGTCATGAGCTCACTGTTCGTGAGGTCAAGCCCCACATCAGGCTCTCTGCTGTCAGCACAGAACCTACTTCAGATCCTCTGTCTCCCCCTTTCTCTCTGCCCCTCCCCGGCTTGCACCCATACATATGCACTCTTTCTCTCTCAAAAATAAATAAACATTAAAAAAAAAAAAAGAAATGACCCCTCACTTCTGTGTTCTTTGAGTTTCTAATTTTGAATCTCTCATCTGCTCTTCCACAGGTATTTATGGAACATTGTGTTACATTGTTTTCATGGTGCTCACATGTCCAGGAAAAAAATTGACCAAAATTAAATGTAAATTAAAAGTAAATAACCAGATAATGAAAGTGTTGTAAGCCAAAGAAACAAGGAGCAGTGGAGATGAGTGAATGAGGGCCGCATTAGCTGGAGCACTCAGGAAGACCTCTTGGAAAAGGTGACATTTGCCCTAGGACCTGCTTGCAAGTGTTTTCATCAATTGCTATCTTGAATCATAGTTATTGATTTTAATCTCCTATTCTTTATCTTAAGCTTCTCAAGGGCATTATCTTTTTCTAACTCATCTTTGTATCCTGCGTAGCATTTCATCCTGTGCCCTCCTCCTTGGGAAGTAATTAAATGAGTGATGATTACCTTGTGCAGACCAACAAAGCTCTCAAAGCTAAGAATTATTAACCACATTCTACACAGAGGTCAAGTTACCCGATTAAGGTAGTAAGTGGGGTAGTGGAATTCAAGCCTATTCCATCACGCTAATCTTTTGGGAAGCCCATAGGTATTTTGTTTGTTTGTTTGTTTAAGAATAGGAATGCATTTTTGGTAGGGGATTTCAGACTTTTTGAGATCACGGAAATATCCTCTTAAAAAATATGGAAGACCAAGGTCGCCAATTGTGTAATCTGACTACTGGAAAATGATGGTTTAGAGGGGAAGTGGAGCAGAATGGAATTTTATCTGGGTTACAGTTATCAGTTTTCAGAGACTTTGAGTGGAGAGCTGCTTTAGATCACAGACAAAAAAAGTTTACAATTTTTTTTAAGTTTATTTATATGTATTTTGAGAGAGTGAGAGCAGGGGAGGGGCAGAGAGAGGGGGAGAGAGAGAATCTTAAGCAGGCCCCGTGCTGTCAGTGCAGAGCCCAGCCCTTTCAGGGCTCGAACTCACGCACCTTGAGATCATGACCTGAGCCGAAATCAAGAGTCACATGCTTAACCAACTGAGTCACCAAGGCACCGCAGAAATTTGCAATTTAATTCTAATTATCTAGGAGTAGGAAAACCCAACACCTTTGATGAAGTAGAACTGGGAAGTAGGCAAGAAGTATTGTGGGATTCAGGATGTAAATAAGAACATTTTTTGCCTGATATTACTTCCTTGCTTTTTGGTGACTTTTTTGTTGTTGTTGCTTTTTTGGTGTTTTTGGTGACTTTTATTGGACTTTGTGATATTTACCTTTTAACCTAATTTGGAAATCTATGTTTTTGAAGATCCTTGTTCCAGAGAAGAAAATGCCAAAGAGGCAGAGCTTGGGGAACTCTTAGTCAGAAGAGAAATGTTTCATTAGAAAAGGAAAATGCATGAAGTTTAGATTACAGATAGACATTGTGTTCAGCAAGTGAATTCAGAGAAACTTGAAGCAAACAGCAAGACATTGTGGGAGAGCAGAGGACAGGAGAAAGGGAGGCTGTTGAATGTTTACATTCTTTTGTGTTTAGGAGTGTGATGAGCCAAGAACACAGTTGGAGTTCAGCTAAGAGCATTCCTTGTGCTGCCTCTCATGTGAATGATATTGTCATGAGAAAAGTCACATGCAAATGAAGGAGCCTGTAATTAAGGGTAGACAACACCATTTGGGGAAAAGTTTGCTGAGGAGTTTAGGAAGATTTGTACACTGAACAAAGGATGAGATTATAAAGATCTTATGGTGCAAATACAAACAATTATACTAGAGACAGTGGACTCAGAAATTCCTTCAATAAATGTAGACCTGGTACATTTCTTGCCGACTCAGTCACAGGCAGTATAAATTTGACAAGTATGGATGAAATACGCACATTGTCTTCATTTTCCAGTGGTGGTCTTCATGTACAGATAACACCAGAAACTATTCCTCTTATGATTTTATTTTTTATTACTGGTTTTTTTTCACTTTAGAGAGAGAGAGAATGTGTAAATGAGGGAGAGGAGCAGAAGAAGAGAGAGAGACAATCGTAAGCAGGCTCCATGCTCAGCATAGAACCTGATGTTCTCACCACCATGAGATCATGACCTGAGCTGAAATCGAGTCAGACATTCAACCAACTGAGCCACTCAAGCACCCCTCTTAAGACTTTATATAATGATGCAGCAATGTGTTTGCTACTTATTTTTGCTACCGAGGAGAACCCACCAAATGTGGTTAGGAATGTGAGGGGCGCCTGGGTGGCGCAGTCGGTTAAGCGTCCGACTTCAGCCAGGTCACGATCTCACTGTCCGTGAGTTCGAGCCCCGCGTCAGGCTCTGGGCTGATGGCTCAGAGCCTGGAGCCTGTTTCTGTGTCTCCCTCTCTCTCTGCCCCTCCCCCGTTCATGCTCTGTCTCTCTCTGTCCCAAAAATAAATAAACGTTGAAAAAAAAATTAAAAAAAAAATGTGGTTAGGAATGTGGTTAGGTTAGGGTGGTAGGCAACCTCCTGGTTTTTATTTATGTTCTTGTGTAATCCCCTTTCCTTGGTTGGACTCACTGCGTCACTTCTAACAAATAGAATATGCAGAAATGATTGGATGCATATGAAAAGATTAGGTCATAAATAGACTGTGGCTTCCTCTGGAGCACACACTCCCACTCTCTCTCTTTAAAGCCCCTCAGTCTGGGGGAAGTAAGCTTCCATGGAGAGGGTCTGGTGAGGATGTCTATTGCTGTGCTGTGTGATAGAACACTCTCCACCATGGCTCCAGCTTGTCCCTTAGTGTGCTGGTTAAGAACATAGACTCTGGAGCCAGGCACCACGGTTCAACTCCTGGCCCCACACATACCACTGACTGTGTGACTTTGGGTGATTGAATCTAACATCTGCACACTTTGGTTTCCTTATCTGTGAAACAAGGGTGATAATGGTACCTACCTCACAAAGTTCTTTATTGCTACTTACTAATACTTTCTGAAATTATATATATGTATGTATATTTTGGTCTGGGGAGGATGTGATAAAGAGTCAAGTTCTATTTTAAGCATAAAATAGGGCAGTAAAGCAGCTCAATTCTGCCTGCAGTGTTTGTCTTCAGCTAATAGCTGCTTTGTTGTTCCACAGTCTCCCTCAAGTAGACCCTGTGCTTGACGGGCACCAGCATTCTGGCCTCTCCAGAATCATCTTTTCCTCCCTCCCCTGCTCTGTCTCTTCTTTCTTCCTTTCCTTAAGCAACACTAGCTGGCTCCCCGAAGGCTTCTCCCAGCTCGAATATTGATATTCATCATCCCACTTGGCAGGAATGCTCGAGGGTTCTCGTCTTTAGAACCCGGTGGGGAAGAATTCTTTTTCCTGCCACAAATCTATTTCTCCTCCTGTCACACTAACCACATCGATATTAAAGTATTAGGATTTGGGGTGAGAGGTACAGTAAGATTTCTCTTTCTAGTTTATTTGCTTCCTCTAAAAAAAAGAAAACCTGGTAATACCGATTAAATACATTTCCTGACCATACAAAAGCCACTTACCCTCTGGCTTTGTCCTTAATTGTATTGGGCATGAAGGCACCCCATTGAGTCAAGATGAAAGTGCAAATTAGAAATTGGAAAGAAAGAGGCTGAACGCAGAAATAATATCCTCCAATAGACATTAAATATGAAACCAAAGTGGTTGACAATGCTGACCCCCGGCGAGGTTTATGGAAAGGCTTAGGATGTGTTCCTTTCTCTGTGCCACATTAAGTGACAGAAATCCGTTTCCCCAGCCATGTAAACTGAGGATACCCATCACTTTAGGAATAAGCTGGACTTGGTAAATCCCCCTGAAGCCTCCTTTTTTGCTTGGTAGCCTGATGTATCCCTGGGCACTCCCACAAACCTCTCTCCCAGGGTATGACCAAGGGAAACATCTCAGCTCATCAACCTTGGGGCCAGAATGGCCTGCTCTGGGTGACCTCAACCCCTGAGGGCTCATGAGGTACCTGGCCCTTTGTTGAGTACTTTACGCCCAAGTTCCAACTCATAGCATATGGGCTAAAAATTAGAGTGTTGTGTGTTCTTCCAGTGAAGGCTTTGGGCTGCAAGTATTTTGTGTAAGTTAGCCCATATTCACACTCTAGATTTCTAGGAAATAACAAGAACGAAGCATTATAATCTCATGTGGACATTTTTAAAAATGAAATCACTTTTATAGAATGCTAAGATCGGCAGGCCTTTCATGGTCCTCCAGTCAAATCCACTTGCTGAACAGAGGAGGACCTGAGGTCTGGAGATAAAGTGACTTGCTGTAATTAGCGGCAAACTGAGTGTCACAACCCCCAGTACAGTGCTCCTTCAACCACATGATGCGTCCCCATCATAAAAGCTCACTTCTGCTCAGCTTTCAAGCAGAACCCTGTGGACAAACACAATAGCAGAAGCCACACGTCAGTCTGAAGAAGGCCATTTGTGAAAAGCTGAAGCAACCTAGGGCCTGATTGGAAAGCATAAATGTGTTAATACAGCACTTCTCTTGACCCCGTAACCCCATTTACCAAATGTGCTATTACTCTTACTTCCTTCCTAGACACTCGGTTACAGAGACATTGTTTCCTCTCATTTTTACTGTCTATGACTAAATAAAATTTCCTGGTGAGAAATCTCTACACCCTCTGTAAGTTGGCTTCTGTTTCCACCACTTGGTTAAAGTTGCTTTGACAAAGTTTGTCATCAGTAGCTTCACATTACCAAAGCTGATGGCGGATTTCCACATCTTTCCTCTTCTTTCTAGAACTCTCTGCTGCATTTGACACTGTGAAGTAGTCCTCCCTTGCTTTCTGTGATGTGGCTGCTTCTTGTTCTCCACCTGTCTCTTTGAACACTTCTCAGTCTCCTTTTGGGGACAGCTTCTAACCACCTATAATTCTTGTTCTCCCTGGAGTTGTTCTTGTCTTATTCTTTTATGTGCTTTCTTGGTGATCTCTCATCCAGCCTCCAAAGTTTTAATCTCTGTTTTGGTTACGTGTTGCTGAAACAAGCCACCTGAAACTTAGTGGTTTAAAACAACAATAAATCATGATCTCCACAACTCTGTGGCTTAAGTGGGTGATTCCTCTGCTTTTTGTAGTATTGACTAAGGTGCTGAGGGGGATGATAGCCCTCAGATGGCCTCCCTTATATGGCTGGTAATTGGTGCTGGCCACTGATTGGGAGTCCAACTAGGGCTAACAGTTGAGGGTCTTGGTATTCTTCTATATTGTCCTGCTTTGTGGATGTTGAGCTTCCTTACAGATGGTGGCTGTGTTCCAAAAGAAGTTGGTGGAAGCTGCCAGTGTTCTTAAGATGGAGATTCAAAAGTCCCAGATGTCACTTTAGGGGCATTGTATTGGCCAAAGAAGTCTGAGGCCAGCCTAGGAGAAATAAACTCCATCTCTTGATGGGGGAGTGGAACAAAGGTTCTCTCACTGACCAAACTCCACTCCAGCTTCCCTGAATTCTTTTTCAACTAGGCCTGACTTTTGGACTTTCATGTACATCTGCATTGTCCAATTTTAGCAAGAAGCCTGCTAACCTGGTTTTTCCAGAATCCCTCATCTACCATATCTGATCATCCTCAGTATCTAATCAGGTTCCTCATCCTTTACCATCCCCTAGGTGATGTCTGATCACCCTGTCTTATCTTCAGCAAGAATCCTGCTAGATCAGTTTAGCCAGAATCCTCCCTTACCCCTAACGTTTCCTGTCAGGAATTCTTATCCACTGACCCCCCCCACCCTGCTCCTTGGCTATAGATTCCCACTTGCCCGTGTCACGTTCAGAATTGAGCCTGGTTCTAAACTGAGGTCTCTTTTCTCCTATTGCAATAGTCCTGAATAAAATCTGTTTTGACTTCTGTGACTACAGTCCACCTCCAGTTGTTCTTTGACAAGTGACATATACATTTAAGGAGAGAAGGAATTGATGGTGGTCACATTTAGAGATTACCTACCATGATTGACTCTCTGGCCACGACAATGAACAATACTCCTATTTGCAAAATGCACTCACCTCTCCCTCAAAATTCTTATCCCGTTATGGAATTTGCTCAAAGTCTGGGACATCATCATTTAAATCAGGTATAAATGAAGATGAAGCTCCTCTGGTCTACTTCAGCCATGGTTTCTTCAGGGTGGAGATATATGAATCACAAAAGCCATTTTACAATGACATAGAATTGTGAAAAGGAGACAGAATAAAATAATAAAGGTTTCCACTCAAAAAAGGAAAAGGAGAGGACGTACATTGCCACTAGTATCATTAACAGTTCTGAAATCCAAATGAGCCCATGTGGCCATTTCCTCTGAGTCCAGGGAGAGAGAATGTTCTTTGATTGAGAGTTTATTTCTGCTCCTTGTAAGTGGTTTTCCATGGCTTTTATCTCCTTCTGGAATCTAGGCTTCACCTTTTGAGTTGTCCTTCTTTTCCTATAGGAAATATCATTCGTTTGCCACTGAGTAGCTTTCTCAGCTTGCTTCCTGCTCATAGGAGGTTTAGGGTCCAGGGACCTCTTTGTTCTCTACTATCTGTCCCTTTGCACATTCTAGATCTGTAGTCTAACTGTTGTGCATTTTTGTTCTTCAGTGATGTATTTCTCTTCTGATTAATAGTTTCCCAAACCCTGCTCATTGAGTTTAACTGATATAATTCCCTTTTAAAATGTTGTGGGCTCCCTGTGTATTAAATTATAATTCATGCCAAGCACAAAAGGAATATCCACAAATCTCTTTGAGATAGGACCTTCAAAGTCAGTGAGCTCTGGGGCAAAAATCTTTAAGATTCTCAGAAGTTTTGTCGTCTGACTGAAAGGGTAGAGGAAGTTATTCACGAGCAAGCTCTTTTGTCTAGTTGAGAACTTTATGAGGTACTACCTTAAATCTTTCTAAGGTGTCCACAAAGGGTCTTACTACCATACCCTTGATCTTATTTTTACCAAAGGTTATGTATTCTTAGAAGTCTCTGGATTTGATTTTTCCCTGTGGCTACTTCTTACTCTGAGAAACTCTTGTTTGCCTGATGAGCTGAAAATATGAAATTGGTTTAATTTTCCATCAAGCAGGTCTTGTCTCAGCAATACTGCCTCTAAGTTCTGCTTGAAAACTGAACAATTCCTTCTTAATCTCATCTTACTCTACTTGTACTTTATCATAGGCAGCTGAAGGAAGCTATCACTCTGCCTGGAAATCTTCTTTGCTAGACTCATACATGAATTAGGCACTCTATTTTTCATGTTACTGTAGGCAACATTTTACTAATTATTCCACTAATCCATAATGCATGTCCTTTATTCTCAAATCTTCAATAGCCATTTCCTTGCTTCCTTTTCCATCTGTATGTCTCTTCAAAGCTCCCCAACTAATGCCAGCTGCTAGATTCCAAATCCAAAGCCAATGTTTTATGTGCACACACACACACACACACACACACACATATATATATATAAATACACATGTATTAGATTTTTGTTATAAGCAGCACTACACTTTCAGGTACCCATTTATGTTCGTTCCTATTGCCCCATATTAAACAACTTAAAACTAGTGGCTTAAAACAACAACTGTTCATTATCACGAATGTGTGGGTTTATGGTTTGGGCTTCCTCACAGGATGGCAGCTGCACTCCATGCTATTGTCTAAGAGGAAGTGACTAAAGGTTCCCTGTCTTCTTCTCCTTACCCTCCTCCCCCTCCCCTCCCTCCCTCCTCCTCCTCCTTCTTCTACCTCCTCCTCTTCTTCTTTTCTGGAGAAAGAGAGGGAGAAAGTGAGCAAGAGGCAGAAAGAGAGGGAGAGACAGAATCCCATGAGGGGCAGAAACAGAGAGAGAGAAGAGAGAGGAGAGAGAGAGAGAAGCAAGTCTTGGGCTCACCCGATACAGGGCTTGAACTCACAAACCATGAGATCATGACCTGAGCTTAAGTCTGGTGCTTAACCAACTGAGCCACCCAGGCTCCCCATGTTTCCCTGTCTTGTTTTTTTTAATTTTTTTTATTTCTTAATGTTTATTTATTTTTGAGAGAAAGAGAGAGACAGAGCATGAGCAGGGGAGGAGCAGAGAGAGACAGAGACACAGGATCTGAAGCAGGCTCCAGGCTCTGAGCTGTCTTGTTAAGGCTTGAACCCAGAAGTACCAGAATGTCTCTTTGCCAGAATTTTGTTGGTCAGAACATTTACAAGTCCAGATGAGATTCAAAGTCCTCCTGTGGACGGGAGAGTGGCATGGGCTTTAGTGGAGGAAAGAGATTGATGGTGGTCACCTTTGAAACTAGCTATCACAGCTTCTAGGCAGTAAGTACTGAATTTACATTTCCAACTCTGTCATCATTCCCTTGGTTTCAGACCCATCTGCTTTCTGTTCAATGTTTCCACATGTACCTCAAATCCATATGCCTTAAATTAAACTCCTCATCTTCCTTCCTAGACATGTGTCTCATCCTATGTGCTTAATTTCAGTAAATGAAGCCATCCAGGCCAGAAATTAGAATTCATCCTGGTCCCTCTAGTTCTGTTACCATCCCGGCTCCCATACACACACAAGTGACCAATTTTAGCCCTTTGCTCCTTCTCAGATGTGCCCCCTCTTCTCCGTTCCTAATGCAATTCCAGTTGAGGCCCTTAGTGTTATCTCTTGCTTGGACCATTGCAGTATCCTCCTTTGTGGTTGTAATGCCTCCATTGTAACCCTTGTGATCCAGTTGAGGTGTGGTTTGGGGCCGATTTGGTCACTTGGTGAAATAAGTAAGATAAAAGTAGAAAGAGGAGGGGGAAATGAATTAAAGAAGAAATAAAAAGAAAAATAAAAGAGGAAAGAAAAGAACCCTAGTCAGGCATAGATTAAAATTATTTAGGCTGATGATGTTATGGTTTAATTTGTGTAAGGAAAAAACTAAGAAAATACCACATTTGGGCCAATAGGCTGACATTTAGTAAAAAGAAAATTGTAACTTCAAGCCAATTTCTTTGGCTGCTTTCTAACCAGTTTCTGACAGAAGGCCTCCCTATAAAGATGTAGAAGAAAAGACACTTAAAATTGCTCTCCTCCCAGCCTGAAAAAATAAAATCTTTTTTTTTTTAACGTGTATTTATTTTTGAGAGAGCATGAACAGGGGAGGGGCAGAGAGAGAGAGGAGGACAGAGGATCTGAAGCGGGCTCTGCACTGACAGCAGAGATCCCGACGCGGGGCTCAAACCCACGAACCGTGAGATCATGACCTGAGCTGAAGTCAGACGCTCAACCAATAGAGCCACCCAGGTACCCCAAAAACAGTATCTTTAATGGTGCTGCTAAAGTGGTCTTTTAAAAAAATTTTATTTGTTTATTTATTATTATTTTTTTAGTAATCTCTACACCCAATGTGGGGCTCGAACTCACAAATCTGAGGTCAGCAGTTGCTTCCTCTTCCAACTGAGCCAGCCAGGCACTCTCTAAAGTGGTCTTTCTAGTATCATAGTACTCCTCTGCTTAAACCCCTCCCCCCCCCCCCAATGGCCAGCAAATTCCTTTACTTGGTCCACGGAGCCATGCTTGGCTGGACCCTCACGTATTCATTCAACAAATGTATATGGCGTTTCTTTGACATGTTAAGCTCCCAGCTATACCTCACTAATCTTCCTCTTCATTCTTCATACTATTCCTACCCCAAAATAGTTTGTTTCTCCTTGCACATACACCCTTTTTATCTCCTGTTGCCTTGGTTGGTTTCCCTCCGCCTCTTTGCCTCCCTAATTCATACCTACCCACTCCTTAAGATTCTGGTTAGAAGCCACCTCCATTTGGAGGATTGGACTACAGGCATCCTAAACACCCCACACCTACCCATAATCTTCTGTCCAAATAATACTGATATCACCTGTTTATGACTCTATCTACCTGTAACCTTCTTGAGAAAAGAAATCGTATCTTAAGAGACACTATAATATAATGATGTATAGCCCAGTCTCTGAAGACTTATTGAGTTTATATCACAGCTCTAACACTTACTACCTGGGTGATTCTGGGATGGTACTTAGCCTTTTGGTGCCTTGTTTCCACATTCTTAAAGTGGGGATCTTACTAACAGATATAAACATTATAGGTTTGTTACAAAGATTGAATGAGTTAAGACATCTAATATACTTAAAACAGTGACAGAAGAGAAGTGGGTGAGGGGATGGGTGAAATAAAGGGGATTAAGGACATTTATCATGACACTGAATA
The DNA here is from genome assembly GCF_027475565.1 of Acinonyx jubatus. NCBI lineage: Eukaryota > Metazoa > Chordata > Mammalia > Carnivora > Felidae > Acinonyx > Acinonyx jubatus. Next base: position 180,744,075 of record NC_069382.1, read on the forward strand.
ATGCGTAGATTGTTGAATCATTATACTGTATACCTGAAATGAATATAACACTGTATGTTAATTATACTTCAATTAAAAACAAAAAGAAAAAGAAAAGAAAAACAGTGCCTGGAACCTAGAAGGAGGATAGCAAACATGACCTACTCTTAAAATTGTTATTATGACAATGACGCATCTCACACAGCACCTAATGCTTAATAGAGATTTATTGACTTGAATTCCTTCTCTTTTCTTTTTTCACTTTATGGTACAACCTTCTTTCTTTCTTTCTTTCTTTCTTTCTTTCTTTCTTTCTGCCAGTTTCCATAATTCTCTGTTTAAGTCACAGGTTGTCTTTAACCTTTGAAAGATGGGATTTCCCACCCCACTCTCCCTCCACCCACTCCAACTATCTCTGACCCGGAGACAGTTGCAGAAGTAGATGAGATCCAAAGATATAGTTCTATTTGCCATCTCTTAGCACTGGTGAATGTCTCCCTGGCTGATTGTGAAGGTTCTTTCCCAACACCAGCTAAATAGAGGCAAAATATCTATCAGTGGTTACTACTTCTTCATCTGCCCACATCCTGAGCAAAACAGATGGGGGAATTCTTTGCATACCCAGAAGAATCCTGAAGGTAAATAGTCAATTTGAATGCCTAATTGCCAGCCATGATTCAAAGAAAATGTAGCAATGAAAAAGCATGTGAGTCCCTCGCCATAAAAACAGCTCTCTGACTGAGGAAGGGAGTGTCCCCTAAGAACTAGAACCAGCCAAGAACTAGAAATAGTGAGCTTGTTTCTTGGCTATCCCTATGGTTTCCTGTATAAAAATAAAATGAAGTTAATCACGTTTGCACCTCGCCAATATGGCTGCCCCAGTTGTCAGGAGACATTTTCCTACAGCCCTATTCTGAGAACTTCTACTTTTGAAAAAATTCCTTGCATTTCCCTGAAGCTTCCTGCACAGACAGTCCTGACTTCTGAATTCACTCTTATTTTTTAAAGGATCACATGATCCCTTTGTTACAAAGGCTCTATTACTGCTCTTCTCCAGTAATAGGAAAAGGCTCTATGATAGTCTTTTGTTTCAAATTCCTCCTTATTGCTTTATGTGAATGAGATACTGAAGCACTGTGGCCTTTGACCTGTGGCCTTGGCTAGTAACTGAGAATCTCTATAATATCTCCTGTAGGAGAGCATACGGAGAGGACCTTCTTCTGGAGTTCTTGGTGTGAGTACAACATCTGAAAGGATGGTTTTTCTCTGAAAAATGTCCTCTACTCCTCTCTTGGCATTTTAGAAGATATGTCTATTTACAGAATGCCAATGAAATGATTTGGTTATGTAAAAAATATAAAACGATAAAATAAAAACACATCCAAACAACAACTTATATCAAAATAAAAGCAAATACAAACAGTAATATTCCTTCTGCTTATCCCATAGAAGAAGTGAGTTACATACAGATTCAGCCAGGAATGGAATGGAATTACTTTCGTGTGGTGCTTCTCAGTGGGGGCATTGCAAGAAGGTGAGCTCCCTGGGTCCCTGCCTTCTGAGGACTGGTAGCTCCCCTCTCCTTCCCACCTCTCCCCAGGTATTGTGACAGTCCAAAAGAATTCTACAGATTTCCAAATGCCATCCCCGATCCCAGGGGACAGTAACAAATTCTCCCTGACACCAAGCTGAAAATCGTGTACTAAAGAAAGCAAGCACATAAAAACCTTATATTAAATTCACGTATGTCCTAAAGCCCTCTCAACATGTTAGTAGGTATTTATGGTAGGCCCCAATTCCAGCATTCACTGGCTTATAGAGATCACCCTGCCTGAGGATCACCTCCCCCTGCTGTTGGTTGAGTAATCTATCCTAATGAAATCCAGTCCTAAACTGGGTCAACCAGTTTCTGTCCTCTCAGAATTGTTTACTCGGAACTTGAAGTTGTCTTATGAATGGCAGCTCCTGTTGCTGAGGATCTCATTTTGTCTCAGTCCTTGCCTGTCCCAAGGTGCCTTAACTCTCCATTTCATTGGGTTAATCTCGCCAATATCCTTCCTTACAATTATCTTTTTTCTTACCCCAACCATAAGTGGTTTTTACTAGCAGCCAAAAGTTCTTAGCTAATTTATCATTTTAATCCCATTTTCCCTATTTTTTATTTTGTGTGAAGTGATAATTGAGAGGGGCTACTCACACCAACTTCAACAATGGACTCAGATGTTCCCAAATGAGACAACCGAGAGTTGGCTTCTCCCTCAGTAGCATCCTGGGTACCCATGCCTAGCAGGGATGAGAATGACCAGGTCATTGTCCTTCTTTATCTCTGGAAAAGTCCAATTTGACTTCCTGCCAGCGGAAAAAAAATTGCCTATGCTCATAAATTGGTAAAATATGCCTCTTGCTCCAATAGACAAGATTGTCTCTCAGGAGTCCTCTTGGATAAATTTCCCTAAAGCTCCTTGCATCTTTTTGTCTGTCATCCCTGCAACCCACACAAACATTGTCCAGACCTCAAAGATACAATGATTAGCTGGTTCTTTTTTAGTTCATTAGCCCTTCTGATATATTAGTAAATTATCAAAAGCAGTTTCAGTATGTCATAAAATCTGTTTGGTATTAAGTTGATACATGATGTGTTTTTCTCCATCCAGCTAAATAGTTTCCTTCAAATCTGGACCAGATGAGCACCCTGGGACTAGTGTGAGCTCATGTGTGTGTGTGCATGGAATGCAGTGCACGGCATCTCATTGGATGTGTGGAACACGTGCTTGGCCCAAATGGAAACATCCTTAGGCACTGATGCCTCAATTAGAGAAAAGATAAAGACACAAGATCAGATATGGCATCTGTAAAACATTAATGTCCTGGTGATACTCTCTATTTAAGTCTATTTTTTGATGTTCTTTGATGGCTAGTTCAGGCAAAATTGTGATGTGCATGAAATTGCCGTTATTCAGTACCCCTTTGGGAATAGCATCTCATCCCTGCCTCTGCTGATGATACCTTCACGCTGCCTCAAGCTTGCTAAAGCCCCACTGTGGGCTTCTGCTCATTCATTTAGTACGTCTCTTTTGAACACCTATTATGTGCTAGGTATAGGGAAAAAAGGAAGGATAAGAACAGTCCTTGCTTCCAAGATGCAGAGGAGGGGACAGAAATGGGAACAGACGATTGTTTTACAGAAGGAAAGATGTATGATTAGGAGCTATTGGAACCAGTGAAGTGTCCACATTAGTCTGAGGGAGGGTGTGTGGGTCAGGGAAGGCTTCCTGGGGGACCAAACCAGGAAGAGAACCTTGAAGAATGCCCAAGAATTAGGACTACTACTGACTCAGCAAGTGCCTTTGTGTGAATAAGAGAAAGCCACCCCTTCTGGCAAGAGACAGTTTTATGCAGATCCCACAGCTTGGCAGGCTGAACGCAAGCTGGATGTAGTCCCTACTCACCCTCTCAGCTAGGTGGCCTTGTGACATCAGCAATGGGAAAAGCCTTCCATATCCATTGGTAGAGCCGATGGATATTCATTTCCTGGGGATACCGTAACAAATTGCCACAAACTGGGTGGTTTAAAAGAACAGAAGTTTATTCCCTTACAGTTCTAGAGGTGAGAAGTTCAAAATTAAGGTGTTAACAAGGCCACATTCCCTCTGAAGTCTCTGGGGGGAGAACTCTTCCTTGCTTCTTCCAGGTTCTGGTGGCTCCAGGCATTCTTTGGCTTGAGGCTGCATCATCCAATCTCTGCCTCCGTCTTTGCATGGTCTTCCCTTCTGTGTATCTCTGTGTCAAATCTCCCTCTGCCTTTCTCTTATGAGGACCCTGTTGTTCAACTTAGGCCCTCCCAGGTAATCCAGAATGATCTCATCTTGAGAACTCTTAAGTTGATTATAGCTACAAAGACTCTTTTCCAAATATGTCACATCCCTACATTCTGGAAGTTAGCACATGGGCATCTCTTTCTGGAGTTCACCACTCAACCCACTACACCATGTGAAGAAGGGAAGGAAGGAGTTTTTAGACAGTGGTGCAGAGTATGTAAAGCCAAGGAGGTGTTGGAAGGCAGGCTGGGTTCTAGGAATGGCATGGAACACTAAACACAGGGCCCTGAGGGGAGGGTAAGAGCTGAGGTTACCTGGAAAGGAAACTGCTCATCACAAAGGGCTTGTATGCTTGTATGCCAACAGGCTTGGTCTGTGTCCTGAAGGCAATGAGCAGACTTTGCCTGATCTTAATTTTAACTTAAAAAGATCACTGGGGTTGAGGATCAGAGAATGGATTGGAAGAGAGCAAGACTATAGGTAAAGAAATACTTCCCAGAGGGTGTCACTGCTGTTCTGGTGAAGAATTCAACCTTTGGAGAAGAGAAAGTGAGGAGACGGACCCAAACACAGTGACTGGTGACTGATGTGATCTTGATGGGGAGGGAGTCAAGAGTCTGGGTTGATTCCAAGATTTCTGTCAACATTCCAGCCCCAGGAATGTGCCTCCCACATTGTCCACATCCACATGGTGCTAGACACATTAGCTCTTTACAGACAAGCTGTTTGCCGTTTAGAACTTAAACATGAGTATTTAAGAAATCACACTTGGACTCCAAAGAACATCCCCTTTGTGCTGGGTTGAAGGGTGTCCCCGCCAAATTCATGTCCACCCAGAACTTGTGTATGTGACCCTTGGAAAAGGGTCTTTGCAGATGGAATCAAGTTAAGGATGAGGTCATACTGAATCAGTGCAGGCCCTAGAGTCCATCTCAGAAGAGGGAAATTTGGATGTAGAGTTACACCTGGAGAACACCATGTATGATGGAGGCAGAGACTGGGTGAGGAGTCCACAAGCCAAGGAAGGCCAACCAGCAAAAGCTTGGAGGAAGCAAGAAAAGATTCTTCCCTAGAGGCTCCAGAAGGAACATGGCCCTGCTGACACCTTGATTTTAGATTTCTGGCTTCCAGAGCTGTGAAAGGACAAACTTCTTCCCTCTTCAGCCACCCAGTGTTGTGGTAATTTGTTAGCAACCCTAGGGGATGAATATACATCCCCGAAGGCAGGAGGGATTTCCACACACTGCGGACAGTCATGGGAAGTGATATTTCTGGGAGTTTCACTATGGTGCAGAAGAAGGAGCACGGACCATGGCACCAGGGCACGTCCAGGCCTGTCACTGCACCATGAGTCTCAGAAAGGACGTTTACCTCAGAGGGGTCTTGTGAGGATCAGATGAGATAGCAAGTGTGGATGTTTATCGAAACATTGCTGAGGATGGTCAAAAAAAGGGCAAGAGTGGTAGTGACTGTGGTGATACACAGCAAATTGTGGATATGATTTGTGTGTGTTGCATGCTGTGGAATCAAAAGAAGCACACACACACACACACACACACATATTCACTATGATGTAGTGTCAAGCAAGAAAAGTAGCTAGGCATCATCTACTCGCATTTTTTAAATGTTTATTTATTTATTTTGAAAGAGAGAGAGCAAGAGAGAGAGAGTGCACATGCCCATGCAAGTGGGTGAGGGGCAGAGACAGACAGGGGGAGAGAGAATCCCAAGCTGACAGCACAGAGTCCAGCCCAGGGCCTGAACTCATGAACTGTGAGATCATGACCTGAGCCAAAATCAAGAGTTGGGTGCTTAACCAACTGAGCCACCCAGGTGCCCCTGTAGGCCCATTTCCTAAAAAATGAACACATATAAGGGCACCTAGGTGGCTCGCTTAGAGGAGCATGCAACCCTTGATCTTAGGGTTGTCAGTTTGAGCCCCATGTTGGATGTAGAGATTGCTAAAAACAAAAACAAAAACAAACAACTTTAAAAAACTTAAAATGAACACACACACCATAGATATATATATTCATGGTGTGTCTGTTCTCTCTCTCTCTATATGGTGTGTGCATACTATTACATGAGCATGGGGACAGGGGTGAGATGCTACACAGTGACTTTTTTTTACTTCAAGAGAAGGTGATAAACTTTAAAAGAGAGTGCATCCACAGCGGGTGTGTGCACTACCCCAACACCCATACATACACACTAAAGCCATTTCCATCATTATCTTTATCACCTATTGGTTTTTCGTGTTGCTTTGCTTCCCAGCCTATAGTCCCATATCTTGACAATTTTTTAAAAATGTATTTTATTGAAAAGTAATCTTATACTTCTTTTAAGTTTGTTTATTTTGAGAGAGAGAGAGAGAGAGAGCACACATGCTGGGGGAAGGGCAGAGAAAGAGAATCCCAATCAGGCTCCACACCCACAGAGCTCGAATCCATGAACCATGAGACCATGACCTGAGATCAAATCAGGAGTTGGATGCTCAACCAGCTGAGTCACCCAGGCACCCCAAAAAGCAATCTTTAAAAAATTCTATCAGTTCAGAGTTTAAACTCATTATTGTTCTTTTTCTCTCTTCGCGGGAGATCTCTCTGCCCTGGCTCCTTCCCTAGTGACCTCCAGGAGGAAAGGGATGGAAAGGGATAGTTCCTGGTCCTATTCCATTAGCAGGAATCTGGCACAAATGCATGTTGGGCTATAGCTCAAATCTCATTTCTTGATTTGGGGACCCCTACTGCAGAAGTCCATGGGTCCCTGCCTTCACTCCTTATTGAGATCTTTGCACCTAGAAGCGTCCTGGTCCCCATGTCTCAGCGTCCATCAGCACGTCCATGTCCCCTCCTGAAAGTTGCACAGAAACTCCAGTATAGCAGGCCATGGGAATTGGGGTGCCTCCTCCATCTCTGAGTGAAGACCCTTCTACCAGCCTTGTTTAAACGACCATCCAGGCAGCATCCTATCACTCAGGGACTCCGATAAACACAGGGCTTTGCTAAAGGATTCCCAGTTGTCTTTATCTGAACCTTGAGGGGTGAGCAGCAAGCCCCTTGCACTTGGAGTCCCCAGTTGGTCTGGTCTGGGTTTTTTGGTTCCCCTCACCTCCTCCCCACCTAGGTCTCTACCTGAATGGGTGGGGTACCCAGATGGAACCTCCAATCCTTTTGCTTTTCTCCTCCTCTCTCCCCTTCTTAACTTCTCTTGGGAGCAGGAGGGCTCTCTCTTTCCTTTCAGTCTTTTTATCCTTCTTTTATCCCTTTAACCTTTATCTTCCTTTTCTTTTGCTCCATAGTATTTGCTGAGATAAAAAAGAAAAGAAAAGAAAAAAAAAAAAAAAGAGAGAAAGGGCTGCAGAAAGACAAGTGAGACTATTGAAAGGGGAAAATACATTGACAAAGGTTTTCCAAAACTTTGTTCCTTTTCCCCACCTTATTAGTTACTACAATGAGTTGAATGGTAGCCCCCCAAAATTTATGTCTGCATCCCAATCCCTGGTACCGTTGAATGTAACCTTATTTGGAAAAGGGTCTTTGCAGATATAATTAAACAAAGGATCTCAAGAAGAGATCATCCTGGATCATGCAGGGGGCCCCAAGTCTAGTGACAAGGGTCTTTATATGAGACACACAAAGGGAGGAAAGCAGAAAGCCATGCAAGATGGGGACAGTGACTGGAGTGATATAGCTACAAGCCAAGGAATGCCAATGATTTTCTTGGAATCACCAGAGGCTGGAAAAGGCAAGGAAAAATTCCCCCCTCCCCCACCTCCCAGAGCCTCCCTCCCAGAGCCTCCTGGGGGAGCACAGCCCTGCCAACATCTTGATTTTGAACTTCTGACCTCCGGAACAGTAATTTTCTGCTGTTTTAAGCCACCGAATTTTTTGTGAGCTCTAGGAAACCAATACTGATTGATAATGATCATGAAATATTTTTTTAGACATTTATTCATTTATTTTGAGAGAGAGGGAGAGAGAAAGAGAGAGAGAGAGCAGAGGAGGGGAAGACAGAGAGGGAGAGAGAGGGGGAGAGAGAGAGAGAGAGAGAGAGAGAGAGAGAGAGAGAGAGAGAATCCCAAGCAGGCTCCACACTGTCCTCTCAGAGTCCAACTCGTGTCGGGATCCCACGAACCAGGAGATCGTGACCTAAGCAGATATCAAGTCAAATGCTTAACTGACTGAGCTACCCAGACACCCCAAGCATGAAATACTTTTGACGTTAAAATAAGAAGAGGCAAATGCAAAGTGCCTGTAGAGGACCTGGCGGATGGGAGCTCTGTAACAGTAGCTGTTCCCGTTCTAATGGGAGCCATGGCCTTTTCCTGTGCCTCCAGGGACCAAGCTGTCTTGACCTTCTTAGCAAGTTCGCTAATCCCTCCACCTGTTCTCTTTGCTAATATAACCGTTCTTTCTGTCATGCCAGCATCCACCCAGGATGCTGACAGAGTTCAGAATAGCTGTCTCTTGATACTGATCATGCAATAAAAATGGCAAGCTGATTAGTCAGCCAGAGGAGAGAAGCCTTTTTCCCATTATAAGCATGATCTAATGCTGTAATCACCTAGCCTGCTGCCGGCAGCCAAGTGCTTGTGGTCAGGCAGAGGCCTCACAACAGGTGAGCCCTGTTAAGAGGCATCCCACTACATGGTTTCAGCTGCCCTGCAGACCAGCCTAAGTCTCATTCCCTGAAACATAACACTACATACAACTCATGTGTCCCTGAATTGATTACAACCTTCTGGGGTCATCCTTCTTTTAAAATATGCAAATAAAGTAACTCCAGTTTCCAACCCATGAGACTTCAGAAGACCCAGGGCTCTTCAGATAGTACAGACATCATTTGGGTGGTCACTTCTCATTCTCCATCTGAATGGTTTTCCTGACTGCGCAAATGGACTCAGTGTCTTCTGTTGCCCCAAAGTCAGTGCTACCATGAGGCTTTCTGGACTGAATGAAAATTTGAAGGAATTTCAGCACACAGAAGACAAATGTAAGCTCAGTGCTGGCCATAACCACACCCCAAGGCCCTGGGCCATATCTCATCCACCCAGTCCTTATTGGTCTTCCTTGGTCTTCAGGCTCCAACATATTGCTGAGTATGGCCCTATTCTTTGCTCACCTCTGCACAGGATTTCACTTTGACCATGTCTTTCCTACCCCAATGCCAGCCCCCAACGTCCTCTTCCTTCCATCCCACCAAAGAAAGCCACAAATTCATTAACATCAGAATGACTCCCCACCTTTGACTTTGGGATACACAGAATTTAAGGATTTTCTTGTGTCTAGGCTTTCCCATTCCAGGATAGAATTTATTTTTCTACAGTTAAAACCTCAGTTAAGTGTTTTTTCCCTACAAGAAAGCCTTGGTTCCCACAGACCAAACTGGGTTTCCATTTTTAGCAGCACAAAGAATTGGCAGAAACTTTGAAATTACGATTCTAACTTAAAGGTTCTGGAGAGCCTGGATCCAACTCTCAGTCAGGATTAATGTCCACATACTCAATTTCCTTCCTCTTACCTCCACTATAGGGAAGGTTTTCTCCCAGCCCACAGGGAACTGGGTCTTTACAAAGCAGAAGATGCATTTCTTCTTCCATTTACCAGCATTGAGCGACTTCAGGCAAGAAGTTAACTTGTCGGACCTCAGTCTCTATCAGTAAAATAAGACTAATAACACCTCTTGTATAGAGTTATTGTAAGAGTATTTAAAGACAGAATTTAAGAAAACTATTTATCATGGTTCCTGGCATTCAAGAAATATTCCTTCTGGAGTATTCCAGAAATCCTAGGCTCTACTTGTTTCTCTCTTTATATGATTAAACAATGGTTTGCTTTGTTGCCTTATACAAGTATTGTAATTTAGTTCCAAGAATTATATGAAGGTTCAGAAACTAGTTAGCAAATATATACTGAGCTTCCAGAGAAGCCAAAATGTTCTGCTTTGGTGAGCATCCTTTTAGCTATGTCTTTGCACATGTATGTATTTATTTCTTTGAGATTAATTCCTAGAGGTGGAATTGGTGGACAAAGGAGATGTACATTTTTAGGATTTGGACTACATATCGCTGAACTGCCCCCCAGAAAGTCTGTACCAGTTTACATTCCCCACAGCAGTATCTCAAAGTGCCTTTCTCTTGGAATCTTAAGTTTTTCTTGAAATTTATAATTTGTTGGGTGAAAAATGGTATCTCACTGTGGCTATCAAATCACTTTGTAAATTTGGAAAACAAAAATTCAGTAATTCCAACTAATGGATTTTAAAGATGAAGATCCCAAGACTCAGAGAGAATGTAATGACTTGGCCAATTCACCTCATTAGTAGGACAGCCCAAATCCATGTCCCATGTTTCCTGACTCTGGAATTCTTTCCATTATACCACTCAGGAGAGGCAGATTTAGCCTGGAGGTAAAACCACTCAGGGCCTACTTAATAACAAGGTTCAATTAGACCGGAGGGAGTGTGCAGTAAAGAGTCAAGAGTCAATGAAGGGAACTTTAATTAGTATCTGGCTAATTCATCATCAGATAATGAGTATAGCACACTCCATGTTAGCGCCACCTACTGGTAAGAATTTAAGCTCGCCCAGGATTTCTCTCTGAAGTCGAAGGTAGAATGGGGACCATGGGAGATTCAGACCAGCCTAAATTGTTATTCTCTAGCGAGGAGTAAATAGAAAAATAATTCAGTATGGAGTCACTGACTCATGAGCCACTGGGACTTCAACTGCTGTGGTGTCCTGAATTGCTGTGAATGAAGTTCCAATTTCCTGTGGCAGCAAAGTCAGTTTCCTGTTCTTCCTATTGTGTACCAGGAATATAACTTTCTTCATTTTCCTATAATCTAATTTCTAGTTTAATCCCACATTCTGCTAGTGGCAGGAAATGTAATATAGAGGGAGTTCCAGAGTAAAATCACTCACTTAGGTGTTTACACAGTTATTTCTGATTTCAGCCACTTAATTCAACATTTCATTCCTTCCCTTTTTCCTGGGGTTGCAGCTAAGATCCTAGAGACTTGGGATTGTTTAGGTGTAGGAAATGGGGTGCTAGGGTGGATGAAGAAGGGATTGGGGTGGTCTGGTCCACAGGTGTCTTTAATCTGATGCAGGCCTGGGCTTTTGCCATTGGCATGTGTGAGTACTGGCACCCAATGGCTGTATTTGGCATCCTACCCAGGTCTCGGTTGTTAGGGAGCCCTCCATCTTGGATGTATCCTTTTCATCCTAACTTCAAGCTCTGCTCAGCTCTGTTGGTTTTCTTTTAGCCATTTTGTGCCCATTGTGGGGAGGGTGGGGAGCAAGAGAGACTTTTAGATGCCGTCCTATAGATTTCCGGTTATGGGAAAATCAAAGGGATTTCTCAGGGTCCTCCGGCCTGCTTTGCCTTACTGCCCTGTCTAGGCCACTATTCCTAGCATATGGAACAAGAGGTGGCAAACTGTGTCTTGTAAAGGGCCAGATAGTGAATATTTTAGGCAGATCCTCAACTCTGCCATTGTAACACAGAAGCAGCCATAGACAATTTGTGAACAAACAGGCATGGCTCAGTTCCAATGAAACTTTATTTTTAAAAGCTGGTAGTGTGCTGAATTTGGCCCTTGGGTGGTAGTTGACTGACTGCATATATTTATCTGTGGGGTTCCCTTTAACTCCAGGCATCTTCCAGAGAGTGAGGCACAAATTCCTTCCGGTCCTGGTGCTCCCTAAATCAATCTTGAGGACTTATTACCCTGCCTTTCAAAGTCATAAGGTGTGGAAGAAGACAAGGTACACAGCCCTTCAGGGATCTGTCAGCCTGTAGGCTCTCTCACCCCCTCTCCTCTTCTTCTAGCCAGAGTGGCCATCCTCACCTCTGTTTCCATTCTCTTGTGAAAAGGAGATTTTATGCTGTGCCTCCTTGAGGTTTGGCCTTTAGATTTGATCACACCCAGCTCTTGCAAATTACAAGCCTTCACTCTGGAAGCTTTAAATTCTGTAATAAGAGTCAAGAACCTAAAAGGCTCAAGGTCAGGAACTTGATGTTTTATTCTCCATGTTCTTCATAATCCTTCCCTTCTCTGGGAGCCATCAATACCGCAGGTGACTCTTGCTAAGTCTGGGCCTTGACTGAATCCAACCCATACTCTAAGGGCAGCCAAAAATAAAATTTCTGGCCAGAGCCTGTTCATCTGAGTTTATCTTATGAGGAACTGAGAATAATAAAGTTGACCTGAAATTCTTAGAACAAAAGTGCCCATTCACACAAATAGAAATAGATACTTTCGGGGCAAAAGCATGTAGACCAGAGCTGTGCAAACTGCAGGTTACAACCCACTAGGACATTACACTGGGACAGGGGTAGGCAAACTTTTTCAGGAAAGGCACAAATAGTAAGTATTTTAGATTTTGTGGGTCATCCTTAATATGCAACCCCCAACTCACTACTACTCAACTCTGCCATTACAGGGTGAAACCATTCATGGACAATGCATATGTGAAGGAGTGTGGCTGGGTCCCAACAGAACTTTATTTACGGGCACTGAAATTTTAATGTCATGTACTTTTCACATGTCATGAAAGGTAATTCTCCTTTCGACTTTTCTCAGCCATTTTTAAAAACATAAAAACCATTCTTAGCTCACAGGCCGTACCCAAAACAGTTGGTTGGTTAGATTTGGCCCATGAGCTATAGTTTGCTGGCCTTTGTATGAAGGGGTCAGTAAATCAATTCAGTGAGAGGCTAGGCCAGGAATTTTTTTAAAGCATGAAATTAAAAATGGGAGAATGAAGAAGAGAGAAAATGTCAGACTGCACTGTTCATGGAAGAGGTTTTGTGAGATGTTTATTCCGTTAATTCACATACATGTATGTGCATTGAATTGTGATGCAAAATGTATTTCTTACTATGGACTGTGGCTGAAAGAAAGCTTGAAAAATCTTCCATTTTGAGAAACATTCCTTTCAGTATGACTTTTTTTTCACTAAAGACTCATTTCTTTATCCATTCCACACCTCCAAATTTGATGTGAGAGTTGCCAGATGGAGACAGCAAGTTAAATTAAATTTCAGATTTCAAAAAATGAATTATTATTTAGTAGGAGTATGTCCCATGTGATATTTGGGAAAGATTTATACTGAAAATATTCATACTTTTATCTGAAATTCAAATTTAACCAGGAACCCTCTATTTTTTTTCAAATCAGACAGTTATATTTGGTATATTATGAATTGCATCCATTATTACTGTAATGATCTTAAAACTCCAGTAAGGGCAGTCCAGTTTAGTTGGTAACTTAAGAAAAACCTGACATTTAAATAATTCCTCTGACATGCCAGGCTCTGAGCTGTTTCATAGTTACAGCGCTCTAAGAGAGGGAGCTTTGTTGTCTCCAGTTCTCAAATAAGGAAATTGAAATGCAGTTTGCTCACAACTAAAGGTAGAGCAGGGATAAAAGGATAACCCTTCTGTCTCCAGTTCCTTGTTCCTTCACTAGATGGTTCCCAGAGGCGGGCTAGGGCTTTGTGGAAACACCACCAGTGATTCCCGGCCCCAGTAGAGCACCAAGGAGGAGAGGGGTTAAGTGGGAGCAGTCCAGCTGGACACAGACAATACGAGCGCACTATCTGTGGAGAATTTAAGCACATCATAAAGCTGATGGAGTCTGTTTTTTTTATTATCACTGTACAATGACACTGTGCAACCCTTCTGCATCGGGGCTGACTTTCCCACCCTCCTCGGTAATGCCCCTACTTGGTACATAGTTGGTGCTGAGTAAATGCTACTCTCCTCTTTCTTCCTTCTCTCCTTTTCTCTTTCTTTCTCTCTACCCTGGGGCTGGCAAATAAGTTACAAACCACTTGCCAACTGTAATTGGTGATGACAACTTGGACTGTAGGGTTGAGAAGGATTCTGAAGTTGAGACTTTGCTCAAAGCAAAAGAATGCTCTGCTTGATCAGTGATGTCTGCCACAGGAAGGTGAGTAAGGGGTGGTGGCATTGATCCCACGTGTTTGCCAAATGACAGTTAAACTCGACAGCCTCGGGACAGCAAATAACTACACTGAGTAGCTATTAAACATGAATCCAAAGCTACCTCCCACTTAAGGCAAGAAAGGAAGAATTTCTGCCCATCAAATCCCTGATACATGCAAATCCCTACTCCCACCCCTGACACACATAACTCCTGAGTGACCTGGACCTCCATGTTGTGTCTATGGCGGAGGCATAAGCTGATAGGCAAGGAGAGTGTATGTTTGTTTGGGGCCAGGGGTCAGGAGAAAATTCACATCTCCCCTCCTACAGCCTCTCAGTGCCTGGAGTTTTTGCAGGTGGCTTGCTCATAGTGAGACCAGAGGTCTCTGCTCGCGTGTGCCTTATTGGAAGAAGTGAAGAGGAATGCCTTCTCTCTGCTTAGATGTGTGTATGGCTGAAGAGAGGGCTACAAAAATAGGCTAAAGGCAAGAGTTTCCATTCCTCTATGTCCCCAAAGCAGTTTCCTCTTGGACACAAACCTCCATCTTCCTTAAATTCCCAAATTGAGTAACTTCTTGGAAGACTTTCTTGTTTCTTTTTTTTTAATTTTAAAATTATTTTTCCAGCTGTAATTTTTCTTGAATCTGGAATTTTGCTCTTTCTGCTTCGAACTTCATTGTAAATCCAAGTTTAAAATCAGACTTATAAATAGCCTTTGTGTACAGCAGGCGTTGGGTGTGCCATGTTTTAACATTGAAATAGTCTCCCATTTAGATGACTCCATAATTCCTCTGCATCTCAGTTTACCTTCCCGCCCCAGAAATTGGAGGTAATAATTGGAAGGCCTTGGGCAGGCCTTCCGATGGGAGGAGTTGATAAATTTAAGAACGCCTTTAAGGTCAAAGAGAAGGAATGTTCAAAGGCATATAAAGGCATGTGGATAGCTTCTTGGATCTTAAATAGTGTTGGCAATACCTTATTTTGTTGAGTCAGTATCCTGTGGAGACCTAGAAATGGCTTCTAAGACTATCTGGTCAATTTCCCCTTGGGGAGCGGTTGTGTGGAGGGTCGATGATTCTTCATATGGCTCAGACCAACTCTGTATTTTGTACAGAGGTCAAGATATTAGTCACAGTATGAAGGATATAACCTTTTGATGATTTTGGCATATGTACTTCTAAAAATTGCAAATTGATTTTTTCTTAACACACCAGTGAGACAAGGATCTCCGAGGAAATGGGTCCAGACGTTGGTGCTTTATTTTGTGATACTTCAGCCAAATGATTTAGTGAGTCATTCATCATGCTTTTCCCTATGGATTCAGTGTTGTTTTTCATCATGTCCTTAAACCCAACTTCTAGGCCACTTAGTTGATTCTCTTCACAGCACTCTCTGGAACCATATTAATTTCTACCTCAGAAACTTTGTTCCCACTTAGATACCCCCAACTTGTCTCTTCCTCCACTACACCTTTTCCCCTACCTGGCCCAGCCTTCAAGATCTGGCAGATACCAGCTCAATCAAGCCATTCTTAACTATTTGTCCAGTACCCTATGTTTTCTCCCAACTCCTTTTGGGAACTTTGTCAATACTTAATCTTTGCGCTTGATCTCTGGTGATCTCCTACAGCTGTCCATATTTTTTTTTTTGAGGGAAAAGATCCTGTCATGCTTTTTCTATATTTTCCAAAATGCCGAGCCCATGTTGGGCCTGCCTCAAGCAATATTGGATCGATAAATGGTTGAGAAGTCTTAACTGGGCCTCCAGTTGATGCATCTAAGAGCTTCCCTTTATCTTTGTGGTGTTTGACCAGAGTTTGCCCCCAACCTTACCCAATTACAGGAAAAATAGCATTTGAAGTAGGAAGCTAGTTCTGTGAATCCACATTTCCTTTGTTGGGCAACGATCTAGCTGCATGTGGCATAACTTTTGCTGACACATAGTGTACTCACTCTTTTCTTTCTTTTTTTTTCTTTTCGTGTCAGAAAAAGACTATTTCCATTCAAGTCACAAGTGGTGAAGGGGGGTAGTGGTTCCTCTGTGACCTTGGGTGAGTCATTTCATTACCTTTAGCTGCACTTTCCTCTTCTACAACTTTTCCAGCTCCAATTTTCAGCACGGCTATGGTTTTGTGACTGGTGAACCCTTCTCACCTCTCATCAAATAGATTTATTCATATGACAAAGGGAAGGACTCTTCAAGCTCCCTTTTCATTCTCTGTTTTGGATCTGATGTTGGCAGATGGAGCTAGTGATGTCAATAATCAGTGGCCTGGCTGGGCCTTCCCTCTATAGTGACTGTAACTCCTTATATCTCATTAGCTAAGACTCAGAGCCCAGCTTGAGGATGGTTGCTTTGACTTGACCGTTCCAGAACATCTAGACAATCTGATTTGGGGAAAATTGTTCTGCTAATATTTCTCCCTACCATGGTGTATGTCCTAAGTAGCACAGAATCTTCTGCCTGTGGTTTTGCAACATGGGCCAAGTCAATTCTTCTGTTAGAGCCTTCTGAAAATTCAAGACATGTACTAGCTACTAATAAAGCAACTAAAAAAGGCTTCATTAGAGCCCTTTCTCTTTCTTTTATGTGGTTGATGGCAACAACAAGACCGTCTACCATTGTTAGCCATAATTTTATGAGTTGTTGTTTTTGGTGACTTATGTTTCTGCTATATCATTTTAGGTGTCACATCTTGGGGACAGATGTCTTGGTAAGACATGAGTTGATTTTCACACATTAAAAGATATGAGTTGATTTTCACACATAATAAGTTAGCTCTTGTGCTAGACGGAAGGTAAGGGAAACCACTCTGTTATTAAGCTTTTCAAATGAATGTTTACATCCTGGTAAAGCTTGTCTGGCTTCTTCTATGATCGAAGTTAGAACTAATTAAGAAAGATCTATTATTGAATTGTTGCTATGTTCAATAAGCTATTTAAGACGGAAAAATTATCTTGTAGAAATTATAAAAGTCATTTGATTGAATGCATTTTGGTCATTTAGAGGATCTGCAGCATTTTTCCTAAGAAGGCATTGTTCATTGGGAAATGACAGTGGGATTACTCCTTCTTGTTAAGTAGATTTGGTGTGTGATTTATGTGCTTACATTTCCACGCACACTCAGGGAAGCAATTCCCCTTTGAAATGTACAAAATAATTATGCCAAAAAAAAAGAAGGAAAATAAAGGAAAGGAAAAGAAAATAAAAGAAAGGAAAATCAGAATTTCAGAAGAAAGTAAATTGCTTGGTTTAGAACTGAAACCATGTGGGGCCCAGAAATCTTGTAATATTCTGCCCATTAAAAGTTCTTCTTCAAATCAATGTGAACATACAGAAAAGAGGGAGAGAGAGAAAAGCCGTGCATTTGGATTCAACAGCGTGTCAGCCTAATTATATTAGACAATGGTGAGCTCAATAATTCCACTTTTGATCCATTGTTGTGTGAAGTTCATTATTATTTGCTTCAAATTATTGTTCATTTCAAGAGCCTTACAATGAAAAAGCATGTAAAGACTTTGAAAGAGCACTTGGTGCCTTCCCCGAAAGCTTTGTGAAACATTTCTTTGGAAACATTTCTGCTGAGGCCATGCATTGGTTGTGAGTGGGTGTAGGGGATGGGCGTCTGTGCTTCCCCTTTTCAAATTTGTTTACCTTAAATACGTCTCCATGGAAACAAGGCCTACTTCTGAGCTGACTTTAGGGTTATCCATAAGAAGAATGAACAGAAATATATAGGTAGCTAAAATTCTCATATAATCCAAAAAAGGTCTTTCAAGGCAAGAGAAATTAAGATTTATAGAGCCTGCCTTTAGGACTGATAATTTAAAATAAGTTTTCTTATTTAACCCTGAGAGCTAGATATAGCTCTGTATTACAGATGAGAGTCTTGAACTTCTGAAAATTTACTCAAATAGTAAGTAACAAACCCAGATTTGAACCTAGGGCTGTCTGACTCTGAAACCCACGCTCTTTCTATAAAACCACGTTGCCAGTAGTTTCAACCTTTCCTCCTACCTCCCTCAAGCGTTTTCCAGAACTATATAAAAGTGGGCCACTCTTGATTTTACCTTCTTTTGGGTAAATAAAGTGTTTGTAAGGAAAGAGATACTAGGAAAAAAGAAAAATAAGTGGCCTAAATAATCCAAGTATGAAATCACCAGCAGCAGCAGCAGCAGCAGCAACATCATGAACACTTGCCCAAAATATTTCCAGAATCCTAGGCTGGTCCAGAAAAACCTCATTTAGCTAACAATCCGTTGAGTAAGAAGGTCTCCATTTACCAAATTATTGGCTGTGCTCCACTTTGAAGAGAAGACAAGGCAATGCACCAGAAAGACTCCTGCAGATATAGGTTCAGATCTTGCCCCTCCATGTGGGAACCTGTACAAGACCCTAAGAAGCATCTTTGAGCATCAGATATAAACGGGGTATCTTGATGGAGCAGGATCTGGTCCTCAGCTGTTTTAGCCAGTGGTGAGAGGCAACACCCTTTTTTATATTCATCATCTCTATCTTAGATATATGCAAAATTCAGTTTGTACAGAGCATCATCAAGGGCTAGGAAAGAGCTCACACTAAGGGAAGTGGTCACATGTGGAGAGATGGGCCAGCAACCAGGCCCGAGTGTTGGAGAAGAGGTGTGGCCCCAGTAATGGATTGTGGCTGACATTAGAATTTGGCCCCACCCAGGATTTTAAAACTTTGACATAAATGCCATAGCCCTAGAGCTTGAGCAGCTAATTGTGGGAACTCCTAACTCCCACTACAATTGAGTGTAATACAAAAGGAGCATTCTCTTATTTATTTCAGGGGTGACAAAATCTCTGGCATTGAGGTACAGTATTTTTAGCTCTAACAGAGATAGAGGTGGGACTGCCAGCTTCCAATGGCCCTTTCATGGGACAGTGAGAACCTGAGGCCAAAAAATCCTAATTTGTAAAAAAAATAAAATAAAATAAAATAAAATAAAATAAAATAAAATAAAATATATATTAATGTTTACTTATTTTTGAGGGGGAGAGGGGCAGAAAGAGGGAGACAGAGGATCTGAAGCAATCTCCTTAGTACAGCACAGAGCCTGATGCAGGGCTCAAACTCATAATGAGATCATGACCTGAACCAAAATCAAGAGTCGGCTGCTTAACCAACTGAACCGCCTAGATGCCCCCCCAAATCCTAGTCTTGTGAGCTTCAGGTAAGGAGACAACCAAGAGGGACCCATGGGCACAGCTAAGCAGACCTGGGTTTTCCCAGAAATATGGGGAGGGCAACCCATTAAATATCACATTTCCTTGCAGCTTCTGGGCTTTAGGTGGAGATGGTCATGAGACTGGACTACACTCAGTGCAGAACTTACCTGTTAGGTTATTAGGATGTTAAAGTGCAGTGCCAGGCACAGAGTAGGCCTTCAATAAATGTTAACTATTTTGATCTGTCTGGGGCATAAGCAGGGATTGGCAAAGTAGGCAATTCCAGGATACTGGGCAAAACCTTGCAGGGCCACCCCATCTCTAGAGGCATCGGGCCAAACAGATCAACTCTCAGGGTGCAGTCTGAAAGAAACATTAGACGCAGGAAGAAGAGAGAAGGTGTAAATCCGGAAACTGGCCGAGAGGATTTGGAGTGAGAAAGTTTGAGCTATAATGCCTCCAGCTGGAAGGGCTGGTAGAGGCAGGAAAATATGAGGAGGGCTGAGAAAATGAACAGAAGTCATGCACTCACTCAGGGCCAAGTGGGGACTGCAGCCGAATGACTCTCTTCTCTTCCATTCACTTTTACATTTTGACACAATTTAGGACTACAGGAAAGTTACAAGCACAACACAAAAAATCTGCATACACCTTTTACTCTGATTTCCCAAATGTTGATATTCTACCTCTTTGCTTTATTCTCTATCACTAGCTCTACCTGATCTGTTTCTGTCTACACCCATCCCCACACCCTATCCATGCTGAATTTTTTCTGATCCATTTGACACATGATGCCCCTTGACATATTTCTGTGTTTATTTCCTAAAGAGAATAACCATAGTAGGATGGTCAAATTCAGGAGATTAACGTTCATACAGTATCATTATCTAATGGACACATTCTACTCAGACTTCACCAGTTGTCCTAAAAATATCCTTTAAAACAAAAGAAAATCCCATATCATCTGTTGCATTCACTGTTACATATCTCAGTCTTCTTGCATCTACAGCAGTTTCTCCATCTTTGTCTCTCATGATACTGACATTTTTATTTATTTTTGAGACAGAGACAGAGCATGAACGGGGGAGGGGCAGAGAGAGAGGGAGACACAGAATCAGAAGCAGGCTCCAGGCTCTGAGCCATAAGCCCAGAGCCTGACGCGGGGCTCCAACTCACGGACTGCGAGATCGTGACCTGAGCTGAAGTCGGCCGCTTAACTGACTGAGCCACCCAGGCGCCCCGATACTGACATTTTTAAAGAATAGGTCAGCTACTTTATAGAATGTTTTTCTTTTCTCTCTTTCTCTTTCTTTCTTTCTTTTTTGTTTTTGTTTTTGTTTTTGTTCCTGTTTTTGTTTTTTTGAAGTAAGCTTCACACCCAGTGCAGAGCCCAATTCAGGGCTTGAACTCATGACTCTGAGATCAAGACCTGAGCTGAGACCAAGAATCAGATGCTTAACCATCTGAGCCACCAAGGCACCCCTCTAGAATGTTTTTCAATTGGTGTTTGTCTGGTGTTTCCTCATGAGTTCCATTCAATTATACATTTTTGACAGGAATGACACAAGTATAATGTGCTCTTCCCAGTGCATCATATCCAGAGATACTTAAGGTTGATTTTTCTCATGACCCGTTGCATTAAGTGTGATCACTTAGCTGAGGCGTGCCTGCTAGGTTTCTCCATGGCAGGGTTACTATGTTGGCTTTGTCATTAATAAGAATATGGAGGGTGGATACTTTGAGACCATGTAAGTGTTCTGTCGTGTCTCAAACTTGCCGCTGCTTACTTTTACCATCCAGTGATGTTTTTGCCCAAATCACTTACTATTATTTGGTTGCCAAATGATAGAACCCAGTCTCTTGTCTTCTCTATTTCAGTTTAATGAACTAGGAATGTGCATGCCCTTGTCATTTCCTGCATGCCCTCCATGCCTTAGTTTGGTGCTGTTTCCTGAAATGCTCACCTACCCCTTGTCTCTCACTATTCACAACAATTTTTTTTTTAATTTTTTAATGTTTATTTGTTTGAGAGAGAGAGAGAGAGAGAGAGAGAGAGAGAGAATATGCGTGGGGGAGGGGTAGAGAGAGACAGAGACACAGAATCCAAAGCAGGCTCCAGGCTTTGAGCTGTCAGCACAGAGCCGACATGGGGCTCAGACTCACAATTCATGAGATCATAACCTGAGCCAAAGTCAGATGCTTAACTGAGCCACCCAGGCACTCCAACACAGCAATTTCTTTTAAGATCCAACTCAAGCTTCATCTCTAGGGACTTTTTCCCTGATTCACTGCAACTTACACTGACCATTCCCTTGCTTTTCTTTCTACTTCTCTTTAGATACTTACTTCTATCTATTTCTTGAAGACTTGGCTTTTCCTTACAACCTGACTAAGGAGACATCAAAACTGTCTGGTGAAGAACGAGTTTTTGAAAATTTCCAAAATGTTGAGGAAGAATTTGTGGTCCTAGTGTATGTGACTCACCACCCGAGTTTAATAGCATCCAAATTGGTGCCTACTGCCCTGTTCACTGACACAGGTCCATTGACCACGTGCTTGGATGTCATGACAAAGTCAAATTGCCCTAGAGGTTTCTAGACTTAACATGAGATAGTTACATTTTGTACTTAACATTTGTGAGCTTAACATGGATTGGTAAAATTTTGAGTACCATGTTTTAAGGCATCCCTTCCCTCTCTCTACAACGACCCCCACCTCCAGACCCAAGGGGGTTACATAATGGTAATCAGGTGAGAGAGAATACCCTTTCTTTTCCCCTTATAGTTTCCATTCTATCTGATTTTGACCAAGATCCTCTTTGTGACATAATGACCCTCAGAGACCTGAGACCTCATGGGTGAAGAAATGATGAACAGTGGCTCCTTGTGAAGAATGAGTTTGAGGGACATGTGGGGAACATTAAGATTAAAAGAAGTAATTCCCTTAGTAGCAGCATCATGTTTTAGAGGAATAAGCAGAATTGCATTTGTCACTGGAATAATTCAATCAGCAACAATCAAATGAATGGAATAACAAACTCTCCCACTCTATTTCTATTGGTAAAAACAGAGCTCTTCATATCAGATCTCATCAACATAAGAATGCTATTTTTAAAAAGAGTTTATTGTTTCTCTATTAGATGCCATTCAGGCACTGGGTTTGGTAGGTGCTGGGAAAAGGCAGGAAAACAAAACACAGTCCCTGCCCTCATGGAGCTGATGTTCCACTCAAGGAGGCAATGACAAAGCCTACAAGAGACAAGAACAAGGAGCCCTGCGGTCACAGCAGCTATTTGGGTATCAAAGACAACCCCCTCCCCCAGGAAGGGACATTAGAAGTGGGAGCTGAAGGTGAGTAGAGGTGGGACGGGGGTACAGAGGATGTGCTTTTCCAGCAGAGATGGCAGCACACACAATGGCAGATGGGGAGTCCACGCATCCCAAGGGCTGCCTGGGGACTGGTGTGACTGGACACAGAGTGAGCCTGATATGGCTGCATGATTGGCAGGAGCCAGGCACATGGGTCTTGTGGGTTGGTGAGGATCCTATTTGTAGAGCTGTGGGAAGCTATTGAGAGCTCCTGACCTGGGGAGTGATGGGCCAGATTATGATTTGAAGGGATTTCTCTGCTGTAGAGAGAATGTGCTAGAAGCTCATGGCGGGGTCTGTGGGATGAGTTGGAAGGCTTTTGTCTTAGTGACTCTGGCTTGGATCAAGCAGTGGAATCTCTTGCTCTTTTCATCTTTGGGGACCTGCCAACTACCGAACTAATTAAATCCTTTGAGAGATAGGGAGAGTGGGCAATATACCCATATTTCAGATAGGGAGACCATTAGAAGTAGCTCTAATCAAGTTATTTCTTCACCAGAAACTTCTTGGAAAAACTGAGACTCCAGGCCACATGGAGCCCAGGTGTGTGGGCTGCTGAAAGATTGTTTCAGGACTTAATTCCCCATTGGTGATGCCCAAGAAGCCATTTCTAGCTCCTTCTGATCCAACACGGATGTAGTTTTCACCCGGCAGATCTTGAGGATGACAGGTCTATAATAGGAAATTAAAGCTGAGTTTTGGCACAGAACCTATGAACAAACCAATTCCCAACAGTCTTGCTAATTAGGAGCGGAGGGAAGGCTGGTGAATTCAATCAAATTGTGAATTACAGTACATTTTAAAAGAAATAGTGTGATGACTTTCAAGGATAAAGGTAAGTAAATGAGGAGTCATGTATACAAAATGGTTTTCCTTTTCCAAATACACTAATTTGCAACACAGCATCGTTAGATACTGGTGTGTTCCCATGAACTGTGAGGCACATTGCTAAAAGAATAAGAAAGTGTTCATCATTAGGTAGTTATCATCGATTATTTACCATGTATCATAATAGAATCCAGGCCTAACAACAAACCATTTGTGGTTAGAGTTCTATTATCATACCCATTCTGCAGATGAGCAAAGCTAAGGCTCAAAGATGTTAAGTAACTCCTCCAGGGCCAGAACCCAAGATTGCCTGACCTCCAAGCTTGTAACCTACTCCAGCAAGGGGAAGACATCAAGGGTTCTGTTGCTTTACTTCTTTCATAAATTAGAGTGAGCTCATGGTGCTCCCTCTGTGAATGTCACTCTCAGTTGTGGGTACTGATGGCTGCAGGAAATGTGTAGAACCCTAGGTATTTCAAGGACATGGGCATAGTCAGTGAAGGTCAAGTGCCTTGTGTGTCTCATCAGCAAAAACATTGAGAGCTGGTGGCCTAGTAAAGAAATCACTAAGACTGATGAGGGCAGGGGAGCATGTCAGGGTGGGGATGCCTTGGCACACTCCCCTTCAATTTTCAGCCTCCTCTTCCACTCCATGTCCTGGGGGCCTTCTCCAAGGTGCTTGCTTTGTGTCCCCAGGGCCATCTGCAACTGTGTGGCTCTGTGGCCCTCTGATTCTGGAAATGCCCTGGGGATAGAACCTGAATCCTGGGGACAACTGTCTGCAGTGTAGTCCTGGGCAGTGAGGCTTGCTGGGACCCAGAATCCTCCTCACCTAAAATGACCTTAGCAGCCTCTACCTCTGTCCCCTCTGAGTCAGCCTCTTCCAACAGCAGACGGAAGGAAATTTCTGGCAATGAGGTTGACCCTGTCACTCACTTTGAGACTTCATCCTTGTACATAACGCCAGTGCCTTATGAATCTGCCCTCCCCCTCTTAATCTCCAACTCTGGCTCTTTCCATTGGTCCTTCATTCCACCTTTTGGCTATTCAGCCACCGGCAGTTCTCTGAATGCCCCTGTGGACCCTCTCCCTTCCTTAACTTTGCACATGTTGAACTTACCACCTGAAATGAATGCTCTCTTCACTTTCTTTTCTTTCCCCAGCCAATTCCTCCTCATCTTTAAGACTTGGATCTGGGGTAAGCTTTTCCTTAGTTCTAACCCCATCTCTGCTAGGTTCCCACCTTCTTCTCTCTACTGAGGGCATATTTCTATCATAGCATTTCTCACATTGCTTTATGTGCTGTGTGTGTGCGTGTGTGCATGTGTGTGTGTGTGCATGTTCTGCTGGTCTCCCAGGTAAACCACATGCACATTGATACCTGAGAAGCACTGGCTTAGCTCTTTGCCCAGGAAGAAAAGGGAATGAGCAGCTTGCTCCTCTGCCGGTTTTGTTCAGTGTTGTGCCAAGGCGAGTGACAGAACCGAGGTTAGGAGTGTGAGCTCTGAGTTTAGACAAACCTAAGTCCTCATCCAATCCGCTACCTATTATCTGTGTGGCTTTAAGCAAGTTGCTTGACCTCTCTGAGCTTCAGTTTCTTATCTGTTGTGAAGGGGAGTAGGATTAAATGAGATAACTAATGCAAAGAGAATACTTAATGCACAGCACATACTGCCCAAATGTTCAGCAAATGTAGTTATGCATGATGTACATAAAACAAAGGCTTTTATCATGCACGGACATTTAATCTCACCTAAGTAGCTATTCAATCACACATATATTAATTAAATGCCTTTATTATTCAGGGTGTTTGCCAGACACTGAAAATAGAAAAAGGCTCAATGCTACCTGAAGACATCACAAAAGATTTAGATAATAACACGTAACAGATCATTGAAATTCATAAAACGGAATCCACTCCAGAAAGTAAGGGCTTTGAGGTTTCAAAGACAGCAAAGCTCCTATCGTGTTGAGTGATTAGGAAAGGCTTTATGACATAGTATTTGACAGGATCTTGAAGTGTGGATGGAATTTCGCAGGTCGGGGGTTATATTACAGCATAACAGTAGAAATGTGTGGTCGATAGGGCTATCCCTTCCGGGAACATGGCAGGATGCCCTTCTCTCATCTCTGAAGCTAGGTGTGTCCATGTGACTTGGTTCGGCCAATGAAGCGTGAGTGTAAGTGATGTGTACCCTTCCTCGCAAAAGCCAGCGTATCCTTTTTCATTTTCTGTTGTCCTCTGTCACGGTGACCAGCAACATGAGAGATGTCAGCTGCTCCGCCGTCTTAAATTTCTGAGTAACTGTGGTGAGCATAGTGCTTGCTGATCCACAGTGGACATGTACCATGTGCAAAAAAGAAAAAAAAAATTGTTTTAAGCCACTAAGACCTTGGGGATGTTTGTTATTACAACATACTGACTGATACAAATAATTTTTGAAAATAGCAACTAATATACGAACACTAAGCTAGACCCTGTTTGAAGCTTCTCATGTGTGAAATGGGTACCCTCTTGCACTGTTGGTGGGAATGCAAACGGGTGCAGCCGCTCTGGAAAACAAGGTGGAGCTTCCTCAAAAACTTAAAAATAGAACTGCCCTACGACCCAGCAATAGCACTAGTAGGAATTTGTCCAAAGGATACAGGAGTGCTGATGCATAGGGGCACATGCACCCCAATGTTTATAGCAGCACTATCAACAATAGCCAAAGTATGGAAAGAACCCAAATGTCCATCAACGGATGAATGGATAAAGAAGATGTGGTTTATATATATTCAATGGAGTATTACTCGGCAATGAGAAAGAACGAAATCTTGCCATTTGCAACAATGTGGATGGAACTGGAGGGTATTATGCTAAGTGAAATAAGTCAGTCAGAGAAAGACAGATATCATATGTTTTCACTCATATGTGGAATATGAAAAACTTAACAGAAGACCATGGGGGAAGGGAAGGGGGAAAAATAGTTTCAAACAGAGAGGGAGGGAGGCAAACCCTAAGAGACTCTTAAATACAGAGAACAAACTGAGGGTGGATGGGGAGTGGGGGAAAGGGGGAAATGGGTGATGGGCATTGAGGAGGGCACTTGCTGGGATGAGCACTGGATGTTGTATGTAAGCGATGAATCATGGGAATCTACTCCTGAAGCCAAGAGCACACTATATACACTGTGTGTTAGCTAACTTGACAATAAGTTATATTTAAAAATAAGAAAAAAATAAAACTTCTCATATGTTAACTCACTTAATCCTCATATCAACTTTATGAGATAGATGGCATTATCATACCATTTTGCAGATGAGAATATCAAGGCCCAGAGAGATTAAGTGCCTTGCCCAAGGTTATACAATTAGTAAGTGGTAGTTCCAAGGTAGCCTGATTTTCAATTACTAATGCGTATCACACATTAGATATCACACAAAAGATAATCTAATGCGTATCACACATTAGATTATCACACAAAAGATAATCTAATGCCTCCTATAATGTAAAAGTCCAAGTGTACCTGCTTCAAGTACAGTTGGGTCCAGGTGCTCAAAAGGCATCAATTGGAATCATTCTCTGTGTTCTACTTTCCTCAGATGCTCTTCCAGTGAGGAAGCCTCCTTATCTCCAGGCTTACACTCTGATGTAAGTAACTACAGAGGCTAAGTAACTACAGAGGCAAGAACTCCCCACCCCCTAAAATTCTAGCAAAAGGTCATTACGGAAGCTTCCTCCACTTGCAGTCCATATCAAGGGGTATTAGTTTACCTGAAAAGGGGTCAGTGGGTGCTGGGCAGGCAATGGCCCCATGTGAAACGACGGGGCCATGAGTAACTAAGAGCTTCTGTGAAGCTGCCAAAGAATCTGAGAACTCTAAAATCTGCAGGCGCTGTGGTCATAAAAATAAACAATCCCCCAAATGAATACCAGTAATATTGTCAAACATCGTCATGGAATTGAAGATGGCAAAATTCCAGACTGGAGATCTTTGGAACTTGCATGAGCATTGCAAGGATCTCTGAGTTTTATTTCTCCCCCCCCCCTTTTCCTTCCTTGCCTGAGTTCCTCTTACTCCCCGTTCTTCCACTTGTGCTGTATGCTCACACACAGAGTTTTATGCACAGATATATTTCTCCAGTCCCCACGGATGCATAGACACACACACACACACACACACACACACACACACACACCCTCTTTGTTTTTGTCTTCAAAGTGGTAACAGAAAGGGCACAGGATTAGAGGTCGGGAAACCTGGCCTCTCATTCATTTCCACTCACTGTGAACTTGAAAGTGCTACCATCTTGCCCTGGGTCTGTTTTCCCACCTGAAAAATGTGGCCTTGGATCAGATGATTCCAGATGCCCTTCCTCATCCACACTGTTCTTAGTTCCAGCTCCCCCACCTTCAGCCACTAGCTTCTTCCCTTAACGCCACCTCTGGCCCAGAGCCCTAGACCCTTCCC
Source organism: Acinonyx jubatus (assembly GCF_027475565.1). Classification (NCBI taxonomy): domain Eukaryota; kingdom Metazoa; phylum Chordata; class Mammalia; order Carnivora; family Felidae; genus Acinonyx; species Acinonyx jubatus. The sequence continues at coordinate 180,771,670 of NC_069382.1, forward strand.
TGGCCTCCGTACAGCCCCAGCCCCACAGTGTGTCCCCTCCCAGTAACTCCCTAGTCCTCAGCTCACTCAGGTCACCCCCGCTGCACCCCACCAGCAACACCCACAAACTCTTGGGCTTGTCCTTTAAAAAGGCAACATCTTCCAGCCATACATTCATGTTTCGTGCCTCAATTGGGATCCTTTAAAGGTAAAAATGCAGGAAATTATGTAAACATTCTCCCAAATAAAACAAACCATACATAACACACCATGGCACGTCGCCAAAGAAATACTGAATTTGGTATCGATCTTTGTAGAGCTCACTGTCTTTATGGCAGTCCACCATCTCCCCTTAGGAGGCAGGGTGGTTCATTGGGCAAGAGACGCACTTGACATCTGACCAGCTCCCTTCCAGGGCTGGTCTGCCACTTAGCTGCTATGTAACCTTGGGCCAGGCACCAAGGATCTCTCAGGAAAGATCTCTCAGGAAGCTTCGGTTCCTTGCGGTAACATGGCGGTGGTAACTGTAGCCCCTATTTCCCTGCTGGGCCTGCGAGGGTTCAGTAGATCACGAGCATAAAGCACATGCGTGGTTCTGGCCCACAGCGGGCTCATTGATTGCTGGGGATTATTGCTTTCTGCAAAAACAAAAAAAACAAAAAACCAAAAAAACAGCTGTACGGGGTATCACAGAGCTGTTTAAAAAAAGAGAGAAAGCTCTCTAGGTACGGCTAAGGAAAGAGTGCTCAATGACAAAGCGAGGTGAGGAACTGTCTGTTGTTTGACACCTTTTGTTTCAAGAAGAGAGGGAAGACAGGGATTCGGTTTGCATGAATGAAAACAGGTAGAAATGTGCAACACGCACAGACGCACTCTAAAGTTATGCAGGAATCTAAGGAAACGCGGTGCATGAGGGCCAGGGATGGTTTCGCTGTAAACTGAATCTGTTCTTCAGAATTTTGCCCCATGCAAACATATAAGCTATTCAAAAAGTTGAGTTAAAAAATGTTAGGACTAGAAGTCCTCCCCCCACCCCCATTTCCTTGCTGAAAGCTGAGAGATCTGGGGCCGGGGGGGGGGGGGGGGGCGGGGGGGGGAGGGGAGAAGGGAATTCTGAGCAGGGTTTCATCTCTCATTCTGAGAGAAAGTCCGGCAAACTGAGGAAATGTCACCGCCAGCCACCTTGGAAAGTTTACCTGGTAAAGACTTCAGATCTCTGGGGGACCCGGTCTGTGATCAGAGATTCCTATGAGGGATGTGGGGCAAGTCAACTAGCTTATGAGTCATTGTTTTCGCCAAATGGAACATTTGTACGATGCTTTTACATTGACACAGTGGTTTCACACATGCCACCCCAGTGGGGTTTCCAGCCATACAGTAAAGTTAGCGTTCAAGTTTTTATTATTCCTCGTACTGGGTCTTTGACGGTCTGTGGCAAGCACTGTCACTGTCCCCCTCTTGTGCTCTGGGCACTCACCATCCTGCTGTAAACACCAGGGGCCTCTTCAGGAGGGCTTTCTCTGGCCCGGTGCCGGCTCAGCCCAGGCTGCGAGCAGGCCAGAGTATGAGGACCTGTCCGACCTGGAAGCTGTGTGGACCTGTCTGGTGGCAGCTGATGGCAAAGGGCCCCAAGGTCCTCACCCTTTGGTTAGGCCATCTCTGAGGCGAGGCTACCCAGTCCTGGCTGGGATTAATCCTCGGTCGCCCTCTGTGGTTAACCAGCAACTGGAGGCAGGAATCCCGGGGTGGCTTCCTTCCCCTCTGAGCATCCCCCCTCCTCCCCTCCCCCCCTCCCCTCCCGGCATTTTCTGCCATCCCCACTCAGATGAATGAAGTGCCTTCACACTTTGTCTCAAGGTCACCCTCTGCGGGAACCTAGCTCAAGCCAAGGCACATCCCCAGTGAGTGAAGGGGCAGGAACCGACTTGAGGTCTAATTTCTCTCTGACCTCCGCTCTGTCCCTCAGAAGCTTTCATGGAAGAAAACGCCCAGACTGAGAGGGCAGAACTTCTCTCCAAAACTCAGGCTGAAGGAAGCGACCAAATCCAGCAGGATGAACTCTAAGCAGAGTATTCAATGCAGAGAGAAACAGGATCCTGGGTTAATGAGCACCAGAATGTCAACTTGTCTTTCAAAGTGACATTTAAAAAAATTGTAGTGATTTTCTTTCTTTCTTTCTTTCTTTCTTTCTTTCTTTCTTTCTTTCTCTTTCTTCCTTTCTTTCTCTTTCTTTCTTTCTTTCTTTGTTTCTTTCATGTTTGGAAAAGAACTGTAAATGTTCACCAGGCTCTTTCACAAACGTGCTGCTTTGAGTCTTTTGATGCCTTGCTTTCCCTGTCCAAGAATTAAGTTGTTGCTTAGAATTGTCTATTCTTTTCTTTTAAAGGGTGATCATCTCTTAAAGGGAGGTCTGTTTCGAGGCCAGCAAGGGGGTTGCCCCCAAGGCTCAGAGAAGAGCTGGCATTTGGGCCACGACCCTGCAGGATGGGGGTGGGGGGGGGTTCTGACAAGCAGGTGGTTGGGGGAGGCCTTCCCAGTCTCGGTGCTCACGCACAGGCCAGGCACGTGCTTCTTGAGAGTGGTGCTTGCCTCCCCCTGGAGGAGGAGGGTACACGCGTGGGTGAACAGGCGTGAGCACCACACTCTCCCTCCCAGAAGGGCGGAAGGAGAGAAATGAGAAAAGGAGAGGTTGGCGGGGGAACGAGCCTGGTCTCCACCAGCCCAAGGCTGGGGCCCTGGCACCCGCACGGAGTAGGGCTCTGTGTGACACCCTTGAGTCACAGGGAGTGTCTGTGCCTGTGGCTGTTGTACCTCACTAGGTACAACCTAGTGAGGTGGGGGTCCTGCGGAGGCCCTTTTACCAGGTCAGGAGGGTCCGTCCAGCCAACAAGATGGACCGCCTGGAGGGTGCGCGGTACTCAGAGCTGGCTTGTGTGCTCAAAATTTCTTTTTTTTTTTTTAATATATTTTTTAAATGTTTATTTATTTAATTTTAATTTTTTTAATGCTTATTTATTTTTGAGAGAGAGAAGGATATCGACCGCGAGCGGGGGAGGGGCAGAGAGAGAGGGAGACCCAGAATCCGAAGCGGGCTCCAGGCTCTGATCTGTCAGCAAAGAGCCCCACAGGGGGCTCGAACCCACGAACCACGAGATCATGACCTGAGCCGAAGTCAGACTCTTAACCGACTAAGCCACCCAGGCGCCCCTATTTTTGAGAGACAGAAAGAGAGAGAGAGAGAGAGAGCATGAGTGCAAGTAGAGGACAGGCAGAGAGAGGGACACAGAGGAACCAAAGCAGGCTCAGTGTTCACAGCAGCAAGCCGGATACGGGGCTCGAACCCACAAACCAAGAGCTCATGACTGGAGGAGCTGACGTCTGAAGCTTAACCAACTGAGCTTACCCAGGAGCCCCACTAAGCCACCCAGGCACCCCTCAAAATTTCTAACTCACACTGAGGCAAGATCAAAAAGCTTCGGGCCCACTGTTCTATCAAGCGATTTTCACTTGTGTTATAACTAGTGACCCTTGTCTCCAGGGACACTAGCTCCGTGCATTTTGGAGGTGTTATTGCCCACCATCATGCCAGGCACTCAGCAGGAGCTCAGTCAAGAGGACTGAACAGAATGAATGCGGAAGCATTCTGAGTCTCAGCATCTTCCTTGAGTGCTTTTGGGTCAGGGAAAGGCATTTGAGTCATCAGAGGTGAGTTTCATTGGCTGGTGGCCCACAGCGCTGAATCCCCGGGAGATACCCGGCTGCTCTGTGTCCCACACGGACACCTGCACACGAAGGCCCGTCTTGCTGGGCTCAGATGCTATACGTGCCAGCTGTTTGCAGTCTGAAGGGCCCGCTTTTGCTGATGGATTTTTCTTACCGCTGTCACCTGCCGTTGTGGCTTTCCCTGGGACGCGCTCCTTCATGGTCAAGGCTTTCCCTCCCACACCCTCTCCTGCACCCCTCTCTCTTGCTTGCCCCCACCTTTCTCTTAGCTCACTTTATCCTTCCCCTGACAAGTCTGTTTTTCCTCCCCTTAAGTCTCAAAAGCAACGTTGCATTCCAGGAGCACAGCTTGCTGCCTGGGTTCAAATCCTAGAGCTCACCCCTGGCCGGGCAATTGTGGGGGCATTTGCTTAACCTCACGGTGCCTCAGTTTCCCCATCTGGACACTGTGAATGATGCTAATGATAGCACCCACCCCACCGGGCTGCTTGAGGATGGAATACATTAATAATTGTTTTGTCATACAGTCATAATTGTAAAAAGCTTAGGAAACCGGCACCTGGTAGAGGCCATGTGAGGGTTGGTAATGGTATTCCCCGGCAGAGTAGTTCAGGTGGAAGATAATAAAGAGATAAATACCTTTTGGGGTAATCAGATGCCGCCCTTGAGAGGGTACTGAAACTCCGGGGGGTCTCCAGACAGCAAGGAACATCTGGGAAACAAGATGGCCTTGCATTGGGATGTGGTCTAGGATGTGACTTCACGTTCTTACTTAGAGTCTTGGCCGTGCTGTGTGACCTTGGCCAAACCGATTAATCTCTCTGGGCCTTAATTTTGTAATCAGTGAAAACCAAGAGGGCGCGAGAAGGGGAAAATAATGCAATCTTATTTCACGGAACAACCTGGCTCCTAAGGAGGACTAGAGGGTCTAAACAACTTTATGTGACATTGTAAGTTGATGCTGGAAGACAGTGACTCCTCTACTGTCTCTCAGACCCTTGAGTGTCTGGGGTGAGCTTGTTGCTGGATGGTAGAAATGAGCTCTCTTGGGTCAGGTTTCCAATGAGTGGGAATTAATGCAAGCTAAAAATAAAAAAGTATTTCCTGGAAACTGTGGTTGATCAACATCTTCCTTATCACTTCTCTGACCACAAAGGAATGGAGACAATTATCTGGGGCTCAGCACTCATCAGTCTGTGTTTCCTTCATGGCTCTGAGGAACATCACTTTTGAAACCTAATTAGGACACAGGGTTGCCCAAAGGGTTATGAAGATACTATATATATATATATATATATAGAGAGAGAGAGAGAGAGAGAGAGACAGAAAGAGGGAAATATGACTCTATTTTATTTTATTTTATTTTATTTTATTTTATTTTATTTATGTTTTTAAAATAAAGGCAAGGAGAGGGGCAGAAGGAGAGGGAGAGAGAATCATGAGCAGGTTCCACACCCAGAGTGGAGCCCGATATGGGGTTCAAACCCCCGACACTGGGATCACGACCTGAGCCAAAATCAAGAGTCAGACGCTCAACCGAGCCATGAGCCTCCCAGATGCCCCTCTATTTTATTTATTTTAAAGACTATTTTCTCAGAGCAGTTTTAGGTTCACAGCAGATTTGAAAGAGATCTCTCATATACCCCTGCCCCCACACATACACAGCCTACCCCATGATCAGCATCCCCCACCGGAGCGGTACATTTGTTGCAATAATGAACTTACATTGACACATGATCGTCTGAAGTCCATAGCTGACCTTAAAGTTCACTCTTGGTGTTGTGCATTCTAGGGGTTTAGACAAATGTGCTATGACACGCGTTCATCATTATAATTTTCCCCGCTCTAAAAATCCTCTGTGACCTGCCTATTCGTCCCTCCTTTCCCATCCCTTGCAACCACTGCTATTTTTACCCTCCTCTAGTTTTCCCTTTTCCAGAATGCATACAGTTGGAATCATTCAGTATGTAGCCTTTTCAGATTGGCTTCTTCACTTCCTAATAGGCATTCAAAGTTCCTCTATGTCTTTTCATGCCTGGATAACTTATTTCCTTTTAGTGCTAAATACCATCGCCTGCCTGTACCACAGTTTACCCATTCACCAACCTTGGCTGCTTCCAAGTTTTGGCAATCATTAATAAAGCTGCCATAAACACCCGTGTGCAAGTTTTCACGTGCACGGAAGTTTTCAGTTCCCTTGGGTGAACACCAAAGAGCATAACTGCTGGGCTGTAGGGTAAGAGTATGTTTCGTTTTACAAGAAACTACCCAATTATTTCCCAAAGCGGCAGCCCCATTTTGCCTCCAACAATGAATGTGAGTTCTTCTTCCACATCTTTGACAGCATTTGGTGTTGTTAGTATTCTGAATTTGGGCCACTCTAACAGGCATGTAGTCGTATTCATTGTTGTCTTAATTTGTATTTCCCTGACAATATATGATGTGGAGCATCTTTCCATATGCTTGATTGCCATCTGTAAATCTTCTTTAGTGAGATGTTTGTTAAGGTCGTTAGACCATTTTTTAATTGGGTTGTTTGTTTTCTTATTGTTGAGTTTTAAGAGTTCTTTGTAAAGGGTGCCCAGCTGACTCAGTCAGTAGAGCATGTGACTCTTGATCTCGGGGTCATGAGTCCAAGCCCCATGTTGAGTGTAAAAAAAAAAAAAAAAGAGTTCTTTGTAAATTTTGGATAATTGTCCTTGTCAGATGTACCCTTTGCAAATATTTTCTCCTAGCTTGTCTTATTCTCTTGATGGTATCTTTCACAGAGCAGAAATTTTGTTTTTCCTTTAAGTTTTATTTTATCTATTTTGCGAGAGAGAGCAGTGGCAAGGCAGAGAGAGGAGGGGGGGGAGAGAGAGAGAATCCCAAGCAGGCTCCCCACTGACAGCAATGAGCCTCACACAGGGCTCAAACTCACGAACCATGAGATCATGACCTGAGCTGAAGTCAAACACTTAACCGACTGAGCCACCCAGGTGCCCCAGAAGTTTTTAAGTTTAATGAAGTTCATGGAGTGTCCTTTTGGTGTTGTATCTAGAATGTCATCACCATATATTCGGTTATATATCTTAAAGGGTATTGTATTTCAGAAAAGCAACAACAGAAATACGAAATTGGGGCTGTCCTGGACAACCTGAGATGAAGTTCAGGGAAAAATTGGTGATCTCCCCAGCATCAGTCTATCACTTCCCAGAAAGCCCTGATTTCCATCTGTGGGCCCTGAGGCTCCATGCTGGGGAGCCTGCGGGGAACGTGTGATCTAGCTTAAGCCAATCAATGGCCTGGGCCTTGGCCACAGTGATTGGCTCAGCGTAGGGCCATGGGCCAAAGCCAGTGCAAGCAAAGTGAAGTTGGGGCTCTTATTTTGAAATTTGGGACAAAGGTATTCTCTCCTTTCTTAGGTGACATGGTTTGTGGATGTGAAGAATTGAATCGCTGCCGCCATTTTTGTGCCCTGGAAGATGGCCATTCTGAAAACACGCCACATACAGAGGAGATCAGTGCTGAGAAAATGTTAGAAAACAGAATGGGGCCCTCGTAGGATTTAGACCCTCTGGAATAAATTGTGCCTGAAGACTGTTCTCAATCTGGACTTTTGGGTTACGTGATCCAATAAATTTTCTTGATCGGTTGGGGTCCAGTCAGGAAAAGAGAAACCACACTAGATAGTTCAAAAACACAGGGACTTAATAAAAGAATTTGTTACACAAGTAAGAGATCAAGAGGAGGATGCTGAGGTAACCCAGAGAATAATAAGTCCTGAGCCGGCAGAAAAAGAGGGAGAAGGCGGTTGCCAGAGCTTATGACTTTGGAGAGAGAAGGTCTCATGCAATTGTGCTGGGCTCCTGGGGGGGCGAGTTCAGACCCTTGAAGCTCTCAGAGCACTGAGGGGAGAGGAGGCAAGATTTGATGGGTGCTCACACCCCCGTGGTGGTTGCTCTCGTGCCTCAGAGCACATGGTCTAGTGGATAAGCAAACTTGTGCAGCTGGTAACCCACGTCCCAAGGAGCCATGGCTGATGGTCTAGTCCCTCTTTAGGGCCATGGTGAGGGGGCTCTGAGAGTGCCAAAAGGAGACGGGCAGTGAGCCTGCTGTCTACTCCTGCTGGAGAAACACTACCAGGAACTGAAACAGAAATGAAGCCCTTCTCCTGCCTTCAAATCTCCCTCTGGTGCCTCTTCCTGGTGGAACCTCACAGAAAGCCAACTGGAACAGGAGTCTGTGAAGTACCATTCCAGCACCGGAGAGATGAGAGGTAAAGAGCAGGTATGATGGCCTAGCCAATCTGAAATGGACTTCCTGTTACTTGCATCCTACCAACAGACCTGATCGTTATAATACCATGATTACAGCCTTATCCCACTTTTCCTTGGGCTATAATCTGGAAACCATTTTGGTAATCCCAAATTCTATTGTTTATCTTTAAATCCTCTGTTGATTGCTGGGGTGTTCATCCTGTATTCTCTCTAATGAGAAGACCAAGCATGCGGAAGCCACATACCAGATTCACTCCAAGCTGACCCTTTGGAAAAACTCCTAGTGGATGAAAACGTTGAGATCCATTGCAAGAAGAAAATCTGAGGCTTCTTTTTGGGGCGGGAACTGGACTAGGATGCTTTTGGCTTGAAGAAACAGGAAACCCTGACTCAATTTTCTTAAATGATGACAAAACCTTAGCTCACATAACGGGAACTCCAGGGGTAGGCAGTTTCGAGGAAGGTTAATTCCTCAGCTTATCTACATCTTCAAGGATACAGGTTCTTTCCCATGTTTTCTCTCTTGGTCCTCAGCTTTTTTTTTTAGACAAACCCTAACATGGCTATAACACCTGTCTCAATTCCAACTACTTTATCCAGATACAACGTCTAATGGAAGAACACCATCTTCTTTTGTGTCTCTTTCTCAGATCAGGGGTGCCTTTGCCAGAAACCCCTGACGGGAGTCTCCATAACTGGCTAGACCCAGGTCATGGGCTCGTACTTAAACCCATTACCAGCAAGGGACTAGAAACACCATGATTGGCTCAGACCAACCAGAATCCACTTCTGAGCTGGGGATATGGTATCTACAGGTACCTCTACCAGTCAGGGTTCAATCAGAATTGCAGAACCACTAGAAAGTCGTTCTCCATAAAAATATGCAATCAGATTTGTAGTAGGGGTTTTACCTTCTGCAGTTGTGAGAGCTGGTTAAACCCTCCCTATAGGCCTGCTGTCTTTGCATCTGATGTTGTAACTTCAAAGCCCACAGGGCAGGAAGTGGGAAAGGGAGGAAGGAAGGTTGGGTGTAAAGTGGGAGAGAGCAAGAACAAGCTGGCCCCACGGGGACGGACTGGAACCCAGGTCAGTTCTGAAAGTCCCCAATCTTGATATCCTACAGGAGAAGCTGGTGCCCTTTGTCACTGAGATCTGAGATCCCCAAGGCATTGGAGAAGCCAAAGGAGGACCCAGACAAAGGTGAAGCAGTTATATACATGACCACCGTTCCTTGATGATGAGATGAGCTGGATGATGTGCTGGATGAGCACCCTGATCTTCTGAGCTTGACATCTGCCCTCCAAATCTCAGGCAAAGGCATCTCTCATGGCCCCACTGGAAATAGGCAGAAAGGAAGATTCTGGAAAACTAACCTCAGGCTAGCCCAGCTGATGTACTGCAAAGCCACCATAAATAACATTCCCTGAGGAAGTGATCTTGAACCCAATTGGGGAGCTGTAAGTGAAGAAGAAGGAAGAAACACATCTGGAGGAGGTAATCAAAACTGTCCTCCAAGGCGAGAAGTTTTCAGCTGCCTCATGTCGGGATTCGACGTCAGGCATGGTTTGTGTGTGTACCGTGTACAGGAAGGTGGGCTATTACAACACTCCTTCGTAGAAGACCGCTTCTCTCACGGGCTCTTTCTCTGGGCTTATCAGGGGCCAAACTCTGGCAGAAAACACGAAAGAAAAACTCATGCCTTCAGCATTTAGTGCAACGCCTGCCCTACCTCTGAGTCACCACTGTGCTACTCACTTCCCCTGCTTGGAACCCCCTCTCTCCACTTCCAGTTCTCCTTCGGCAAGCATGCATTAAGCACCGACTGTTTGCTGGGTGCAGGGGATACAAGACAAGGAAAAAATGAACGCCAGCTCCCACTCCAGGGGGGCGACTCCTCTGCCCTAAATCCCCCTTCTTCCAGAAACCTTGCCAGATGTCTTCTCAAGCTCTCCAGCAAACCCTTGCAGCCCCAGCCCCAGCCTCTGCACGGCTGTAAGTGATTATCTACAAGGATGTGTGTATAAGGACATGTCATTTTTGTTTTTAATGAACGCTTTATTTTTGTTGGTCCCATCTTCCCCCTGGAGTGCATAAGAACTTTGAAGGTCGGGTTTCTGTTTCCTTTGCTGCTCATAACCACGTGCAGTGTGCAGGGCAGTTGGGTGCAAAAGGGAGAGATCCAGCAGGGGTTCCCAAAGACGACAGACAGCATTTCCACGGGCCTGGGAAGATGCAGAAGGGGCTCCTCGCACCCACTCTGTGTGGTCCTCGACACCCCGTTGTTATCAGTTCTGTTCTTAGAGGTATTATCGTCCCATTTTACTGCAAGGACGCCAAGGCTCAGGGGCGTTACGTGACTCTTCTGGGGGCTCACAGCTGCAGAAGCGGGGCTCCCGTTCACGGTCCTGCACCAAAGGGGGTGGTCTACACTGGGCTTTATGGTTTCACCCACCTCAGAGGGTGGTAGGTGTTACCATCAGGCTTAAGGAGCTTATACAATTTGTAAGTCACAGACTGAAGCTCACATCTAGGGCTTTCTGATACCAAAACGCACGCATTGAACCTCTATGCCGTCCTGCCATAATGCGAGTGGACTTCTCGAATTCCCGTTTCCACAGCTACGTAAGCGGGCCCTGGAGTTAGACCACCAGGGTTGAAATTCCAGTTCAGTGGCCTCGGGCAAGATACTTTGTGTCTCTCAGCCCTGTTCCTTCCTCTGTACAATGAAGATTAAACAAACAAACAAAAAATAGTACCAACCTTATAGGCTGGTTTGAAGGTTAAACAAAAGAAAAAAATATATATATATATATATATATGCACACGCTTTCCACAATGTCTGGCATGAAGTGAGCACATGATAAGTGCTGGATTTTATTCCTCTTCTTTAAAAATTTTTTTAAACTTAAAAAAATGTTTTGAATGTTTTATTTATTTTTTGAGAGAGAGAGAGAGACAGAGCGTGAGCAGGGGAGGGGCAGAGAGAGAGAAGGAGGCACAGAATCCGAAGCAGGCTCCAGGCTCCGAGCTGTCAGCACAGAGCCCGACACACAGCTCGAACTCGTGAACGACGAGCTCATGACCTGAGACGAAGTCGGACGCTCAACGGACTGAGCCACCCAGGCGCCCCGGTACCAGATTTTATTCTTATAAGAGTAATAATTCTTCTTATTGGCCTCCTCCAACCAGTCTGGCCACCAGCTTCCCTAGCAAAGCCGTCTTTCTCAGGGCATTGTTCGCACCGAAAGGCTTGAATTCCGGGGAGCCTCGGATTCCCCCAGAAGCTTGTACCAGAACCGTCCTTGCAGCTGCTCGGGAAAGCCTGTGCGTTCCGCCGGCCTGCAAAGCCCAGGCCTTATTGATGTCCTGTCATAGGTTTGCACTTAAACTCCTCTCAGCTGCTCCACACATGTTCCATAAATGGGAGTCATTAGCAGCGAGCCCCATAAACACTCCTTCCTAACCATGCTGTGCCGCGCGTGCTGGATGTGGGGCAACCACTCCATCAGGCCCCTCGGCCCAGATATGAAACAGCCATCAGCGTGCATATAAACCAGCATGTCCTAAAAAGAGCCTTCCCGGGGCCAAGGGGGGCGGCGGACAGCTTCTCTTGGCTGCCTGAGCAAACTGCTTTTGCTTACCTCCCTGTAAAGGACCCGTTTGTTCAGATGAATAGTAATCACAAGGATCTGGCTCACGCTTCTCCCCCGGGACATTCGAAAGTGATGCTCTTCTTTGCATTTAATAAAACTTCTTTATTAGGTTCCCCGAATCCCAAGTTAATTGAGGGAGCAGATTCACTACAAAGGGGCCGATGGTCCTGGGTTGGCAAGGCTGAAACAATCCCACTGCGAGCATACACAAACACGTCGTACATTCAAGTGGCTGGTGGGGGGGATCTTGAGGAGCTGGGAGCTGGGTCAAAACACAATCTCGCTCACTCTCAATGGTTCTGGTGACGCCTGGGATATGAAAAGGGCCACAGCAGGCGCAAAGCTTCTGCCAAATTGGGGTGGGGACAGGGACAGCGGAAGGATGAGGAAGCAGCTGGGGGCCACCATGAGAGGTTGCAGAATCAGGGGTGAACCTCAGAGAACTGAAGGTTAATATCCCTGCTGCAACTATGTTGACCAGGTCTTTCCTAAGACGAAGATTGAATCAGATGCATTTAGCAAGTGCTTCCTCCGTTAGGCACAATTACAGCAGCAGAAGCTCCGGAGAGCAGGTGAATTTGTCTCTCTGAGCCTCAGTTTCTCCAGCTGCAAAATGAAGATAAAGACAGAAGTCAGGTGTTAGAGGAAGCAGGATGTCCAGGCTGAGTTATCCCTGGGGCTGACACAAAGGAAGACACAGTTACTGTCGCACCATCCCCCTGAGTGTTCCAGAGTGTGTTCCGGGGAGGGAGGGGAAGCCCCAGGCATTCAGCGTGGTGAGGGACCTTTGGGGGAACCACAGCTTAGCAAGCAGCAGTCCAGAGCTTGGGGCCACCAGGGCCAGGTTCCTGAGTACTCCGTGGCCCTCTGCCAAAGCAAGTGGGAAGGAGAGGGGGACTCTGAAGTTCAGAGGGTTAGAAAGAGGAAGAGAGAGGAGGTGGAGGGGGGCGAGGAGAAGGCGGAACAGAGAGGAGGCAGATCTGGGGAGAGGAAGAGGTGGGCAGTGGCCAGGCCCGCAGGCGGGTCCTCTGGGCCTCTTCCTCAGCAGCAGAAGCATCGGGGCCCTCAGGTCGAGCCCAGCCCCTGAAGGAATAGAGCACTGCTGGTTCTCCTGAGGGGAGAGCTAAGGCTCTTTCCACCTGCCACGTGCGTGGCCAGGGCTGGGTATTTTGGGTAATTGGGCACCAACCCCATCAGGACAGCCCAGAAACTCCAGCAGACACTGCTAATTAAGACTGGGTGGCTGTCCCCCAAGAACCGGTTATTGGATTAGAAAGGAACAGGGGCCTAAAGGTCTTCAGAGGAGAGTATACGTCCCAGGATTTCAGGGGCTGGAGAAGGCCCTCCATTCTTCCCCAGTTCTGCCCAGGCTTCATGGCTTCAATCTCTCAGGAAAATAAAGTGGTATTTTCCTCTCTCAAGCCTTTGTTAAAATGCACCTCCCTGCCTCCTCTTAATCTCTTCTTGGGAGTCCTTGGGGGGGGTGGGCGTGAGGGGGGGCTCAGTGAGGGAAATGAGGTGAAGAGCTTTCAGGAGGGAAGCAGGTTCTATAGAGAGGGGAAGGTGGGAGGGGGAGGTCCACTGTTACTTTGCCAACTTGAAGCCGAGAGGGCTGATGACAGAGACGTCTGACATGCAGCCCTAGATGGACCGGGGCCAGGCAGGTCCCAGTAACAGGGATCAGACTGGTAAGTGGCTAAGGCACACGTACCCGTCCCAAGCACTGCCACGGAACCCCCCACAGTGCTTCCCTTGCCTGACCCCAGGAGCAGCCATCACCTGCTCTGAGCATCAGCTCCTTCCGCCCCCTGTCCGAATTCAGAGAGCTTCCTAGTCTGACCAGAACCCAAACCAGAAAGATACCTCTGTGCAGAGGCAACTCCTTATACGGCTCCACCCCCTTTTAAGAACCGTCTGTAGCTTTCTCCCCGGATGACATCTTTCCGGGGAGAACCTTCTTTGCAAATTCATGGTTTCCTATTTCCCCATCTCCCACTCCCCTTAAAATTCAGGAGGCTGCAAGGCCGTGTGGCCCTTCCTGAGCCTTTCCCATTTTGCCCTGTCTGCCCTGACGCCCCAGTCCCGTGTTAAATGTCTGTAACTTCAGAAACAAATCTAAGAGGCCGTGGGGAAACGCTAGGTTGTCAACTTCTGAAAATGCGGATGGAGTTTCCTCCTCCCTGCGCCTCCAACCTGCAAACCCCTGACTTCTACAGTTTCCCTTCATCACACCTTGCGCCCTCCGCTGGCCTTAGGCTTTGTTTATTATCCCTTTAGGTTACATCCCCCTTTAAGAGAGAAAAAGAAAGTCTGATATGGAGAACAAAGAAAGTTACAGCCTTTTAAAGTACTTTTATGGAGGCTTTTCATGAACTTTACGAAGGGAGTAAAAAACAAGTGTGAAAGGATTTTTCAAGGAAGGAACATGCTTTTGCAATTTGCTGGAAGTTTTCCCTTGTGTTCCAGAAAAGCAGCCTCCCCATTACTCACCAGGGAGGCACGCGGGCCAGGGAGGAAGGGGGTTCAGCGAATAAGAACAGGCCTTCCCCCCCATCCATGTGCAAACAACACTTAATAATCAAATTGAAAAAACACACAAATGAAATTAAAACGTTTTCCAAGTGGGCTGCAGCCCTGAGGCCAGACTTCATGGGGCCGTGGCTGGGCGAATTTGTATCTTTGCCTTAATTGGGCTCCAGGCAAAGTGGCTGTGGGGAAAGCCAGATTCTGGTTTCAACAGGAGGGTAGGACGCAGCCACTGGTGGCAGGGAGGCAGGCTGGGGGCCAGCACCCCAACCCTTTGTTGTTTCTTCTCCTGTTTGCAGAGAGCCCCCACTTGCCCCCGGAACTGCACTAGGTTACTCACTCACTCTTTCGTTCACTCGGTCCCAGCAGCATATGGACTTACTATCTTTCCTCCAGTCTTAAAACAAAGACAAGGAAAAAAAAAAAAAACCCAAAGCCAAAACTTCTCTTGACCTCACTTCCCCTTTGGGTGTGAACCCACCTCTCAGCTCCCGTTTTAGTTGTCGGTTTTCCAGTGTCTAGTTATTCCCTTTCTAATCAGTCTCTCCTGCACTCCCTGGGCTGGGGCTTTTGCCTGCCTCGCCCCTTCAGAACTGCCCTGCTGAGATCAAGGTCAGCTGTCCCTCCGTGTGAGTAAATCAGGTCTCAGGCCTCATCCCTGACCCACCAGCACAGAGGACCAATAGCTTCTCCCGGAGTCACTGTTCTTTCTCACTTGGTTTCACTCCACCACTTTCTCTGGGTTCTCTCTTCCGTGCTGGCCAGTCCTTCAGAACCACCTTCGTTGGTCCCTCCTTTTCTCCTGACCTCTGGCCTCGGAGCACCCCAGCGTGCACTCCTTGAACCTTCTCTTTACATTCATTTCCTTGGTGATCTCATTCAATCTCATGGCTTTGGAAGTATTGCATATGCTGATGACTCCCACATTTTTGTCTCCTTTCCTAGCTTCTCCCCTGGATTTCAGACTAGTGTATCCAACAGCCTACCCAACAAAACTCCACTTGGATATCAAATAGGCATTTTAACCTTGGCATATTGAAGATCGAGTCAAGTCCAAGGTCTTACAATGACCCTCCTTGAAACTTTCCTGTAGCCTCATTGGGCTCCTTGCCATTCCTTGAAAAAGCTAGACAGACTCTGACCGAATAGGCTGCAGAGTGGACAGGGCTATGCATGTGAGGTAGAGTAGGTCACGATGAGGACTTTGGACTGTAGCTAAGAGGACCTGATCAGATCTGAGTAGTTTGTTCTCAAGGCAATCACTCAGACCACAATGCAGGGAACAGACCAGAGGGAACGAGAGCAGATGTACAAGCCTAAATAGGAGACAGGTAAGAATGGATGGTGCCATCCCAAACTGCTCATCACCTTGTCCTAACACCTGCTCTAGTTTTGCTCACCCAGCCACATAATGATCTAGGTGCCAAGTCAAGAGCCACCACCTTAATTCAGGGCCTCACGATTGCTGCAGTGTTGTCCCACCGGCCAGCTCTCTCTACTGTGTCTTCATTGTGGAGAGGATGGGCTTCTCTTCCCCTCTTGCTTCTCTTCCCCTTCTCCACCCTGACTTTCTGGAGTTGTCAACCCCAAAGTAAGGGAACTGAACATCGCAATGTAACTTAGAAGGCCCCCTATGCCACATGTAGGTGCTGAAACTCCACGAGCCGATTTACTTTTACACCTGGAGACATACCAGAAATGTTGTTGTTGTTGTTGTTGAGACATTCCAATATCAGAACAGATGTCCATCTTCATTTTGTATTCCTCCTCTTCAACCCACAAGACCCCAGGTCCTGTCTGTCCCCCATCTGGCAGTTGGACTGGTGAAGGCGGTGACTGACACCCAGGGAGAGGCCTGCTGTGGAGGGCAGTGGCAATGGTGGGAGAAAGAAACTAAAAGTTCATAGGATAGCAAGGGGTCGGGAAAGGATCCCAGGAGGAGATTCTCTGGTTCTCTTCGTTGGCCAAAGGGCGGCTGTAGGATCAGTCCTGAAGGGGAGCAAAGTTTTCCACCTCAAAATACGCTTCTTTGGCAAAAAGATTATTTTAGACTGATAATTTTGAAGAAACAGCAGACATAGGAGAAACCCTAAAAACTGAGGAGAAGTTCGCCTTTTGTAAGAAACGTTTACATCTGACTCTTGAACAACACGAGTTTGAACATCCTGCTTAGAGGAGGATTTTTGATAAAGTACAGTACTGTAAATGTATATTTTCTTCCTTGTGATTTTCCTCATGACGTTTTCTTCTCCCTAGCTTATTTATTGTAAGAATATAGTATATACTACATATAACATATAAAATATGTGCTAATTGACTATTTGTGTTATTGGTTACCTCAGCAGTAGGATTTTAGTGGTGTTTTGGGGGAATCAAAACTATGTGGATTCTTGCCTGCACAGGGGTCGGCACCCCTACTTGCATTGCACAACTATCCCTTTGGAAGAGAGTCTCCTTCTCTGTACCAGGAAGAGGAGGATAACTAAATCTCTAGAATTTATCAGTGGAGGAAGCATGGACTTACATCTACATAATAACCATACCTCGGTTTCTTGCACTTTGCCTAATAACCGCCCACAACTGGTTTTCCCTCCATTCTCACATCATCTTTTGTCTTTGGCTGGAGATGCTGTTTAAGGTGGTGGCTTGGGCCACTTTGGGGAGTTATTCAGTTTTCCTGGATACCTATCATGTATATAGGAGGTATACATGTTACTAAGTTTCTGTTTGCTTCTCTCCTGTCTTCTATTACAGGAGGAGTCTCAGCCAAGAACCTAGAAGAGTAGAGAGAAAATGATTTTTCCTCCCCTACAGTCCCAATGTTTTAGAGGTTAATGCGACCTGGGAGGAGTTAAGTTTTCCAAGTAGCCCACTCAAACCCCCTCAACACACTCCAGACTCAAAGTGGGCCAGACTATATCACTTGAACTTTATCAGAAAGTAAATGAACTTTCTTCGAAGTTATACGCACATTTGCGTGCATGTGCTTCCTGGTTGAAGGGTGGGAACATACCCCCAACATTCCTTCTTCTCAAACATGAACAGATACTTGGATTCCTCCAGCATGGCGGACAAAAGGCTAAATGGATGAATGAATGGATGAGTATACGAATACTATGCATTGTGGGACATACCATCGTTCAAGGCAGGTGAGACGCTTCCTCCTTTCTGAGAGTCAGATCATAGTCAAGGAAAAGGTCAAGAGTATACAATAGGATATTTGAGAAGGAAAGATAGAACTGGCAGGGAGAGAGCAGAGCCAGGAAAATGCGGAAAAGGAGGGTGGCTGGATAACTAAGGCCCACCTTTTAGGTTTCCCATGGCTTTCCTATAACTACTCAATTCCTGACCTGTAGAGGAGTAGCTCTTCAAAGAGCCGAGAAAAATTTTTTTAAATATGAAGCTGAGTTCATTCCAACTGTAAAACATTCTGCTCCTCTGGTCCTCAGCCCTGGGCACAAGTAGAAATGTACGTGCCAGGTTGGAAGTGTAAAGGAAAGTTCAGCTGGCTTGAGCCTTCACATTAAGTCTATCTACATAGATGAGTAACAGAGTCAAGAGAGGTTGCCTTTAAAATGTTTAACCATGGTAAGTCACCTCCACAGAGACCTCAAGGACATAAGGACGCCGTAGCCACTAGAAAGTACTTTAAGGTCACATCTTGGCGTTGGATCTTTCCTTGGAACAAGTGGACAATAAAAGTCAACATTGACTAATATTCCTTGAGTCCCCAAAGAGCCTGGGCCTGAAGAACCCAAAGGTAGTCCTTAAAATATCTGTCCTTGAATATTTATGGGGCTCTGACAATGGGCTCCATGACATATGGAGGCGAGAGATGAACAAGCTAGGCTCCCTTCTTCATTATAGTTTAGTACGGCAGACAGACAATGACAAAAATAATTGTGATTCAGTGAAGGAAGAACTATAAGACAGCATAGTTTGTGGGACTGAGGGAGTACAGAGGAGAATGTGGCCACCTCTCCTTGTTTATGGGAGAGAAGCTTTTGAAACGAATCTTGATGGCTGAACAGAAATTCTCCAGAAAGAGGGTGTAAAAGATACCTCTGGGTTGATTCACCAGCCAGAAGGAGCATGTTATATAAAAAGATATGGGGAGAACAAGAAATGAAAGCAGGATTTGGGCAGCTACTTGCACACCCATGTTCACAACAGTGTTCGTCACAGCAGTCAAAAGATGGAAACTTCCCAGGAGTCCACTGACAGATGTTGGAATAAACAAAATGTGGTATGAACATACAATGGAATATTAATTAGCCTTAAAAAAGAATGAAATTCTGGGGCACCTGGGTGGCTCAGTCGGTTAAGCGCCTGACTCTTGATTTTGGCTCAGGTCATGATCTCACAGTTCATGGGATCAAGCCCTGTGTTGGGCTCTGCATTGACAGCACAGAGCCTGCTTGGGATTCTCTCTCTCTCTCTCTCTCTCTCTCTCTCTCTCTCTCCCTCTCGGCCCCTGCTTCCCATCTCTCAAAATAAAAACATTAAAAAAAGGGAAGTAAATTCTGACACATGCTATAACATGGATGAATCTTGAAGACATTATGCCACGTGAAAAAAACCAGACACAGAAGAACACACATTGCATGATTCCACTAATATGAGGTACCAAGAATAATCAATATATAGAGACAGAAGGTGGCATGGTGGTTACCAGGGATTGGAGGAGGAGAGGGAGGTGGGGGGATCATTGTTTGTTTTTGGTTTTTTTTTTTTTTGTTTTTTTTAGCAAGAAGGCTTTATTTTTTTTTTTCAACGTTTATTTATTTTTGGGACAGAGAGAGACAGAGCATGAACGGGGGAGGGGCAGAGAGAGAGGGAGACACAGAATCGGAAACAGGCTCCAGGCTCCGAGCCATCAGCCCAGAGCCTGACGCGGGGCTCGAACTCACGGACCACGAGATCGTGACCTGGCTGAAGTCGGACGCTTAACCGACTGAGCCACCCAGGCGCCCCTGGGGGATCATTGTTTAATGAGGACAGAGTTTGAGTTTGGGATGATGCAATGTTCTGGAGATGGACGGTGGTGAGGGTTCTACAATAATGTAAATGTACTTAATATCACTGAACTGCACACTTTAAAGTCGCTAAAATGGTAACTTCTACGTTATCTAGGCGTTACTACAGTTTTTTTTTAATTGACAAGAGAAAAAGATGTGGGAAAAGGAGTGATCTTGGTGTATTTGGAGAAAGGCAACACATAGGTGTGACTGAAGCTTCAGGTGGGATGAGAGACTGATGAGCCAAGATTAGTCCAGGTAATGGAAAGTTCTGTACCCGAGTAGATGGGACTCCACATCAGGGGAACAGAAAGTACACAGAGCTGGGAAGCAGGAAAGTACCACGGTGTTTTAGGAAAGTTCTAGCTGTCGCAGAAGAAGGACCAGAAGTGAAAGGCTAACTAAGAGGCACTGCAGGGGTCTCTATGAGATCGGAGGGGAGCAGAAACTTGCCATGGAAACAAAGAGGGAGTCAGAAGATGAAGTCGAAGTGATGAAAACGTACATCTTTGGAACTGAGCGTGAGGCTGAAGGAGAATGGGAAGCTGAGGACGTTCCTGAAGCTTCTGGTCTGAGATGGAGAGGGCAGTGGGACCAGCCACCAACTTAAGGATTTCAGGAAGGAAGGGTATTTTATGGGGAAGAATACAAATTTGCTTTGAGGCATATTTAAGTTTAAAATGCACATGTGTACAATGCCATGTGATTATACAGTGTCTTTTATTTGTCTCCATTCCTTTCACTGCGCCCTTGTCTCTCCAGCTAGCTGTTTAAACACACAGTTCGGGTGCATTCGTTCATTCATTCATGCAGCGTTCATGGAGCCCATCCACATCACTTGTAGCACTTCTTTGATCTTCAACTCAAAGTGTCAAGAACAAAAGTGAAGCTAGGAGTGGAACACAGGTGTTCTGCTCGTCCTTTTCATTCTACAATAACTTCTGCCCCCAAAAGAAAATGAGGCAAGTGGGTAACAAGTCTCTCTCTATGCTTGCATTTCTTTTAAAAAGGATGATAAAAGAATGGTAGGAAACCTTTGAGGGTTAGGGCTAAGTTCATTATGATTGTCATTATTGTGTAACAGGCATATACGTAAGTCAAAACTTAACAAATTAGACATTTTAAATGTGTGCAGTTCAGGGGCGCCTGGGTGGCTCAGTCGGTTAAGCGGCCGACTTCGGCTCAGGTCACGATCTCGCGGTCCGTGAGTTCGAGCCCCGCGTCGGGCTCTGGGCTGACGGCTCGGAGCCTGGAGCCTGTTTCCGATTCTGTGCCTCCCTCTCTCTCTGCCCCTCCCCCATTCATGCTCTGTCTCTCTCTGTCCCAAAAATAAATAAACGTTGAAAAAATTAAAAAATAAATGAATAAAATAAATGTGTGCAGTTCGTTGTCCGATAATTATACCTCAGTCAAGCTGTTTTATAAGAGTTTGGGTCAATAACAACAAAGTGACTTTTGAGAAGGTGTCAGTGGTTGACAACAAATAATTTTGTTATGAAAAACAAACAAAAGTGTGTCTTTTTGTGTTTTCTTTCATTTCTTTTCTTACTGCTTTAACTTGTTTCCCATTTTTTTTATTTACCACTTTTTTCCCTCCTGTCTTTTCCAGAACTGCTTTGGTTCACCTAGAGCAATTCTATTTGTTTATTTGTGTGTTTCAGGTATAATCTATATAGGTCGAATTTACCCTTTTTAGTGTACGTTCCATTGTGTTTGGACAAGCACACACACATGTGACCCACCACCCCAATCAAGATAGAGAACATGTCCATCCCTTCCAAATTCCCTTGTGCCCCCTGGAAGTCAATTCCCTCCCCTTGGCTAGCTTCTGGAAACCACCATTGTATTTTCTTTCTGTACTGTTTCGCCTTTTCTGGAAGGTCATATAAATGGAAATATACAGCATGTAGCCTTTGGAGTTGGCTTCTTTCGCTTGGCACAGGGTTTCTCAATCTCAGCACTTTGATGTTGGGACTGGATCCCTTTGTTGTGGAGGCTGCCCTGTGCACCATGTTTAGTAGCATCCAGGCCTCTGCCCACTAGATGGCATCTTTATCCAGTGGCGCCTCCCTCCCTAAATGCCACAACCAAAACTGTCTTCAGATATGGCCAAATGTCCCTTGTGGGGGGCAGAATCGCCCCTGGGTGAGGACCGCTGACCTAGCGCAATGCATCTGAGATGGCACGTGCTGGTTCCTGTATCAGTTTGATTCTGGTTACTCACACAGTTGTAACTCCTACGCTACGGCCCCAACTGCTTTCAATCTGAAACAGCAGCACTGGCCAAAATATCTACTGTCACTGGACTTCCCATGAAGTAACCACACTCAGGTGTTGACAGCTGAGAAGGTGGCAGAGCTTCAGTGACCGTGAGGGGCAGTGTCCTTCCTCCTGGGTGGGATGGGCTTCTTGGTCTATCTCTCGGCGTCTCATGTACAAAGCAGGGATTATAACACTAACAGGACGGTTGGCACTGCTACGGGGAAGAGCCAGGAAATGCAGGAAGAAGGCGAGTCCAGCCTTCTGCAAGTGGCTGGGCGGGCACAGCCATCTTACCACTCTGGTTTCCACTGTTGGCTTGTTGGCTCAGCTGTGCATACTTCTTGCCGTCTGTCCACTAACGGCCTGCACCCACTTAATTGCGTGTGACCACACATCTGCTGTGTGGTGAGCAGCAGTCATTGCGCTTAAGGGGTGGCGGAGGGCTCTCAGCAGGGAAATGTTCTCCAACATTCTGGAGCAGGGAATGGCGAGCTAAAAATGCCCTGAGCTTGGCCAGACATAGTGCATTTGGGATTCGTGCTGATTGCACGGAGACACTGAAGTTTTTGTTTGGAACAAAAACCCGTTAAGGGGAAGCATTAGAAGACTGGGCCTTTGCATTTTTGTTTGGAAAAAACACTGTTTATAATAATAACAATCACATGATCTTGCAAAGCCACATTTGTTGACTGATTAAGTAAATAAGTGAATAAATTTAGTATACAGCTGACCACAGGCAAAATGGGGAAAGAGGTAAAGCTGGTGATGGGTACTTCCAGACTCTTTTCAGGAGCCCTTTTCTTGCAAACTTTAACAAACTCCACAAATATTGAGTGAGCAGCTCCCTTGCTGTAGGTTCTGTGCTGGGTGGTAAGAGGAAGGAATGGGGTACGTACACCAAATCATCACATCGTAAACTTTAAATATTATAATTATGTCTATTCTATCCTGATAAAGTAGTGGGGGGTGGGGGAAAGAATGCAGGAAAGATAAAACACAGGCTTCCCCCTCAAGTAGCTCACAGTTGTGTCATGTGGACAGCTGGGAACAGCTGGATCGCCGTGCCGCTGGACGGACACTACAGGCACAGGGGATCTCCTGCTCTTTGCCATCATGCTCTGCTGTCTCAGGTCACACGGCTGAGACTTTTAACTCTCAGATGCTGAATCCCAGATTCGTTCAGTCAACAAATATTACGTGTCACTTACCATTCTAGGTATTGGGTATATAGCAGTGAACAACAACAACAAAAAAGCAAAACAAACAAACAAAAAAGATAAAATGTGTCTTCAGGAGTCTTATAGTCTAGTGGGGAGAGGCCCATAACACCAAATTGCACAACTGAATAAGTAAATTACACGGTAGATTGTACAGAGAAACAAAGGCAAGCGAGAGACGTAGGAGGACTGGGCTGTACTGCTACCCACCAGGGCAGTAAGGGAAGGCCTCCTACTCGAACAAATTCTATGGAGAGTGGGAAGATCAGATATCTCTGGAAAAAGCATCCCAGACAGAGAAACCGACAAGTTGAAAGATCCTGTGGTGAAAGCATGCCATTGGAGTGGCATTAAGGGGACCAGTTTACGTGCAGTGGTGAAATGGCAGCAGGGGACAAGGTCTGGGTGTGGGGCATCAGATGAGGAAGGTCTTGTAGGCTACAGTGAAGGATTTACCTTTCATTCCATGTGTGATGATATGTGCTGTGGTCTGAGTGCTTTTGCCCCCCCCAAATTCATACGTTGAAATCCTGATGCCCAATATGATATCGGGAGGTGGGGCCTTTGGGACATGACTGTCCCATGAGAGCAGAGACCTCATCAATGGGATTGGTGTCCTTGTAAAAGAGACCCCATAGAGTCTCCTCAGAGACTCCCCACCTCTTCTACCACATGAGGATACAATAAGAAGCTTGTGACCCAGAAGAGGGTCCTCCTCTGACTATGGCTAGCACCCTGATATTCCACTCCCAGCTGTCAGAACTTTGAGAAATACTTTTCTGGGGTTTATAAACCATGCGGTCTGTAATATTTGTTACAGCAGCCTAAAGAGACTAAGGCAGTAAGCTACTGAAACATCTGGAGCGGAGGAATGGCATGCTATGACTTTTGTTAACAGGAACTCACTCTGGCTGCTGCATCGAGAATAGACTGCAGGAGGAGAAGTAGATGAAGTTAGGATGCTCTTAAAGTAATTCAGAGGTGATGGATGGTGGCTTTGACCATGGGAGGGGACCAGAAGCAACTGGATTCTATATATATTTTTAAGTAGTGCCATTGGATTTGTTGGCAGATGTAAGTTGGGAAAGAAAGAGAAGAATCAAAGTTGATGCCAAGATCTTTGGTCTGAGCAACTGGAAAAACAGAATTTCCATTTACTGAGAAGGGGAAAACCAGAGGAGAAGAAAGAGAGGAGGGTCAGGAGTTTCATTTTGGACACATGAAAGTTGTGAAGCTATCAGCGATACGAGAAGTAATGTCAAATGGACAGTTGGCTGTAAGAGTCTGATGTTCAGAGGAAAGGTCTAGGCTGCAGGTGCCAAACTGAGAGTCCTCAGGGCACAGGTCGTGGGAGTGTGGGTGAGGCTTCTAGGAAGGAAGTACAGACAAGAGGAAAGACAAGCTCTGTGCACGCAACGCAGGAGCACGCCAACATCTGGAGTTTGGGGAGACGGAGAAGGAGCAGTCAGGGAGAGAAGACAAATTCTCTTGGAATTGGAGAGAAGAAAGGGATTCAAGAAAGAGGGGGTGAATGATGATGAATGGGGATGATGAAGAGGGATGATGGCAGGCCAAGCAAGGTGGGCTCTGGAAATTGACCTTTGCATTTTGCATCACTAAGGTCATTGTCAACTTGATAAGAGCAATTTGTGGAGCAATCCTGAATGGAGATGGTTCAGGAAGAATAGGGGGGTGGGGAGCCAGGCTGGCTCCATCAGTAGAGGGTGTGACTCTTGATCTTAGGGTCATGAGGTCGAGTCTCATGTTGGGACAGAGACAGACAACACTTGAGGGAAGTTCTGCTATGAAAGGATAAGAGAGACATGGGGTAGAGGTCAGAAGGAGATGTGTGAAAAGAGAGAGTTTGTTTAGAAGATGAAAGAAATTCTTGCATATATGTACACTGGTAAGATAACCCATGGAGGAGGGACACCAATGATGAATTTGAAAACTGAATTTGTGAAGCCCTGATCTTAAGGCCGTACAATGGCATAATCCAAAATAATTATGTAGATTATGTAGCAACACAGAAATACTTATGGTCTAATGCTCTGTGGGTAAAAAAAAGAAGTAACAAAATGGAATGCACATATAAATGCAAATGGGTAAAATACAAGCGCTTGAATAAAGATGCAAGGAAAACACGCAGTGTGGGAATAGTTGCTTTGAAAGCAGCAATTATGGGAATTATGGGTAATATTTTTTTCTCCTTCAATTTCTAATCATTCTGTAACACGGCTTTGTTGGTATTACACAAAATTTTTTTAATGAATTGAATCAGTGTTTGCAACCTTGCACCATACGAACATGATAATTGGCATGGAGACATTCTGTGGATGAAATTTATAATGAATTTTTCGGTGGATTCTTTGATTTGTTCATTCGGTGAGTGTTTATTGAACACCTGCTATGTTCGGGTACCCAGGATAAAGTGGTGAAAAAGGCAGTTGCAGGTCCCAATCCTCGAGATCATTCAAGTTATCGGAAAGCAAAGGGAACAACAGCCCAGTCAGGCTTAAAGGAGGGAGAGTGGGAGAGCCAGGACCACATTCACTCCCTGAAAAAAAAAAACACTTCTCATTCACAGCAGCTGTGCTGCTCACACTTGCCCTTCAGTTACAGGAAACCCTGACCCAGAACTGGAAAGTCACCAACCACCACCTTTCACAGGGACCACTGCAACGACTGGTCTCCCTTCCTTCTTGGCTTCTCCCTACTGTCCAGATCTATGTTGCTGCTATGACTCTACAGGGTTGGCCTGCCTTGGCTGTGAGTCTTGGGTTGGCATCCCCCACACTTGCAGCTACAATGCAGCTTTGTGTGCACATGGAAAATTCCTTTCCCAAGGCTGTGCCCAATGCCAAAGTTTGCGTACTCAACTACAATGCTAAATCGCCTCCAGATCCCCAGGCTATATCATCTCCAGGGGCCATTCATCAGTACTCCTACCTTATAACAACAGCAGTCCTTGGAAAACAACATGGGAGCACGAAATAGCACACGGGTCATGATGGCTTTTAGATACTGCCTAAACTCAGTCTGGGGACCACGCAATAGGAGACGGCAGTCTTTGGTACTCAAAGGCACTAGAAAAGGTACTAGAAACCTTGGGAAAAAACACTTGTTCAAGTCTTTTATGGAAAATAATAAATAGTGCCAAGATGAGAATAACATACTGTTCATGTATATTGAGAGGCAACATGGCAGGGGAAGCACATGGCCTTTGGTGTTAGATGGGCCCGTCCTAACATCTTGACCTAATTGCTTTCTTGCTGTGCTAGCTAGGGTCAGAAACAAAACCTCCGTGCACCTCAGTAACATGTAAATTAGAATAATGTTATTGTTTTCAGAAATAAAGGAATTAAGCATAAGGTAGGTGACATATTGGAGATCCTTAATCAAAGATAATTAGGTTATTTCTCCTACCCTCTTATGGTGTTGTGGTGGTAACAGTGTGAGTACACGCTTGTGCCTGCATGTGCATGTGTGTGCTGAGTGTGTGGTCCCAGCTTGAACCCAGGAACAAGTATGTTGAAAGGTGTTTGGGTGAAAGGAGAATGAGATGTCAGTTCAGTCAGATGTCCCCAGATGGGCAAAGGGGGAGTTAGCCTGGGACACTGTTTCCTGACCTGGTCCCGGAGATGTGAGCTGGAGGAGGTGCTGTAGAAAGACACCAAACAAGGTATTTTTATGAAGGGCTATGTGACAAGGAGAACTGAAGAGTGGACAGGACAAATCCCACTTCTGAGGGGGCTAGCGAGGTGCCATTGCATGGAGGTCTCAGAAGTGTTCAATACCCCATTACACACCAAGCATCTGGAGACTTGGGATGGCAGAAGGCAGCAGTTGGGGCAGGGGAGCATTCTCAGGGAGAAATCCACCCCTTCTCAATGGCTTTTGGACATCAGTGAGAAAGGGTGGGCAGTTTTTCTTAAGTTCACCTGAGATACCCACAGGGAGGCAGGGAAATTGCATCCTGTTGAGGGACACAGGAATCTTGCTTTACTAAGTAGGGGTAATAGGCAGGCTATGGCTGTAAATGTGCTCCAGGAGCTGGTCCTGGGCCTCGTTACCCTGGATTCATTCCTTGCCTTTCTCTGCTCTGCTCTGTGTTGCCAGGGGTTGCCCTTGTAGGGTCTATTTGTAAGGCCCCTTATTATGGACTGAATGTTTGTGTCCCCCTCAAATTTATATGTTGGCATTCTAACCTCCAAGGTGATGGTATTTGGAGGTGGGGCCTTGTGAATGGGACTAGTGCCCTTATAAAAGAGACCCCAGAGAGTTCTCTTGCCCTTTCCACCTGTGAGGGCACAGGGAGAAGACAGCGTCTATGAACCAGGAAGTGGGCTCTCAACAGACTCCAGATCTGTTGGTGCCTTGATCTTGGACTTCCCAGCCTTCAGAATGGTGAGAAATAAATGTTTGTTGTTTAATCCACCCAGTCTATGGTATTTTTGTTACAGCAGCCCAAACCAACTAAGATCCCCTGTAGCAGTGAGCTTGTGGCCAGGTTCACCCAAAGAGAGGCATTAGCAGGAAGTGGAGGGTTGAGTGGAGAGAAGAAGGCAGTGACTAGGGAACTTCTTTGGCAATGACTCTGTCTTTTCTCTTACTCCAGCTCATGCCAAACAAGACCTTCATAGCTCTGGCTTGTACCAGGTCACCCTGTTTCCGGGGCTTCATAACGTGGCCTCGTCTCTTGCCTCCCCAGCCTTGAGGTAGCAGTGACTTCCTGTGGTTGCTCATCCCTGGGCTGCCTCATTATCCCCTGTTTGGTTCACCCTTCCTCCATCACCGGTATAACCGATTCCCTCTGTTGTTGAATCTGGACACGGTTCCTGTTTTCCTGTTTAGACTCTGTGACTACCCCACCATCTTTCCCATAGGCTGGGGAGGCCTAAAGATATAGAAGAGTATATGTCTTTTATATGAAGAGGACATCGTAAAATTTTATGAGATGCTAAAAATGACGCCCAGTTGAGTTATTTGAGTCTTACTAATCCAAGCATCTCTCTACCCCAGCACCCCCAGGAAATAGCAGGCTTGTTCCAAAAACCCAATAAGATGATTCTCTGGTCTTTCTTCCCTCAGCTTGAGCTCATATAGACCGACTTGCATGATTTGCATCCTACTGAGGTTAGGGCATTTGATTCCATTTCAGATTTACTTCCTTCTGTGGGTAGACAGTTACAGTAATGGCTCCCAGTGGAGCCAGGGTTCCCTCCCTACATCCACACCC
This sequence comes from Acinonyx jubatus, assembly GCF_027475565.1. Taxonomy (NCBI): domain Eukaryota; kingdom Metazoa; phylum Chordata; class Mammalia; order Carnivora; family Felidae; genus Acinonyx; species Acinonyx jubatus. The sequence continues at coordinate 180,799,546 of NC_069382.1, forward strand.
TGGTGTCATCCCCTCCCACACTGACTCGGAGCTTGGCCATGCAACTTGCTTTTGCTGATGGGACAGCAAACGTAACACAAGCAGAGTCTGGAAAAATGATTGTGCATTGAGCCTTTTCCTCTCTCTTGCTGCTTTTGGAACCCAGCCACCATGTGACGAAGCTGAGACCGATCTCTGGGGATGCAGGGCCCAGCTAACAAGCAGTAGCAATTGCTAGAAAAGTAAGTACGGCCATCTTAGACTACCAACCCCATTTTGAGCTGCCAAATGACTGTAGCCAGATGCCCCTAGGGGAGATGAGCAGAAGAATCACCCAACTGAGCCTAGACCAAACTGCTGACCTCCGGAACCATGAGTAAATAAAACAATGGTTGTTCGTAGCCCCTGAGGTTGGGGTGGTATGTTACGCAGCAAAGGCTAACTTGTGCAATCCCCTTTCTGCCGTTGGTTTTTTTCTACCAACACGCCAATACTTTCTTCCAGTTAAGCAACTCTTCTGGAACCCTCTGGCCCTCACAGGCACCTCAGCTTACCAAAAGCAAACTCTCCCTCCACCGATGGCCATCCCTGCACTGCTTCCCCTCAAGAGTTAAGCCCTAACTTCACCGCATGCAAAATTTCCTTTCAAAAAAAAATTTTTTTTTTTGGAAAAAAATGTGGTTTTGCTTCCAAATGATGTTCCAAAGCTCTCTGGCTCACCAAGGAGTAATCCCTCGGCTGGAAAACGCAGCGATGCTGCTATTTTAGTATGGCATCAGGCCTCTGGCTTCTTGATGCTGACACGGCTGCCGATGCTTCTTCACGGAAAACTAAATCAACTGCCTAAGATACAGAGACTTGTCCCACAGGGATATTTCAGAAAAGAGAGGCCCTCGCCTTCTTTCCATTCTGCCTCTTTCTGCCCAACTCCTCAGCCCCCCGGCCAAAGATGGATCTTCTTCCTCTGGAGCAATGAACTTCTAACCTGCTTAAGTGGAGACCCATCTGTTGTCCCTGACCCTCTGGCCTCCCCCCCACACTCGTCCTAATTGTTCTCTGATGAAAGCTGAACGTAAGCCTATGTAACACTGCAAAAATGCACGGCTGGCCGACCAAACATTAACAAGAGAGACAGCTATGAGAAAACAATATGCCTGTTTGCTCGGCCTCCCTTTCTGCCGGCAGACTAATTCTGGAAACTTTCCCACTCTCCGAGGGAAGAGGTGCTTTGCTAATCCTGCCAAGTGTCAAAATGGATGGTGTTTGAACAGCTTCCTTTGGCTGGTGCTATTTTTCAGGCTATCCCTTGATAGAAACTCTTACGGATTCAGTGCAGAAAACACCCCCCGCCCCCTGCGCCTGGATCTGTACAGGGGGGTGGGGGTGAAGGCTGAGGAGGTGTCACTTCTTATGGAACTGGTTACCTTTTCTGGAGCAGTGCTGTTCCCTGGAAGAAGATTAGGTGGGCAGAGGCCACTGAGGAGAAACAGAAGCTCCAGAGGCCACCTCAGGGACTGGAGATGACTCATCAGCCACAAGGAAAGGGAGCAGGGCTTGGAGTAAGACCAGCAGGTTTAGGGCCCAGGCCAGTGGTCTAAATGTCAGCTGAGACCACCCCTTGGGGAATGCGTTCAGGACCCAACATTCCTAGGCCTCACCAGCCGGGGCCAAAGAAGATTTGTGACGGCAGCAACGGATCCGGCATCACTTGTTTCTCTCCCTCTACCCAAAATTCCAGGAGCGCTCCTTTCTGGTCTCATGTCTTCAGGGAAACTCTCCTTGGGCCGTTCCCAGCTAACTCATCCTTGGAATCTGCTGATCTACCTCTCCTTCCTTTGTGGCCCCATCGTGTCCCAGACATTCTCTCACGGAGAACTTTGACACTTGATTACACTTACTTGTCTGCAGGTTTGTCTCCTTTTAATGGACTCTGGCCTCCCAGAGGGAGGGGACACGTCGTATTTACTCCAAGTCCTCAGCTACCTACCCAGTGTGTGCACTCAGTAGGCACTCGGTAAATATCCTCATTTTCCATTTAACTCAGAGAAAGTAGCATCACCCAACAAGTGGGTGCCTGAGCCTGGATTTGGACCCAAGTTGGTCGTAATCTAAAGCCTGGGTCATACACTATTCCACCTGGTCTCCCGTTAGTGATCCCTGCCCATCTCTCTCTCTCTCTCTCTCTCTCTCTCTCTCTCACACACACACACACACACACACACACATGCCTGCACATGCACACATGCCCCAAGACAGGACAGGTAGAATTACAGAGCGTCGGAGATGGAGGGGATCTAAGGCATCATGGAAACCCGCTCAATTATTTAACAAATAAGGAAACTGAGGCCAAAGAAATGAAATCATTTGTGTGAGTTGATATGATTTAAGCCGACGTTAGAATGTAGTCCAGGGCTACTCCTGGTGATAATCGTATTCAACTCGTCAATTTATGTAAGAGCCTCATAGTTTAACTCACAGCCTCATGGAAGATACATAGGCAAGCGATACACAGTTCCTGCCTGCTGAGAGATTTCAGTGCCGTCGGGAGAGAAATACAAGCATAGCTATAAATCCAGGGTAGGACATGAAGAATTCAAAGAGGTTCAGGCCCTCGGAGAAGGGAGAGCCCACATCGACGGAGCAGAGGCAGGAAAGCCTCACACAGGAGATGATACACCGAGATGCACCTTGTGAAAGAGGCTAGATGGTGGGAAAGCCCAGGCCAGGGCACAGCGCATGCGTCAGCGTGGAGGTGGGAAGGCGTGTCCTGTGTATCAGAAGAATGGTAACTCTCCGATCTGCCCCAGGTGTGGGCTCTGCTTAAAGGGGCAGAATGGAGGTGGGGCTGCAGGGGGTGGGGGGACAGGGCGTGCTTTGGGGTGATGAGAGCAGGTAGGATACAAAAACCTCTTCACCTCGTGTCTCAGAGGAGAGATGATGCTGACAAGCCCATCTGGGGCAAGGAGCGAAAGGGACAGAGACCTGGGGTTTATAGAACAGTAAGAGAAAAAGAAAAGCTAAGTAATTTGGACCTGATGAGAACAGAGTTCTTTAGGCTGCAAGAGAGGGAAAGGGGGATCCCGCTCTAAGCACTCACAGGCTTTTCCCTTCTGGTTCCCACTCTCCCAGGTCTACCCTAGATATCCGTCTGCCTGTAGGAGGAGGCACAGTTGCACAGGGGTTGGGTGGGGGGGTGGTAGTGGGGTGGGGAAACCTGTGCGTGCAGATTCACATTGACTTGGGAAGGAATTCTAAGAGAGACACGCAGGTAATGGTTCGTTTGGGTCATTCAAAATAGGATTCTGCAGAAAGTTCTAACCTTTAGCAGCCAGACTATTATCTTGAGAAGGGATTTTCCAAATTCTTCCTCCTCCCTCAGTATCTCCAGACAAAGCCTAGAGCTCAGAGTCCTTTCCTTTGCAGAGTAAGATACCAAAGCCGGTTGGTTCGGGCCTACAAGAGTTAGAAAGGAGGAAATCGAAGTAAAGGGAGAGCCCACCCTTTTTCTGTACCTGAAAATCTTTTTAAAAGAGGAGGAAGGGGACAGAGTGTGAATAGCCAAGCAGTCAGCACAATGGCCCTGCTGTTCCCATCCCTAGGCCTGAAGACGGAGGGGGTGTGAGAGAGGTGTCACCCTTGGGACTGGGTGGAAACCGCTTCAGAAGGCACCCCACTAGGACCCAGGGCACAGCCACAGAAAAGGAGCTTCATGTGGTCAGCCTGGGGGAAGCCTGAAGTTCAGCTTCCCTGGGCACATCCTCAGTCCCATGGGGGGCAGACGCCAAGGTGGGAGACGATGGGCCCCCCAACGGGGCTGCTGTTGTGATACAGCCATGTCTGAGGAGTGGACCTCGGGGGAAACAGACTGGAGAACCAATGGAAAGAGCTTAGGGTGGCTGCCCAGCTGAGGCTTAGGCACCAATCTGTCACCAGAACATTGCCTGGGCTGGAAGAGCAAGCCACACTTTCAGTACTGGAGTCCAGGAGGTCAAGTATGACCCAGGCAAAACAAAAAACAAACAAACAAAAAAAACCTTCTCCTGAAGACCAGTGCACAGCGCACATCCCAGGACTTCTGTGGAACCAAAGAACCCACTGCCCCCCTGGTGCCATGAAAGGCAAAAGCTTCCTCGCTCGGTATTCCCAAGCCTCTAGGGTGGGGGACAGCAGGGGCAGGGACTAGCAGAGACACTGAGTGTTTTTCCTAAAGACGGAGCATTATCGGAAGGGTTTTAAATATCAGCTCAGAATTTAACTGGATTGGACGTTTAGCTTTTCCTTCCCATCCCACTAACTAGTGGGTGGGGTTCAGAGGAGAAAGACCAGATTACTTCTAAGCAAAATAATGATCCTCTATTTTCCCTTCACATCCGATACGTGCTGGGTTAGATATATTTGTGCAACCGGCTCCTTTGAGTTCTTGGGACACCAGAGGCCAGGCCCGAGCTGGACTCCTATGGCCTGGGGACGGGCCCCTGGTGGGTGAGCCCCTGAGGAACCGCCCCGGGGCTGTTCTCACCACCCCCGGGGCCTTCCTGGCGGAGCCGAAAGTCACCCCACTCCTGTCCTGCGGAGTGGAAAGCAGCCTGAGCACGAGGACGGGGCTCCGCTGCACCCGGGGAGCCAGCCTGGAGAGGCTTGGCCGGGGGTGGGGAGAAGGAGTCACGCGATAGTGGGAGCTAATAGGGAGAAGCAACTGGAAGGAACGTAAGACGCTAACAAGAGCAATGGGCAGAGAAGCGCGGGCCTGACGTCCAGGAGAGGACCCGGTACCTGGCAGGGCCCTTGCCCACCGTGCCCAGAGTGGGGGAGAGGGCCCACGGCAGTGTTGGGAAGCCAGAGTGCCCGGTGGGGCTAGGGTGAAAACCAGTGGGGGCAAATCTGCAGTCTGAGGGTCCAGGAACCGAGAGGGGCCCAGGGAAAGAGGAGAAGAGAAGGAGAGGCACTAGGGCTCTCATTTACTGGGCGCTCGCCCCGCGCAGAGTTCAGGCCCAGGGCCAGGGTGGCCGTTCCCAGGGGTGTGAGGCCCAGGAGGGAAGCCCCGGGCCTTGGGGGAGGGGGGGGGGGGGAAACACAACACAGGTCCCGGGACAGGGCTCTGGCAGTGTGGCCGCCGGGGGGGAGGGGGGGGGTTCCCCTGCGACCCCCTTCCCTGGAAGCCGCGGGGCCCTGGGCGGGGGGGGCAGGCCTGCGAGCCGAGGCGGCGTCTATCCGCGGGGCGCTGCTGCCCCCTCCTGGGGACGCTCCGCGGGCCCCTGCGGCTCTGAAGCGGCTGCGGGTGCCCTCGGGGCCGGGGCGCCGGGCGCTTCAGCGCCGATCCCGCTCGGGTGTCGGGCTCCGCGCTGGGCCTGGGCCGCAGCCGCCTTCACAACCGCTCGCGGCCACCCTCCCTCTTGGGGCCGCATCCCCGTGTCTTCCCAGCGGGTCCACCGCGTCGCCCGCCCCTCGGTGGGGCGTGGGGATCGAGGGGGGGCTCGGTGGGCCGGTTAAGGCCCCCCCCCTCCCCGCCCCCGTCGGTTTCCGCTGGTCCTTAAGCTCCCGGGGCCTCAGGTGCTCACGGGTGAAAAGGGCCGCAGTGAGGACACTGGCGCAGGCTTGGCTCCGTGCCCGGCGCAAGGGTGGGTGCCCCCAAGCAGGAGTCATTATTGCCCTTCTCCGTCTCCCGCCCTCCTCTGTCCACAGACACTCACACTGGAGGCTGTCCCCACTGGTTTTCAGCCTAGCGCCACCGGGCACTCGGGCTTCCCAACACCGCTGTGGGCCCTCTCCCCCACTCTGGGCACAGTGGGCAAGGGCCCTGCCAGGTACCGGGTTCTCTCCTGGACATCAGGCCCGCGTTTCTCTGCCCAGATCTCTTTCTGGCATCTTAATTCCCTTCCAGTTGCTTCTCCTCGTTAGCTCCCACTACTGCGCGACTCCCTCCTCCCCTTCACAACAACCTCTCCTGGTCCCTGTTTCTCCAGAACACTCTGCCTGCTAACCTCATCGCCACCCTGAGTTACCAAGTCCCTGAGGTTAACCCTGAGGTCCCCGGTGACCTCCTCGTCCCACAACCCAAAGCCCAGTGCTCAGACCCCGTTTGAAGGCTCCGCAGCATTGAGCGCTGCTGACCATGCTTTCCTACCAATTTTCTCTCCCTTGAATTTCCTGGGAGCTCCCTCTGCTTTTCTTATGACCTTGAACCCAGTCTACCTCAATTGCCTTGCTGGCCACATTTCGTTCGCCAGCAGCAGGGCTTCAACTTGGTTTTCTTTTCTTTTCATCCTTACATACTCACCTAAGAGCTGTGATCCCCACGCACATACCCACCCAGCCCCCCGCGCCCCAGGGCTCCAGCTCTACACCAGTCTGTCTCCAGCTCAGATCCTTGCTCTGGCTCCGTATTTGTCTGTGCAGCCGGGTCCTGGTTGCCTCCATTCAGACGAAGAGAGATACCACCAACTTTGCAAGTCCAAAACTGCATGCTCATCCCCAAAGGGGTCCTTCCACAGAAATCTAGGAGACGTTTTTAACTCCTTCCTCTCTCTTATTCACCCCTCCTACCATCCAATGGGTCCTGCATTCTGTTGATTTCATCGGATTCTACCTTACTGCCTAGAATCCTTTTCTCACTGCCATGGCTCAGTGACAATTTAGTGGGTGCTTATTACGTGCCAGGTACTGCTCTAAGCATTGTGCACGCATGGTCTCATCTAATTCTCTTAACGATCTGGTGGAACTAGGAAGGGACTGAGGCCTTGAGAATTCATTTGCTCGGGGTCATATAGCTAATAAGTGACAAAGACCCCAGAAGGGTCTTGCTGACAGCAGAGTCCTTGATTTTTAGCACTCTCGTGCAACATTACTTCAGGATCGTGTCATTCCTTGCGTAGATCGTCACCTCGTCTCTCTCATTAGTTTTCCTGACTTCAGTCTCCCCCTCCCCACAGTGTAGCTATCTTTCCCTCTCCGCTACTATTCCTCTCATTCAGGTTGCCCTCTGTCATCTCTGCAATTGAATTCCATAGGATCTGTCTTCCTTCTGTCTCTATTTTGCCCCACACCTTAAATCCATTCTCCACACTGAAGCCAGAATTCCCTCCTAAAACGCTAAGTTCGCCACACCACTCTCCTGCTGAAAACCAGCCCCGGCAACTTGGTGAGCTAACAAAGTTGGAAACTTTCAGAGAGTATAAGCACGTAGAAATTTAGGTACGTAACTGAGTTTGCAAGAAAGAAGGGCAAATGGCCCTGCATCAAAAATGAAGACCACCCAGAAACGAGATGGTTAGCACATTAGATGATGCCATGCAGCCCTGGGAGTGGTCGTTAGACCCTGAAAGGTCCCTAATGGTAGGGGCCTGGGTTTTCTCAAGGAATGGAACCAAGTTAAAGTTTGGCCTCCATATTTGGCCCTATGGCCAAATATATGCTTTTCAGCGGCTTTGGCTTTAGCGTTTGGGTATCCAAAAATTCAAACACCTGTTTTGATGGGGTCCTTGTACATCATCAATAATCATGTGATTATATCTGCCAATTTATTCACAGATGTCACCAGTGTTTCCACTTATGTCTTCTCTCTTCTCCAGGATCCAATCCAGGATACCATATTGCATTGAGACTTATTCCATTTTTAGCTACATATCCTTTAATCACCTCTTCATGTGATGATTTTGTAATATCATTTTTCAGACACAAAAGAGAAAGATAATACAGTTTTTTTTCTAACATGGTTAATCGAATTTATTTTCTGTTACTGATCATTAAAACTCTTTCTTTCGGCTTTATCTCTCTTTTTTGGTAATGGCGCCTCAATATTTAGGATTGTCATCAACCTTGGAAAGCCCTTGATGAAATTTCTCTCACGTGTGAGCTGTAAATACACAGTGTGTTTATAATTGCATTCACTGCATTCTCAAGTATATTGTTGATGAAAGAAAGCTTCCATTTTGAATAAGAACGAATCTTCCACTTACATTTTTACATTTCCGATATTAGAAGAACTTCCTGCAGACTAGAAAATTGTAGATGGCTCTATACATCTTAAACCTTGTGTCCCTACCATCCACATATTTTTGGTGTTGAGCATTGTAGGATTTTTTTGTTATGTGCCAGGCAAGGCAGCATGTGGAGGGTAGGAGTCTTTCTGGAAGCCATTCCATAATCTGGTGCACCCAGCAATAACTGAACTATACAAGGAATGACTGCAAACCATCTAATACATCCCATGAAACCCATATGAAATGCAGGCCAAGCCTTTTCCCTTCTCGTCCAGTCTCCAAAGGGCTCCTGGTCATTCCAATGCCACCAACATGAGGAGAAGCTGGAAAAAATTATAGTGAATTGATTTCTTTAATACTAGTTCTGGGGGATTTTATGATATTTGTTTTATTTGTTGAGATTTCTTTCCTTGTCATCAATGTTTACTTTCACTCTTAATTTAGTGTTCATCGTTTGCATTGTTTTTCCCTAAAGAAGAATCGAAATTGCATAAGCTTCAGGCCCTGTGAAAACTGGATCTGCCCTTGACTGAGAGAGTTTACCACTCACAAACACCGGTGAAAAGCTATTAAAAGACAGTCTTCAGGAAGAAGGAAGTGGAATTCAGAAGGAAGAGGTGGGATTCAAGAAGCAATGAAACAAATAAGTGAGTGTTAATTAAATGATAGTAAGAAGAAGAAGCCATTTCTCATCTCTCTGGTACATGACGTAGACACTGTAATGCGGGTGACAAGGTCCTATGTGACCTGGTGTTTTGGCATCAGTTTTATCAGGTACTACTCCCTCTCACCGCCTACTAGGAAACAGTCCTGAGTCTTTGTACGTCTGTCTGTGCTGGTGCCTCCAGACATTCCCACCTTCTGTTCCTTCTCACCGGAACACTCTTCCCCTTCCTTCTTAAGGAAGAGACACCCCCATCCTGGAAGCCTAGATGAGGGGCCCCTCCTGCTAAAACCATACTGTCACAGGTCCTTGCCTTGAGCTCTTTTCTTGTCCACAACCCCCACCAGCCTGTGGTCTCCTGAGGCAGAGACAGAGCCTGGTTCCTTCCTTGCAGGACCTCAGCACCTAGCACAGAACCTGAGGCAAGTAGGCAGTATGTTCCTATTTGCTAAATAAATAGATAAACCGAGAATCGAAACAAAACCTTTTGCTTTTCAGCTCTTACCACTTCAACTCTTGCTAATCGCTCATGATGGTGGTCCACTTACTTCCCTGTCTTAGCAAACACAGCGGAGTGAAAACAGTCCAGTCTCTTTCGGAGGACTGTGCCCTTCCTTTTGTCATCTCAGGGTACAGGCACACCATGGTTGATGCCCTTTCCATATCCCCTCAAGCTACCCCAGAAGTGGCCTCCAGAGAGTTCCACGCTGGCTTAGGGCTTCATGTCTGTCTCAGCCTGAGGACGTTCTCTGGCTGCGGGAGTGTGCTTGGAAGTGTCAGGGAGTTACCCCTCTGGGAGCAAATTCTAACAACCAGGGATGGCTTCCTTGCCTGACAGTGGGACAATCTGAGGCGTATTCCACCCAGTCTCTCAGAGAGTCCTGAGCAGGACTGAGTTCCAGGTGCCCAGAGTCACTTCCCCTCTCCCTCTTGTGCTTCCTGGGCTCGCCTTCTGACTAAACTACTTGCACGCAGTCCTTGTCTCGGGGTCCGCGAGGACACAGGGCGCTTGTTCCCATTGTCAGCTGTCATGGTGCAGTAGTGTAGCTAAAGCAGGTGCAGGGGACTAGATAGAATTTTCGTTTGACCCCACGATGTAGCTCTGGAAGACAGTGGTTTGGAGGAGAAATTCCTGAAATGTGTGCATTTCGACAGAATGAATTTTTCTGCTATGAGTTTCAGGAGATTTCAAAGTTCAAACACTGAAAGGGGAGGGTCTTTCTTTTTTAATGTTTATTAATTTATTTTTGAGAGAGACAGAGAGAGACAGAGAGAGAGCAGGGGAGGGGCAGAGAGAGAGAAGGTGACAGAGAATCCCAAGCAGGCTCCTCACTGTCAACACAGAGCCCGACGCCGGGCTCGATCGCACAAACGCTGAGACCATGACCTGATCCAAAATCAAGAGACTGATGCTCAACTGACTGAGCCACCCAGGCACCCCTGAAAGAGGAGAGTCTTAAAAGTGGGACAGTTTATAGCCCTCTTGAGAGGGAGAAGAGCACTCAAGTATACAAGTAATTCTCCAACCAGAATGTTGGCCAATGTCCTTCATTTAACAGGGACAGCTGAGCAGGGGAGACTGTGGGAGACTCAGGCTGGGGCCCAGCTTCCAGGAAGCTCAAGAAACCTGCTCCCAGTGACTACATACATCCTTACTGTTTGAAAACAATCAGGACCACTTCGGGCATCTCTGTCCTCTGACTCATCACATAGAGGCAGGGCTACTGGAAATAAGCCTCCAAGAAGGGAGGCTGGAATGGTCTGCACCATTGCCTGATTTGCATCTTGCTCATCTAGGAAGGAGAAGATTACTGCCCAGCCCCTCCCAAGGCCCTTCTCAAGTCCCTTCCTGGACTTGGGGGTCAATTGACCAGGAGCAGACAATCCCCTGGGGAGCCACTCCCCTTCGGCAAAGGAACTCAGCCAGGGGCTTGGCAGGTTCTCAGGTTGTAAATCTCCCTGCATTTCACAGGAAGCTTCAGACTCTAAACTGTGGCAATGAAAGAGAAGAGTTTTCAGAGCTGAACAGTTTATAGACAGATACAGAGAAATTGGAAAAGAGAATCCATCTCTGGATTGGGCCGTCTGGAGAGAAGGAGGCCGACTTATGAAGAGGTTTCCAGAGAGGACCGGAGAACGCAGACGGTAAAGCCATCAAGGGGAGATGGTGTGAGAGGTCAGCACAATGAGTGCCCTTGTGCCTTGTTTGGGGACTCTTGTGTTTATATGTTTGTGAGCCCTGTCCCCCGTGCAACCCCAAGCTGGGGTCTGCGAAGAAAAATAACCTGGCTCACAACGGCATTCTTCCAGCCCCACTTGAAAGTTTGAAAAACCCTTGGATAGGAAAATAACCTCAGGGAGCCAAGGCTTTCTGCACTTGGTAAAGCCCTAGACCCAAAATACACATAAGAACACTTCTCTTTGAAACGCCTGCAGTACTCGTATCTGAGTCATCTGAAAACAAATAAAAAGAGACCTAAACAAACAAACCTAATTGTGCACGGAAACATGGCCAGGTTTCCAGCCTGGCTTCCCCTCTGTTTTCATTAGTCAGAAGCCAATATACGCAGCTTTCATGGTATCCAGAACAAGCAAAATATTAAAAACAAATTGCCGAGGTTTCTCCCCTCCCCTCCTCCCTTCACGGTGCTTCGCACAGGCCAAGTTCCTGACTTCTCCCTTGGCTTTCCAACTTCTTTCTTCCAGTCTTGATGGACAACTGCCTGCTTAAGGCTGCCCGTGGTCAACCAGCAGCCCTGTTGACAGGAACATTCGCGAGCATCAGCAAGTACTGGACACCCAGATGAATTCAAGGAAGGAATGTTTGGGGTCTTGAGACATTATTTTGTCTACCGATAGTCAATGCAACTGGTTCGAAAATCAGGCCTGCTAACCCAAAGTCACTTAACATAGGCCTACCCACTGCCCTTTGCTAGCCCCCTGCCACCTGCCTTCCCCTCCCCCCTTTTACTTATTTCACTATGAAGTGGGCATTCCATTGCCATGGGTCTATCTTGTCTTGTTTCCCTAGGATTGTCAAGCTGGCAGAATTCAGGCTGAAGCCGCTGGTGGGGAGAGCGTGTCTGACACGAAGAGCAGAGCTGAGTGCTAAAGAGGAGTAAAACCTCATACCACATCATCTGGGCACCTGGATCCAGCCATGACTGAAGCCCAACTACCCTGGGCTTTTCTGTTATATAAACAGCTAAAAGCCCCCATTTTGCTTAAGCCCCTGTTAGTTGGATGGTTGTATCTTACAACTGAAGGAGTCCTACCACACACACATACCCCTCTTAAAATGCCACCTGAAATTAAATCTTTGCATCTTCCAAGTGGACCAGCACTCTTTTTTTTTTTTTTTTTTTTTTAATTTCTGGGAATGATCTCTCCAAAGGAAGATTTTTTTTGGTGAATTTTCAGGCAAATGTCACAGGGAAGTTCAGAAGACAGTCCACTTTAGCCCTGAATCCTGTGAGAAAAACTGCCTCTGTCTCTTGTAGCGTAGTAAGAGATAAATGAGTTCTCTCACCTAACTCCTATTTGACACAAAGAAGAAAATAATGTAGTAGTTGCTGAGGAATTCCTTTGCACTCCTTGGCTTGTTTTGATGATCAATTCCAGGCATCCTATTCTGTGAGGCCAGGGGGACATCTAAGTGCCAAGATTAGTCTAGATCTATGTGAAAACAATAACAACAAATACTTGCCAAACAAAAACCAATGCTGCACAGACAATATTTGGGGAACAGTTGAACCTGTAGGGCCAATAGGTTTTTTTTTCTTGTTCTATATGCCCTGAGTAGGTAGATGGGGACTCGGCTTCTTATCCCCTCCTAATAACTAACCAGAAAGAGAACTCATGTTAACTCTTTTATTCCAGTTCTCTGGTTAAGGGTGAGGGGATGACGTACAGGATGGAACAGCAGCCCGAGAAACTGGGCTAAGGGATTAGAAGGGCAAACGTATTTTAAGTCATTAGTTTTGACATTAGCAACTATCCTTCTCAAAGGCGTTCCATCATGTCTTGGTTCAAATGTCACTTCCTCCAGGAAGCCTTCCTGCATGCTTCCATTGGAAAGTATCGCTCCTTTCTCTTGCCCCTTCACAAAATTCAAAATTCTTGGTACTAGAAGTAGTTGTTAGAAGATAGAGATTATTTTTACTCACAAAAGTCTTTCTGGGGAGAACACCAGAATAAATAATTCAGTAAGCCCTTTGGGACGCGGTCAGGGATACGATCTAGAAGTACATGGTCAACTAGCACAAGATCTGGTCCCTACCCTGACTTCTATACTGAGTGGGGCTAGTTTTGAAAATAGAAGAAATATTTTGATGTGGGGGAGACAGAGACAGCTGTGTTTGCGTGACAAGAGGGAAGGAGGCTCTTATTCAAGAGAACCTGGGAAGAAGAGGGGAGCCCAGCAGGGGGGCGAGGGGCTGCTCCAGGGAAGTGAAGGGTATCAGATGTTCCTGGAAGTGAGCAATAGAGGACGAAGTTTGAAGAACAGAAACATCCAGGTGGGTTGTTTACGCTGCTGTCTGTGACGGGTACCATGTGTCCCTTTCTTTGTTTCACCTACGAAGCCTCCAGTCACACCTCCGTTGCTCACAAACACATTTGTCTGATGAGGAACTCTGAGGGGGAAGGGCTTCTATGTGCAGGTGGACACAGAGAAAACACCTGCAGACATAAATCCAAAGTTCAAGTTGACTTCGGAGTTCCATTTACCTGCATGCTGTCCCAGTGGAGGACAGAGGTCCTGGAGGGAAGAGGCCATTTTCGCTCGTTTTAAAATCTTCACTCAGATGAATTAATGACCTAACTTGCAGGGAAACATCTGCCACAAATGTTATGGCCTGAGAATCAGATAAACTGTTGTCAGTGACTCAACTCCCGGGGCTCAATATATGTTGTGACCATTACGATCATTATCAGTGGCATGTGAGTGTTAAGGAGGGGCCCAGGCACGGTTCCTAGTTTCTAGAGCTGGAATGGGGCTTTTATTTTAGTTTAGTTGTGAATTATACACAGTTCTAGTAAGCTGAGTCATATCCTTTGGTAATCTTCTCCCACACTGACTCTGGACCGGCCTTGACTAACTTTGACCAATGAGACGTTAGCAAACAGACCCACGGGAAGAGCATCATGGCCAAAGTCCCTCGTAACTGTCGGAACCCGGTGACCACCAGCATGTAAACCAGCCTGGACTAGCTTGCTGAATGATGGGAGATGCGGACCCCAGCCAGGCCAACTCTATCCCTCTGGCTGACATCAAGCCAATTGTCAGGCATCTTGGGGAGGGCATCCTAAGCCATCTAGCCCCAGTGAAGCCAGTCCAGACCAGAAGAACCACCCAGCCTTTCCCCAGAATTGCAAGAAAGATGAAATGTTTGTGCTTTCGGCCACTAAATTTTGGAGTGGTTTATTACCCGGTAGAAACTGACAAATAAACCATTATCACATTTAGTTGGTTAGGAAACCAAGGCTCAGAGAGATGGAGAAAATTGCCTCGAGTCAAACTTGTAGTTAAACAGTTCTAGTTTGAACCTCGTTTGGTCTTACACCAGCCTCTAGTCCCTTACCCCTGTAGTCCTATGGCCTCCTTTCATCTGAAGGAGCTTAGTTTGAAGCCCAGGGCAAGTGCATTCACCGCTGCTGGGGACCCTGATTGGAACAGGTCAGATGGCTGTGCTGACATGAGGCTGAAATGCTGGGTGTTAGTCTAAAACTCCTGACTCCTTGTGGTTTTCAAGCTTGTCTGCACATGAGAATCATCTAGGAGTTTTTTAAAATCCTGATTCCCCGGGCCAAATCAAGTAAGTCCAAGTCTCTGAGGATAAGAGTCAGTATTCATAAAACTTGCCCTTAATTCAATCTATGGCCAAGCCTGAGAGTCCATATCTTCAACCCCTCCAAACAGGTCTGGTGGGGGTTGGAGAAACTGGAGCTCTTTAACCTAGAAGTGTCTCCAAGGAAGTGAGGGCGGGGCCTCCTGAGGAAGAGGAAGAGAGGGACCAGGACGGACGGCATAATTGATTGAACAAATATGCAGTACGGCCAGCCACTGCATTATGAGTCCCTGCCCTCAAGGACTGCAGAAGTGACAGTTATAGAAGCACATAATTGCAACCACACTGTGACAAATACCATGTTTGCATGTTCCCGGTCACAGCAGCAGCCTAGAAGAGCCAGAGTTACTCTTCTCAGCAGGGTCCCAGAAGAGGTGACAAGACACCGCACTGAGTCTTGAGGAAGTCAAGCGGAGGTCTCTGTTCATTAGTGCCGCCAGGAACGCGTGGCTACTCCAGGAGGTGGGTGAAGCAGAGACTAGTCAGCTCTGGAAGCTGGGAGGATGCAGAGGAGAATCTTAACACTGAAAGCAGGAGGCGTAGAGGAGAAATAACGACCCCCGAGACCCCATCCAAGCACTGATCCTATGTATCTCTCAAGAGGCTGGGTTCCCAAGCTTCAGACAGGGCTGGGCCTGCTGGTGGGGGCTAAGTGGCCCCAGTAGGGAGTCAGCTGGCCATTATAATGAGGGTGCTATTTGGACCTCTGTTCCTGGAAATTCCAAGTCCTCGCCCCATAGCAATAGCCGCTGAGCCTTCTGACACTTTCCTTCTCAACTTGCAGTCACAATGAGTCACAACCACTGTTGTTGGTCCCGACACCATCAGCATAACCTGGGGGCTTCCTGAAAATGCAGAATCTTGACATCCACCCAAACTTTCTGAATCAGAATCTACATTTTAACAAGAGCCCCAGATCATCTCTAGGCACATTCAAGTTTGAGAAGCACTGTTCCAGTACCCTCTGGTCCCAAGGGGATGAATACATTCCCGACCAGTTCATGCTTTAGAACACAGAGTGCCCCTTGCAAGTTGATCCAAGACAACCCTGGTTGAGGGGATAGCAGCCAGCAGAAGTTGTCATCCTGGCCACAGGTGAACATAGAGTATATCAGAGGACATAATGCGTATGGAGCAGAACCCAGGGTCACGAGCAGGGAGCTTGCATCAGGAACAAGTGTAGTTTGAGTTCAAGAGTAGAGCTCCGTCCTTGGACCCTTTTACCAGGGAAAGTTTGCGATCCACAAATGTTGGCACAGTCAACAAAGATGCAACTATGGATCTGCCTCCAGCCACCTTGTCCTCTCCCTCTTTTGTGAGGTTCAAGGATTTGTGGGTTGGAAGACGAGACCGGGCTGCCACAGCCTTGCTTTGCCTGGTCTCAGGTGGTCAGAGTCCTGGAAGGCCCAACGGACACCCACACGCGAGCCCTGGGCGCTCAGGGAGAGCTGGCCCAGGGAAGAGCCATCGCTCGCTAAGGCAGATGGAGGTCCCCGGGTACATGCTGATCGCCCTGCCTGCTAATGACTTTTCCTCTTGTCAATGACCTCTTTGCTTCAGAATCCCCAGCAAGCTGCATTCCTGACCAGAGATGTCAGAGGGACCTCATGTGAACTGCCAGCCACTGACTCGCTCCTGAGGTTGGAGGAAATAGCTGGGAAGCTGCCCTCACCTTCCAGCCTGGAATAACCCATTGCTCACTCGCAGGCCACCCGCTTGGCTCCAGGATGCTTCTGGCAAACCGTGCTCCTGCTGGCAGGCTAGACCCACAGGAACCCTGTCATTTCTGAGCGTGTGTCAGGGTGTGAGGAGGGAGCATGCAGTGTGGCCACAGGGGGAGCCAAGGCCAGGGAGATGGCCCTGCATGAAGAAGGGGAAGGGGACCGAGCCCACAGTGGACCTGAAGGGGTTGGAAATCGAAATTCTGGACCCCCCAATTCTCCTTGTAAAGCACCAGTAAGCGTCAATTCTGAGAATCATGAGAGGCACTGTGGGGTCAATGACAACTCCCCAAGCCAGCCACAAGCATTGGCTATTACATGAGCTGACTGATAATCCATCCCAGCACTATCTCCTCCAGGAAGGACTCTCTGGTTCCCTCCCCCCAGCTTCCTTGTTGGTGTTTATTGCTGAGACCCCTAGTCCAGGAGAAGATAAATCTCTGCTAAGTTCTCCCTACCATCAAATTCTTCCTTTGAGGTGTCATTGAGCTTTAGGGCAACAGAAGCACAAAACAAAGGGGGCTTTGTAAGTACTGCTTGAGCTCAGTATCCCCACCTCCCTGGCAGAACTCCCGGTGACATGGCACTGTGGCACTCCTGTTCCTAAAGTGGTGCCAGTGACCATGAGCCTGCCCCAGAATGGCACTTCCCAATCGTCTTCTCCCCTTACAATCCAGATCCAACTGTTCTTTGTCTCCTAAAGCGAAAGGAAAATTCCCTGCTGCCTAGACTGAGACCCTGTCCTTTTTCTGACCCAAAATGATTGAGAGTATCTACTGCCTATAAGAGAAACCCTACTGATCCATTAATCCATTGGCCCCGTTAATCCAACAACCAATTGGCCTATTGCCTGTAAGAGAAAGCCCATTCCTCCATTGGAGCATGGTCTTGACCACCTGCCTCACGTAAGATAACAGCCAGTGCATTTCCAAAGCCTGGGTTGTTCTGTCTGAAATGATACCACATGGTCGCCACAGTGTCCTCGTCCGGGCCAGGTCTTGGTCACAGTTCTTCCTTTGGCATTAGGAGCAGAGAAGATCAGGCTCCCAATCTCCTGTGACCAAAAGTAAGATAAGGGGACACACAGCTCCCCAAAACAAGCAATAATTTTCAATTGCCTCGTTGCATAAATACGGATCGCCAAAGGAAAACTTTTTTTTTTAAGTTTTCTTGGTTTTATTTTTTTATGATTTTTTTTTAGTGTTTATTTATTTTTGAGAAAGAGTGAGCCAGGGAGGGGCACAGAGAGAGGGAGACAGAGAATCTGAACGGGGCTCCAGGCACTAAGGTGTCAGCACAGAGCCTGACGCAGGGCTCAAACTCACGAGCCTAGAGATCATGACCTGAGCCGAAGTCGGTCACTTAACCGACTGAGCCACCATGGCATCCTGGAAAATGTTTTCTGACGCAGCAAGGATACGATGCTGGGAGCATGATTTATTATTGCATAGATGATAATGATGATGATTACTAATAGGATACTTAAGTATTCTGCATTTAGTGAAGTCACTTTAGTTAGTCTGCATTTCAGTGACTTCATGCTGTTGGGGCTCCCTGCCCTCCAGTGGGGGGAAAGCACTCACATAAGGACTAAGAGCTCTCCCCAAAGGTCCCTCTCAAAAGGAATGGAGAATGTGCCCCTCCAGCAAAGTATTTCCTCTCGCCTACCACCTCCTAGGACCTGGCAGGGCTCCCAGCTTTAGTAACTTACTCTCTATAGGCGCTTGTTACAAATATGTAACAAATACGTGCCCTGTGCCAGGCATGGAGTCGGTCCTTCCTGTACAAGAACTTATTTAATTCTCCAAGCAATTCTGGGAAGTGGATCCTATTATTAGTCCCATCGCACAGACGAGGAAACTGAGTTTCAGAGAGGTTAAATGAGTGCCTGAGGCACGATTCAAACCCATGCCACTCTCCAAGCCCGTTCTCTCAGCCACGGCACTGTATAACCTCCCGAATGGGGCCACATCACCGAGGGTGGGAAAACATGCCCTGGAATTTCCAGTCCCAACTATATTTAAAATATCCTGTGCTTTGTTCTCGTCAAAACACTCGAGCTTGTCCGATATGGGTCTTGATTTAGGTTTTGGCAATATGCTGACTCTTACTCCTTGTTTTCCAGGCTTTGCCTTGGCAAAACCTGCAACGTGGCACTTTCAGAAATGCAGATCCCAGCGTCTTGCCCCAAATTTGTAAGTCAGAATTTCCAGGAGACGAGTCAGAGAATCTGCATTTCTAAGGCAAATTCCCCCAAGTGATGCTTATGATCAACTAAGTGTGAGAAAGTGTCCCCCAACTATCTGCCTAGTCCTGCCAGATGCTGGGATGGGTGGGGGGCAGGGGAGCCTCGATAAAAGCCCCGTGAGGAATGGTTCTTACCTTCAAGAAGCACGTACTCCAGTGAGGAGGCAAGATGGGTTCAAATCCCGCAAAGTGCCACAATTATATAATAAGCTGTGTGGTCCTCATTCTGGAACAACTTATTCAGAAAAGGGGCAAATCGTAGATGAGAGGACAGAAGGAAGAATCCGGGCGGGCCGCTTGGAAGAGGTGGAACTTGCAGTGGGCTTTGTAGGATCGGAGGCGGGAGGAAGAAGACAGAAGGCTGTTCTGGACCGAAAGAACGTCAGGAACAAAAGCCTTGAGAGGAGAATGAGCTTGGTATTTTTATGAGGCAGGGAGTGGGTCAGCCAACCAGTCTGGGGGTGTGGAGAGGGGATGTGCAGAAAGTAAGTTAGTCTAAACAGGGCAGTTTCAGGCAAAAGTTTGGTTTGGATATACAGAGCACTAGGGAACCACTGTGAGTTCTGGAGTGAGCATCCACTTGATAAAGCATGGGATTAAGTAAGGTGGTGACCTCTGCTCCCCAGCTCCTTGAATTAGGACCTCAGATGAGAGGTAATGCCTCCAGCTCCCGGTGGGAGACGACACCAGAAAACACCCAGTGGTGCCTTAAATCCTGAGGCCCCCCCGAGGCCCCCGGAGGCCTTAAGCAGGGCTTTCTCAGCAGGGCTCCTGGCCCTGTGAGATCCGTCTTCCAGTGAGGTACCAGAGGAGGTATTTGCGGAGTGGGGTGGTGAGGCTGTGAACACCTCTTCTCTAGACGGAGAGGTGAGGGAGGAAAGGAGACAGTGCTGGTACACATACGTCGTACGTATCCATTTATCTTTCAGAGGAAAAGGCTTCAGACAACATCAGTAAGTGGAAGAAATTCAGCATAAGCCACCTTAAGCAACTCGATGTGCCTCTAAATTATTTTGGCATCAAAGCCGGATCGACCATATGGAAAGACAAAAGTGCCAGAAGAGGAGAGGCTTAAACTTGAAAGAAACCAGGAGCCTGGCCTGATGGCCCTGACATATGGCAGAGAGGAGCCTAAAGCTTTCTGTAGAAAAAGGGGGACCTTCTGAGGAACCAGCTCCACTGGGTGGCAACAACATTGTGTGTCATATGAGTCATCCTCAAATTTAGAGGCCGAGTTGATCAAGACTCTTGGTTTAAGTGGCAGAAACCCAAACTCGAAGTAGTTCGAGCAAGAGGGAAACGTACGTGCTCAAGTACGAGCGTCATTTGACTCCAGGCGCAGTTCAAATCTGGGGCACTGTTGTGATCTAATCAGGACTCTCTCTGGTCGTCTCTCTGCGTTGCTTCCCTCTGCGTGGCCTCATTTCCTGGCACAAAGGGGACGGCCACTGGCCCACCTGACGTCCTTCGGAAGGAGGGAGACCTTCTTCTCTCAGGCCCATGTTGGTCCTTTGCCCGGTCCTGGACCAATCACTGTGTCCTATGAACGGGGGACTCTGGCTTGCTGCTCTAGTTCTATGTCACTTATGTGGTGGGGGAAGGCTGGCCTTTGACCGACAGCCCATCAGAATCCCAAAGTGCTGGCAGAAAGGGAATTCCTCCAAAGGAAAAAACGTGGGGCAGAAAAAAAAAAAGAATCAGATATTCATGACAGTGCTGTTGGCATTCTGAGTCCAGAGTGGATGGTCCCGGAAGGCTTCCCCAGGGGTCACAGGCACTGGGAGGAGACCACGGGGTGTTAAGGCACATGATGACTGGCGTAAAGACTCTAGAAGGAGTCCAAAAAGATTGCCATCAATCTGGCTATCTTTAAATGTTCATTTCCCCTCCTTGTCCCTTTTTGTGCTCACCTAGTGGCAGGATTAATGCTGAACCTTAGCAGGACTGGGGGGGCACTTAAAAGTCAGAATCATGATTGTCTTTAGCTATAATTAAAACAAACAAACAAACAAACAAAAACCCTGGGTGGCTCAGTCAGTTAAGCATCCGACTTTGGCCCGGGTCATGATCTCACCGTTCGTGAGTTCGAGACCCACATCAGGCTCTCAGCTGTCAGCACACAGCCCACTTCGGATCTTCTTCCCCACCCTCCACCCCCTACCCCTTCCCCCTGATTCTATCTCAAAATAAATAAATGAACTTCAAAATAAATAAATAAATAAATAAATAAAAGCCGTGAAGTCATTTGATATTTCTCTCCTCCTGTAAAATATATTTTTAAAAAAACAATTTTAACTATCCTTCTCTACTGATCTTGTTTTCATTGACTACATTTGTTTCATCTCTTCTTTAACAATCCAACATTTTTACATTTCAGAGCTAGGCTTGCCAACCCAGATGGTCCATTCATCATTGTTTCTTGGTTCCATGCTTTCCTTTTGAGTTAATTTTTCTCCTTGTTGAAATATTCTCAAATGTCTGCAAGTAACATTAAGGTTTTAATCTTTGTGTGCCAAAACATTTCTTAGTTTAGCTGGGGATAAAATCGAGGTTGCTAGTTATTTTCCCTCAGTACCTTCCACATATCGGTCTACAGTGCGAAGGGTGCAGAGTGGTGGTTACAAGGGTTTGGAACCAGATAACATAGTTTGAGTTCCAACTCCCCATCTTACTACCTGTGAGACCTTGCACAGGAAGTACTACTCTCTCCCGCTCAGTTTCCTCATGTGTAAAGGGCACAATAAGAATCCTATCTCATAGGGGCGCCTGGGTGGCTCAGTCGGTTGGGCTTTGGCTCAGGTCATGAACTTGTGGTCTGTGAGTTCAAGCCCGGCATCGGCCTCTGTGCTGACGGCTTGGAGTCTGAGGCCTGCTTTGGATTCTGTGTCTCCCTCTCTCTCTGCCCCTCCCCTGCTCATGTTCTGTCTCGTGTCTCAAAAATAAATAAATGTTAAAAAAAAAAATTAAAAAATTAAAAAAAAAAAAAAAAAAAGAATCCTATCTCGTAGAATTCTTGTGAGGATTAAATTAGTTGATACACCTAAACTACTTGGTGTGGTGCCTGGAACGTAGTGCCATTCAGGTGTTAGCAGTTACAATTCCCACTTCTGACCTCCTCTGTTGCTGATGAGTGATTTATCATCAGGCTAATTGTGGCTCCTTTTTAGGTCAGCTAGCTCCTCTTCCTGGTTGCCTCCAAGATTTTCTATCTTGGATGCTTGGCAACTTCACCCAGGATGCACTTTTCAGGCTGGGGGGGCTCAGCCTTTCTACCATTCTGAAAAATTCTGAACAACCATCATCATTTGTTTCCTATTTTTTTTCTCTCATTATCTCTCTGCAACTTCTATATGCTGTGTGTTATTGCTGCTCAAACTACCATATTTCCTAATTGTTCTTACATACTTTTATTTTTTTATTTTTTATGTACGTTTTTGGTTCTTACATACTTAAAATGTTTTTAATGTTTACTTGTTTTTGAGAGAGACAGAATGCAAGCAGGGGAGGGGCAGGGAGAGAGAGAGCGAGACATAGGATCTGAAGCAGGCTGCAGGATCCAAGCTGTCAGTACAGAGCCCGACGCGGGGCTCGAACTCACGAACCGCGAGATCATGACCTGAGCTGAAGTTGGATGCTTAACTGGCTGAGCCACCCAGGCGCCCTTGTTCTTACATAGTTTTAAATTTTTGTCCCTTTGTGCCATGTTTTGGGTAAACTCCCTGGCATTATCTTTCAATTCAATTCTTTTCATGACTGTACCAAGTGTAGGTTTTATCCAATTCATTAGATTTTTTTTTCAGGGATTGCAATTTATAGTTCCAAGATGCCTAATCAATTTTTATAATATAAGCATATAATAGAAAGTTGTTAATTTTAATAATTAAAATTATTTTTCACATCCATCTTTTTTTAAAGTTTATTTCTGCATATTTTTGTTGCACACTTTTTAATTCTTATTTATTTATTTTAATGTTTTTATTTATTTTTGAGAGAAAGAGAGAGAGCAAGCGGTGGGGGGCGGGGAGGGCAGAGAGAGAGGGGACAGAGGACCCAAAGCAGGCTCCACACAGATAGCAGTGAACTGTGAGATCATGACCTGAGCCAAAGTCAGATGGTCAACCAACTGAGCAACCCAGGCCCCCCTAGCTCTTATTTATTTGACAGTGTCCCTTCACTTTCTTAAATAAGTGCCTTAAACATATTTAAAGTCTTTTTCAGACTGCTTTCTTATTTTAGCTCCACCTGAGGTGAACAATTTAATCAATACTTGATTTATTGATTAGTAGGTGTTAAAGACAGATTTCTTTGCGTCTTTTGGACTTTTGGTTGACAGAGTCATTTTAAGCTTGATAACGTTTCTCTCTCCTCTCTTTTCTTCTTTTTCTCCCCGCTCTTTTTCTTTCCTTATCTAAAAGTTTTGCAATTTCCTCCATCAGCCCGATCTCTAATTGATGAGTGTAGCTCTTACTAATTAACAGCAGGGGTGGTTCGCTCAGCAAGCATGTGGCTCAGTTCAGGTCCTGATTCCTGTGTTGTGCTGGTCACTGCCCACCAAGTCATCTAGTTTCACCTACTGTATAGCCCCAAGCAGTGGTTACAGGAGCTTTAATCAGTTTCTTGTCCTAAGTGGAGAAGCTATAAGTTCTGCCTTCAACCTGAAGTCTGGCCCTGTCCTATGCATCACTTGGATTACTTTTAGTCCCTGTTTCCTAAGAGCCAGACTAGCTTAGTTACACACAGGAGCCACAGCCCGCCCACTTCTGCCAGCTCTTGCCCAGGAGTCAGCAGGATCAGGGCTCAGCTTTGCTCACTACTAGGCATTGCTCTTCTGTTCCTGGTCTACAAGAGTGATTCTCTTTTTTGTGAGTCCAGTCATGTCTTTTTATTTTTATTTTTTGTGGTTTTTTAAAATATTTATATTTTTGGGGGCGCCTGAGTGGCTCAGTCGGTTGGGCGTCCGACTTCGGCTCAAGTCATTATCTCGCAGTCCGTGAGTTCGAGCCCCGTGTCGGGCTCTGGGCTGACAGCTCAGAGCCTGGAGCCTGTTTCAGATTCTGTGTCTCCCTCTCTCTCTGACCCTCCCCCGTTCATGCTCTATCTCTCCCTGTCTCAAAAATAAATAAACATTAAAAAAAAAATTTTTTTTTAAATATTTATTTTTGGGGAGAGCACAAGCGGGAGAGGGCAGAGAGAGGGTGACAGAGGATCTGAAGCGGGCTTGCGTGCTGGCAGGCTGATAGCGGCGAACTCAATGTGGGGCTCGAACTCACGAACCGCGAGATCGTGACCTGAGCAGAAGTCGGACACTCAACCGACTAAACCACCCAGGTGCCCCCAGCTATGCCTTTGCACATCTTTAGTCTCCAAAAGCTTCATAACTGCTACTCTTTGTAGCAGAATGGGTGCCTCGGATGGTTGTTTATACTTGACCAGCAGTGCTTTCTCATTTTTTTTAGACAGTGGACAATTACTACTGTGTTATAACAAATACACAGATGAAAGGGCCACGACCACTGGCCTACCGACTATGAACACCGTCTAGGACCTTGGTCAACAGGGTTTCCTCGTCATGCTCGAGGCTGATACCAAGATGCTGTGGGTTGAGGAAGGATAAGACCTGGAAACACCAAGAGCAGGCAACCCTTTCCAAGACATTTCCTTGGGAACCAGAGGAAAGAGATAACGGGAAGTTTCCACCCTGTCTAACCAAAGAGATTTTAATGTGTACAACCATAGAATAAAAGTCGGGAATAAGGATCTCTTCTGGGAGGTGATGTAGGTTATAAATTCAGGGCATAACCTTCTAAGGTAGTCAGACCTGGGTTTGAAGCAGGTCTGCCTGCTCACTATGTCTTAACATCCTCATTCTGTAAAAAGAGGAAAACGCTAGGATCTACCTCATGGGGTTACTGAGAGGATTAAATAAGACAGTGTATGTGGTGAGCATAATACAATGACCGGCACTGAATAAACATTTAGTAACTGTTGACCATGGTTGTGACCGGTGCTGTGGTGGTTCATATTTTATGTGTCAGCTTGGCCAGGCCCTGGTACCCTGATATTTGGTCACACGTCAGTCTAGATGGCATCGAGAAGATACTTTTTTATATAAAATCAATATTTGAAAGAGTGGATGGTGGTTCTGCTTCTCTGGAGAACTCTGACGATACAGATGGTGTAAGAGGGAGAATCAGAAACAATGGCTGGCTTCCTGAGGAACCAGAGCATTAGTGCCCTAGACAGGCAGAGGAGCTCCCTAGACAGAGCTCTGGGATGGAGGCGACTTGAGGAGGGTGGGTAAGCAGCTTGTGGGAAGTCTCCCTGGAAGCACCGAGGCCCGCTGAGGTCACAGACCATGACGAACCACCAGGGGAAGCAAGGACCCTGGTGTAAGGATAGGACGGCCGAAATTGAGGGCTGGTTTCTACAGCAAAGGGAACCGCATGTCTGTTAGCGAGTGACGAGGGAGGGTTGGCAACAGGGTGGAGGCTGGAGCACGGCCCTCCTCGCCAGAGCTCTCCTGAAGGCCTGCCTGCTCCTTGGGACGGAAAGAGAACCAGATGGAGGATTCCCACTGAGGGATGACGACTGGTCGTCCTTGGCATAGGCAAGGTGTTTCTCAGCTGTTTCCCTCACACACAACCCGGGAAGGTTGTCAACACACTAGCTGAGGTGTGGAGAGCCACAGTGACTGCCTCCAAGGTTACACATCCAAGGAATCATACAAGCTCGGAGTGCTTGAACCGGAAGAGTCTGGCAAAGGCCACCGAGGTCTCGCGGGCAAGACACAGACCTCAGGAGTCCCAGGCCTATATAATCAGGAATCAGAGCTTCAATCCCTGGGCTTGAATCTGGAGGATCACGAGTGACCCAGAAAGTTGCCCAGAGATCATTTGGGAGGAGTTTGGTGGGACAGGGCAGCCTTCCAGCCTCTGTAAGCCACTTGAGGACATTTGCCTCCGAATTCTTGGCTCCTTTGATCCTCGAGGCAGCCCTCAGCTAGGGAGCAGCTGAGACAGGCCCTTTCTCCTGGGTCCCCTTCACCTTCCACCTGGGGTGGGCTTGTCTCCTGGGCCTCACGCCAGGCCTATGCGCCCTCACTTCTGGGTTGTCTTCATTTACCCTGGTCCTGGAAAGGCCTTGGAGCTCAGCAAAGAGCTGAGCAAAGAGGTGCTGGCTGGGTGGAACCGAGTGAGGGCACCCCTCCAGCCTGACCCCCCAGGACTATAACCATTTCATAGACCACTTCTCTGAGGTAAAGCTCAGAAAGATGGGTTGATATGCAAATAGAGTAATATAGGAAATGTTTATTAATTTAAAAAAATTGAATGTTTATTTACTTTTGAGAGTGAGAAAGAGACAGAGTGTGAGTGGGGGAAGGGCAGAGAGAGAGAGAGAGGGAGACACAGACTCTGAAACAGGCTCCAGACTCTGAGCTGTCAGCACAGAGCCCGACGCGGGGCTCGAACTTGGGAACGGGAACTGGAGATCATAACCTGAGCCGGCGTCAGACGCTTGACCAACTGAGCCACCCAGGTGCCCCAATATAGGAAATGTTTAAATACCATTCTATGTAGATGGAGATAGGCTTAAATACTGGCTCCCCTCTTTTCTCCATATGTGACAACCTTGAGCAAATTAGCATTAGCGACTATCACTTACTATATTTGGACTTCATGTAAGAGGAATTGTGGGTTCTAGGTTGTGTTTAAAAGGATTTCATGTGGCTAGGTATGATGCCAGGCTTCGAACTGGTGGCTCAGGGATTGGTTTGCATGCATTGGTTTGCTTAGGGGTAGTTATTTTTATGTGACTATGGAAAAGAGTTTTGTGCACAAGTACCCGAAGAAGAAAGGAGAATGGTGTGTGTGTTACTAAGGACCCTTTGTGTTGCCAAAAAGCAAAGGCCAATTAAAGTGAGCTTAAGCAAATATTGGGAGCTGGCTGTGTGGATTTCAAGGTGTCCTCTGAATTCCAAGGTCAGGGATACAGTGGAACTATGGGAAAGATCTAGAACCAGGAACTAAACGGGACACTGTCAAGATGCTGTCTCTTCTCTCTGCTCCTCTCTGTGCATCTGTTCCAAGCTTATCATCTGTAAACCAGCTTTCTTGGTGCCTCCATCCACGTGATAAAACACAGGTTACTCGGGGAGCCCGGGTGGCTCAGTCGGGTAAGTGTCTGACTTCATGTCAGGTCATGATCTCACGGTTTGTGGGTCTGAGCCCTGCATCAGGCTCTGTGCCGACAGCTCAGAGCCTGGAGCCTGCTTCCGATTCTGTGTCTCCCTCTCTCTCTGCCCCTCCCCTGTTCATGCTATGTCTCTCTCTCTCTCTCAAAAATAAATAAACATTAAAAAAATTTAAAAAAAAACACAGGTTGCTCACAGCTCCTGGTTTTTCTTATTAGAGGCTTAGCCCCCACAAACTCCAGCTTAGATACTGCAATGAAGAAGGAGTATGGAGCTTCTGAGTTGGTGGACGCATGGGGATGTGGGGAGAGTGGTACACTCAGAGAGGGCATAGCAAGTCTGCACCCTTTCTCCATACCTTTTGCTTTATGCATTTCTTCCGTCTGACTTTTCCTGAGTTATATCTTCTTATGATAAACCAGTAATCTAAGATTTAAAAAAGCAAGTGAGACAGAGAGAGTATTTTTCTCTCTGGGTCCCAGGACCAGTCCTAGTGAAGGTGCCTGATGTGTCCTGCTTCAGTCCCATATCACGACCACTCACTGTTGACAGGGGAAGAAGGAGGTCTGACGGACCTGGCCTGGGTTGTGGGTCTCCTCATGTGGCCTGAGTCATGGGATCTATTAGCAGAAGAAAGGAAATGGGGAAGCTTGTTGAACAGAGAAAAAAGAAACATAAACACCACATCCACTGCAGGGTGACTCCCTTCCTTGCTTCTCCCACCCCCACAGACCTAGCCCAGCTCTGATGTCCAAGGTCAGGGCAGCTACCCTGACAGAGGAGCAGTGTTTTCCCATAGAGCCTGGGGCAGTGGTGGAATCTCAAAGGGGAAGCCAGAGCTGAAAAATACCAGTGAGCCTATGCTTGAACTTATGTGGGAGCCACCATGGGGACCCCCCAGATGTAACCATGAGGAGCTCTGGGTAGAGCTGAACTTCTGCATGAGTATCATAGTCAAGGCATTAATATTATTGCCTTTTACCCACAGACTCATCAGACCTAGGAACACTAGGATATTGTACAGATGAACAATCCATTTATAGAGAACATCCAAGTTTCTTCCAAAGTTTTCACCATAGTAAATAATTCTGCAGTCAATCTCCTCGCAGTTACATCTTCACACATATTCTTGACTTCTTACTATTTGGGAAAGTCACAAGTGAGAAAAGCCAGAACAACAAGCAGGGGATAATAAAGTCTCTGGAAGTGGAAGCAAGTCTTAGCCAAAACTCTTTGGGTTGCAAGCAACAGACACTCAAGTGAAGTGAAGCCAATTTCAGCAAAAATACCGTTACTGACTCCAGAATCTGGGAGTTCCTGAAAGGGAATTGATTTCAGGAATGACTGGATGCCGAGACTCTGTATGATTCTCTCTGTGTGTAACTGTGTCCATTTCTCTGCATGTCTTTCTTGGGACATTGGGCTCATTCTTGTTGCAAAAGATGAGCTCCTTCCATGTGGCTGTGGGGTGGGGGGTAGTGAAGGGGAGGGGGTGAGTATAACCACAGACAGGTTCAGGTTGACATCATCCAGTCTCGGTAACAAGTAAGCTCCTCTCTCCTAATGTCAGACATGAAATCCCAGAAGAGTTTGATTGATCTCACTCGGGTGACATGCCCACTCCGTGAACCCATCACTGGGCTGCTGGCCAGAAGAAGTGGGACCTGCGATCATTACCCGCAAGAGACCCATGTGGAATGAAGGAGGTTCAGTTGCCATAGGAAGGGGATTGTTACCAGAATAAAGAGGTAAGGGCTGTGGCAGTTCAAAAGAAAAGATATGCAAAAACTGAGTTCTGTAGGCTGGTCACCAGTGTGTCCGGTTGCAAGAGGCTCAGAGTGGGGACAAACAGGAAGTTCTCTCCCGAAAAACAGAAATGAAACCTACTTCTGTGCATCATGGCACACAATGTAAACCACACTAAGGTGTGGCCTCTGGGAGGTGTTTATAGGGGTTTGTTTTTGCCCTCTGCTCAGTGTAAATACAGCGAAGAACCCATCCCTTCTTTGAAAAATGATATGAATTTAATAAGAATATCATTCCCTCCACCCCCAACCATTCTATGGCTCCTGATTTCCTGCAAAATCCTAATCTAACTCCACGGTAATGTGCAATTGCATTATGATGTCAAGGGAAGAAGTTGAGTTTTGGGGTCAGGCAGACCAGTTTGGATTGCATTGTGTGACTGGGAGGCACGTTACCTTAAACCTTCTGAAGGGAAGGCTGGCAGCGTGGTGTTAGGTTAGGGTCCTATCTCCACACTTCCCAGCCACACGCTCTCGAGCACATTATTTAAATTCTCTGTACCTCCATTTTCTCACCCATAAAATGGGGATGATAAGACTTACTTCACAAGCTCGTCCAATGGATTTAAAAGAGACGATGCATGTGTCTGGCACACCAGAAGCACTCAATAAATGTTAATTATTATTATTATTACTCTTTTCTTTGAGTTTCAGTACCTATTAGAGTACCTAGCCCAGAATGAAATTTTTGTTGAATCAACCAATGTAACTCCACCGTCCATGACCTCATTTTCCTAATGTATAAAATGAGAATAGTACTCACCTATTACAATGATTAAATGAGATAATGTATGCAAGGCCTCTGGCACAATGCCTGCCTTATGATAGGCAATTTGTGTTGGTTCCCTTTCATGCTGTCCCTTCCCCTGCCCCTGGCATTCAAGGAGCACTGTAATTGTATGGGTCCAGTCTCTTTGAGTTGCGAAGTGCTGAGATCCAATTTAAATTGGCTGGTACTAATAAGGGAAAGATATTAGCTCAAGAAAGAGAAAAATGACAGGTAGCACTGAATCCAGGGACTCCGATCCAGAAACTGAAATGACAGGATCAGGACTTGGTTCCCTTACTGCAGCTATGTTTTTTTTCCTTTAGTGTTGACTTCACCTCAGACAGAATTTCTCTATCTAGTGGCCTCCAGCTGCTCAGGATCTTCACCCGTATCTTCACCTCTCTGTACCTCAGTGTTCTCATCTGTAAAAGGGGGATAATTAATAACAGGTAATGATAATTAAATAACATATTGGTCATTATGTATAAAGTGCTTAGGGCATCACCTAGCACATAGCTTTTGATATGTATTATTCTCATTATTGCTGTTATTCTGTTATTCCTTGGAAAACTTTAAGGTTGTGTCTTACTAGATCAGATCAGCCTTCCTGCCCTTCTTTGAGCCAACCACCATGAGCAAAGGGTGGAATCATCCAATTATTCAGGTCTGGGTTATGCACCTAGTCCCGGACCTGGAGCCAGACTTGGGGGTCAGCCTCTCTCTCACATGGTCTAAGAATCGGGGAGGGAGGTCTCCCTAAGAAAGGTCAAGGCACTCTTAGCAGAAGAAAATGGACCCTGGACAGGTCAGAATGGCCAGCGTTCCAGAGGTTAACTCTGTCTCCAGAGTTGGGATTGATGTGTTTTCCACTACTGTTCCCAACCATCTGTGGGACCTCAGACACGTGACTTAAACTCCCAAAGCCTCAGTTCTTTCTACTTGTAGAAATGGGACACTATTTCTTCACAGTTTGCTTTACAGCTTTCTATTGTAGACATTTTCAAGGACATTCAACAGGAGACACGATGGTAAAATGAGCCCCAAACGCCCATCACCCACCTTTAATTATTAGTAACACATGGCTGATCGTTTTTTTGATCTGTATCCCTCACTTATTCTTCCCACATCCTGCCCTTGGAATATTTTGAAGCAAGTTGCGGATGTTATATCATTGCACTCGTAAATGTTTCAGTGCGTATCTCTGAAAAATAGGGACTCTTTTTTTCCTTAAACATAACCACGATGCCATCTTGATACCTAAAAATATTAACAATGTTTTCTCGATATCAATCAAAATTTCAGAGTTTAAATTTCCCTTATTGTCTCCTGGGTTGTTTTTCACTCTTGATTTATTTGCCTCAGGATCAAAGCAAGGTGTATACATTGCATTTGACTGCTATGCCTGTTAAATCTGGTGTAATCTCTAGGTTCCAATAACTATCAACACAAACTCAGTCTTATTTAATCTGTATCTGCTCACTACCCCTTGCCCACCCAGACCCTCTCCTGGAGTACAGTAAAGCAAATGCTAGACATCAACATCATAAATTTTAGCTTTCGGTATTTGTTTGCACCTCTAAGATTCTCCCTCTTTCCTTTTAAATCACAACCACAACGCCATTAGGGTTTTTTTTTTTTATTTTTTAAAATGTTTTTATTTATTTTTGAAGGAGAGAGAGAGGCAGAGCATGAGCGGGGGAGGAGCAGAGAGAGAGAGGGAGACACAGAATCTGAAGCAGGCTCCAGGCTCCGAGCTGTCAGCACAGAGCCCGACGCAGGGCTTGAACTCATGAACCATGAGATCATGACCTGAGCTGAAACCAAGAGTTGGACGCTTAACCGACTGAGCCACCCAGGCGCCCCAACCACAATGCCATTAGTATACCAAAGTAATGATAATAGTAGTAATTTAATAGAATAAGAGATTATCCAGCCATTGTTCAACTTTCCAATTGTTTACTGCTTTGAACAGTTGATTTTTTTCAAATCAGAATCCAAAGAAGCCTAATCATTTCATTTGCTTAATTTGTCTATTAAATCTCTTTTTCTCTTTAGGGTCTTTCTTTTTCTTTTTCTTCCATTTTATCTGTTGAAAAAGCTGGGTCACTGTCCTATGGTTTGCCCATTTGGGAGTTTGCTAATTGCATTACTGTGATGCCCCTTAAAGCAGGAGGTGGGAAGCTTCTAGGCCCTGGCACCAACACAGCCCGGGGTGGGAAACTGACCCTGCCTCTTACTTATTGGGTGACTGAGAGAAGATTCTCTAATTTCTCCAAGACTCAATTTTTTCAACCTAACAGAAGATAATGATACTGGGAAGATTAAGTAAGGCATGCTAGGAATTGAGTACAATGCCCACTGTATAGTGAGGGCTAACTTAATTCTTTTTCTTGAAAAGAGCTGTTGGTGGACACTCCCAAGTGTTCACTGAGAGATGAATGGATAAACAAAATGTGGCACGTATATTAGGATGGAATATTATTCAGCCCTAAAAAGGGAGGAAATTTTGACCTAGGCCACATGGATGAAACTTGGAAACATTGTGCTAAGTGAAAGAAACCAGTCTCAAAAGGACAAATACTGTATGATTCATCCTATGTGAGGTACCTAGAGTTGTCAACCGCATGGAAACCAAAAGCAGAATGGTGATTGCCAGGGATGCTGGGAGCAGGGGGTAGGGGGCTAGTGTTTAATGGGGAAAGAGTTTCATCTGGGGAAGATGAAGTTCTGGAGGCAGATGATAGTGATGGTCACACACCAATGTGGATGGACTTAATGCCACTAAAATGAACACTTAAAATGGATAAAGTGGTCAACTCTGTTGTGTATTTTTTACAACAATTAAAAAACACAGCCCTTAAGTAAGTTCATGTTGCATAGAACCAGTGCCTCCCAACCGCACCCCTGCCTTTCGTGTCCCACTGGCACGCTTCACATGATGGGCTGTGATCACAGCAGAAAAGGAATGTCACTCATCTGAAATCCTTGCCCCCATCCTCGAGTCCTGAGGATGCTTCACTTAGCATCAGCTCTGAGGGAGGCCTGGCTGAGGGCCATGGTTCAGGAGCAGAGGACAAGGGGAGAGCGCGATGAAGTCTAAGGCACAATCCTTGGGCTTCAAGGTCTTGCAATTCTCATCAAATTGAGGAAATGAGCCATAATGACACAAGACCGTATAAGACAAGTGCCCGTGGTGAGTGGGAGAGAGCAGGGTGTCCTGTGCCCCCAGTATGGTTCCAGTAAAATAGCAAAGAGTTGTCATAGACACGTGGCCTCGCATGCCTCACACCTCACCACGTGTCCCTGCTTTCCCCCACTGCGCTCCCTAGAGGCCTGGAGGGGGCCCACCCCTGACCACTAGGGCACTGAATTTCTTTGAGATTTTGGATAAAGAAAGCCAGAAAGGAAATGGCAGGGGTGACCGGCATCTCAGGCTGTGGTGGGGCTGGTCCTCTTGAAGACACCTGCAAGGAGAAGCCTGCAGAGAAGGCTAAGTTTTCAGGGAGAATCTGAAGACTGAGGCCAATGCTCAGGGAGAAGTGAAGGTAAGAGAGGAGGTAGAGGAAAATGGAGACAGGCAGACAGACAGGCACTAGAGACAGCAGGCACTATTCCCTACCAGCTTCCACCTCCCAGTTGCAGTCCATGGAGCCTGTGCACTCCCCACCCTCTGGTATCTGAGGTCTGTCCTCTGTATCTTCCCAACAACCCCCACGTTCCCTCAGCTGGATCCCCGGAAGCTGACTCTGAGATGGAGGTAAGTGGGTGCCACGTTTCCAAGGACTGCTTGTGGGATGGACACAGTGGCAAGGAAGGGAAAGAAGCAGGAGTGGACAGAGGGGGGAGCCAAGCTGGGATGTAGGCCCACAGCCTCAGCCAATCCATGTGTATTTGTTTGCTGGGCCACCACAACAAAACACAACCTGGGGAGCTGAGACAACAGAAATGTTTAATGTTCACATTTCTGGAGGCTTGAAGTCTGAGATCAACAGAGTTGGTTTCTTCTGAGGCTTCTCTCCTTGACGTGTAGATGGCTGCCTTCCTCTGGTATCTTCGCATAGCCTTCCCTCTGTGTGTGTCTGTGTCTTAATCTCCTCTTTTCATAAAGACACCTGTCATATTGGATAAGGGCCCACCATAAAGGCTTCTTTAAAAGCCTGGTCTCTGAATACAGTCATATTCTGAGGTTCTGGCTTTAAGGCTTCAACATGGGAATGGGGGCAGGAGAGAGGAAGGTATTAACACACAATTCAGCACAGAACGCCGTGGG
Organism: Acinonyx jubatus; assembly: GCF_027475565.1. Classification (NCBI taxonomy): domain Eukaryota; kingdom Metazoa; phylum Chordata; class Mammalia; order Carnivora; family Felidae; genus Acinonyx; species Acinonyx jubatus. The sequence goes on from NC_069382.1 coordinate 180,833,020, forward strand.
AAGTTCTGGAGTGAGAATTGACCTTTTCAGGATTATTCCAGTTGGACCAAAAAGGCCAGATCTACATGGATCAGTCATTGGATGTGGGACTATCTAGGAATGGCATGACTTTGGACAAAGCCACTCTCTGAGCTGAGTCAGTCCACAGGGGATCTGACACTGAAGACAGTCTGCTAACAGTGGCCCAGCATCTGGGACAGCAGCTCCTTCACTGAAGAAGACTCTGGGGAGTGCATCACAGGGTCCACCACCCATGGGTTCCATGTCTTACAGCCAAACAAACCTCAAGACAAGGTTGTTATGAGGGTTATGGGGGATAAATAAGGCAGTGATGCTCAGCTTCCTGAGGGCAGAAACAGTGTGTTGTGTTGGTCACTGCATACCCCTGCATATGATAGACACGGGTGGCTACCCTACCCAACATTCACACCTAATCCTTTCTGCCTCACCCACCTGCACATCAGAAGCAGGAGAAGCTCAAGTCTCATATTCTCAGCCTTTCTTCCAGAGCAGGAGATGCCTTCTGAGAAGGCTGTGACAACAGCAGTAGATGTGATTGGTGCCGTCAGCCCCCGTGCAGACGTGACAGAGTGAGCTGAGGGAGCTATCTTGCCTGGTGAGGGAAAGCCCAGCAGAACTACAGAGATGTAACGGGATAAACCAGGGCTAGGAGCTGCAGACCTCCAGACTTCTTAAGTGAAAAGAAGGAAGTCCTTGTTATTCAAAACCCTGCAGTGAGTTGAATGGTGTACCCCCAAAAGCTGTGCCCTTGCCCCGGAATCTGTGAATGTTACCTCATTTAGAAGAGGGATCTTTGCAGATGTAATTAAGTTAGGGATCTTGAGACTAGGGTGATTGATTAGGCTGGGTCCTAAATCCAATGGCAAGTGTCCCAATAAGAGAAGGAGAGAAGACACAGAGAAGGTGATATAAAGATGGGGCAGAGATTTGTGTGGTCCCACCTATAGGCCAAAGAATGCCAAGGATTGCCAGCTGTCCTCATAAGCCAGGAGAAGACATAAGGTGGCTTCTCCCTCAGAGACTCCAGAAGGACTCAACTGTGCCAATACCTTGATTTCAAATGTCTGGCTCCTGAACTATGAGAGAATACATTTCTGTTGTTTTAAGCCATTAAATTTGTGCTACTTTGTCACAGCAGCCACAGGAAACTAATACACACTGTATATTGCATTCTTTTCTATTTGTAGTCTGTCTTTGTCTATTGAGGCTGCTATAACAGAAATACCAGAGGCTGGGTGTCTTCCAAGCAGTTCTGGAGGCTGGAGGTCCAAGATCAGCATGCAAGCATGCTCAGGTTCTGGTGAAGGCCTCCTGGGTAGTAGCCTGCCAACCTTGTTGTAGCCCTAAATGGCAGAAGGTGTGAGGGAACTCTGTGGGGTCCCATTCATGAGGGATCAGTCAACCCTCATGACCTATGGGTGCTCAAAGGCACTACCCCCTAATACCATACATTGGGCATTAGGATTTCAATGTGCAAATCTGGGGAGGGACACAAACATTGAAACCACAGCACAGCCCAAGTCTTAATAGTCATAACCTAGCAGTGTCCAGCATACAGTAGGCACTCAAGAAGCATTAAATGAATGAACAAATGTACTTAGAGCATATGTGGAAGGTGGAGAAAGGTCAGGTTGGAAAGGCAGGCCCTGGGGGTTGACTGGGAGGACACTGATCCCATTCCAAATGTGGCATTTGGCCTTGTCTCTGGGGGTAATGGGCTGTCATTGCAGGGTTTTAATCCAGGAGCAACATGATAGAAATGGTGCTTTAGGAAAATGAATCTGCTCTCATTTGCATTGACTCTAGACCTGCTGAGACAACAAGGCATAGATAAATGGTCCACATCCATCCTTGGAAATGCAAGCAGTTACCCAAATGAACCACACTCTACACTGGCTGAGCCAATGAATTAGTTCAAATCTTCTGGTTGGAGAAGTCTCAAGAGATTTCAATTACAAAATGCAATCATTTACAAAGACACGATGGGGCATTACGGTAATCACTCAATGAAATCATACGAAGCTGCCAACTATTTGTCCTCCCACCAAGACCTTGGACCCGTGAGCCTGCTTCTCCCACCCAACAGCCTTGCCCTTGGGCAAGGATTTCCGGCATCTCTCTTGATGTTTCCAGACCTGGAGTCACTTCTCACACACTCTTGGCTCTGACTCCATCCCAGGTTCTGTCTGTGGGCCTCTGGCTGTCTGCAACAGATTCTGGCCCTCTCCACCCAAGCTTCAGACCCATGGAATCAACACATGCTCCCAGCTATCAGTGCAAAGCAACTTCCTGCTCCTGGGTCAGGCTCCCTGCTGCTGCCTTAAGAGAAGCAGTACGGTGGAATGACCTAGCCCAGGCTTGAGTTCAACCTTGGCTCAGCCACTGAAAGGTTTTCTAACTTCTCTGAACCTCAGTTTCCTCAGTTGATCACAATGCCTCACTCACAGAGGCGCTGTGGGTGTCAGGAGGGATTCAATTAGATGAGACGCAGACTCTACCCTTAAAGAACTTAAACTGTCACAGAAGAATAGAACCAAGTTATTTTCACTTATGAAAAAGGTACAGTTGAGCCAAGTGCATTTTGCCAAGTGCCTTTGGTTCAAATCTCATTGACAAATCCTTCAAAAGTCATCCTGCTTTTAAGGTGACCCTAAAGGTGCCATCCTGGATTTCAGTACACTCACACACAGCAGTTACATGTAGCCATCGGATTTTGTTCCTGAAATATAGTCTTTCCTGAATTCAGTACATACCAGCATTTCTGCCATTCCACATGAAAGTGGACAGAGGAGAGGTGTTGTCTCATGCTTCCTGGCATAAATGAATTGTGGTGGCACACACCATGGGAACGTGTGCAGCAAACTGGGGGCACATGCACGTGACATGAACAGGTCTTTAAAAAACATGGTGTATGAGACTGAACATTTATTCTGGGCCAGGGAGCATTCTAACTGCTTGAGAGAGACTAGCTCATTCAGCCCTTACAAATCCCAGGAAATATACATACATCCTTATTATTCCAATGCACAGAGGCACGGAGAAGTTCAGTGGGTTGTCCATGTTATATAGCTAGTAAATGAAGCTGAGATTTGAGGCAGGAGGCCAACATTTCATCTTAATACCATACTAAGTACACACACCCACACGTACGAGGTCTATAGCATACCACCATTCTGCCCATTAACTTCCAGTTTTTTCTCAATCCATCTCAGCTCTTCCCTGATCTCTCTGTATCACAGGGAATGACAACTCCGGCTTCCAGGTTAGTCCAGACAGTAGGAAATTCTGGTAGAAGATTGGGGGTGGGGGGATGGAGGAGGGAGAGCCAGGGTGTTCCCCTCTGTTTCCTGTGGCATCTCCCACAGCCTGTGTGACTTTTCTGTGGTTCCAACTCCTTTCGGATGGTCCCTCCTCCATTGTTTCACATCCTCCAGGAAGTCTCCACTTGGAATCCAGCCAAAAGCCTGAGGTCCAGACTGTGAACAACATTCCTGCTGTTGTCCTGCCAGCCCTGGCCTGGCAGTGGCGATTTCCCGTGATGGATAAGCCCTGGGTCCCCCACATGGTTATGTTTATCTTCTCTTTCTCTCATCAGTAGTCAAATCAATTCCCTGTATTAAACTCCTTCTGTGTGAAATACCTAGAATGGCTTCAGATTTTCTTCTTAGATCCCTAATAAGTCATTTATGTGAATTATAAATATATGTTCTGGTGGGAGGACTGGCCTATGAGTCAAGATCCCTGGTATGGAGGTCAAGTGCTGACTCAACCTACTATGAAATCTTGAGCTGTTTGTCTATTCTCCTCAGGTTTTGGATTTCTAATTCACAATGTTGATGTTGGACTAGAGGTGTGTGAGCATGTATGTTTGTGTGTGTGTGTGTGTGTGTGTTAAGTATACTCCTCCTCACATGAGTATCTAGACACGTACATGTTCAAAAATACAACACGTTTTCCATGCATAATGTGAATTCAAGGATATCTGTGAAACACAACAATTGCCCATGGAGAATGAGGATAAAAAAGAGTAAAGAGACAAACAGAAAGTCCTGGTGCTGACCAAGAATGATAACACGACATAACTACTATTTGAGCTTGAGGTCCTGTACAAATCATTCTTTATGCCCTTTTGTGCACGGAGACACCTCCCAGATTTGCGGAAAATGTTGGAAAGTCAGACACAGCAGTCACACCACAGGTGTGAACCACAAAACTTGGAGGTGGGCAAGCTCCCCCAGCTGAGCCTCCCAAACAGATCTCAGGGCCTTCCCCTGTCCTATGGGTGGTGATGCCCATGTGCTGTGTGACCCCTGGTTGCCTAGAGTCCCCACACCAAGCAGGGGAGAAGGAGAACATAAGCATTAGGGGACACCAAGTGGTTTCTGCCAAAGCAGGGGGAAGATCTTCTTTCAAGGAAGATGTCTGGTAGCTGGGGGAGGGCTGGCTGTGCTCCTGAGGAGACAGACAAGATGAAGAGTCTCAGTGAGGAAACCTGTCCTTGCAGGTAAGAAGCAACTGGAAAGCAACGTATGACAGTGCATAACAGTAGTTCTTAACCTTTGGACCAGCACACCTGCTACCATCCAGGACACATCACTGATCACCTTATACACCCACGCTGCGTGCTCCCCAAGCAAGGGAAGCCCTCTGGGGCTTCTGAGAAAGCCTGCTCCTTAGATCTGGCCTGCCGGAGGAGGGAGTTCAGCCCGGAAGGCTGATGGCGCCATCTAGTGTTCAAATGCAGACCTGGCTGAAAGCACACCCCTGAGATGGGATTTCAAGCCACCAACCGCTCTGGGCTCTCCAAACCCCATCTGCCTTTTCGACAACTTCACAGCTTGCCAATTTGCAAATATTGGGAAATCACTTTGCCTTGCAATCTTCGAGGAGTAAACCTCCTGAGCCCATTGCCAGTAGAGCCTGAAAAGGCTGCCAGACAATCATCTGGCCCCCAAGGGGCTCCATGCAAATTGGACATTCTGGGTGGGTAAAACCCACCATCCTAATGCACGGCATCATTGGAAACTTGGCACCCACATTTCATCGCCAGCATTTCTCGGGGGCTACCTGAGCTTTTTCCAAGAGAAAAATCTCTTGCCTGAGGTGTGGAGACATCTGCTTTCCAGAGTACCCCCCGCCCCCACCAACTATGTCTAAATCACAATTTTACAACCAGTTGTTGGTTCACACTTAAAATTTAGAGCCATGTTTTCTCTTCTCCTTATAGGGGAGAAGAGGGTAGCTGTTTCAGGGTTCATTAAGCCCCAATTTCTTCACCAGCGCTCTGGGCGTAAGAGGCTTAGCCGTTCTATCGTGTTTGTTAAGACATTCTGTAATCAGGCTCAATCTTGAAAACGAGTTTTCAGCTGCAACTGCTGGAAAGGGCCTTGATTTATTTATAATCAGCTAATATTGTCATTCAACAGGAAAGAAGAAGAATGGGAGAAATAAACTTGAGCACGGAGGTAGAGTGCAAGATTTGGGAGCCCGCTGTCGTTGTTGTTGTTGTTGTCGTTGTATGTGCATTGTTCTGAAATAGATGAGACAGAGATGGACATGAATGAATTCATAAATATCAAAATAACTTATTTGGACCCTCTACTTCCAAGGAAGGAAATAGGGTGTGTGTTTCATCAGAGACTTTATTACTGTTTTGGCCATCCAAAATGTGTCGGCAACGTGTCTTCCTAATAACACGGCCAGTGATTTCATGCTGTCCTCCGGCCACGGTCATTGGGCAGCCCTGTGGCTCTCCAGTGCCCCTCCCCCAGAGGGAAAGGGAGGTGTAGGTAGGACTGGAAGTAGGAGAGACTTCTCTCCCCCACTTTCCAGCATCAGGAATGTAGCGAAGGTGCTAGAAGGATTTGCCTGTTGTCTCTGGGCTTCGATTGGGTTTCGACAGGCCCCTTTTACTTTCCTGTCTGCTTCTCAATCCAGGCAATTTCATGGCTTCTTTTCTGCTGCCGAGACGTGTTTGTGGCACAGGGTTGTTAGCGGGCGGAGGGCTGTTAGACGCGGCCGGCCGCGGGCTGAGGAGCAGCTCAGTTGCTAAGCGGCCTCCCTCTGCAGCCCAGCCCCGCTCGGGAGGTTGTGCTAGCAGCCGGGGAACAGCCCAGAGTTAATGGGGGTGATCTGGGCGCCCGAAGGGGAGCAGTGTGTCCTAGTTAGTTACTCAACACAATTGGACAGCTGAGAGCTGTCTGTATACTTACGTTCAATGAATTGGAATATAATAAAGTAGAGCTCATTCATTTATTGAACAGGAGTTTATTGGGATCCATGCTACTGCTCCGCTGAATGTAATTAGCCAATTACACAGAACTGTGCTAGAGGGGAGGAGCGTTCCAGGCAGAGGGAGCAGCCAGGCCGATGTCTAGGTCACGTGCTGGGCCTGCTCAGGGAAGAGCAGGAAGGCGCTTGGACCTCGAGACATGCGGGGAGGACAGAGCGGGGTGGGAGAGGAGGCTGGAAGGTAGGGAGCCCGGGTTGGGGGGGGCGGTGCACATCATGTACAGCTTCCTAGGCCACAGTGGGGACATGAGATTTTAGCCTAAGTAGGAGAACAGCTACTACAGAGCTTGAAGATCAAGTTGCTTTGAGTCTCATGGGGGCCTTAAGATGCCATGGGCTCTTGGGTTAATCCCCCGTACCCCCCCCTCTTAGCATGGCACCCACCAACTCCACTTCTGGGCTCCCCTCCTACCCACCCGACCCCCAGCTCCATACACACCAGTGACCATATCCCTTTCTCCACCCAGCAAACTCCTCCCTACCCTTCAAGACCCAGCACCTCTGTCACTGGCCCCATCCAGCCTTCCTTGAATCCCCCAGTCTGTGAATTCCCCTCTCTGGGACACACTCCTGTGAAACAGGGTCCACACCGTCTCCGTCTCCGTAAGGGATCTCCTGCCCCCAACGACTGGAGGCCAGAGGAGGAACCTGGTGCTGGCCCGGGGCCAGGACAAACAGGGGAGGTGCCGGAAGTTCTCAGTGGATGAATGAGCAGATGAACGAGTGAAAGAGTAGTTGGGGAGAGTTAACCCACTAACTTCCAGTCAGCCGTCCGCCTCACGGGGTGAAGGAATGTTCCCAAGCCCCAGCTGGGAGCCAGCTGCCTGAGGTTACATCCAGCCCCCACCAAGCACTCCCTAGGGGACTCTGGGCAAATGGCTGGGCCTCGATTTTGTTCTGTATAAAACTGGAATGATAATACTGCCACTCCTTGCCCTGTAGTCATTGAGAGGACTAAATAAATTAGTGCATAAATAATGCTTAGCACACAGTAATCATTCAGAAAGTGCTAGGAGTATTATGGCGACTATTGCTGGTGCTAAGGAAGGGGGCCCGCAGCTCGCGAGGCGAGGGAATCTCAGAGGGAAGTGAACTCTGCTTCCTTCTTCCCAGGTCTGCCCGGAGCAGGTCTGAACCACAAGAGCCATTCATAATAGGCTTGCGTCAGAGGTGCTAGAAGGAACCATATTTTCATGAACCTTCCTGTAATGCCATCAAAATCACTTTTTATTCCAAAACTCTTCCTTGACTTCTTGGGACCCATCTGTAGGGTCTTTTCCTGTGGAGAGGTAGGACCTCGGAAAGAAGTTGGGTCCCAAGCCGGAACACCTGGGTGGGAGTTCTCTGCCACCTGTCAGCTAAGTGGCCTTGGGCGACTGGTTCCACCTCTGGGCTGATAACCTCTGTAGAGAGAGGCCAATGGCCTGAGGCTGTGGTGGGGCAGGGACCTGCTTCCACATTCAGCTTGCGGAGTGAGGCTATTATGGCTCAAATTCTGTCCCCTATTAGCTATGGACCTGGGTGAACTACCCAGTCTCCCTGTGCCTCAGTTTCTTCAACAGAAACATGGGATCATAACACAGTTCAGCTGTTATGGGCTGAATTGTGTCCCTCGCCCCGACCCAAAATTCAGTTTTTAAGTCCTAACCCTCAGTATTTCAAAATATGACTGTGTTTGGAGGCAGGGTCTTTAAAGAGGTCATTAAGGTAAAACAGGGTCATTGGGATGGACTCTACTCCAATATGACAGGTGTCCTTATAAGAAAAGGAAATTAGGATACACACAGAGGGAAGGCCATGTGAAGACACAATGAGAGGGAAGCCTCGGAGGAAGTCAACTCTGCCAACCTTGATCTTGGACTTCCAGGCTCCAGAACCATGAGAACATACATTTCTGCTGTTTAAACTCCCCAGTCTGTGATCTTTTGATGTGGCGGCCCTCACAGATTAAGATGCATCCTGTTAGGGGGTCGTGAGGTTAAATGAGGTGATGCTTGTCAGGTGCTTTGAATTGGGGGAGAGGGGGGCAGGCAGCAGGGCCCACGCATGCCCATTTTGCTCATCATAGGAAGGGTCCCAGAGCACACAGGGTTCATTGGACATGTACTACACCCAAAGGAGAATCCCTTCTTTGAGTTCTGCTCAGACCCAAGGACACTTTCAATATTTATCACACGCCTATTCTGCGCCAGGCACCCATGGGAGTGGAGGGCTCCCTGCCTGCATGGGGCTTGCAGTCTAATCTGCAGAAAGAGAGAAAACAAAGAAACCATGAAATACATAAATCCTTAGCACAGGAACCAGAGCACAAATAGAGCCAGGGGGCTGTGTAATAGAGAAGTAGGAGTGTGACAAGGGCGGAGAAGTTGCCCTTGAGTGCTGAGATGGACCTGGGGAGGAACGAGGCAGGCCACGGCAGCAGCCTTTTAAAAGCCTGAGGTGGGGGGGCTCCTGGGTGGCTCGGTTAAGCGTCCAACTTCGGCTCCGTTCATGATCCCGCGGTTCGTGGGTTCGAGCCCCGCGTCGGGCACTGTGCTGACTGACAGCTCAGAGCCTGGAGCCTCCTTCGGACTCTGCGTCTCCCTCTCTCTCTCTCTGCCCCTCTCCCGCTCACTCTCTGTCTCTCTCTCTCTCTCTCTCTCTCTCTCTCTCTCTGTCAAAAGTAAATAAACATTAAAAAATGTAAAAATAAAATAAAATTAAAAAATAGAAGCCTGGGGTGGGAAGGTGCAGAGAATGCGGGGGTAAGATGAGACCAGCGGTCAGTAAGGAGTCAGGGTCCCCTCCTTCTCCTTTTTTATGGGCATGAAGTAGAAGCCTGGGTTTGAGTCCCAAACGTGTCTCAGTCTCCTTATCAATAAAATGGGGAGGCAAACAGTAGTAGCCCTCAGAGTTGTAAGGATAACGAGTTTATATGGTAGCCGACCTAGCACAATGCCTAGCAGACAGGGAGAGCTCTAAGTGTTACTCTATAACAATAACGAGCAACATTTATTGAGCACTTACCATGTGCCGGGCATCTAAAAGCTTTACCTATATTATATCATTTAGTCTTTATAACAGCCTTTGGAGACAGGAACTATCATAATTTCTATTTTGCTGGTGGGGAACCGAGGCACACAACATTATATCCAAGATCACATAGCAGGATATTACCCAAGGCAGCCAGACCCCAGGAGAGGGCAGCTGGCAGCTGAGGCTAACTCAGTCCTGGCAGAGAACGTCACCTGTGTCGGTGTCTTCATTCAAGGGGGTCTCAAAGCATGTGCGCGTGCACACACACACACACACCCCACCCGCAAATGTCATCCCCCAGGCCTCCAAAGCCTGCTCGGCATCTGCAGGGGAATCATATCCCTTTCCTTCTTCAGAGATCTCGGAGGAGGCAAAGCTGAATTTGAAATTTCTAGCAAGTTCAGAGCTCTGCACCCTGCCTTGTCAGTCCCTGTTGAAGAGATCAATGTGTTTTATTCTTGCACCGCCAACGGGCAAAGCCCAGAGGAGCAGAACAGAAGATATTTCCTCCTCATGCGCACTGAGAAGAGAACTCAGTGCTTGATAGATTTCCTCATTACAGTTTTGGTGACGCGCCATTTCTTTCCACTAAGAAGAGGAGAGACTGCGAGTGTCTGTGTGGAGCCATGATGCCTTTGCAGGCAGCTCCTCTTAATGCCATAAAATCAGTGGGCAGGGCAGGCCTGGCAGAAGGTGCAACGATGCCAGTCAGGGCGAGTCGTGGCTGGCAGAACCCGTTCAACATCTGTCTCCCTGGCAGTTTCAACTGCTGGGCTCTCCAGGGCCTCTTTGTTTGGTTCCCGAAATCAAGGCCATCCCTGGGCACTTCTGCGAAGAAGGCCAACTTTGCCCCTGAGACCCCATCTTCGTTCTTCGCACTGGATAGATGAGGATTACATCTGGTTGAAAGCAACAGAGATCCCAAACACAGTGGCTTACATAAGACAACTGTTTCTTTCTCTCTCATGTAAGAGCCAGGAAGTCAGCAGTCCTGGGTTGTTGCGGTACTTGGCCAAGCCCTCAGGGACCCAGGCTTTCTCCAATTTATTCCTCAAACTTCTCGAGGGCCAGGATCATCCCTGTGTGCACAAGACCACAGCTACAGCCCCAGACATCACACTCTTTTGTTACTGGTAAGTAGATGGAGGAAGGCATAGAGAAGAAGGTACTCATCGACCACCTCTTAAAGAAGGTTCCTAAAAGAACCGTGTGACAATGTCACTTACTTACCTCCCATTTAATCACACGGCCACGTGCAGCTGCAGACGGGGAGATATCATCCTTACTTGGGACGGTCAGGGCCTCGCTAAAAATTGTGGAATTTTTATTACGGAAGAAGGGGACAATGGTTACCGGTTCACGGGGCCATCTACCAACCTCAACCACACCTCCTCACCGCCAAACTTTCCGGTAGAAGAGAAACTCGCATTTTGTATAATGTGCTAGGCATCATGGACTTTCCCACAAGCTAAGTCCCTGGGTCTTTGAAGACAAAGTATAGAGTCGTAGGTAAGGGTTGGATTTATAATCCTGACTTAGCCCTTTACAAATGGTGATACCTCGGGCAGATAACTCAACCTTAGTGTTGTAATAGACAAGGTGCATGATTATGATCCCTGTGCCAGAGGTTGTCATGAGGATTAATCAAAAGGGTAGGTAAGGTTCTTGGCACACGGTGTGTCCCTGGCTTTGCCAAGCCACTGAGCCCTCTGAGTCTTAGATGCTTCATCGATAAAATAAAGGTCTGCTCTATAAGGTGATGAGGATTAAAAGCGAGGAAAGATATTAAACATTGGCACAGCGCTTAGCTCCCAAGAAAACAGAACCATTGGGGCTGCTATTATTTAGGCCTCTCAAAATTCCCGCGACGTGTCAAGATATGATTTTCAAGAGGTTAGAAACGCAGCGCTTAAAAAAAAAAAAAATGGCTCTTATAAAAGATAGAATGAACACAAGTCAAAGTCTTATTCAACTCATAAAATCCTGAGGGAACCAATGTGACAGCAAAGCTGATTTATAGATTATAGGCAAGAAAAAAATAAAAGAAAAAGAATGTGGAATAAGTTCGTCAGGTTAGGTCCAAATGGCTAACATTCTATGTGGCAACAAAGTCACAGGCTATCTTTTGTGTCAGGAAGAAATCATTTCCACAATCACCTCTATGGGGCAAAAATCTGCAAGTTAACATGCAACGTTTAGCGCCTGGGCTCTATTCAATAGCAAACAGCAAAATCAAATATGGGTGAGTTTTCCTGGAGAATTAAATAGTCCTTGGAAGCCCGGGTGCCTCCGCATGATGTTGAAAGGGCATGCGGTCATTTTCTCATCTTATTTCCGTGTTTCAGAAAAATCTGGCTAACAGAAGTAATCCTCAACCCTTGAAGAAACGGAGTCCCTGCCAGTGACTTTGGAGAACAGGGAATGGTCCCTGCCTGCTGGCTTCTTCCTGGCTGCCGTGTGTATGTGGCAGGGAGGGGGCTGTGAATTGTTGAGTCTACTACGTGAACGCAGAGTTGGCCATCCACCCTGGGGAAGACGGCCAGGGAAGCAGAAAGATGAGAAGGAGTCAGGTGGAAGGAAGGGAGAGGCACTTTCCAGACTGGAAGGTCCCCGAGAAATGGCACAGGGACGAGGGTGCGGATGGGCACGTGGCAGGAGCTATAGGCAGCTGAGTCCGGCCCGAAGCAGAGCTCTCTCGTGTTTTTGCAGACGAGAGGTTAATTAACTTGTTCCAAGTCCCCTGGCTAGTAAGAAGAAGAGCTGGCCTTGTATAAAGTCCACTCATGTCCCCACACCACTCTCCTCTCCTGGCTTTTTAAAATCTTGGCCCTCGAGGGACCAAAGGTCTGCGCCAGTCATTTGCACTTCGGTGTTAGTTTAAACCAGTATATTGCTTCTCCTGGGGCGGTTTGAGTTTTAGGCCTGTCCTGCTGCAGTGAAATGAAAGGTGTTAACCTGCATTAAAGGAATCCCTGGCATCCAGGTGGTGCTGGAGGGAAGGGAGCTTCCCCCCTGCCCCTGAAATCCCAGCACCCCCAGAGAGTCAGGCTGAAGCTGCTTGACAACCAGAGAGCAGAGACAGGAGCCGGGAGACAGCGTGTCTGCTCAGATGTCCGCTCCTCTTACAAGCCCGTTAGGTTTGATGACGAAATATTGGCCTCCAGGCCCAAAGATGGAGGTAAAAGGATCCTCTGACATATTCAGACTTATAAAATGGGATGCGGTTTAATTGCCTGAGAAGTTATTTCAAGACGTGCCCTGGCCTTTGCAGAGCCCGAGATCCCTGGTGATAGAGGAGGGGGTGGGGGGGTGGGGGAAACAAGTTGAACGCAATAGCTCTTTAAATTGTTCCTTTGTTAGTGGTTGATTAGTGAAGTCCCTGATGCATGTAGCTGGGAGGAAAATATGTTTCATTTCACCTGGCATTGAAGTAATTCATCAGATGCAAACAGTCTGCTTCTTTACCTCGGATGCCAACCCTGTTCAAATCAGGCAGCTCTTCTTTTGCAAACAAGCCAGCTCATTGTCACCCCCCCCCCGTGCCCCCCACCCCACCCCAGCACACACAGCCCACCTCTGTGTCTCTGAGCTAGAAAGCACCCCTTCCTTCTCCCACCTGCCAAGACCCTCCAAGGTCCAGCTCAGGGGCAACCACAGCCTTCCTTGGCTGTTCGTCTCCCAGAGCAGGGGGACCATGAGGTCTCCGTCTGTCCGGCAGCCTTTTCCTCACCCATTCATTTAACAGATGTTTATCAAGCACCTTGTTCTGTGCCAGGCACCGGGAATGTAGCATTGAATCCGATGGCCACGATCTCCTGCTTTCGTGGGGCTTAATTCCAGGGGAAGGACTGTTCCCTCTCCAATCACGAGGCAGAAACCGCCAGTTTACATTAAGCTATTCATTGATTCGGTCGATGGATATTAACGAGTGCCTCTTAACGTGTGGGGCACTGTTGTAGGCACTGGGGCTGCAACAGGGAACGAAATAGACGAAGCCCTCGCTCCCTTGAAGTTTACATTCTAAACTAGGTAGGGTAGACCATAAACAAATAGACACAGCTGTATGTCAAGCAGTCTGAAATCTGGGTCACGCGATGAAGGGGACGGCAGGACACCATGGTCGGCAAAGCCCTCTCTGAGGCAGAGCATTTGGAAACAGAGCTAAAGGAAGCACAGGCCCGGAGGACAGGCGGTTACAGCCCTCGCACGTGGGGCTTCCAAGGGGCCGGTGACAGTCTGGGTATTCACCCTCCCAGCCGCTCCTTTAGTGGCAGAGGGCAGCGCCCTTGACCTTGTCTTATGGATGAATCAACTGGGTTTCAGAGAAGCGATCTACCATGGAGGAAAGGAGTCTGAAGCCAGGCTGTCCCGCATGGAGCCAGCGTGTCCCTTCGTAGAACTGCAGAGCTGTTTCAGAGCGCCTTGGTCTCAGCAGGGACGGCTCAGGCTCGCTTTTTTTCCTGCTCACTGCATGCTGAGAACCGCGCTGTGTAGCGTCAGGGCTGTGGGTCTCAGGTCCGCTCTTGGTAGCTGTGTGTGACGTGGGGCGAGCTGCTCAACCTCTCTGGCCCTCTGTTTTCTCATCTGCAAAGTGGGGATTGCAGAACCCAGTTATAGGGTGGAGGTGAGGGTCACATGACCAACGGAGCCAACACACAGGAAACGGTATATTAAGTGTCCCTAGTGGTATGGATACTTGACTGAGGTATGGGTGATATTGTGGATCGAATTGTGTCCCCCCAAAAAGACAGGCTGAAGTGCTAACTTCCAGTATTGTAAATGCGATCTTATTTGATAAAAGGGTCATATCTGTAATTAAGTTAAGATGAGGTCGTGTTCAGCTAGGGTAGACCCTAACCCAGTGTGACTGGTGCCCATACAAGAAGACAAAAGAGTGTAGACGGAGACAAACAGGGTGAACCCCATGTGACCCTGAGGCAGAGACCGAAGAAATGGGTCTGTAGGCCAAGGAATACCAAGGATTTCTGGAAGGCAGAAGCTAGGAGGGGGCATGGCACAGATTCTCCTCCAGAGGCTTCGGAGAGAGCATGGCCCTGTGGTTACCTCAATTTTGGGCTTTGGCCTCCAGAACCGTGCGAGAACACAGTTCTCTTGTTTTAAGGCACCCGGTTGGTCGTACTTTGTGATGGCAGCTATAGGAAGCTAATGCAGGTGAGATGGTAAGTCTCTGGAAGAACTGAGTGTGTAGATGGGAACCAGAGTTCTGCCTCCTGGCACATGTTTTGGGATCAGAGCCTTAAGGATCTCCCGGTCCGTGTAATCTTGGAGCCAGATGATCAAATCTTCAGGGGCTGGTCTGGAGGTGGGGACAGAAACCTGGAGAACACCCTTAGTTTGATCCTGAACCGGAGCCCCACCAACCTGTGGTGTTAGCCCGAGACTTCCAGAGGGTAATCTTGGGGTTCGGTCTGAGTACAGGGGTTGCCACAGATGTCCTGGCTCAGGGAAAGTGAGAGCCCGTGAGCTCTTCTGGACATCATGCCAGAACTCACAAAGCTGTCTGTTTAAATACAGATGAAATCAGAAGCATGGGCCTTCACCAGCACTTATATAAAACCCAGATTGTCAAATTCGAGGGAGAAAGAATCAGAACAGCCTGGTCAGGGTGTGGGCCAACATTCCAGAGGACTGATTCAAGACAGGGAACAGATTCTGGGGGGCCCCCAGCAATCTCCAAGATCTCAGCAAAAATATCAACACAGGCTGAAGTGCAATCCCACGGGCAGATACGGTATCATTTCCCTGTGGAAGTTTAGAATTCAAGCATCTTGGGGTGGGAGGGACCTTAAGAGTCAGTTCATATGGGATGGCTGTTGGACGTAAGGGCTTTGGAAGCAAATGGAGCTGGGTTCAAGTTCCACCTCCTCGACTCTTGAGGAGTGCCGGTTCCAAGCTCTGTGACCTTGTTCTCCTCTCCTTCTCTGTGTGACAGGAACCAGCGACTAGCATCCTGGGATCTAATGATGCTTCCACTGTGCTTAGCTTAGACTCATTACAACTGCCGAGAGAGCCGTAACCCTTGTTATTAGGATTGCTGTTCAACCCCGCTCCACAGCAGGGCCGGAAGGCCCCTCCATGAAGGGCCCTTCTTCCTATTTCCGAATGCCTCCAGCCCATGCCTCTCTGACTACCTCTGGTAGAACACTCTTTGCTACATTAAGATGGCTCCTTCTAAGGAAGCTTCCCTTGGCTGCGATGCTCTCTGTGTTCACAGATAGGACAATATTGCCCAAAGGTTAGGGGCACGGGCCCCTGGGCCCGCACTCCAACCTGTCTCCAGTTTAGGAGCTTTATGTCTTTGAGCAAGTTACTCAACCCGCCAGTTAACTAACGGTCACAAAGTTTACATCACTTTACCTTTCAGTGACTTGGCGTTCTCCTCTGGGAGATGATGATAATGATGAAGACAGTACCTGCCCCCTACGGTTTGTCATAAGATTGGAGAATATACATAAGGCACTTGGAAGGGAGCCTAATATAGAGGAGATCCTCAATAATTAGCTGTTACTGATGGAACTGCCATCCCTTGGTTGAATCTTATGTCCCTCTCCCGTTTTTTTTTTTTAAGTTTATTCATTTATTTTGAGAGAGGCAGAAACAGTGTGACTGGGGGGAGGGGCAGAGAGAGGGAGGAGACAGAGAATCCCAGGCAGCGCACAGAGTCGGACCCGGGGCTCGAGCCCGCGAACCGTGAGATCATGACCTGAGCTAAAGTGGGACGCTTAACCCCCCCAGCCACCCAGGTGCCCCTCCCCCAATTTCCCCCCAATTCGTTTTTCATCACAATCCACTGCATCCCAGTCGGCCCAGCCCGTGGCCCCGTCACAACACCAGCCCCAGCTGGGGAATGTGGGCGGGCTCTGCAGCACTTGCCGGGCCCCACGCTTGGTTTAATGCTCTGCAGTCTCCATCCTGAAGTTCTAAATAAGTTTTGAACAAGGGGCCCCGCAGGTGCATTTTGCACCCGGCCCTGTAAATGATGGTCCCGCCTGAAGCGTTGGCGCCACTGGCCTCTGGCCCTCCGCACAGCCCGCTTCTCCCCCTGGCCACTTCCCACTGCAAGCGGCAGAGCTGGTCAATTCGGGCCTCGGTGTACCCTCTCTGTTCTCTCCTCATTCGCGCCCCCCTCCCCATCCCTCGCTCGCCACCTTCTCCCCCAACTTTCTCTGTTTCTGCTTGGCAGCCAGGCTCAGAACAAGCTTGCCCCCACCCCAGATCAGGTGTCCTAGGCCCCATCAGGAGGCATCCTCCTTCTTTCAGAGGCCTCTCCTCTCTCCCACTGCAATGGTGGAAGCAATCTGCATTTGTCGGCTTGCTGTGGTGACAATGGATACTGTCTTTGGCCGAGTGGAAGTCACTGTGGCCTTTACAAATCCATGAAGATTGTAGGGTAAGAATTCCAGCTTCTGAGCCTGGAGGTGGGGGTGTGAGGCTTAGCAAAGGGTTCCTGGCGGGAGGGAGGCTTGAGGGAAGGATTCGAGGGCATGGAGTTTTGCGTCCAATCATCAAGGAAACCAGAACGATCTATTCCCGTGCATTGAGCCGGAGACTTTGCCCATCTGTCATTTCCCCAGGGTTACTCGTTGCCTCACTTCTCTTGTCTGTTAGGAGGTAAGAAAACTGGGTTAGTGCTGAGCAAATAAAGTGGCCACCCAGAATTTCTGGGTCCTACTTGCCACGTAAGAGAATGGGCAAGGGGGAAGCAGGTGGGTTGAAGATGAAACGAGGCAGCGCGTGCTTTGAGCGGCAAAAATAGCTAACGGGTCTGAACTTGCAGAAAACTCATATCCCACCAAATGGTTCCCCCTGGAAGGAAGATACCAGCCAGACAGCGCGGTAAAAGCGCCTCACTGGCTCCCTGCTGGCTGCCAGAATAGAAGAGCGGTCAGCCCCAGCTCTGCCTCAGACCTGGGTCCTGGGGGATCCCTGAGGCTGGGGCTCAGGCTCAGTAAAAGTGGGGGGCGGAATAAGGCCTGGAAGTCCATACTTGCTGCTTAAATTCAAGGCCCCCAGGCCTCTGCAATCAGGCACCGAGCCGGCCTGAGAGGACTAAGAACCTCTGAGAGGCCTAAGAACGGCAGATGGGGTGCTGGGATAATCCTTCTCCCATTTCACACTTAATGAACTGGCTTGCAGCTGGAAGAACGGCTCCCCAAGGGCACACTCCTGTAACTGCTGGGGCAAAGCTACCTCCGGGTTCCCCTGGTAACCAGAGACTCCTAAGGGGGGTGGGGAGCTGGGGTTCGGCCCCTGAGGGCATCTCCTAACGGCAGTGCAGCTGGAAAGTGGGGGTGTCCCGGACTCCTGGGGCAGCTCCAACCGCTGCGTTGACTCAGAGCCTGGAGGCCTGGAGACGGTCCTTGGGGCTTAGTGACAGTCTGCAAAGATGCCGTGTCCTTGTTTCTCCAGAACCTAGACACTTCACCAGCATGGGCCCTAGAGACCGGAAGGCCTGTTGTGGGTGGAATGTTTACTTAGCCCCAAGGCACAGGGACTGTCGAGCCAGAAAGGCAGCTGTTCTAACCACACCACACCCAGGGATGTGAAACCAGGACTTGATCCAGAAGGAGGCTGGGGCTGGGGGTGGCGGTGGCGGGAGGCCTTCCCCAAGGGCTGGGCTGGGGTTTGAAATTGCCAAGCTCCACCAGGGCCTGGGGAAAGCGATGGAAACCCGGCCTGCAGGACAGAGGGGTGGAAGAGGAGAGCCCCAACTCCTGACAGGCGCCGGGCTGGGGTAAGAAGAGACTAAGCTTGGCCACAGGGACACGGGCCGAGCATGGGCCTGCCGCTTCCCCTTTCTGGGCCTAGTTCCTCATTTCTGACTCGGAGCCTCTGGAGCAGTCTCCCATGGGAGCTGCCAGCTCTGATTTTTTGATGAGTTGAGTTTACCGTGTCCTGAGCTGGCTTTGCAGAGAGCATGTGGGGAACGAGGAAGCTGCAGAGAGCTGACTGGTGATTTCCCTGGAGGGTCTGGGGCCAGCAGGGAAGTCAGTGGTAGCCCAGGCCCCACATGGCGGCGGTGGGCATAGGATCCGCCGAAATTGCGTAGCGGGAAGATGAGCTCATTACATTTCCCCGTGTACATCGGTGCCTTTCACAGCTGAGTGTCCCGGGGAGGGGAGGGTTGAGAAGGCGGCTCAGCAGGGTCTGGAGCCCCGTGTCTGAAGGTCAGGCGGACACGAAAATGAGGCAGTAGCAGCATATTTAATGACACGGAAAAACGTTCAGTGATCAGGTGAAAAAAGCAGGTTATAAAAAGCAGCATATGTAGGACAATCCTCTTATTATGGGGAAGAAATATTTCCTTCGCCCATGCACGCGCGCGCACACACACACACACACACACCAGAAGAAAAAGGTCCTAAAAGGCAAAGAGTGATTATCTCGGTGTGTTGGGATTCCCTGTGGCTTTTCTTTTCTTTCTCTTCTTTTTGCTTTTTTTTAGCGCGTGTGTGCGTGTGTACGCATACTTTGTGTATTTTCCAAGCTTTAAAACATTAAAAAGAATTTTTTTTTCCCTTCGCAGAAGGTACCAACACTATCCAATGCATTGGCTTCATATATACGGGAAGTTCCTGCCCACGATTTGGCTAAAGGTCCAGGCTCTAGGTGGCCACGTCTTCCTTTATAGAAGCTCATGGTGACTTTAGAATTGCAGCATTGGAGTGAACTACCGGGACAATCTGGGGAGTTGAAGTTACATTTAAAATAGAAAGCATCACCTGTCCATATAAAAAAGACTACGAGAGGCACTAAAACTTCCACAACCATCTTCTTAGTGTCGGCCATTAAATTTCTGGCACTTCCTGGCCCTTCTCCCTACCTCAGCCCAGCTGATTGGACCGGCTGTGATCTGCTGACCCCACCAAAGCCAATCCGTGGGTTGGCCAGGTCCCTATACGATCAAATTCCCTCCTCAGGGATCTGAACTGAGAAACTAAGAAAGAGTGAGGCAGTTAGCCGTGGGAATAGTAGGATGGGAGGAGACGTAGCAGCATGATGGAGTGAGGGCAGAGGAGTTACAGATGGTGTGGGTTGTGAGAAAGTAGAAATAATTATTAAAATGAATAAGCAAAAGACAAGAGGGCAGAGCTCTGAGTTTAAAAAAAAAAAAAAAAAAAAAAGGTACAGAGATTAGAGGCCGAGACAACCCAAATGGCAAGAAGAGAAAAGAGCAGAGAACAAAGTTGCCATGTTGCTTCTTAGTTGGGGTTCTCTGGGAAACAGATTCTGAGGCAAGGATTTGGGCGCAAATTTGCACTCAAAATATTTGGGCAGTGGTCCCAGGAAACTGCAGAAGAGGAGCGGAAAGGGTTATGGGCAAGGAAAGGCAGACAAAACGTGGTGCATTATCACGCCTGCCACGGAAGTGAGTGACTGGGCCTTATTCCAGGGGGAAACCTGAATATGCACACCTGGGTTAACCCCAGCCAAGAGGTGAGAGATTGGGGCATCTATACAGCAACTCCTGGGAATCACTGGTGGAGGGCTGAGCCCACAGAGTTTGACTCCCTGGCACTCCAACCCGCTGCTTGTAGAAAGAGCTGCCTTCCATGGCCCCAGGAAAATGTTCCCTGGGCACAGAGACGCTTATGCTAGCAGCGGAAGGAACAGAAGCACACTGAAAGGTCTGAAGGCCGTAGGCAAGGCCGTGGGGGTACCTGCCTCACCGAGAGAGAGGAGTGCCTCTTCATTTTTTACAGTGGCCTAGATCTTGGACTTCATTGCAACGAGCCCCCAAGATCTGAGTGAGCCTAAGACACTGAGAGAAGATGGAAGGAGTCACCCCTCTTTTCCAGGCCTCCACACCCTCTCCAGCCTCCCACAGGGAAAAGACTATCCTATGTTTTCCGGGGCTTAAGCCATTAAAGACTGTCATCTTGGATTGATTCTTAAATAATAGAGTGTGGATTACTGACACCACCCCTCGTTCCCTCCTCTAATTCCCAGTGATCATGCTAAGGCATTATGTGGGAGTTCCCCAGGTGTGGCATGAGAAACCCCAGGAGGCTCCAGGCCGGTTCGACGTCAAGGCCACCCTGACAGCCTCCTTGGACATACTCGAGTCTACTCCATGCCGGGCACTCTGCCTACTAGACATGGCAAGACCTCATCGTCTCATAGGGGGTGGACACAGACAAATTCCCTCATAATGTGGCACTGTGTTCACAGTGGTGGGGAACATCAAGGCAGAAGAAACGGATTCTGCTAATGGAGTTAAAAAGAAAACAGGCTTCACAGAGGAAGTGGCTTTTGAACTTGATCTTGAGAGTGGACTAGAAGTTCACTGGAGGACGGGGAAGGCTAGGGGATAGAGGAAAGGAGACCAGCACAGGGCAGGGAGTATAGCTAAGCAAAAGCGCTGAGCTAGGAAAGAGCTGGTTGGTCTGGAGAACGGGCAAAGACAGCAAAAGCTAACTGGCAGAAAAGACTCAAAAAGCATCCCCACCCCACCCCCCACTGCCCCATAACTGTGAAAGGCTTTACACGTTGAGCTGAGTTTTAATTTTAGTTGGTGATCACTGAGGACCCATCAAAGGTTGTCCATGGGAATTATTAGAATGCAGAAGTCTAGGAGGGTAATGATCATCAGTTCTTAGAGATGATGAGGGCATCACTTCACTGTCCCACCAGAGAAGAGATCCACCAGGGCAGTGGGCAAAGATGAGAGCAAAATTTATTTCCTAATGTTTACTGAGCACCCACTATGAGCACAACCATGAGCTAGGCATGGCAGGAATCCTGGGCATAATGTCACTTCAGAACAATTGGAGAAACGTAATCAATAGGCCTAAGAAATTAAACAAGTACTGTGGTGAGGAGGGAAAAAATGTTATTTGAAGAGCTAAAAGCGGAGTTCTTTCTAGGGCAAGAACTCATCTGGGCTCAGCAAAACATGTTATAAACCATTCGTACTGGGTCAAATAGTGGGTCCTCAAGACTCACGTCCACTAATCACGTTAAGATGAAGTCATAATGGATTAGGGAAGGTCCCAAATCCAATATGACTGGTGTCCTTGTAAGGAGAGTAAGGAGAGGGAGATCTGGAAACACACCGACTCCCACAGAGGGAAGAAGCCCACGACAACGTGACATCGAAGCAGAGAATGTCAGAGGGGCGGCCACAAGCCAAGGAAGGACAGGGATTGCCAGCAAAGACCAGCAGCCAGGAAGAGGCAAGGAAGGATTCTTCCTTATCCCCCACTGACACCTTGATTTTGAACTTCTAGTCTCCAGAACCGCGAGAGAATACATTTCTGTGGTTTTCAGCCCTCTGGTTTGTGACACATGCTGCCCCACCTCTAGGAAACGAAGACACCATTTGAGCGAAGACAGATCAGTGGACAAAATTGGAAAGAAGAAGACCGAGCAAAGATAGGCCTGAAGGGCTCCGTGTGAGAAGAGGAGAAACCGAAGTGGGCAGAGGTGGAGGTTGTACGGAATCCTGGAGGGGCGGGGGAGGGGATTGGGGGGGAGGCTGACACCCCACCAGGAAACCGTGTGAGGGAAAACATGACAAACATGGGATTTGTCGCTGGCGAAGATTGCAGAGGGGCTTTAAGAAAAGAATCTGTAACTTGTCTGCTGAATTTTAAGACAGCAGAATCAATAACTTTTCCCCTCCCTTCTTGTATCAAAAATCACTCTCAAACGAGAAGGAAAAAAGCAAATACATCTTTGATGTGCCTTCTGTAACCCTGAACTGCAATATGGGAAAATGGAAAACAGGCAAAGGAACTAGAAGGGGGAATGGATGGACAAAGGGACAGATTTTTTTTTTAATGTTTATTTATTATTGAGAGACAGAGAGAGAGCATGAGCAGGGGAGGGGCAGAGAGAGGAGGAGACCCAGAATTGGAAGCAGGCTGCAGGCTCTGAGCTCTCAGCACAGTGCCCGACGTGGGGCTCGAACCCATGAACCGTGAGATCATGACCTGAGCCGAAGTCGGATGCTTAACCGACTGAGCCACCCAGGCACCCCAGGGACAGATTTTTAAAGGGCTGACTCCTCATGTACCAAAAGAGGAAGCCAAGCGACAAAGCTCAAAATGATTGACTCAATAGATGGTGGTATATGGGAGTTTATACCTGAAGAAAACCCTAGAAAGGTGGTTGACTTTCAGAGAGGAAGTAGGAAGGGAGGTGAACAGGGTATTACTGTTATTTACTCTTGGTTTTGTATTGTTTAGCCTTCATCGACTGTTAAAACTTTTGATGTGATACTTTGATTTAAAAAAGCAGGTTTTTATTTTTAAAAGAATTGTAAAAAGCAATCATTTAAAAATGTCTGTACCTTGCTGTGCCACAGTAGAAGAGCCCAGGCCATCAGCCACAGTTATATGTGCTGCGGTGGGAAATTCAGGGGAAGGGAAGAGTGTTCTCGAGGCTGGGAGGGCAGAAAGGGGCCGGCTGCAGGAGAGGCCGAAGGTGCAGGATGAACCCCAGTCCCAAACCCGGAAGGACAGTGATGGGAGGGACATTCTCTGGGCACAGCTGGAGAAGCCAGTTTTCAGATGGCGAGGACCACGGGACGGCAGCCAAAGAGAAAGCGATCGTGTAAGTTTAGCTCAGTGTCTCTCAAACTGTAACATGCGTGCAAGGTACCTGGGTTTCTCATTTCAGTACAGATCCATCCGATAGGATCCTGCATTTCTTTTTTTTTTTTTAATTTTTTTGTTAATGTTTACTTATTTTTGAGAGAGAGAGAGACAGAGCATGAACAGGGGAGGGCAGAGAGAGAGGGAGACACAGAATCTGAAACAGGCTCCAGGCTCTGAGCTGTCAGCCCAAAGCCTGACACGGGGCTCGAACTCACGGACCGTGAGATCATGACCTGAGCCGAAGTCGGACGCTTAACCGATCAAGCCACCCAGGCGCCCCGGATCCTGCATTTCTAACAGGCTTTCAGGTGGTGTCAAGGCTGCTGTCCACACTTTGATTAACAAAGCTGTGGGCTGAAGGGGTCTGAGTGGGGAGGAAGGACATGGCCTAGGGCCTTGATGGGCAGGGAGAGGGAGGAACAGGTCTGAGGCTGCAGCAGCTGAGCTCATGGGACAAAGACCCTAGTCTTATGAGGCTAAGACCAGGCAAGCGGGCCATCGGGGGAGGAGGGGGACACGTCGAAGACAACTTACCTCCCATGGGGTTACCTCTGGCCAGCACCGGCAAAGCTCTCGGTGTTTTGTTCTGGGCGAGGCTGTCCCCACTGTAAGGCAGATTAAGAGTTGCTGGCAGTCCCTTGGCCTCACCCGCCCCTTCCTGTCCGCACCGCGGAATGACATTCACTGACGGTCTGTGCTGGAGCCCTGACCCCGGGGGACTGGCATGGAGGGCGATGTCAGTCTGGGCTTCCATACCCCTCCCCGACTCTCCTCCCCTCCCAACGGCCAAACCCTAACCCTTTGTCTCCTACATCCTCCCTATGCCATCGGCCCTTCAACAACGGCTCCTGTGCTGGGAAACAGGCTCATTCCTGCCTTTCCCACAGAAACAGTCTGAATAGTGGTAACAGTGCCACGCTAAGTCCGTTTAAGATAGTAGGTCAGTAGACACAATGGCAATGACTCTTATTTTGGGGGCGCCTGGGTGGCTCAGTCGGTTAAGCGTCAGACTCTTGATGTCGGCTCAGGTCATGACCTTGTGGTTTGTGGATTGAGGCCCGCATCCGGCTCTGTGCTGACAGAGCGGAGCCTGCTTGGGATTCTCTCTGTCCCTCCTCTGCTTGTGCATGCCCCCCCATCTCAAAAACAAATAAACATTTAAAAGGGTGCTTCCCAGAACACCTGGGTGTCTCAGTCATTTGAGCGTCCAGCTCTTGATTTCAACTCAGGTCATGATCCCAGGATTGTGGCATCGAGCCCCACATCTCTCTCTTTCTCAATAAATAAATAAATAAATAAATGATAAAAAAAATAAAAGGGTTTCCCATATGCAATCATTTGCTTAAGCACTACTGTATTTATCCTAGCAGAATTATTATCCCTACCTTTCAGATGAGGAGACCGAGGCGAAGAGAAGTAACTCGCCAAGGACACAGAGAATGCAGCTGGGATTCAAGCCAGGCAGCTGGCCCCACCATCTGTTTTCCTAAGAGGCTGTGCTCCCCACACAGAGAAAATTTGCATCATATGTGAATTTTCGTCTGTAGGTAACAAGAGATGATGGGAGAGAGGGAGAGAAAAACAGCAACACTTTTTAAAACTGTGGATCATTACCTGCCATTGTGCTCACTTAGCCATGCCCTAGAGAGGATGTAGGATCTTCAAGCTATAAATCTGGAGTTCCCTTGGTCCATCCCAATTCCTTCTGGCTTGTCGGGCTCTAATGGAACAACATCCTGGGGCACCGAATTTCATTCTAGTTTAAAGACATACTTAACCATGCAGCACAAATTCTTAGATGCAAGCCACCTGCTTCATCCTGTGTTCAACTGAAGCCAAAGCTGCCTGTTGCACGGCGGGAGAAAAGCTGATGCATGGGGCTTGCTGGAAGGTAAAGTGGATGAGACTCCACTGTAGAATTATTTCTACTGTTGTAAATACATATAGTACTTCAGGTCCGTATTGGATCCCATGGGCCCGCCTGGGCACCTAAGCATCACAGTACATTCCCTTGCCTCCCTGCCTTTCGCTGACTGGTCTCTCTTCTTGGCTTGTCCTGACTTCTTTGACTGGCAAATACCTACTTGCCCTTCAAAATTCAACTCAGGCAAGCATTACCCCTGCTGGAAGGCTTCCTTTGCCCACTCTGGGTGAACCGAACACCCTGTTCTGTGCCCCCCCAGAGTGCGTTGCTCTATGAAGACTAACCCATGCCTGGTTCCTAGTAGGCTTTGAACAAGCGTTTTGAACAAGCGGATATGGAAAATGGCCAAGCATGTGCTGCCCCGCTATCAGGGATGACTTTCTCTTCTCCAGTGTGCACTTGCTCCCCCCGCCCCCCGTAATCTAAATTGTATTTCTACTTCAGCCACGACATCGTCTTCCAGTCCTTCTGCTACAGGTGCCCACTGCACACCATCCTTCCCTTTCTCAAAGACACATCTCTCAGGTTATTATTTTTTCCCCACATTTGTCTTCCTGCCCAGGCTGTCAGCCCCTTAGGGATGGAAACCTCATCTGCTGCCCCTTCTAGCACTGACCACAGTGTTGGGTACTCAGTAGGCACCCAGCCAATGCTTGCTTAGTAAATGAACAAACAAATGAATTAGTGGACCGTTAGACTTTTCAGTTCCCCAAAGTCAAGACTTCCATTCGTAGCCAGGGCCGGGAGAGGGAGGCAAGAGATGCCAAGGGCACAAGATTAAAGATGGTGCTCACTTCGGAGGCCAGCTGTGGACTTGTGCAAGCCTGACGGTGAGGCCAAGAGCTTCCTGTCTCACCCGACTCCCGGCCCTGTTCCCACTTCCTCCTTAGAACACTCAGGCCCCTCTCCATGCAGGCAACAGAAATCAAACACACGTATTAAGACAAAAGCTGGCTTTGATTGGCTCATATAATAAAATCACAAGAAAGGCGGGGCTTGGAGGCTCCTGGAACCAGGGATTCCAACATAATTGGAACTCTCTCTGTTGCTTTCTCTTCCCCATTTCCCTCTGCTCCTGGGTATCATTCTCTCAGACCAGCATAACTTATATTATAAAATCTCCAATTGGTTCTGTTTTTGTGTAGAGCCCTAATACAATGCTGACAGAAGCTTCTGGGGAGAATGGATTCCTACAATCTCCTCCTCAGCCACCTCTAATCCTGCCATGCATTTGGTGTGTGGAGAGAGTGGCAGGAAGTTTCCCAGGCCTCCCCCCGTGCTCTGAGGCACCGGCTTTCATCTTTACCTCTTGGATCATGGTGTTAAGACCGTCCAGAGGGCACAGGGGGCCCTGAATGCTGCAATGTTCCACGGGTCCCAGAACACCTGCTCCACATCGTGCGAGGGAGGGACCGAGGCTGGCAGGGAAGTCGTGGCTGAGATGAAAAGAAACAGCTGGCACTCTTTCAAAGGGAAGGAGCAGACTGGTTTAGTCCTTCTTAGCAACCTCCCTAGAGCAGCCCCCCTCCCCCCCCAGAGCGTTACTGTTCTTTAGAGACAGCAGGGGCTTGAGGAGAAGGGAGAAACTGAGAACACAGAGCAGCCCAGCTGTGTCACCCCCTCCTCTCTCTCTCTGCACTAAGCTTTGCTCAGGGTACCTCCAGATTGTGAGTGAAAACTAAAGTCCTTGCCGCAGAGCATAGCTAGGACCATTGGAAAGATCTGGAACCCTGGCTGCCACCTGAGTGGCTGGCTGTGCCCTCAGCCAGGTTATTCAGCCCTTGAAAAAGTAAAATGTGCATCATAATACCTACCTCTTAGATACGCTGTGAGGTTTATCGAGTAAGATAAGGCAGGTAAAGCATTTAGCACAGTGCTTTACCCAATAGGATCTCCACAAATGCCGGCAGTCACGGGGGTGGGGGGTGGGGGGTGGGGCTGGAGGGGGTGGGGGGATGTGAAGGGGGGTGGAGGGGGGCTTCTGCGATGTCATTCTCACAGAGGGAGGATGCATCTGCACAGGGAGAGGCAGACCACCCGGCAGACCTTCCTTCTCCCACATGCGGTGGTTCTCAAACTTCCGCGTGTGTGAGAATCACTGCTGGTCCAGGGAACACACTTTGAGAACCGCTCTTCTCACGGAGCCCAGCAGGCCTAGCTGCATGGGAGGGTCACCAGGGAGGCCTGAGATTCTGACTGAAGTGATCCTGACATAGGTGCCAGCAGTTTTTAACGCTCCCCGCGTTGGCCCCATGTGCAGCCGCTGGAGGACCATGGCCCCAGTGCCTGTGTCGAGACAATGGCGGCCCTCACCGTGTCTGGGTCAGGGGACTGGGGTTCTGCCGGAGAAAGTGCAGCTCCCACACTCAGTTCCTCCCCTGGGTGCTTCCTCTCAGCCTCACCTCCCTTTCTCCACCCAAGCTACCTCCTCTGCCCATGTCAGGGTCCTGGGAGGTCCCCACCAAAGGCCTCAGCCCCAAGGTCCAGGCCAAAGCCAACTGGGGTGACGGGTCCTCTGCTGATTGGCTTCTATTTCTGGGTCCAAAGCTCTGTGTGTCGGGGTTTCCAGCGCTGGAGCCCTACCCCTGACCCCTGGATTTCCCTGGACGCCAGGCTCTGAGCTGGCACGGGTCCAGCTATCCTCATGCCTGCCACTGGGCCCAGGGTGGGGATTGCCCCGGGGTCTGCTCATCGTGGGCCCAGCTCATGCAGCTGGACTTCTGCTTCCTTTGTGAATCCTGTGATGTTCTAGGCATTAATTTAAAACACCAGAGGTAAAGCCTTATATTTAGATCTCAGAAAGGGACCCTCCTTACCCTTTGATGTTCACAACACAAATAGATCTTCAAAGGGTAGAATACTAACCTCAGCATCTCGGCCCCTTTAAAAAAAAAAAAAAGTGGTCCATTGCTGAAATGCACCATTTCTAATTAGAGTTTTGCTGGGCTGAGGATGCTGTGGAAATGCACCTCCCATCTCCTCCCTCGATCCTCCCCACCCCGGGTTACCTCCCCCAAGGCACCTTTGATCTGGTCTCCCCACTCCCTGCCCCCGACCTCTCCTTTCACGAGACCCACTCCCTTGGACGACACAGCTAGGATCGCTGGAAAGCAGAGGCAAACTTCAGCCCCCCTAAGGATGGAGGTTTGTGGGGTGATTTCTTTTCCTTTAACTCATCTCTTGATATATTTCTGGGTCTTAGCTGGCATTTTTGTCCACTGTCTGGGGCAGCCCCAGGCCCGGTTCATCTCCTGTACTAGTCAGGACACGATAGGTTAGGCTGCTGTAACAAGCACATCCCCAAATCTCAGAGGCTTATCCCCCAAAAAGGGTTTCCTCTCGCTTAGATTAATCTAGGCAGGGCACTCAGCCTCCATCTAGAGGCTGCAGTGTCTTGACACCATGGTCTTCAAAGTGGCCATGTCACCACGTGAGACAAAGAGAGGGAAGGGAAAGGCACACTGGCTCTTAACTGCTGGGGCCAGTAAGTGACACACGTCATCTCTGCTCCCCGTCTGCCGGCTCAAAGTAAGTGTGTGGCCACTGTTATGCCCAGAATTTGTGATCCCCAAAGACCACCAGGGAGCCGAGTCCGATGCAAAAGCAAAGAGCCTTTATTCGAGCTAGCTCGAGCTCAATCCCCTACCTGCACTGATGCAGCAGTGAGATACCAGAGAGAGGGTTTCAAAAGCACAAAGGTTTTATAGGGATCATGGCCTTAGCCGATTGGCTGGGGAAGGGTCGTGGCCTCAGCCGATTGGCTGGGGAAGGATACAACAATGGCTGCCAAGATGTGGTCCGAGATCAGCGATTATCAGCATCGCCTGGAACTTGTTAAAAATGCAAATGTTGGGCCTGGTGGTCACAGACCTACTGAATCAGAAACTCTGGGGGGTGGGGCTCAGCAATCTGTGTTTGAACAAGTCTTCCAGGAGATTCTGATGCACCTGAAGTTTAAGAACCCTGGGTCTGACGATCTCTAACATGTTTGGCCTCAGTGTATACAGAACATTTCTCACTGGGCACCTATTAACCATTGGCTGTCAGCCTTGCTGTGCTATAGAAATACCTAGCACCAAACACCATCCCCAGAGACTCTGATTAATTGGTTTGGGGAGGGGTAAATGCTCCCAGGTCATTCTAAGCCTGGACAGGGTTGAGGGCTCCTGCCTCTGGCCCCTGCTCTTTCAGCCACAAGCTGACCGTAGGAAGCGCATGGAATTTGGGGTGAACACTGATGACTGCATCGTAACTTCCCACGTGAAGTGGCTCAGGTAATGTACACTGCTTTCATGACATTGTCCTGGATTTCCCAGTAAGACCAGCCCAGGGTAAGGAGCGGGTGCGGTTAACCCTGCACTGAACCTCCAGGTCCATGGTCAGTAGCAGCGATGGGAAGTTTCCAGCAGGAGATCAGGAGGTTGGAGGAGAGGGAGTGCTTTTCCCATGTTGACATTTTTAATCCTCATGACAACCCTTGAGACAGATTCTACTATTTTCCCCAGTTTTCAGATAAAGAAACCAAGAAACAGAAAGGATTAGAACCTGCCTGAGAACACACAGCTCTAAATGATAACATCTGGATTCGAACCCGAAGAGTCTAGCTCAAGAGTCCTGGCTCTCAACGTCTATCCTACTATGCCACATTCCAACCCACTTATTGGAACCATGAGCCTTGCTTGCCAAGTGTTCCTTTGAGCTTCATCTTCTGGTTTCAGTGATCTCTCCGGCTGCAGGACCCTCCGCCCTCTAGGTCTAAGGAGGCTATAGCTGTGTGATCTCTGGGCCTCTGTCCACTGTGAGGCTTCTGCTTATCTTATGATTAAATAATGCCTCCTTTCTTTTCTTTTCTTTTCTTTCTTTCTTTCTTTCTTTCTTTCTTTCTTTCTTTCTTTCTTCTTTCTGTCTTTTCCTTTCTCTTTTTTTAAACTACCTGGTTCATCAAAGTATGGCCCTTTTTTGTGGGTTTGTGTCCCCCTCAAAAAGCTATGCTAACATCCTAACCCCCAGTACCTCAGATTGTGCCTTTATTTGGAAATGAGGTGGCTACAGTTGTAATTAGGTAAGATGAGGCTATTATACTGGAAAAGGGAGGGCTCCTAAGCCAGTATGGCTGGTGTCTTTATCAGAAGAGGGAAGTCTGGACCCAGATATATTTCCTTTATCTTTATCCTTTTAAAAGTTTTCTTTGTTTTTGTTCTTGGCTGATATATTCAAGTGTCCCTTTTTTTTTTTTTTGTAATGTTTATTTATTTAAATTTTTTTAATGTTTATTTTTGAGAGAGAGAGAGGAGGAGGAGGAAGGCAGAGAGAGGGGGAGACAAGGAATCTGAAGCAGGCTCCAGGATCTGAGCTGTCAGCACACAGCCCGACACAGGGCTCGAACTCACGAACCAGGAGATCATGAACAGAGCTGAAGTCGGACACTTAACTGACTGAGCCACCCAAGCTCCCCAAAAAGTGTCCCTTTTATAGTTGTTCAAAAAGATCCATATATTATGTTTGGTTGTTACGTGTCTCCATTCTCTTTTAATCTTTTTTCTTTAACTCTCTTTTAATCTGGAATACCCCTACAGTCATCTTTATTTAACACCACTAACTTGTAGAAATTGGGTTAGTTGTGCTGTAAAATGACCCACCTTCTGGATTTGTTTCTTTGCCTCCGTGTGGTCTCATGGAAGTCATTTTCCTTGTTCCCCTATTCCTCCGTAATTCCTGTAAATGACAGCCGACTCGAGGGGCACCACTGGCATTCGTGACAAGAACACCTCCAGGCGGTACCGCAGGCTGCCTATTGCCACACATCGGGACACACTCGCTGTCCCACTTCCCGTGGCACTCAGATTGATCGCTGGTTCCAGGAGCGCAGCCTGATCCCTCCATGGTCAGGTCCCCCATCAGTCCGTCATCTGATGAGTTCACAGATTAGTCGTCATTGCCTGAATCAATTATTTCCCCAGGAGTTACAAAACGATGACGCTCTAATCTTGTCATTCCTCCCACATTTATCAGGACACATTCTTCTGCCTGTTGTTAAAAGAGCCGGAGAACCCCTCTTATCCACAAGTCTTGCTCTGAAAGACTTGTGGCTGTGGCTGACCTTCAGATTCACACCTACAAGATCCCATTTCTCTAACGTTGAAAAAGTTCTGAAGATTCTGCCTTTGACTCCAAAGGTAAGTCTGAGGGGGGGATTCTAAGAAGTATTTCCCCAGGGTAGCATGGCTGGTATGAGTTCATGGCTGTCTAAGGTATGTGATCATTTGGGGATGTAGCTTCTGAAAGTTCTGCTTAAAATAGAAAGCAATCACATTATTTACTACCACCCCACACCCCCATACCTCCCCCCCCCACCACACACACACACACACACAGATAATGCAAACCAGATCAAGAATTAAACCTGAACGCAGGATTTACTGTGTGCAACATTCTTTCAGAAACCTATGTTCCTGGTTCCTGCCCTGGAGGACCCACTTCGAGAGAGGCCAGGTCGGGATGGTGACATGACCTCCTGCAAAGGGTTCTGGAACAAAACGCCCCCTGAAGTTCAAAAAGGAATCGAATAACGAGGCTTTGAGGAAATTCTATTTCCTCTTGCTCACAATCTTTCCTGGGTCTGTGGCTTTAGGTCCTCTGAACTTGCTTTCCTACCGGCTATCATGCGGATGGGAGTAATTGCCCAAGGATCACCTTTGGCTGTAAGGAAACAGGTTTCAGAACTGCTGTGGCTGCCCTCACTTCTAGTTGTCTGCTTGATGCTTCTTTGCTCATCTCTTGAGCTGCTTGCTTGGGATTAGCCCGACTGAAGGCAAGGTGTCATTTTATTTTTACTTAGGTTTACAAAGAATCGATCTCCAAAACAAATCAATTCCAAAGCCAATAAAGTCAGAGATTGTGAGAGGTGGAAAGGGGATGTGGGAATTTTGAGCTAAAAGGGCATCTTAGAGGGTCTGTAATCCATTCCCTGCTTACAGTTGTGGGAACCGAGGCTCAGAGGGATGGAGTGCCTTACCTAGGACCCCATAGCAAAGTTGACATTTGAAACCAGGTTCTCCCCCGCTGGATCTTGAGGTCTCCCTCCCCACAGTGGACACATGAGGAGAAAGAGGTCTGGAGAGGTTCATGTCATTTGTCCAAGATCAAAGAAGTGAGCTCTAGGAGCCTGCTCTGTCCTAGGTACTGTGCCAGGCATGTAATTACACCACACTGCTTCCGGAATGAGTAAATGTGTCCTTCTTACCATTCTTCATGTGCCATGCAGCTGTTTCCCACAGAGAAGCTCATTAGATGTAAATATCCAGCATTTTGTCATTGCAGCCTATTCATCTCCTAATGGGTAAAATTCACTCACTGTGCTTTTTAGGGAAAATTTTTCATCTATCAAAATATCTTCCAGAGGAAACAACAGTCCTAGATTCTCCAAAGCATGCCATTTCCTTCCCGTGTGAAGTAAGAGTGTAAAACTTGGGGGAGTGGTGTTCAGAGGCCCAAGTTCAAGACCTGGCCCTTCACTCCCAGCTGAGTGACCTTGGCCAAGTCCGCTGGCCTTCTCTGGCCTCAGATGCCTCCTGTGTAGAGCAAGGAGGCTGGATTAGTGACACCCAACTGTGCTTACACCAAAAGCCTCTGTTTAGAAAGATTCCTTCAAACACCAATTCTCTTGATGAATGAGTAATTTGTCTCTCCTCTTTGTAAAAGTTAACCTTGGATCTGTGAGGTAATGGCTTTTGGTCAGAATAATCTACCCCAAGAAGGAGGGATGCCTCCAGCCCCTAACAGTGAATGTTAACATTTAGCCTGCATGGTTTTGTCATTGGTAAATGGATCGGATGATTTCTTTCAGGCTGTCAGAATATCGAGAGCAATTCTTCGATCTCCACTCTTGCCTTGATGGAACATCCCTCACCCCATTCCAAGAACTCTTCTGATCCACTTGGCTAAAAGCTTCAGATAGTCCTCTGGCTCCAAAATTCTTAAGGGGGTAAATCCTGCAGTCTTCCTCGGGGGGGGGGGGGGGGGGAGGGGGGGGGAATATCTGAAGTCCCATCCACGGGTCAATGCAAAAGCTTTTTAAGAATGTGGCTGGCAACCTTAGTATTTCAAACCAGGAGACTGGCTTAGTCTGCCTTCCTGTAGGCTGAAGGCAAGCCCTGAAACAAGGATTTAGGTTCATGCCACTTATTTGGGAAGTGCTGTGAGAGTGGGGGGGTGAGGCGGGGCGGGGGGGAAAGGAAGTCGGTTCAGGGATATTAGTGAGTGGGGCTGCTGCTGTGCACAAGTGAGGCTCAGTCCCATGGAGAGGCAAGAAAGCTGGGGGTCTCCCCACCAACTCCCACCTCCTGGGCTGCTCCTTGGGGTGAAGTCCTGGCAATTCTGACTCCTCCCAGGAGCACATGGCCTGAGACCCAGGACGCATCTGCTTTTCGGGAACTATCTGTTGGTGACCTTTAGGGTAGGTGGAGGGGATGCCGGTGGGACACTCACAGCTTTTCTGCAGACACTAGACCGAAAGCACCTGTTAAAAGTCACCACAAACATCCATCCATTCATTCAACAAGTATTGGCTGTTAAGTGCTGTTTCTAGGTGCCTGGATACATCCGCGAACAAAAGGGACGGAGATCCTGCTTTTGTAGGGTTTAAATGCCAACAGGAGAAGGAAACACATAATATATGATAAATACATGAATTATACATAGTGTTACAGGATAATATTCACAATAAATATGTAAACTATACGGTGCTGGAGGAGGGTGAAGGGGCCTGGGGGGTGCGGTGTCAGGTTCTCTGAGGAGAGGTTTTGGTCTTATTTTTTTTTAATTAATTTATTTTTTGAGAGAAAGAGAAAGAGAGTTGGGGGGGGGGGTGGTTGGGAAGAGAGAGAGGGAGAGAGAGAATCCCAAGCAGGCTCTGCACAGGGCTCGAAGTTGAACCATGAGATCATGACCTGAGCCGAGGTTGGACATTTAACCAACTGAGCCACCCACGTGCCCTGAGAGGTTGTGGCTTTATTTTTTTTTTTAATTTTTTTTTTTTAACATTTATTTATTTTCGAGACAGAGAGAGAGAGAGAGCATGAACGGGGGAGGGTCAGAGAGAGAGGGAGACACAGAATCTGAAACAGGCTCCAGGCTCTGAGCGGTCAGCACAGAGCCCGATGCGGGGCTCGAACCCACGGACCGTGAGATCGTGACCTGAGCTGAAGTCGGACACTTAGCCGACTGAGCCACCCAGGCGCCCCAAGAGGTTGTGGCTTCAAATGCAGAGATGAGGGGAGCCTCTTGAGAACAGATGTGAAGGAGGTGATGGGAGGAGCCATGAGGGAATACAGGGGGAGAGGATTCAAGACGGAGAGACCAAAGGCGGTGGAAGCGCGAGCAGGCCCGATGCATTCCTGGAGCGGTGAGGGGGCCACCGTGCCTGGAGCAGAAGGGAACAGGAGAGAAAGTAAGAGGGACGCGGGCAGGGGTGGTTGGAGGTCAGATCATGGAAGAGGTCCTGGGCCTTGGGCTTGCATCACCAGGCCAACAGGAGACATTTCTGAGCGAAGGAGGGCCATCTGCTTGCATTCTAACCGGGCCACCCTGGCTGGCGTGTGACAGCAAGCAGCGTGCATCCGTTCTTTGGCCGCAGAACTATTAACCGCAAAACCACTACCCTGCCAGCAGCTTAAAACCACACAAGCATATCGTGCCAGTTTCCTGGGTCAGTAGCCTGGGTGTGGGCGAGCTGGGTCCTCTGCTCGGGGTCCCACCAGGCCGAAAGCGAGGTGTCGTTTGGCGCTATGATCTCATCTGAAGCTCCAGGTCCTCTCCCAGGCCCGCTGCTTTTGGTGGCAGAGTCCACATCCTGGCGGCTGCAGAACCAAGATCCCATTCTCCCGCCAGCGGTTGGCTGCGAAAGGCTCCTGTCCTGGAGGCCACTCTCAAGTCCTTGCCGTGTGCTCCCCTCCTCCGTTAGCAACATGGCTGTTTGCTTCTTCAAGGCCAGAAGGGGAATCTCTCTTACACTTCAAATCTCATCCTTCAGGAAGGACCCAGTCCCTCGAAAGGGCCCACCATAGTAGGTAAGGACCAACCAAGACACCCTTGAAAGTCATCTGATCAGTAACCTAATCATGGGCATGACGTCCACCACATATACCTACAAGTCCCACGCACACTCAGGGGAGATGGGGTACACGGGGCCATCTTAGGATCTGTCTACTACAGGGGACAAGGATAGAAGCTGACAGTCATGTTAGGAGGCTAAGACCAAGGGGGGGGGGGGGGGACAAACTTTAAACAGGTCCGGAAACAACTGCGGTATTTGCATAGGTGACAAGGCCTGAAGGGTCCTCGAAGGACCAGTTTCATTGGAAACTGAAGGACAAGTTTCCACCAGGACTGAAGGTGGGCAGAGGGATGGGGAGGGGCAGGAAGGCATCAGGGGCATGTCGAGGGACAGGAGTAGATCCGTAGGGATGGAGGGCCATGTGGATGAGTAATATGGGAAAGCAGGCAGGGTTGTGGACCTTGGAAGAAGTTCACCCTCCAGCTAAGGCCATGATCCTATACGACAAAGAAATTTAGTTTTAGAGAAATACTCACAAGGAGGACGTAACAGCATCCAGCAGATGCTTATCAGGCAACTTACCGTATTAGCTTGCCAGGGCCACCATAACAAAGTACCACAGCCTGGGTGGCTTCAACAACCGAAACTGATTTTCTCACAGAAGTCCAAGATCAAGGTTATTGATACGCTCATTTCTCCTGGGGCCTCTCTCCTTGGCTTATAGATGGCCATCTTCTTCCTGTGTCTTCCTGTGACTTGTGTGACTCTGTCAGTGTCTTTCTCTCCTCTGCTTATACAGGACACCAGTCATACTGGATTAGGACCGGCCCTGATGTCCTCAAGTTACCTTAATTATCTCTCTCAGACCCCATCTCCAAATACAGTCACATTCGGAGATGCTGGAAGTTAAGATTTCGACATAATGAATTCTGAGTGGACACGATTCAACCCATTACACCTACCATGCTCGTGTAATTGTATTAGGCATTCTAGACACTAGAGAATCAACTGCCCTTATGTGTCTTCCGATTCCTTTCCTGGAAGCATATCCTGGAGGCCAAGGCCTTGGGGACAGGCTGGGCCAAGTTCACCGACACTCACCACAACCACTGTCTTCATCACTGAAACCCATGGAAAGCTGGTGCAAAGTTGATGGAGAGCTCAAATGAACCCAGGAGTCACGTGTTTAGTGAGCGAAGCAACAAGAGCGACCCTTCTGAGATTCCCAGTCGCCTGCCTAACTTGTCCCCCAAAGCCACAGACCAACTTTCAAAAAGCAGGGACCAGCAGAAACGGAGTCCTGCTCTTTTGATGACAAAAACCAAGTAACAGTTTCGTGCTCGGTATATTATATCTCTGATGGGAGTCCACATCAAGTGGGAGCACAAATAAACATAAAAAATAGCCATTGTAGAAGGCAGATTTTGCTCATTCTGCAAGATAAATCACCGGAGCTTCCATTTTCCTAGTAATCTCAAAACCAGACCTCAGTTATATTTTTTCCCAGACACAACTGTCTTCATTTGAGCTTCTCACAGAAGAATGTGCCCCTTTGGGTTTTCACTCAACTCAGCCAGGGCAGCAAGCTGAATGCCCCCTTACACACGTTTACCCAATATTCCAGCAACACATTTATGAGGCTTAAGTGGCTCTGATGTATTCCAGGGCGAATATACTTAGCAGAAAAGTTCAGAAGCTGGCAACTCACATTTGCCCAAATTGATTCCACATCTGCCTTAAGTGGACCGCTCCCTCTGATACAAGCATGCTTGGGTTTTTTTCCTTCCCTTGCAAGTCAGTGTATGTGATTAGAGGTTGAAAATAAAGGGGCTATTTTAGAAAAGAAGCAAAACAACTTAAAGGTCAGCCTGGGGTTCAGAATACTGCTGTCGGCTGCTGTTTCTTCTTTGAAGCAAACTCAGTAACTTGGCTAAGTTATAAGACATTTCAACCCTAGCTCATTTGCTCACAGTGCATACTCCTTTAGTGTGAAAATCTTGTTACAGTGAAAGTCTCAACTAACAGAAAAATCAGGAAACCTCATCCAACCAGAACCAAGCAGAAACAAACAGCAAACACCAAAAAAAAAAAAAAAAAAAATCCTCGGGGGCAGCCAAAATGTCACGAAGCCCTTGCAACCCGTCCCCACCAGAGCCTCCAAATCCACATTAAAGGCGTTTACTTTCATTTAATGCCAGATCCCAAAATTTTGGCTAACTGCTTTCCAATCTCACTGCAGACTAGAAGCAACGAATCTGAGATGAAGCCAGAGTCTGCTCCTTAACAGCTGTGAGGCAGGGCAGAGATAAGAAAAACAGAAAAGCCAGAAATCTCAAAAGCTCAGCAGATCATGTCTGACCCGCCCCAGCAGCTCCTTAGGCACATCTGTACAATAGCAACACGTCCAAGTCGTAAAGACAGGCTGAATTATGTTGAGCATCCTTTATTTAAGGCGGAAATGACAGAAAAGTAATTAAAATATAAAATTGAGATGCCCGCTCAAGACTCTTTTGGCTGCATGTGACAAAAACCCAGTCTCAAATGGTGCAAAAAAAGGAGCTTATGAACAGTATTTGCTAATCCAGAGCTATCCTTGCTTCAGACACAAGTGGATCCAGGAGGTAGGATCTATAGCATCATGATCTGGCTTCTATCTCCTGTTGTTTCCTCCTCTGATGGTGTTCCTCTCAGACCAGCTCTGCCCTCATGGTGGCAAGATGGCTGCCAACACCTCAAACTCTGGTGAAAAGGAGACCATTCTCTGCTCTGACCACACAAGCCAGCAGGCAAGATTAACTCCAGCTTGACCTGATTAGCTTGGTTTGGGTCACATGCCCAGCGTGGATCCAATCCCTGTGGCCAGAAATTTGCACAATGTTCTGATTGGCCAACCTTGGACCACATGCCTACTCCTGCAGCGTCGGATAAAGTCAGGAGACAAAATGGGAGCAGGATGAGCAAACGGGAAGTGGGAGGTGGGAGTAAGTGTTCCCATGAGACAGGGAGTAAGGTGCCGGGTGAAGGGAGCAATCAACATCTACTAGGGCAGGTAAAACTTTAAACTGTCTAGGAGATCCAGCGTGCCTCATCCTCCAGGGCTCTGGGTATCATCCTTTCTACATTCACAGAAGATTGTGACCTAGGACTTTTGTATTTGAAAAAATGATTGTGACAAGATATAACGATTGTGACTCTGGAGTTTTCAATTACATGATTGAATTCCCTTTTACATCATTTGGGGTTTGGTTTTCTCTCACGTGCAACCAGAAGGGGTCTGGACAAAGCATCTTCGGTTTTTTTGTTGTTGTTGTTTGGTTTTTTTTTTGTTTTTTGTTTTTGTTTTTTTTTACTGAATTTTATTTTAATCATGTATGCTCAGAGGGAACCCCAGGAAGAGGAGACTGCTACAAACTGTTCCCCAACTCTGGTGAGGAGCAATGACCCCTCCTTTGTCCCCAGTGTGTTCAGATGATCAGAGTTTGGGAAACAGCACTTAGGAGAGGAATGAGGGGCTCCCTGCTGACCGGAACCCCTTCTCGTGGAAAGACAGTCGCGGAGGCAATGCCCCTCTTCAGGCACATATTCAGTGGGACACACAGCAGGCTCCCCAGCGGCTCCCCTGTTTGCACACACAGGGGTTGTCAGTTACCAGCAGGCAGAGTCAGGTCTGGGAGAGTGAAATCAACCATCCATGGAGTCCCGCTCAGGACAATGACCGGGGTGTTCTCATCTGCTGGTGCGTCAGAACAGGGGAGCCTCGGTCAGGCAGGGGGCTCCCAGCTTGCTGAGCACACGGGACTTCCCAGCCAGACTGGTGGGGACCGGAGAACAGCCTCTCACGTTCAGCCTCCGGTTCAGTGCTCTTTCCCAACTACCTGGGGACGAAGCCCCCTTCCCGTTCCTACATCCCAATCCAACGAGGACCTGTACAGTGACATTAGTTTCATTAGAGATTTCGTACAAAGCAAAAAGTACAAAGTGCGAGCCCATTAGTTTAAATCAGATTCAAAAAGATAAAGCTTGACCGGTCTGTCAAACCGCTGCTCGCCTTTCAGGCTGCTTCGTCTGTGTCTGCACTTCCCTCACGTGGGCAGGTAACGGGGTGGGACTGTTCCTGCCACCACTGACGAGTGCCGCTCTGGGGCGAGCCCTCTGCCTTTAACGGTTTCAGACCACCTCCTGCTTGTAATGCTTCATGTGTAGAAGTTAAGTAGAACTTATCAGCCCGACATGCCCGAGTGTCCACCACAGGGTCCCAAACTCCCATTCCCTTCCACTGTTCCTCCCTCATTCTTTCAACTGCTCGTTCGATCCAGCCAAATACTAACGAGTGCCTGCTGTAGGCCAAGCCCAGGCCCGGGGGGGGGGGGGGGGGGGGGGCACGGGACAGGCAAAGTCCATGGTGGCGGTGCCTCCCCACACACACCTGCCCTGCCCCGAGCCCAACCATCTCTCAAAGCCATGTTCGGTTTTGTTAATGTCGCGCCGCTGTCACTCCCCGCGTGTCTGAATCCCAGGCGTTTCTCATGGCTCTGCGGGAATGTCAGCTGGTCCACCGATGGGAACAGCCGTCATCAATCCGGCTCCGCGGGCCCCGGCATGTGCCTGGCACTTTACACAGTGTTCCTCATGTCCCCGGCAACACCACAGGGTAGGATTTGCCGTCCCTCCCCAAACCCCTGCTCCTTCCACTGAACAGCGTCGTTCTCTGGAAAGCTTCCGGATGCCACTTCTCTTTCTTCTAAATCAGATTCAACTTCTTTTCCTGCTAAAGCCACTTTATGTGCCATTTTTTAACACCTTTCAGGACGACGTACATTGAGAAAAGAACGTGAATTTGCACAGGTCAGTGTTCAAAAACTCAGTACACCCATGTAACCTGCACCCGGACAAAAACAAAAAATAGAAGAGATCAGCACCGTGACAAGCACCTGCATTCCTCCCCAGCCACCAACCCTCTTCCTTCCCAAGAGTAGCCACCATCCTGACTTCTACCTGTATGGCTTAGTTTACTCTGTTTCTATTCATCTGAATGGAATCCAAGCATACTCTTGCAAATGGCTTCCTTCATGTGTTTATCGGCATTGTTTGTGGGACTCGCTGTATTGTTCATTGTCATTGCTGTATCGTATCGCGTCATGTGAATGTATCACAGCTCATTTCTTCATTGTACTGTTGATGGGCATTTGGCCACTTTCCAGTGCTGCGGTGAACATTCTGGTCCATGGCTTCTGGTGAACCTGTGAATGCATTTCTGCTGCATAAGGAACTGGGAGCAGGACCCCAGGGACATAGGGTTTGTGTACGTCCAGTGTCGGAAGACACTCTGAATACCTTTCAAGGCACTTTTCAGGTTCCACATTATTTTAATCTGTCGTGAGTTCATTTCTCTTACTAGATGAAAAGTGGTTTTTAACTGAATAAATATTGTTTGTGCCCACCTCATTTTAAAATAAGGGGTCTAGGGGTGCCCGGGTGGCTCAGTCGGTCAAGCATCCAACTCTTGATTTCAGCTCAGGTCCTGACCTCAAGCTCATGAGTTCGAGCCCCACAGTGGGCTCTGTGTTGACAATGCAGAGCCTACTTGGGGTTCTCTCACCCTCTCTCTCTGCTCCTCCCCTACTCATTGTCTCTCTCTCTCAAAATAAATAAACATAAATAAAATAAAATAAAATAAAATAAAATAAGGAGTCTAATATACAATAGAAGATGAAAGACTGGAGCGAGATAGCAGAAGAGAAAACAAGGTTGGGGGAAGAAAAGGATAAAGTGAATGCACTGGCCCGAGTAAATTCCACAAGGGCTTAGGTACTTTTTAGAAAGCTGGACCGCAAATGTGGCTGAGCTTCCCATCAGCCAGTACAAAGAGGGCAATGATTTACACACACTGACGTTCACAGGATAAAGGTATCCAATGCTGGGCAATGTAGCTGTTTCTGGTTCTGAGATTTAAAAAACGTCAGCCTGAGCTGTTCTAAAGACGATACGGTTTGACTTTGAAAATGAGGAATCCAACAACTGCATTTTGGTAATGACAGTAAAAAGTTCTGGCAGTTTCTCCCGCCCCTGATAGTCTCCCTTAATGTGGACATGCCAAAGCACAGTTCACTGCAAGCAACGTTTGACACACGATTCTGAAAGGTGTGACTAAAGCCAAGAAAAACAACTAAACTCAAAGTGTGGTCCAGGGACCTTCAGGGGTCTCTGAGACCTTTTTGGGAGGTCTGCATGGTCAAAACAATGTTTATAATCCCATTAAAGCTTCTTTGCCTTTTCTTACTCTCATCTTCTTATGAGTGTATACACTGGAGTTTTGCAGAGGCCACATGACATGTGATACAGCAACAGATCGAATGCAGAAACAGATATTAGAATCTAGCTGTTAAGAGGCATCTATTATGCTAGACATTAAAGAAATTCGCTAATTATTTTTTGTTTTGGCAAACAGATTTTTCACATAAAAATATGTCATATAATTCTATATGGGTTTGTTATCAATATTCTTAAGGAAATTAATAAATATTTTAAAATTTTGTTTTAATTCCTAACACAGTATCTACAGATATAACCCACATAAAGGGAAACATTTTGGGGGCCTCAAAAAATTTTAAGAATTATTAAAGGGTCCTGAAAGATTTCCCCAAAAGGATGTTGTTGGTCACTAGCCCCAGAAGATAATCCGTGAAAAATATTTTGTGATCAAATACATTTGGGAAACGGTAAGCCTCTCTTGGAAATCACCAAATGAGAAGCAAATAAGCCTAACTCACTTTAACTCTGTGTTTCCTAATTGTATCTGACCAAGATCCCCACTTCCGAAGGCTTTCCTTACTGTCCCGGAGGCACACGCGGGAACCACGTGGCTGAACCCCGAGGCCCTGAGTCCACCCTCAAGAGCAGCCTCTCTTACGACCCGACCCGCCGTTTGCTAAGCGTGGGCAGCAGAGTCTGATGGGACACATCGGACAACGCGTAGACTGATCCTTTTATAAACATCAAGGCAGCTGAGTGGGACAGAGAGCCCCTTTATCTCTGTGGAGAGGTGTACCCAGGGCAGTGTCAAGGCCAGGACGAAGATCCCACTCAAGAGACAAAACGCAGTCTGTTCCATCTGACAAACAGGCAATCACGGCCCCAGAGTTCGCTACATCTTCCAGAGCACATGGCACACGCACTCGCCTCAGTCATAAAGAAATGTCAATTAAGCACCCACGGAATGCCTGGCTTCAGGTTATACAACTTCATGCTGCCCCCTCCAAGGGAAACAGTGGCCAAAAGTACCCTGAACGAGTCAACTTCTTTCATTGGGTTATTAACCAGAAGTCAATTAAAGGTTAGGGAATGTCTACCCAAAAAATGATGACTTTGGTTTTGGAACTATCAATCCGATTTCGTTTTGACGATAATTTCCTACCTGCGTCTGCTGTCTGTTATGCAAACTCCCAGCTCACAGTAATAAAATGATGTCATCAGGCAGCTCGTCTAAGGAGAACCTACGGTAATGTGCAAGGCACTCTGAGAAACCTGAAGGTGAAAAAGAGGGATCTCTTCAAAGGCATATAATCTAGTAAGGGGCCAGGCCGAGCACCAGAGGGACAAAGGTATACTCACCCTCCTCTCTGCAGCAGCCGGTAGGGTCCCTGGTAGGACACCATGAGCAACAAGTCACCTGTGTCAACAAATGTGCTATTTACCCTGAAAATGTTTACCTGTAGACACAACGACAAATGCCATGCCGCCGAACATCTAGTCAAACACCGTCCAGCCAAACAGGGCTTCTTACTGTAACTTACGGAGTCGATAAAGGATTTTCAAAAAAACAAACAAACAAACCAACAAAACCTACACCATTGTGAATTAAGAACAGATCCATTTTAATACACACATTCTCACTTCTGTTAATGCAACACGGATTTCTACCCCAACACGTGGCAGCCTCCGACAAGCCGGTTAAGCTGAACTGGTTGTTCTTCAGGAGTACGGTGCACCTTGTCCTCAAAGAGTTTTATCAACCTGCCCCGTGGCAGGTTTTCAAAGGGCCCCGTGGGGCTGCTCAGCACGGTGGCGCGCCACTGAAATTTCCTGTTTGGGAAACGGCAACACAGACTAGGACCTTCCCGGGTCCACTGGCTGCTTGCATGCACATCACAGCTCGGCTGGGAGAGCAGCAGAGACTGAATAATAAGTAGAACTCCTCCAAACACAGCTGGGTGAGACAGCTTCATTTTTAGAAAGTAAAGCGAATCATGAAAACCTCCCTAATGGTGTGATTTGCTCCGGGGTTCTTTTGATACCTAAGAAGGGAAATACTAATCCTTGTGCACGGCGCTTATTTTCAGCCTAAAGACTTTACTTCTCCAGCCATCGTTCTGTCGCGAGGCCGTTTACTGCACTTGCTGCAGAATCGAAAGCAAGAAGATGTCTTTCATAAGTGAGGTGCGGACAGCCTTCTCATTTCCTGCCAAATGGATCAGACCACACTCTTAACCCTAGAGAAAGAAACATGAATCAAAACAGGATTCGCTTTTAAACTTCCTACCACTTCCCTCAACGGCAAACAAGCGAAATGACATCAGAATTGAGTCGTGCAACTCCCACATAGTTTGAGACAGTGCGGGTCAGCTGCCAGAGTCCTGGAAAGTGACGGCTGGGAGGCCGTGGCCGCCCTGACAGATTTCAAAATGGCTCAGACATGGCCGCACAACAGGAAGCGACGTATCTGGCCTAGTTAACAAAAACTAAACAAAAAATAAACAAAAAAAAGAACGCCGCCACAGATTACCAGAGTTTTAGTTAAGAAACTGGAAACTTCTCATTCTCACTCAACTTGGATCATCTGAACGTAACTAACTAGTCAGCCACAAAGGGAGCTTTTGAGCCTCTGTATAAAGCAGAATTCTGTATCAATTAAAACAGTTCACAAGCAAACAGCCTTTTCCCGTGAGGCTAGTGTTTAACTAGGTGCTTGGAAATAAGCCTGCAGAACAGCTATTCACACTTGGTATTCAATCGCACACTTGTGAGGTTTTCATGCCTACTTATCAAATGCAAAAGAGGGAACATGCAAACTTACAAAAAACATTCTGGGGTGAAATATCAAAATGAAGTCTTGGGGTGCACCCATAGAACAGCCACGGGTGTGCAAGGAACAGCACAATCACCATCTAGCACCGCCGCCCCCCCCCCCCCCCCAGCGGTACAAATGAGATTTTGCTTTGATTTTTAAGTTTACCTGGTGGCTGTACATCTTCTTGAACGATACCGGCTCGATTTATGGCTTGCTCTTTCTCTAAAAAACACAGAAGAAAAACTGCTCTTTAGAAAGGCTGGGGGGTGGGGGGGATGGTGAGGGGCCCTGGGTGGCTCAGTCGGTTAAGTGTCTGACTCTTGATTTTGACTCAGGCCATGATCTCACACACAGTTCATGAGTTTGAGCCCCGAGTCAGGCTCTGTGCTGACAGGGCGGAGACTGCTAGGGATATTCTGTCTCCCTCTCTCTGCCCCTCCCCTGCTCACATTTGCTCTCTCTCTCTCTCAAAAATAAATAAGAAAGAAAGAAAGAAAGAAAGAAAAAGAAAGAAAGAAAGAAAGAAAGAAAGGGAGGGAGGGAGGGAAAGGTAGGTAGGTAGATGTGGGTGGACCATGGTGGTAGAAATCTATTTATATGGGACAATGACATGCAGGGGACAATTCAGAAACAATATACATGAGTGCTACCAAATT
This sequence comes from Acinonyx jubatus, assembly GCF_027475565.1. Taxonomy (NCBI): domain Eukaryota; kingdom Metazoa; phylum Chordata; class Mammalia; order Carnivora; family Felidae; genus Acinonyx; species Acinonyx jubatus. The sequence continues at coordinate 180,877,670 of NC_069382.1, forward strand.
CAGAGACCCCAGAACTCACAGCTTTTACGTGATGGAAGTTCAATCCTATAGAGCAGAAAGACTGGCTATTTTCAATAAAGGAAAAGAGAGCCATACTTCAAAAAAAAAAGCTCCCAACTAGCAGCTTTTCTCGGTGATCTCAGCATTTTGGAAAGGCAACAAAACAACAGAAAAAGAACAATTCTGAAAGAGCTAGTGGGTGGGATATTATGAGGGGAAGGCTGCTGAATTGAAGGAACAAGTGCAATTAACAAGAAAACGATGTAGTTTCTATGTCTCAAATGCGCTCTGCCGAAGGACTAGACCCAGAGCTAAATATGCTATGTTTTTGATAGGAAATAGAGCAGAAAATTAATCTTTGGGTGGGTGGCTTCGGTTTGGATAATTGAAGCTTCCCTAATTGATTGCAGGTGCTGTGCCAATTAGTAAGCGAGGTTCAGCTCCGGCAGCTTTAGCCCACCTCTTTGGAGATGCCCAACAGGCAAGGGCCAAGAGAAATTGGGCATTTTATGTCTGTGGGCTTCAAGCGCTCTGACACATCTTTCTAAGTGGTTGAGAATAAACCCAAGGTCTGTGAAAACAAAGACTTATTATTTTAAGTATCTTGACAAACAAATGGCGGCTTTTCGGGGGAAAGACTTGGAGCCAAAGGATGTTTACTACTAAATTACAGTAATTAAACGCTGTAATCAGACCTTTGTTTTAATCAGGCTGACAGTGTTTCTTGAAATCCACATTCAGCTCTTATTTAATATTAGGCTGCTTTCTTTATTCTGGCCTCTGGATTCTCATAAAGTTACAAGAAGCACGAAGGTACAAGGAACGGGGATTTGCCAAATCGCATATCCATTGAACCTGCTTCTCCAGTGATGTGACAGAAAGTCAATCCTAAGTGACCTACCTGATAGTTTTATCAATGTTAAGTTTTGCTTTGGCAAATAAAATACTGGCCAACAGGGATCATGTGAATCTTGATATCTAATTCTGAGGGAGACGGAGGGAAGACGGAGCATAATGAAGGCCATTACAGACAACAGCCCAGTGGTTTCCCCGGGCCTCTCTGCAAAGTAGCAGGTAAGTGGCAACCAAGACCCTCTGGACCAAGATAGGCCAAAGGGCGGACAACGGAGCCTCTCAAGTGTCAGGTTTTCTAAAATAACAACACAAAAGGCGATCTCACTTCCTAAGACATTAAACTCCTATAGGGTTGAGCCCTACCGTATTGTCAACATGTAAGTTCTCGAAGTACGGATGTGTCTCAAAGACGCTCTTAGAAAATGCCAACTGGTAAAAGACGACACTGTCATCTGGGCCAGGAACAAAAACAGATACAACTGTCCACACCTAAAAGGTCCATTTGCCAGTATTATGAAAGAGGTGGCTCTTAAAAAAAAAAAAAAAATGATCAACTGCCAGAAAGCTTTCTAGCCACAGATTTAAGAAAATCAGACATGCTGCTGTACTGAACACATTCTCCAAGAGGCAGGTACCGCGAGGCCGAAGACACTGGCAGACGGCCAAGCACCGAAGGAAGTTGACTTTTGGTAACAAGGACAGAATGTCTAATTGTGTCCTAATCTCTTACAATGCAATGGAGAACCAAGTGAAGAGAGCGGAATCCCTGTCTTCACACCTTCTTGCTAATTGCTAATGAGGTTGGAGAGAGGCTAAGGATTTATTTAAAATAGACCATAATCTCTTTATAATCCTTGTCCTTATGCAACCACCTCGTTTTTTTTTTGGCTTGGACAGGCAATTTAAACCGATTTGCTGAACTAGTTCCTACCAAGTGATAACCGGTATTAGCATCCTATCTACATCCCCTGGTTTTCTTTAATCCATTAATGTTTTATAAATACTCTAAAGCCAAAGCAGTCTTATATAAATTCATGATATGACACAAAGACACTTTAAAATCTGTGAATGCGGAATATGCTAAAAGGAAAACAAACTGGTCCCTCAGGAGTTAGAAGTCCACGTTGCTGAAGTTGCCGCTAAGTTTCTATTTTGCCACCATTAAGAGAAACGGCAAGGGTCTATGAACCTCAGGAAAAGGGCAATGCAGAAGTCAGGGCTTTAACCATGTGAACAAATCAGGATAAGCTAATTACTGACTTTTCAGTAGAGAGCATGTTTCTATCAGGAGTGAAATGATTAAGACGCAAATATGTAATACTGGGCCTGGAGCTTAGCAATGTCAGTTAGAAAAGTCCTCACTCTAGTGTCTCAGCAAGCCCGACTCTGCCCCCTGGTGCTAAGGCAGCGGTTTGATTTGTCGTTTTAATTGAGGATCATTATCTCCAGTCAAAGGGCCAAGCATTATTATGAAAACTGGTAATGCATGTGGACGGGCTGATTATCATATTGTAGTGACAGAATCCACCTAATGATTTTTAAGTCTTTGAAAGTGAAACATGTATCTTTCTATTGAATGGCCACACTGTGAAACAGCTCCACTCTGTGACTTGTTACTTTAACATTCACAAGGAAGCAACAAAGGAAGAGTGTTCCCAAGCACCCCCTGATAAGGGTCAAGGGTGCCCGAGGGATGGGCCAGCAGCTAGAAGCTGAAAAGCAGGTGCAGAAGAGGACCTGGGAGCCGTGCCCAGTGAGAAAACAGTCTCAGGACGCCGCCTCCCTGTCTCTCCTTGGCAACAGACGGTTAAAACTAAACGCAACTCGAAACCTGAAGTAATGGACAAATGGCAACATTTGAATATGGACCGTATATGAGATAGTAGCATTGTGTCAACATTAAATTTCCTGGCCTGGATAACTGCATTGTGGTTATGTAAGAGAATGCCCTTGTTCTTAGGAAATACATGCGGAAGTGTTGGGGGATGAAAACTCACAATGTCCTGAAACTTACTCTCAAAGGGTTCAGCAAAACAATACTAATAATTATATGTAGATGTAATTATGTGTGTGTATGTATGTATGCATGAATGTATAGATCTGTAATATAATATATGGGGCGGGGGGGGGGGGAGCAAATGTGGCCAAATGTTAACTGGCAAATCTAGGTGATGAAGATACAGGGATTTATCATACTATTCTTAGGTCTTTTCTGTTGGTTGGAATGGTTTTTTTTTTAATAACTAAAATATTCAACTGCAAAACAAGTTTTTAGGAAGTCCTTATACTTCCTTATGACTGGGCCATTACGATTACTTCAAAGTATCCAAAGTATCTTTTTTTAAAATAGCAAATAAAAAATTTAAAAATTACGTTTTCAGTGTTTGCATTCTGCACTCCAGCTGCCTGTGGGGTACTCCGGGCCTGGATGTGCTCTGGTGCCCCACTGAACTAGTGGCAGAGGGGACCAAGTGGTCATGATCTCACGGCTGATAGTTCGAGCCCCACGTTGGGCTCTCCACTGTCAGTGCAGAGCCTGCTTTGGATCCTCTGTCCCCTCTCTCTCCCTGTCCTTCCCCGACTCATGCACGCTCTCTCTCTCTCTCTCTTGCTCAAAAACTAGATAAACTTAAAAAAAAAAAAAAAATTGGCCATGGTGGCAAGTGTGAACCAGAGGCTGAGGGGGACTAAATGGCCGCTGGAAGGACTGACTCCTCCCAACACTATAAACACTTTTATTTCCTCACCAGACAGTCTGGTTGAACCCAGGGAGCTTTGAAATGCCGGTTGGAAAATAAGACCTTAGTCTGTCTGCACTGCATTTGACTCTATGGTGAGAGAAAAAGCGTATTCCAGGGGCGCCTGGGTGGCTCAGTTGGTTAAGCGTCCGACTTTGCTCAGGTCATGATCTCACAGTTCGTGAGTTCGAGCCCCACGTCGGGCTCTGTGCTGACAGCTCGGAGCCTGGACGCTGCTTTGGATTCTGTGTCTCCCTCTCTCTCTCTGACCCTTTCCCACTTGCACTCTGTCTCTGTCTCTCTCTCTCTCTCTCTCTCTCTCTCAAAAATAAATAAACGTAAAAAAAATTTTTTTTTAAGTGTATTCTAGTACCTGGCATATCTTGGGGGAAAATGCCCTTCTGAGGTAAGAATTATTTCTGGAACAAGTGATTACTTACAACCCTGTTCTGACTCTACACAACATACTTCAGGTGGGGCAGAAGGTACAGCAATACAAGAACCGGCCGGGTGGTAGGGCAGTGAGGTCTCACAGCAATTCCGTAACCTTTCCCTCTGCTGGGAAGCACTCTTTTCTGTCTTAAAGGTACGTGAAACAGGCATCATTAAGCGGCAGCCACGGTCAGAGAGTCAGAGTCTAGAGTCCATCCAGCAATCAATGTGCCAAGTGACCTTGGACAAGTCACCTAAACGAGGAGACTGAGCAGAGGGTTTCTGGCAGAACTCTACGATTTTATGCATCTGCACATCTAATTAAAGTTAAAAACGAACAGGATCACAGAAAACGATCCTATTCTGTCTCATTTCACAGGCGAGTATAAAGTGCATGTTACTTTTAAAAGGCCACGTTCAGGATCACGGTCTAGCTCTAGGACGCAAAGCCGATGAGGCCCTAGCTACAGAAGCTGTACTCTCCCCGAAACGTGGGCTCCTCGAGTAAACCACGCCGTGCCAGCAGGCTGAGAGCTAAAAAGCATCATCTGGGACTCCCTCCGGAAGCACAACAGAACCAGCCCCGTACTTCTGCTTTGAGATCGCTGACTGCCAACGCCAATGCCGACTCCCCAGTGCTCATTTCGTACTGAAGTGTCACGTGTAGCACTGACCCTGTAATCCGTGTGACACTCAGCAAAGTCCGGCTGAGTCAGTGAAAGAGCTGCAGACCACGCTGAATGTCAACATGAAACCCAACAAGGCGGTCTTGTGGGAGTGGGTTGCCGGCTTTGAAAGCCTGGGCGATCGCCTTGACTTTATTTTATCTAAGCAGCCTTCCTCTTCTTTTCTGCTGCCTCGAGGCTCATTCCAGTAGCTTACGGGGTGGGGTCTCTGCCCACCCAGGCTGGCCACCACTGGTCAGGCTGGCCCAGCTGAAGGGCCGGCACTGACTCGATACTCGGGCCCTCCGTGGTGTGGGCTCTTCCCTTGCCAGCCACTGGCCCCGCTTCTCAAGGACTGGATGTGTGGCCTACCTTGCCCTGACCTTCCAAGAACTGCGCTGCCCTTCCCCTCCGTCTGCCCAGAGTCCTGGGGAATATAAATGTAGGAAAGGTGGTCAGAAGAGGAAGACCCACCAAGACAGGCTAAGAAGGAGTGGCTGAAAGGCAGGAGCGAAAGAGCAAACGCAAGACGACTGGCAGAGGGGGTGGTCACAGAAGCTCAGGAAAGGCAGTGTTTGAAGAGCAAGCGAGTCTGGCTGCGGGCGGTGCCTCTCACTCACCGATGACCGGACTTGCCGCGTTACAAAGAGGACAGAAGTCATCACCCAGAAGTGCCCACCACTTCCCAACAACAAACCTATATTTCGCTGCATCCATACCTGCCCTCCCTCCTGAGCCGGTGCAAGGGGTGTCCTGCCTTCGGTCCAAGGCTCTCTCCTCCATCTGATCTCAAGACCCCCTACCACCTGTCACTCTATGGATTATCTTCATCTTTCTCTGATCAGAGACCTCACCTCTTGGCTGTCCCATCTCTCCCTGAAACAAAACTCTCCCTAGACCCCCTGACCTGCTGCAAATATAGCATTCTCCTCGCTGTGCGAACATCTTTAGTCAATTTAACACACTATTCGCTCTTCCGTCCGCTGCAGCTTGCTCTCTGACGACTACCAAACCACTGAGAGCATCCTCAACAAGAAAACCTACGGCCTTCACCTTCTTTTTCAGAAATCTAATGAGGATTTTCACTTCTTCTCTTTCTGCCTCCGGGAAGCCTGACCCTGCTGACCACCCCCCTTCTCATGAAGAGTTAGTTGTCTTCTCGGGACTTGTGACCCCACAGCCTCTGCTGGTTTCAATCCTCTTGCTCTGACTGTTCCTTCTCAGTCTCCTTTGAAGGCTCTCTTTCTTCTGACCACTTGCTCTGCAAATACCGTGTTCACCACGCCGGATGTCAACCGTGTTCACGCAATGCTGTGTGCTGTCCTAGGCCAGCTCATCTCTTTCAGTCCCTCAGTGCCGCCTGGAAGCCCTTACCTACAATGACTCTGACTCCCAGCCGGTGCTGATCCACTGCCCCATCCAGCTCCGGCCCACGGCCAGTGCCTCAGTTCAGACTAGCACACCCCGCTGCCTGCGGGGAATCTCCAAGAGCACATCCACACCCCCAAAACTCAATACGTCCAAAATTGAGCTCGCTCATCCTCTCCCCAAATCAATTCCTTCTCATGTTTCTTAGTTAACGACCCACCATCTCCTCAGCTGCCGGGGCCTGGAAATTAAGTGTCATTCTCCTTCATCTCCTCCCTCACCCTGGAGGATTTACTTCTTAGGCACAGCCCCCAAATTCAGTACTTGTCTCCGGTCCCACACCACTCCTCTGATCCAGGCTACAGTCACCTCCCCCTACTCTCAGAAGAGCTTTCCTGTAAAAGGCCTTCTTGTTTCCAGCCTTGACCCGGAGTGACAGTGAAATCTGATCACCTCACCCTCCTGATTAAAATACTTCCATGAGCTTCGCTGGCTAGACGCTGGGGACAGCAGAGGGCTGTGGAACTATTTTAATCCAGCAAGCAAAGATGATCAAATTCAAGGAACAAATGGCATGGAGACAGGCTTTCCAACAGCCACGGGGAAAACCGGAGTTCTAGACATGTTCTGACAAACAAGAATGAATCTTCCCGGTTGCAAATGCTCATGAAAGAAATATTATCAGGTGGACCTCAGGATGAAGAAAACTGACACTGGAAAAGAGTGAGATGTAGGGCTCAGTGAGTGAAGCATGTGGGCAAGGAGAAACAATCCGTGACTGTACAAAACTCTAAAAGTCCTAAGTGCCTGGGGAGTAGTAATAACACATGGCAGGCCAGGCGTGTGGGGCAGGGAGAGGCGTTCTAAGGTCTTTGTATATTTCATAGGAGGATAAAGATATTGACTAACTTTAAAGTTTAATCACAAAAGAATGTAAAACTTTCAAAAGAATAGGAGAAAATAAAGAAAACTCAAAGGCAGAAAAGGAGAAAATAAAAGAGTTATAGAAAAAGAAGAATAAATAGAAAACACAACATAAAGAAGGCAAACAAATATAAATACATCAGTAAACATAAATGAAGATGAGCTCAGTCTAACAGTTAAAAGGGATTATCAGACTGAATTTAAAATTCCAGTTTAGGCTGGTTATGAGATTTAAAGACAAACAGAGGCTGAAGATAACAGGATATATATACCAGGAAAACACTAACCAAAACAATGCTGGTAACTATAATATTGGCCAAATACAGCTGGTGAGGAATAGCAGGGATAAAGAGGTCCCTTTACGTAATGATACTTGGAAAAAAAGTCTCCAGAGTATTCTATATTGTGTGCACCTAATAAAATGGCCTCAAGATACCTAAGTCACAGAATTAAAAAGCTTGATCTGTAATCGACACACACAGAGCTCCATAAACAACGAGATGACATCCTCACTTAAAGCACACAGGGCACATTGGCAAAAATTGACCTGTATTAAGCCACAAAGCAAATCGTGACTAATATCAAAGAATCAAAATCATACAGTCCTTGTTCTTTAACCACAAATGCAAATCAAGTAGAAATCAGCCACAAAAGAGCAACCAGAAAGACTACTGGGGCTGCTGGGTACAGAAGGAGTAGTAGTTGGGGCCCCGAGGAGGCAGGGAGACCAGCTCAGAGTCCAAGGAGAGGGCGAGGGAAGTGGGTTGGATGAGGGTGGGAACACGGAGGTGGAGAGAAGTCTCTGCCCGTCTTGTGCAGTCATGTACACCTGGCACCTGACACAGTACCCAGTACACGGTAAGTGCTAAAATCCATGTTATAAAAAATGCAAAAGGAGCTAACTGAATGCGAGTTCAAGGTGCTGAAATGAGTTGCAACTCCATCCATCCTCACACCAGATGAGCCAGGGTCCCACGGCCTGGTCACCGACACCTCACCTTCCTGGGCCCCAGTTTACTGCCCGGTCAGCCAGCCCTGCTTAAATCTCCTTGTCTCATATCCCTGCCCGGTGGCTCCTTATTTTTTCAACATTTTTATGGGATTCCTACTATAATACTATACTAGGTGTTTCCACACCTGTTATCTCATCTAATACATCCCCAAACCTGTAAACTCAGTCCTGTTAACTCCAGTGCTCCAGAGGGAGACACGGGCTGGGCTCTGGGAGGTTAAGTAACTTACCTTAAGATTCTCATCTAGTAAGGGATTTAGACCCTCACCTGCCTTCCTCCCCGGACAAATCCCCCGCCCACCCCCACCCCCCCCCCCCCCCAGACAGTATGGTGGTGGGTCGACTAAGTGCACTGGTTCCAACCCCAGTTCTGACTCATCCACTCTGGGTCCTTGCGCAAGTCACTTAACTGTCCCATACCACACACCGTCCACATACAAAATGGGAGTGATGATCACACAGCAGCTGCAACACATGGAAACTAGATGGGTTAATATGTATGAAGTGCCTGGAAGAGAGGCGGACAGATACTAAATTTTCAATAAATACTAGCTGTCTCGTATTATTTACTTGTTTAAAGAATCAACTAGGACTCTTAGAGAAGAGTTGGCCACATTAATTAAAATTGAACCAGAAAAGTGGGCAGGCGTAGACTGCTTTCCAGTTAAAATGCAGATATTGTAGCCACGCTCTCTCAACGTTCGCCTACAAGGCCTGATTTTCTGTCTCAAGCACCTCAGACAAACATAGATTCTAGGGTATCCCTATGAGGCGGTGTTGGGTTACATGGCACAAACTCACACCTTTTGAATCTGATGTAGATGAGCATCTCTCAACCTCTGCACCATGCACATTTGGGGCGGGGCAATTCTCTGTCACGGGGCCCTGTCCTGTGCACTGCAGAAAGTTGAGCAGCATCCCTGGCCTCTATCCACTAGATGCCTGTAGCTCCCTCACACCACCCCACTCCACCCCCAGTTGTGACAAGCACAAATGTCTCCAGAAAGAACCAAATGTCCCCTGGGGGACAAAACCATCCCCAGCTGAGAGCCACTGCTTTAGTCTTCCTAACTGAAACTTTCCTAGTGGGCTCCATCGCAGGGCCCCTTGTCCCACGCTCGATGCCCTAATAAAACAGCCCGGGGCAGTCATCCAGGCAGGAAGGATGATGGAACGAGATTATGCAGGGCTTCACACAGCCCTGTGTTTACCCCGACGCAGGGTACCTGGACACAGGCTGGAAGGCAGAATGCACAGAGGCCATTTCAATCCAGCCTGATGAAAAGAAGCTACAAGGAAATGGGAGTGCGTACTTAAAAACGCTCTGCCTCCAGAAACCAAATGTTGTAGCATTTGTAATGGGCAGAGCATTTACACGGAGCTTTTGCCTTCAAATCGCCAAGCTTTCAGCCTCCGCTAATATTCTCCAGGGGCAGGGTTGGCCTTCTTCCATCTTCAAGATGATTCAGGTTTCCTGGAGAACAAAATGAGCCTCTAATGCCTAATATTTTCTCTCTGACAGATGGTTTCAGATGTATCAAAGTGCTAATCCTTGCTGAGGTATAGGTCTCAAGGAAGGAGAGTTTGGCTTTTACAATGATAGAACTTGAATGATTAAGGAGGAAAATTACTCCCAGGATATTCACCATTGTCATGTGAGCAACCCGCTGAAAATGAAGGAAGACAGCAGAATCTGAAAAAAGATTTGAGGAAAAAAAAGAGAGGAAAAATTCAAAAACCCAGGTTAAGGGTTTAGGTTCGAAACATTTCCGTTCAAAGGCATCTCTGGGAATGGAAATGAAGTGCAATAAAAACACCTTCAAGCTCACGATGATTAGGGTTCCATCTGCCTCCCTCCAATATCACCATTCCCAGTTTCCGTGTTGCGGGAGAAGCCCTGGAGACACAGGCCAGGATTGGAATATCTGCCTTGCAACATATTAGCTATGTGACCTTGGGCCTGTTATACAACCTCTCGGAGCCTCAGTTTTCCCACCTGTAAAACGGGCTTTAATACCTACCTCAAAGTGAGGATGTGGACATTAAAAGATCCAATGTGTGCCTAATGTGACACACAGTAAGCGTTCAGCGAACGTTACCTGTGCGCGTGAACTAGTATTTGGTGTCAACCTACTATGTGCAGACTGCTTTCGTTACCACTTTGGAGTCTCAGTGGAGGCTAAACGGTTTTGTTTTAGATATTACAAACAGTCATTTATAGAGGAGGATGCTGAGAGTATGAGAGATTAGGTCACTTGTCCACGGTCACAGAGCCGCACACGGCAGGATTCAAACCCGGGCCTGCCTCACTCCCGAGCCAAGCTCTCTCCACCGCCCCAGGAACAGGTGCGGGCTGGGGGGGGGCGGGGGGGGAGCGGGGGGGGGTTGCTACTGAGACCAGGCCGCCGCGCGGGGTCACGGGTCACTCACGGTACTCCTCCAGCCGCATTAGGGGCCGGAAGTAGATAGGGTAGAAGGCGGCGCCGATCAGGGAGATGAAGCCGCCGAAGATGAGCGCGGTGCGCAGGTTCCGGGACATGGCGCCGGGCGGGGGACCACCCCGTCCCGCTGAGAGCCCCGCACGCAGGGTGTCCGCGCTCGCGGCGCCCTGACCGTGACCCCGCTCGGAAGGGGCGGAACGATTTTCGCTTCCGGGCCTTGGAGGCGGGGCTAGGGTGAGGGGCGGGGTCCAGTAGGACAGAGGTGGGGCTAGGGGGCGGGACCCCAGTGCCTGGGTGGGGCCAGCCCGGGGCGGGGCCTCGGAGCCGCGCACCCAGTCAGGGGCGCTCCCTCCAAGGGGTGAGCGGAGTTTTTGCATGGCTGGGTCCTGTGGGCCCTGTTCTGGCCGCCCCTGCCCCTCAGCCGCTCTACCCACCATTCTCCTGACCTCCTTTATCACCCCCTCCTTTACCAGTCACGCTTTCTCATTGTCCCCACGCCTTAATTTGATTTTAGTGACCTTCTGTGTCGAGCTGCGTGCTCTCTGTGGCTCCCTCATTTAATCCTCATTATCAGGAGGCCCATTTTGCAGGTGAGGGACACCCGGCTTGGGCGTGCGGCTTTGGACAAGTCAGTTGACCTGCTTGAGGGCGGTTTGAAGGATTCAGACACAAAGGGGCAATACACCTGCCCCAGGACGGCCTGCAGGGGGCTTCTAAACCGGACCCACAGGGGCTTCTGGACCAAGACTAGTGGGGGAGGAGTGCTGTTTCAATGACCAAGCTACAAGTAGATGTTTTCTGACCCCGTTTTTCCATCCCCCTTCTCTCTCTCTGTTCCCCTGGCTGAATGTCAGGGTTATGAATGAGGATGGGGAGTAAATGGGATCAGTGCAAGGCAGAGAGCCAGCGACCAGTCCCACTGATGGGACCTTGGGGCTCTGTCTTGCGGCTTGCGGTGGGATAGACATTCTCCTCCCCTTCCTATGATCGCCATCCTTCATCCTTCTGGGTGGGCTGTGGGGGCATATGAGCTACCCAGGGGTATTGAACAGCTGAGACGAAGGTCCCTTGGGCCTTCACTCAAGCCCTCATAAATAAGGATGCTACCAGCAGCTGGGGGCTGGGGAGCAAGAGGATATTCATCCTGACCCCAGCAGTATTATTTAGTCCAGAAAAGATCTACGATCTTTCAGAAACGGTGCGGAGAGCACCGGTTTCCTCTCTTGTCTAGTTTTGTACTTGAATCAAGCTACTTCTACCTCCGTGGTTCCAGAGGCATATAAATCAGGTGTTCGATCTGTCAGCAGATTTATGGACTATCTGCCATGCCCCAAACACCAGGCAAAGTGCTACGAGGGACACAAGGATGAGTAAGACGTGACCCTTGCTCTCCGGAATCCTGCCACGTGGGTGAACAGACAGGACATATACATAAAGAGATAACTAATGACCCGACGCAGCTTGTTGCCAATGAGTGATAGCATCCTGCGGGCTGCAGGAGTTCTGTAGAGGAAGACAGATGACCGTGGGTGAGGCCGCGGCTCCTCCCAGGCTTGCAAGAGCTTGTTAGGGTGAGGACAGAGACTTCACAGCAGAGAGAGGAGCTGGGATGCATGCTTGCTATCACGTGATATAAAAGCCCAGGTGTAGTGCACCTTTGTCACTTTAGCAATTCAGCATCCACTTATCTTTTCGTTAATAGCACTGGAATATCTTTTGGCAAAACACTCCTCTCCCATTCTCAATCCATGAGGTACAGGAGGGCGTTTCCTCTGTCCCCCACTCCAATTTTTTTTTCCAGCTCTGAGAGTTAAGCATATAACCAAGCCTGACCCGGCTTCCACACCACAGAGATTGACTAGGACAGGACGGAGGCCTGATCATCCAATGTAGTTGCATCCTCCTGGCTACATGACCCAAGCTGAGCCAACCATAGTCTATCCCAGCTTCTAAAAATCTGGATTTGAACTTGGGATTCGATGCTGGCGCCACCGGGCACCACCATTCAGAGACTGAGAATGAGGACAGTACAGCACAAGGAGAGCTGGGAGATAGAAATCAGGTGCTGACATTACATTTGAGCCCCTGGAGCCAGCTGCACCTGAAAAGGACACGCCCTTGGACTTCTTAGTAACGTGAGCCAATGAAGTTCCCTCTTCCCTGAAGCCAGTTTGAGGTTTTTTTGTTTGTTTGTTTTGTTTTTATTTTTTTTTAACGTTTACTTATTTTTTGAGAGATAGAGACAGAGTGTAAGTGGGGTAGGGGAAGAGAGAGAGGGAGTCACAGAATCCCAAGCAGGCTCCAGGCTCTGAGCGGTCAACACAGAGCCAGACGCGGGGCTCGAACCCACAAACTGCGAGATCATGACCTGAGACGAGGTCAGACACTTAACTGACTGAGCCACCCAGGAGCCCCTGTTGTTTTGTTTTTTAACAACGGAAGGCATTCCAGATGAATTCGCCACGAGTGTGATGTTATTTGCTTAACAATTCCACGAGCTGCAAGTCAAGGATTACCCTATTTTGTAGACCAGAGACCTGTCTTAGGGTCACACACCATTAGTTGAGCCAGAACCGGGGTTTAGTTTTCATGATTCCTAATCTGACAGGCTCCTCCGTGAGACCTCGCTGTCTCCATGAGGAAGTCGAGCAGGGTGGCCGGGCGAGCCCCACCCACAGAGCCTCTGAAAGCCATTATGGAGGGTGCCAGGATGTCCTCATGGGGTACCAGCCGTGCCTCCAAGGCAGAGGTGGGCTAATGTGGGACAGACGTGCCGTCCCCCACTCCAGGGTGATGTGGCAAAGTAACCTGGCTGTTTCTCCGTCCCCTCATGCTGATCTAAAGGTTTTGGTCTGACCAGCAGCCAGCCTACAATCTCCAAATACAGTAATCATCATATTAGCATCATCATACCAAAAATTAGTTACTTATCACTTGCCTGCCGCTGACTGCTACCAAATATAGGTTCGTCTCTTTGGTCCCGGTGTTCTTCCCATTTCTGCGAACCCCACTGACTTACAGATTCAATCAGAGACTTATTGTGTGCCTATTCCAGCAAAGCACTGCACCAGTTGATTGGGAACACAAAAAGGAAGCATCAGCATTTGTGTATTTGACAAAGGTTTACTGAGCCAAGCACTGTGTGCCAGGCACATTTCAAATGCTGGTGGATGCAGCCAGCAGTGAATTAACAAGACAGTCTGTTGTCCTCATGGCATCTATAGTCTGCTAGAGGGATAAGATGCGGCAGTGGATAGTAATTGCTTTTTGGTCACTCAGCCTTCCCTAATAATAGCTCCTGATTCTCCATTTGCATAGGGAAAGGCTGGGATACAGCAAGAATGACTAGCTCAATAGCCGCTAAAGTAGAGCCAGGATTCGAATCCAGTCTGGCTGGCTCCAGAGACCTGCAATTATCACCAATCTACACTGCCTTGCAAAGTCAGTGAGTTCATATTGTCTGAATGCGGGTACAATTCCAACCTGGTCCAGTTGTCCCTTTTCTCCCAGAAATAAGAATCATGAGGATGGTGACACGGGGACAGACGGCACTGTCGCAGTGGATTTCTCCTTCCATTGCTAAATGTTCCGATGAGATTATGTCCCACTCGCCTGTAGTCCTACAAATTCCCGTATTCCCCCCTTGCAGTCTGATTCTTGGTTCTTCATTACATTCTACAGGCCACCCATGTATTTCCAGTAAACTCCCTTTGGACCTCAGTCCACTCAGAGTCTGTTTCGGTTGCATATCACCGGAAGCCCTAATCGATAAAGAAATTCCCGCAATGACCTCCAACGCATGGCAGAGACAAAGGGCCTGGGGCTTCCTAGCCGCGCTCCTGTTTGCAAAAGCCAAAGGAAATTTGGATCTGGGGGAAGATATTTGTGCAAAGGGGGAGAGAGCTCAAGGATAGAAGGAGGCAGGATGCAAGTCAGATATGTCAGGAGTCCTAGGGTGCATATTTTCATCTCAATCACTGAGAAAAAAAAAAAATTCGTTTGGGCTCCTATCTGGCACTTTCTCCTTCTTCCCTTGGATGTGAAGATTGAATGCTTGCAGGGAGCAGACCACCAGGGGTGTCTCACACGGGGTTCAGACAGACATCAAAGTTAATCCGCTCTCTGATCTAAGCAAAATGGTGATGAGGGTTTCCTGGGACAGCAGCTTCACTAATTGTGGTGCTGCAGCCCAGCTGATGTATTTTTAGAATATTGTGGATTTTCATAAAGGATTTTCTGTGGGAAAACAGTCAGACTAGAAGCTTGGGGTTTGGAATAGGGTGGGATCTAATGCAGGATCCTTTGCAACTGAACTTGTAAGGGTAAGAACCTAAGCAGGGGCAACACTTCCCTGGTTTTATCAGGCGCTGCGGCTCTCTGAGTGCCTGCTCATCTGTATAAATATTTTCGATTTAGATCATTTGTCAAGTTTTTCTTCTTTGTCCTTTATATCTAAGAGAGCTCCCCAAATATCTGTCTTGGCTTACCTCTTGCCACAGGATGCACCCCACAGTTTTAACTAATAAATACCTTCATGACTTTGTAGGGGCCAAGGGCAGGCAGCCCCAAGACGGGCCACTTGGGCCTGAACATGGAGTTAAAAGCAATCAGGGGTGGCTGCCTGGGCTGGCTCAGTCTGTAAGCATGCAAGTCTTGATCTCAGGGTTGTGGGTTCGAGCCTCACTTTGGGTATAGAGATTGCTTAAAAATAAAATCTGAAGAAAACAAATTAAAAAAAAAAAAAAAGCATTCCAGGGTGTCTGGGTGGCTCAGTCAGTTAAGTGTCTGACTTCAGCTCAGGTCATGAGCTCGCGGTTCATGAGTTCAAGCCCCCCACATCGGGCTCTCTGCTGTCAGTGTGGAACCTGCCTCGGATCCTCTGCCTCCCTCTCTCTCTGCCTCTCCCCCACTTGTGCTCTGTCTCTCTCTCTCAAAAATAAATAAACAGTACAAAAAAAAAAAGCGTTCAAAACCTAGTAGATTCAGGAAAGTTTTTTACCTCCCCCCTCAACTGCCTGCCGGTCCCAGGAAGAGCGCCATTAACAGAGATTCCTCTTTACCTAAGAAACTGATCTGCATGACAGTTCACCTTTGTTTTCCAAAGATCTCCTCTCTTCCTGCTAATGGTCCGCCTCTGTCTAAGTCAGACCCCTACCCGTCTCCTTAGCTCCTACCTGTTACATTGCCTCACTGCCTTTGGGATTTCCGTGCCTGTGTGGACTCCCCGTAACTATGCTACTAAATATGATTTCCTCCTGTTAATCTGTCTCATGTCGATTTGATTCTTAGTCCAGCTAGAAGGACCTTGAAAGGCAGAGTTAAATTCTTCCTCCCCAGTAACTTCCGGAGCTAGTGTCTAGGCCAGCCTTGCAGCTGAACTCCAGCCTCATGTGGCAACATTCTCAGGTTCAGGACCTACTTGCTTCTGCTCCCGGCTTCTACTCACCACTGCTGGCTTGGTTAGAGGTGTTATCAGCTACACACACACACACACACACACACACACACACACACACACCCCGGCTCCGGCCATGGCTTCCTAACTTGCTCACGGGTGCCATCCCCTTGCGTCACCAAACTGTCTCGCTCATGGAATACCCAAAGCTGTCTCCTGAAAACATAGATCCGGTTCATCACTGCTCTTCTCAGAAGGCTTCGGCGTCTCCCTAAAGTATGAATTACTCAGCCTGGACCTCAGGTTTTGGCCAACAGGTCATTAACGGCCACTGCTGCATCCATGTGCCCTCGGCTGAGTGAAATAGTAGTTCTCTATGCCTAGGCTGCTACGCTTTGCGCCTGTGGCCATTAGCTGATCGAGCCAGCACGGGATATGATCTAGAACACAGTTAAAGGTCCAGAATCTCGGCCTAAGTGGGGAATGGGCTGACCCCATGAGATTCTCTGCCTCTGGAATTTCAGCTGGAAAGTCAGAGAGAGTAGGGAGGGTGGCAGAGAGAGGAGAAGTTGGACAGATGCACAAGAGGCAGTAGCAGCATGGGGGAGCTGTGAGTAAGTCATGGTGATGAATCGGCAGAAGCTGAGAGAGCCGAGCTTGGTGAGTAGAAGGGGAGAGAATTGCCTGGGAATTGCAGGAAGCAGAGAACGATGGAAGAAAATTAAAACGAAGAGCCACAAATCCCTGTTGCTGAGAAGTAACAAGTTACCTTAAGCCCTAATGTTGCCTGGGATCCATTTACTCATTCACTGTTTTCTACCATTTTTCATTGAGCATCCAGTATCTGCCAGACTGTATTCCAAGCATTAGACAAAGTCTTTGCCCTCATTGATAAAAAAAAAACAAAACAAAACAAAAAACAAAACAAAAAAAAAAAAAACGAAGACAATCTCATAGATACAGAGAACAGATTAGTGGTTTCCAGAGGTGGGTGGTTAGGAGTGAGCAAAATGGGTGAAGGGGGACTTCCAGTTATAAAATAAATAAGTCATGGGGATGTAATGTACATAATGTACAGCATGGCAACTATAGTTAAGAATACTGTAGTTGCATGTTTGAAAGTTGCTAAGAGAGTAAACCTTAAAATTTCTCATCACAAGAAAAAAAAATTGTCACTATGCATGGTGGTGGATGTTCACTAGACCTACCGTGGTGATCATTTCATACGATATACAACTATTGAGTAATTATGTTGTACACCTGAAACAAATGTAATGTTGCATATCAATTGTACCTCAATAAAAATAGATTTAAAAAAGACATGGGACGATTTGGCAACTTTTTTTTTTTTTTTTACAAAACTAAACATACGCTTACCATACAATCCAGCAATCACACTCCTTGGTATTTACTCAAAAAAAGCTGAAGACTTATGTCCATTCAAAAACCTGCACATGGATATTTATAGCAGCTTTGTTCAGAATTGTCAAAACTTGGAAGCAAGCAAGATGTCCTTCGGTAGGTGAATGGATGAATAAACTGTGGTCCATCCAGACGATGGGATATATTATTCAGTGCCCAGAAGAATGAGCTATCAAGACATGAAAAGACATATTGAAGAAACTTAAGGGCATATTATGAAGTGAAAGGAGCCCATCTGAGAAGACTACATACTAGGTGGTTCCAACCATATGACATTCCGGAAAAGATCAGTCACTGCCAGGGATTAGGAAGGCGGGAAGGATGAATAGACAGAGCACAGAGGTTTAGGCAGTGAAAATACTCTGTAAAATACCATAATGATAGATACTTGTCATTATATATTTGTCCTAACTCATGGAAGGTCTCACGCCAAGAGTGAACCCTAATGTACGCTATGGACTTTGGAGATAATGACACGTCGATGTAAGTTCCTAGATGATAACAAATGTACTATATTGGTGGAGGATGTTGACCATAAAGGAGGCTGTGCATGTATAGGGGCAGGAGGTTTGCGGAAACTCTCTGTACTTCCTGCTCAATTTTGCTACAACCTGAAACTACTCTAGAATATAATATCTATTAAAGAAATTCGTGTTATACCAAAAAGCTGGGGGAGAGATTACTCCAGATTAAAAGAAACTACAGAGACATTCCAGAAGTAAGTAAATAAATAAATAAAGCAAATGAATGAATGAATGAATGAGTGCTGGGAAGAAAAATAGAGCTGGTAAGGGTACTGTGTGTAGGGGCAACTATTTTTACTTAGATGTCAAAGAAGGCCTCTTTGAGAAGGCGACAGAAACCTGAATGAAGAGAAGGGGGAACCATGTGAGGAGACAGGGAAGGAAAATTAGGTCATCAAGGTGGTTGGGCAAGAGCACCATGCCATGGACCTCCCAGGCCACGAAGGACATTAAACTATTACTGTGTGTGTGGTGGGGAGAACTTGGGGGATCTCTAGCAACCTTCCAACCCCAGTGCCTTCTGGCAAGTCCCGCTGCTCTATGGTTTCCATTCTTCCATAAATTCCTGTCTCCCTTACCCATAGAGCCCCCATTGTTTCCCATAGAGCCCATTTACTCAGAAGAGCAGGATGACTTTTCCTTTCTGTCAAAAAAGTGAGGCTGTCCCCAAAGCTGTCATGCATGATTTTACCCTGAACACCCCTTTTAGCTTTTCTTTCTTCCTCTACTCTGTTTCCTCCCTCTCTCTAGAATGACTTTCTCCTAAGAGCCTCTTGTCACCATCCTTCCCCCCAAGAATATCTCAAATCCCATTTCTTCTAGGAAAGTTTCCACGATCACTTGACCTGAAATGGACTCTTCTCTCCTGAACTCCTGTTTGGATTGTTTTTGGCCATATAACTACCCCAAACTTAGCTCTTCAAAATTAAAAACAATAATTTACTATCACTTAGAAAATCCATGGATTCACTAGGCATTCTGCCTCACAAGATGTGGCTGGGCACTGGGACGGCTGAAGTCATCTGG
This sequence comes from Acinonyx jubatus, assembly GCF_027475565.1. Classification (NCBI taxonomy): domain Eukaryota; kingdom Metazoa; phylum Chordata; class Mammalia; order Carnivora; family Felidae; genus Acinonyx; species Acinonyx jubatus. The sequence goes on from NC_069382.1 coordinate 180,896,472, forward strand.
ATGCTTAACTGGACTGAACCATGCAAGATGGTTCACTCCCATGGCTAAAAGTTGGTGCTCAGATGGAGATGTTGCCTGGAGCACCCATTAGTGACATCGCTAGTGTGGAAGCTCTGCTCCAAGAAGAAGTACACCAAGAAAACCTGGAGGAAGCCATATGTCTTCTGATGGTTTAGATTTGGAAGGCACCCAGAGTCATTTCCCCTGCATTGTATTGGCCAAAGACCAGGTCATGCACCAGACCAATTTCAAGGGGGGTCTGGCTGTCAGTGGGGACACTGTTGAGGAATTTGCAATTACCTTTAATCTACCATAGCTCCCGTGGCACTTTTTGCAAATACTGATTATAGCCTTTTTCACCTCTTGCCTTACATTACAATGATTTAAGTGTCTTTTCATCTCATATACTAGATTTTCAGCCCTTGATGAGAGATTCTGTTATTTAAGCCAAATATTTCCATGTAATAACCACAACCACAACAAACATTTATTTATTAAATGCCTACTAAAGGTTTGATCTCATCTAATCAAACACATGAGCTCATCTTATCTCCACCCTGATAGGATAGACATTATCCCCATCATACAGATCAGGAAACTGAGGCACAGAGTGATTCTGCCTTACTCAAAGCCACATAATTGGTGAGTAGCAGAGCCAGGATTTGAGACCCTTTAAAAGCCCGTGTTCTCATTCTCTGTCTTCTATTGCCATCTCACAGTCTCAGCACCAAGAAAATGTGCTTGAGTCAATCTGTGTTGGTGTTACTGAAATGTCACTGCGCCAAAGAACAAAAGGGAAAGAAGGAGAGAGCAAGCCGTGCAGAACATGAGCAGTGGCGTGGGGTTGTCGTCCAATGTTCTAGGTGGTTCCACATGCAGTGCCGAGGGTCAGCGCCGAGCGTCCTCTGTGGCCTGCTAGATGGAATGCAGAGGATTTGGGAGATACTCTGCAAAAGTGAGAGTATTTATTGGGTCTGAGTATTTATTGGGTCTGAGTGCCTGATGCGAAACTTTCTTCCCAGATTCCAATTTTCTATCTGCCAAGATAAGTGAAGGAGGTTTATGGTCCATGTTCTAGCACATCCACCCAGGCCAGGGAACTACAACTTTGAATTTCTGACCTGCCTCCTCCCAGCTAAAAGCGAATCTAGATTTATTTCCCATCACGAACGAGCACCATGGCCCTGCTCAGGAAGATCCTAGTTTTAGAAGATTCTGCCTTCGGGGGCGCCTGGATGGCTCAGTCGGTTGAGCGTCTGACTTCCACTTGGGTCATGATCTCGCAGTTGAAGATTTCGAGCCCCACTTCGGGCTCTGTGCTGACAACTCAGAGGCTGGAGCCTGCTTCTGATTCTGTGTCTCCCTCTCTCTCTGCCTCTCCTCCGCCTTTCTAAAATGGAGTCTCTTCAGTTTCGCCATCTCAGGCCACAGGGTACATCAGCCTGTAAAAATACTGCCTTAAGACCTTAGAAAGTCTGAAATGATGGAGTTCTGCCAAACAATAGAGAGAGCCATTTTGAAAATACCAACAACTAGTGGAGTAAGGTCAATAAATGTCACTGGGTCATATTAAAGGCAATATTATCTAACACAGATGTTAGTCCTACTGACTATTTTTTCTCCTCTACTCCCTGCCACCTACCCCCACGACCATGTTCCATATGGCAGCTGGGGCTTTTTTTTTTTTATATAAAAAAATTTTTTTTAACGTTTATTTATTTTTGAGAGACAGAGCATGAGCAGGGAAGGGGCAGAGAGAGAGAGAGGGAGACACAGAATCTGAAGCAGCATCCAGGCTCTGAGCCATCAGTACAGATCCTGACGCGGGGCTCAAACTCACAATCCGTGAGATCATGACCTGAGCCGAAGTTGGATGTTCAACCGACTGAGCCACACAGGCACCCCCGGGACTAACTTTTAGAAATTAAAATCAGATTGTATGACCCCTTGCTAGAGCACTCCAAATGCTTCCCAGTCACTTAGAATAATATCCAAACATTTTACCATGCCCCAGAAAGTTCTAGATCATTTTTGCCTGCCTACCTCTTATACCTCATCTGTCTCCCTTCTCCCATATTAACTGGGGTCTCACCACGTGAGTTTCCAGTTTGTTCTCGAACACATCACATCTGATGTGGCCTCTGGGCCTTTGCACGTGCATTTCCCTCCATCTGAAATGCCCGGGACCCAACTCTTGGCCTGACTTTGTTAATTCAAGTATCTGTTCAGATGACACTGCCTCAGAGTGCTCTCCACAATCGCATAGTCTCCAGTAGCTTTCATTTCCCTTCTCTCTCTCATTTGTCCCCAACCTCCCTGTCCATGTGTTAATCTTTGCCCTCCAGAATGTAAGCACCAGGAGTGCAAGAGCTTTCTCTCTCTCCCTGCTGTGTCTCCAGCACCTTCTGGAATACTCGGCACATAGTAAATGCTCAGTAAACATTTGTTGACTGACTGGTGATACCAATTTCTTACATTTCCCAGGCATTTTAGAGACACTATTACATGGGGAAGATATTTGGAAACTTCTTCTCTCTTGCGAAGGCAGGGAAAAGCCTTGCTTCCCTTTAAGTATTTAATTATCTTCAAAGCTTAAGGTTTCGGGAAGATTAAAAATCTTCCTTATTCCAGCGCTCCCAGCTCCGTGCTCTCAGGCCTCGGCTGGGCACCTGTGACTCTCACTCCGCCAGCTGGTGTCTGGGCTTGGGGGGTAGGACGGGCACAGCAAGAAAGCCTCCTCAGACTGTTACCAGTGGCATCTTTTCAGCCTTTCATTAACAGAGTATTTTTTGTTTCTTTCTCATCCACGGTCAGGATTCGGATCAACTTGTAAGTGGGAGCTTTGTTACTTAGGGAAGGTGGGAGGGGGTGCTGAGGGCTGAGGGAGGCCGGGGAGGCCCTTAGCCTCTGGCGAAAGAAGCAGCTGTGTTTCGGCTGCCTCACCCCAGATCTGAGCTGTCCACACCCCACGTGGGAGGGCGGAGAGGCCCCGTTTACTGGCTGCAGCGTCCCAGTGCACTTGCTGGGATGTGTGCTTACCAGACATTGCTGTCCTGCCTACAGCATCCTGATGGACACAGGGGTCCCCGGGTTTTCAGCAGGGGAGGGGTCAGGAGGCAGCAGCTCTCTCTGGTGCTTTTGTCATTTGGACACCTTCCTCTCAGCATTTGGGTTGCATCCAGGCTGGCTCAGCACTTCTGAACGACCGAGGTCTGGAAAAAGTTCACCCGCCAAGCTGGCTCGCCAGGCAAAGGCTTCTCAGCCCAGCGGGGGCGCGGACCTGACTGCCCTCCACTCAGGGGCCTGAGGTCCAGCCCTGGCTTCTCACTGCCACCTGCTCCGGAATTTTCAGAGCCGAGTGAGGCCCGGGGAGATGTTAGGCGTTTATTTTTATTTTTTTAAGTTTTTGGTTTTTTTTTAACGTTTATTCATTTTTGAGAGACAGAGAGAGACAGAGCGCCAGCAGGAGAGGAGCAGAGAGAGAGGGAGACACAGGATCTGAAGCGGGCTCCAGGCTGCGAGCTGTCAGCACAGAGCCCGATGCGGGGCTCGAACTCACAGACCGCGAGATCATGACCTGAGCCGAAGTCGGCCGCTTAACCAACTGAGCCTCCCGAGACATTGGGCGCTTAGATGCAGCATTGCAGTGAGACAGATGTGGGTTTGAGTCTTTACCAATGTATTTAACCCTCCAAGCCTCAATACCTTTACCGTACAATGATAACCATCATGTCTCTCACGAGCTTTCTGAGAGGATTAAATGAGGCACTGAGTGCAGCGTTTAGAACAGTAGATGTCAGCTGCAATTGTTCGGGTCCAAGTCTGTGTATAGCACCTTACCAAGCTAATTCAACTCTCGGGGCCTCAGTTGCCTCCTCTTTACAATGGGGGCAATGCCTCATGATCGTATGACCATGAAATGAGAGTGTGAGATACATTGTCAAGTGCTGTGCAGATGCCCGCTGGTTTCATCAATGAGCTGTTTCATTCACATCCACTTCAGCCATGAAGTTAAGCTGACTTTTTCACAAAACCCTAACCATGAATATGCCATCTGTTTTATTCATAAAATATATATATATATATATATATATATATATATATATATATATATATATGGGGCGCCTGGGTGACTCAGTCGGTTGAGCGTCTGACTTCGGCTCAGGTCATGATCTCACAGTTCATGGGTTCGAACCCTATGTCGGGCTCTGTGCAGACAGCCCAGAGCCTGGAGCCTGCTTCAGATTCTGTGTCTCCCTCTCTCTCTGCCTCTCTCCCACTCTGTCTCTCTCTCTCTCTCTCTCTCTCTCTCTCTCTCTCTCTCATTAAAAAGAACGTAAAAGTATAGGATAGGAAAGGTTGTATGCAAATACTGGAAAGTTAAACAGAAGAAGAAGAAAAAGCAGCAGCAGCAGCAAATAGCATTAAAATAATTATTGCATGAGTGACTGGACTATTGTTCCTCAGGGGAAAATATTGCCCAGTTTGCTGACGATAGCAAAAAAGAGGGGGAAAACAAAGATTTGATGGTTATTTCTCATCTGTCTCCCCCCAGGGAGATTAGGCCTGAGTTATGGGGCATTTTTCATAAAGCCAGAGTCTGGTACAAAACTAGCAAGTAAGCAAACTACTGTGGGGCACCTGGTGGCTCAGTCCGTCAAGCGTCTGCGTCTGGATTCTGACTTTTGATTCCAGCTCAGGTCACGATCTCACACTTCCTGGGATCGAGTCCCACATTGGGCTGATGGCGTGGAGGCTGCTTCGGATTCTCTGTCTCCCCCTCTCTCTGACCTTCCCCCATTCGCTGTCTTGCTCTCAAAAGAAAACAGTAAACTTAGAAAAGACAAGACAAGAAAAAAGGAAAAAGAAAAGAAAAAAGAAACCCACTATGAGGCGAGCCTAAGTGGATTCGGACAAGGCTGTCCTCGGTGCAGGGGTTTCTGGGCTCACCATCCCTGGTGCCTTGGAATTTCCTATTCCTCCCGCTCCCCAGCTCATCCCTGCCCCACGACCTTGGGATGCTCGGGAGGAGTTACCCCAGCTTCTGTGTCCTATCTCCCTTGCAAGGATGTCCGCGTCGACAGGTCCCCTCAGCCCCCGCCGTTCGCATCAACCCTCCTCACCCCTAGCAACACTGCCTGCTGCTACGACGGTCACGTCACGAGGGCAGCTGGGCATTTTTACATTGAAGGAGCAACTCTCCAGCTCCTCTCTCTGAAGGAGACTCCTCTTCTCCGTCGGGAGTCCAGTCCACGGGAGGCTCCCTCCGCCCTTCCCCATTCACCTGACCCACAGCTGGTCCATCCATGAATCCTACGCTACTGGCTTTTGTGACTGGTTCTGATGATCCAGACCAAGCAAACCAGAACCCTTCGTGGATTTTTTTTCTGGTGTTGTAATCCGCAGAAGCCGTATCTTCTCTCTGGGGTCGTGAGGCCGGGAGGATTTCGGTCTGGGCTTGCTGGTAGCCACGGAGCAAGGGCCTGTGTGAGAGGCAGGAGATCCCTGACAGCGTTGTTTGCCTACTGGATCCAGCCCTGCCTGAAGCCACTCTACTAGGGCATTATGGGAGCTGATAAATACCTGCCATGTTGCTCTTTGTTGAACGGGTTTCTGTCACTGACAACTGAGAACATCTTGATCAATACAGTTAGATAAGCCTCGCGTTTTGAAAATCTTGAAGAATTTATGCAGCGGGATGAATGTGGTACAAAGTAATGTGAAATGGAGGGTAGTGTGCGGGGTTAAGTTTGCAATATCCTTTTAAAATAACACCTCCTGGGGGGCCTGAATAGCTCAGTTGGTTAAGAGTTCAACTCTTCATCTCGGCTCAGGTCGTGATCTCATAGTTTGTGAGTTCGAGCCCCAAGCTGGGCTCTGTGCTGATAGCTCGGAGTCTGCTTGGGATTCTCTCCCTACCCCTCTCTCTGCCCCTCGCCTGCTTGTGCTCTCTCTCTCTCTCTCTCTCCAAATAAAGTTAAATTTTTTTTTTCAAAATAATTTAAAATAACACCTCCCATTTACTGAACATCTACTATGTGCCAGGCATTTTATATACTTTATCTCCTTGGCTTCTAACCACCATCCTGCATGCTGTATTATACCCATTTTAGAGAGAAGAAAATTGAGGCTCAGAGGAACTAAGAGACTTATCAAAGACCACTCAGGGCAGAAGGAAATAGAGGAGCCAGGACACTGCACTCAGGCTTTTGGTCAGGTAATCCACATCATACAGATCTGAGAGAATTGCTTACTCCTTCGTTCAGCACTTATGGGGCATTAGCTTTTTGGCAGATATGGGGTAGGCACTGAGGATATGAAATGAATAAGCTAGTGCCCGTTTTTCAGCTGTTTCCAGTCCAGTGAGGGAGACCCCCACTAGGGTCATTATTATAAGTTGAACTGTATCCCCCCGAGGATATCTGGAAGTCATAACCCATGGTACCTATAAACGCAAGCTGCTGTGGGAATAGGGTCGACGCAGATGTAATCAAGTGAAGGTGAACTTATTAGTGCGGGGCCCAGTTCAATATGCCTGGTGGCCTTAGAAGAGGGAGATTTAGACCCAGAGGCACACAGGGAGAGCGCCCTGTGAAGACCGAGGCAGAGACTGCAGTAGTGCCTCAATAAGCCCTGGAACACTGAGGACCGCCCACTTCCACCAGAAGCCCCAAGAGCGGCTGGAAAGATTCTCCCCACGAGCTCTCAGAAGGAAGCCATCTTGCCAACCCCTTGATTTAGGCCTTCCAGCCTCCAGATACAGTCGTCCAGGGTGCCACTCCCAGGAGCCTCCGTTTATTTGAATCTCACCTGAGACTGCTCTTCCTGCCGTCCACCCAGCAGCTGCCCTGGGACAAGCAGCCAGAGTCCCACCCTCCCCGTCATTGCACCGGGACCCACCCTCTACGACAACTCTCCCCTCACCTGCCCTCTAAACAAACTCTGGCCCCAAAGGCTAGCAGAGGCCCCACTGTTTGCTTTGGCCAAGAAAGTGCATGGTGACAGCGGTCAGCTAATGCCAGGGAGTTACACATCCTTTGTATTCCCAGGCTGTCTGTTTCCAGGATACAGGTCTCATGGTTTCTCCTTTGTGATTAATGTTGGAGCCATTTCTTGATGTAGTGTCTTAATAACATGGTGAAGGCACATGGCTTTGGTGGCAACATGTGACAGCACTTTTATCTGACCAGCTCTCCCCCCACCCCCAGCCCATTTCTGGGAGTCAGGTAGGCAAGAGAGATGTGAAAGAAGGCGCAAGACGAGGGGAAATAAAGTCGAATTAATCAGCGATTTGCCTAGGGTAGTGATTAGCTATGATTTGGAGCTGCTGCCCGGCATTTTAAGCATTGGCTCAAATTCCTTACTTTTCAACTTTTTCACGACACTGAACTCTTCTAGCATCAGACATTCACCCGCTGATGTGTTTGGAGGGCAAAATACCAACTCGTTAAAAATGGTGGAGCCCTTACGAGCTAAAGCTTTCCCTGTGGGTAAACTTAAACTTTCCATACCCCAGAAGAATGGGGCAATGGCTGTCATAATTGTCTGCAGGTGGGTGCCCTCCTGTCAATACCTCAAGGCCAAGGCCCCGAATTTGCTTTCTTTTTGCACCTTTAAGAATGTCTGACAGAGTGGGTGCTTGGGGCCGGCTGGTAGGCTTGACTAAGTACAGAGATTTAATTCAGGCCATGGTGTCGTTAGTATGCTTTTATTAGGTATGGTGGTTAAGACTTTGGGCTTTGGGGGTTGGGGATTATTAGACTGCCTGGATTAGAATGCCAGCTGGCTGTGTGACTTTGGGAAGGTCAGGTCACCTCTCTGAGCTTCAGTCTCTCCTCTGTAAAATGAATTGTTAGAAAGCATCAATGAGATAATATACCCGAAGTGCTTGGCATTCAATAAAAAGTCCGCCCATATTACTAACTGGTGACCGACAAAACGCTGACCACCCAGGTTTGTCTGGCTTCAGAGCCCAGGCCGATGCCCATCTAGAAAGATCAGCATGATTTCCATTGGAACTGCTCTCCACCATGGGGTGCTTTGCACCCAGATGTAGGACCAGCAGCCACATGCTGTAGGAGCCACACTGGACATTGCTAAATCCTTTCCACAGATGCCTGAGCTGAGGGCCCCACACCCCCCAAACTCACAGCCAAGAATTCCCATACTCCCAGTCTGGCTCCCAGATATCTAGGGAATGTTCTTGCCACTTTGGGGGGAAATAGAAGCTCACTGGCCATCCATATGTATTACTTTCTTGAGGCTGCTTTAACCTAGGTACCAAACACTGGATGGCTTAAAACAGACATGTATTGTATAGTTCTGGAAGCTAGAAATCCAAAATCAAGGTGCTGGCAGGGCCAGACTCTCTGTGATGGCTCTGGGGGGAGAACCTTCCTGTGCCTCCTTCAGCTTCTGATGTGGCTGAGAGTCTGTGGCCTTCTTTGGCTATGGCAACACCAAGGCCAGGTGCACGGCCACCTTCTCCCCATGACTCCGCAAAAATCTTCTCCTTGAGTGTGTCTGTCCATGTGTCCAGTCATGTTGGATCAGGGCCCATACTAATGACTTCATTTTAGGTTGATTACCTCTGAAACGACTCTTTTCCAAAGATGGTCATATTCTGAGGTTGTGGGGGTGAGGCCTTCAATCTAAGTTGGGAGACAAGTCGATTCACAACACCATCTGTGATGGTTAATTTCATATGTCAACCTAATTAGGCCACTGTGACCAGATATTTGGTCCCACACCATTCTAGACGTTTCTCTGAAGGTATTTTTTTAGAGGAGACTAAATGTTTAAATCAGTAGACTTTGAGTAAAGCCGATTTCTCTCTATCCAGTCAGTTGAAGGCCTTGGGAGAAAAAGACTGACCTCCCTAGAAAGAGAGGGTACTCTGCCTACAGTCTACCTCTGGACTCACACAGAAATCCTTCCCCGGATCTTCCAGCCTATCCTGGAAGATTTTGGACTGGTCAAGCCCCCACAATCATGTGAGCCAACTCCTTAAAATAAATTCTCTCTCTCTCTCTCTCTCTCTCTATATATATATATATATATCCACACAAATATATAAAAATATATACATATATATGTATATAGAGATAAATCTCTGTATATATGTGACATATATGCATATATTTGTATATCCATCTGTTTATATATACATATATAGATAGATCTATAGCTACCTATCTATATATATACACATATATGCATACATATATACACATACGTGTATATATATAGAAAGAGGGAGTTGGCTCTGATTCTCTGCTGGTTCTGTTTCTCTGGAGAACTCTGGAATACCCTAATAGCCCATCCAAGGATCTCTGTAACCACAGGTCCTCCCTTCGGCCCCAGGATTTGGCGATGGTGCCCACAGTTGTGGCACGGCTGGGGATGCCCCACCTGGACAGTGGAAAATGACAGAGCTGTCCCTCAACCTACCCCACTGATAGACAAACTATCAGTCAACAATTGAACGAGCATTTCTGAGCCTTCAGTTTTTATTATTCCCTTAGCAAAGGAAGGTTGAACAGTTCAGTCTCAGCATGAATTGCTATAGGAGATGATGGGGAAGAAATGAGAAGAAATGTCTTAGCTTTACAAGATAACAGGGTGCTGGAAGTCTCCGTTCTATACAAGGAGTTAGAGCAGAATCCCTCTTTTCAAATAACGCACAAAGTTTTAAAATCTATCACATGGTTCCTTGTTTCCTTGCCTATTGCTGGGTAACAAACTGCTTCTGGATTTGGTGGCTTAAAATTGTAACCATGTTATTTGTCTCTGACTCTGAGGTCAGCAGTTCATGCTGGGCTCAGCGGGATGGCTTTCCTGCCTGATCCCTACAGGGGTCACTTACACAGCTTTTGCCACATCGGCAGGATTACTAGCTCAAGCGGCTAGAACACAAATGCTGTAGACCTTGTGGCTTAAACAACAGAACTTTATTTCTCACTGTTCTGGAGCCTTGGAAGTCCAAGATTAAGGTGCCAACCAATTCAGTTCCTGATGGGTCCCCTCTTCCTGGTTTGCAGAGGGAACCCCTTCCTGCTGTGTCGTCTCATGGCAGACCCAGAGATGATCATCTCTTTCATGGTCTTCTTATAAGGGCACTATTCTCATTCACAAGGGCCCCACCCTCATGACCTAATTACGTCCCAGAGGCCCTACCTTCTAATAGCATCACCCTGGGGGTTAGGCCTTCCACCTACGAATGGGTGGGAGGCACAAATATTCGGCCCACAGCACCAAGTCTAGATGTTTCAAGACGGCTTCACTCACACATCTGGCAGTTGGGACCGACTGTTGGCAAGGCTTCCCTCTCCATTCAAGCTCTTCTTCTTCTTCTTCTTTTTTTTTTTTTTTAATTTTTTTGTAATGTTTTACTTATTTTTAGAGAGAGACAGAGCATGAGCAGGGGAGGGGCAGAAAGAGAGGGAGATAGAATCCAGGAAGCAGGCTCCAGGCTCTGAGCTGTCAGCACAGACCCTGACGCAGGGCTCGAACCCCATGAACCACAAGATCATGACTTGAGCCGAAGTTGGACTCTTAACCAACTGAGCCACCCAGGCGCCCCTCAAGCTCTTCTTTTTAAGATCGTTAGCCAACGCTTCCTTACCTGGTGGTTCTGGGCTCTAAGACGGGGACAGTGGAGGCTTCAAGGTCCCTTAAGGCCTAGGCTCAGAAGTCGCCAGAACATCACTTCGATTGTATTCCTTTGGCCAAAGCAAGTTACAAAGCCTCCTATGTTCAAGGCAAGGAGGAACAGATGCCACCGCTTGGCAGGAGGTGGTGCAAAGTGACATTGCAAAAGGCTGTGTGTGCACTGATGTGAGGTTCCCCGATGGCCAACTTTGCAAACAACCTCCCACGTTCACTAAGCGAATCAAACTGGTGAATGCAAAGGGCGGGTTACATCTGGATACATCGGGGGAGGTGAGAGCACGATAGTGATCAGAGCCAGAGAGCAGAGGGGCATCTCGCACGTGCCAGGACATTGCCATTTATTACGTCGTTTGATTGAGAAGCCGGCATGGAAGTTTTCTGGACTCTGCCTGATTTAAAGGCTAGTCTATAAATTTTTTCCTATGAAATGAATTAGTTGCCTCATCTCCGTAGCAGCACAGCCAGAAGCATCTGGCTGAGCCTGCTAACTTCTGTTCTTAGATTTTTCTTGGCAGAAATTAACTTTTTTTTCTTAAGAATATTTTTTTCTAGGGGCGCCTGGGTGGCTTAGTCGGTTGAGCGTCCGACTTCGGCTTAGGTCACGATCTCGAGGTTCGTGAGTTCAAGCCCCGCGTGGGGCTCTGTGCTGACGGCTCGGAGCCTGGAGCCTGCTTCAGATTCTGCGACTCCCTCTCTCTCTGCCCCTCCCCACTTGTGCTCTCTCTCTCAAAAAATAAATAAATGTAAAAAAAAAAATTAAAGAATATTTTTTTTCTTTTCTCTAGGCTGAGTCTTTGGGTTAGTACTGGGGATCCACAATTCATAAATTTGTTCCTTTTGGTTCATTGTTTCAAAATGAGACTTTTAATAGATTCCAAAGACTTAATAAGAGTGTTGCCTAGTCACATAATGAAGTTACTGTGCACGTGGCTGACAGGTAGTAATTTATTATTATCCTTGTCCCCCATAAGAGTCATGCCATGCACAGTGGGTGCCTAATAAATATTAGCTATAACAACACAAGCGATGGAAGAAAGTTTGTCCTTTGTGTCTCAACCAACCGTTCATAATACATCTTTCCATCACCACCGTGTCTATTTTCTGTTAATTTTATCAATTATATGTCGAGGGGAGCTATAGCCGGGTGTCTTTATTATTGTTAGTTTAAATGTCCTAATTTATCCCACCACCGTGTTTTGCTTAGCATAGCAAATCACAATATTTTTCTGTCCCTGCAGTGAAAGACTGCAGCAAGTTGATCTCGCTAACAAGAGATAATTATTAGCTTCCTCGAGAATGTTACTGTACGTGCATTGCTAAGCGTTCCAGGAGGATTCATGTTTCTAGGAATTTTGGACAAGCTGAGGTGGTGGTCAAGAAAGATAGGACTATTTTAACATTTGTCCTGGCTCCATTTGCATAGCCATCATGGGTGATTTGTTAATGCCGCGTGCATTTCAGTCTGTGGTCACACAGAGAAGAAATGCACCTCTGCCGATTCCAAAGTGAGAAGTAGACAAGTCAGAACACCGGACGACTCTGGCAGTCGCAGGGTTTGCATTCGGGAGCAACTTGTGTGCAGGGTGATGCTTTTCTGAAAAGTCGGCTACGATACGGCAGATTTGCCAGCAACGGCTTGTTGATGTACAAGGGTTTCGTCCTCACATTAGCAGAGCTATTCTGGCACTTGGAATTATACAGGTTTTTTTCTCTTCTTTTTTGGGAGGCTGGGGAGGGGGCTTATTTGTTTGTTTCTATTGTTGTTGGGTACAGGCAGGGGAAGGTGAAGGGGGTTGAAATTCAGGAGAGCATTGCTGATGGAGGTCAGTAAGGCTGGGAAGTTTTTGCCAAGCCAAGGATCCAAAGAACTGGAAACCTTCTGAAGTGTCCGAGCCTGTGCAAACATCGATTACACTAGACATCCTAACCAGACTGCATGTACGTGTTTATTAAAAACTGTTTATTAAATAATATATATTAATTATTTTTGATATAATACAATTATATTTACATAATAATATGTACTGTTTATTTAAAATATTAAAAAATATCTTTGAAGATATTTCTAATTTTTTTAATGTTTTTATTTATTTTTGAGAGAGACAGGGCATGAGTGGTGGCGGGGGGCAGAGAGAGAGAGAGAGAGAGAGAGAGAGAGAGAGAGGGAGACACAGAATCTAAAGCAGGCTCCAGACTCTGAGCTGTCAGCCCAGAGCCTGACATAGGACTTGAACCTGTGAACTGTGAGATCACGACCTGACCCAAAGTGCAATGCTCAACTGACTGAGCCACCCAGGCGCCCTGAAGACCTTTCCAGTAAATTCTCCCATCTCAGAAAACTTCAGATAAACTGAAAGGCAAATGTTGATCTCTTAACTTGGAGTTGGAATTTGGCTGTCATTATTAAGCATTTGTGAAATACCTAGTTTAGTCATTTAGTGGTTCATTTAATAAACTAACAGATAATTGCTGAAGGTCTCCTATGAGTCAGATGCATGGCAGGCTTTGGGCATTCTAGAGGATTTGCAGTCCAGAGAAGGAGAAAGACAAGCCGATAGGCAGCTTCAACAGGATGGAATTTTTGGTAGGGGTCAGCACACGGGGCTGTGTGTGCACACAGAGACGCCCCGGGCCCAATGTCGGGGGTCTGGGTGGACCTCTCCGGAGGGCATATCCCCTCAGGGAGGGTAAGCAGCACCAGGTATGTGGGAGTCAGACCCATGCTGTGGGGCTTGGGGGGGTTGGAAGGCTTTAAGACAGGAAGGGGCGGGACCAAGCTGAGTGAGGCGTTCAAGGCTACCCTGCTTGCAGTGAGGAGGGTGGCCTAAGATGTCGCCCAGAAGTGAGGCCTGAGATGGGCTTCTTGGACTCACACTTTCCCGAGGGATGCGCACAGGGGAAAACTGGAGAGGCGTGGTGCGAACCCACAGAGGGCAGGCAGAGATGTGGTCTCACCTCAGTCTCATCCCATGGGGAGCTCTGGGGCGTGCCAGTCAGCCTCAGGCCTCCTTCTCTGCAGTCCCAGCTGTGGGCCGCGGGCTGTCTGCAGACGGGAGGCAGGAGTGCCCCGGGCACGTCTCAGGACAAGGGAACAGCTGTGAGCAGCTAGCCACCCTGGGCAGGGGACACGGAAGGGGACCAGGAGCATCTATTTCCAGAGGGAGGGTGAGCAGGATAGGGGGCCCTCGACGTCCTCCACGTGGGGGAGACTGTGGCAGGCCACTGCTGGAAAGGAAAAGGCGAATCCGTTCTTCTACTGGAAAATGCATTAGGCTTTCTAGAGAGAGCCGCTGAGCACGGGGCGAGAACCACAAGACATTACCGGCGGTTTGGCTGAGGGTGAGACCCGAGAGTGTGTATCCATCATCAATCACGAAGAAAAGAGGCCCAGAATTCAGAATTAATCGGAGGTAAAGGGAGTGGGATTCGAGTAACACTGAGGTATGTATGTCAGGCAAGGCAGGGATGGGGTTATGCTAACGTTCTGAAAAGAAATGCTTCTCCCCTGTTTCCATCAGAGGCGCTCAAGGTAATTTGCAAACATTTGCAGACCAGTTTTCCTGGGGCTGAACTGCAGGCAAAGCCCCCACTGACTTCACAGGGAGCTCTCAGGGGATGCTCAGCAAGGTGAGGCCTTGGTTCTGGGTAATTAAGACTTACAGCACCCTTGTTAGTGCAGAAATCCCTGCTTGCAGCATTGAAATGCAGCGGCCCTGCAGCCCGGGAGCTTCTCGGTGGCCAGCGGCCGATAGAAGTCCACTCAAGCCGTCATTAATTTTGCTCTCCTTCACTTTCTGAAATCAGAGGATGATATCACTTTGACTTAGAGGGACAGTCACATTACAATCAGTGGAGTCCGCCTGTGTTTGTGTCAGGGCCATCTACAGATGGTCGGGTCTTCCACGGGGTGGAAGGAAATCGAAGGAGTTGGCAGAGATAGACCCCAAATCCACATTGCTTCTGAGCCACTGAAACTCTCTCCAGACACCCTACCTGAGCTTCTTTCTTACATTACTGTCCCCTTCTCTAAGACACAAAGGTGATCATAGGTGGCCAGGACTGGATAGGAAAAAATGTCTCTAGAACACTCTTCCGATCCCTGCTCTAGAACAGGGTGAAGGAGGGATGGGTAAATGAGTTAGCAGGCGTCTATCAGACTTCACTATGTGTAAGGTACTGTGCTGGAAGGTAGGAAAGGGGCTGAGAATTCTAAAACACACTCCTGACCCTCAAAGGGCTTAAAAATCTTATAGAAGAGGCACATCTCTACCCAGAGACAGATACCTACAAACTAGGCTTAGCAGGACAGCTTTGGAGATAGACAGCTTGGGTCTGAATCCCAGCTCTGCCACCCTAGCTCTGTGGCCCTAGGCAAGTTCTACAAACTCTCTGTGCCTTAGTTTTCTCATCTATAAAATGGGGATAACAGTAATACCGACTTCACAGGGTCATCGTGAGGTATAGATATATTAAGGAAAGGGCTCAAAACATGGTCATTACTCAATAAATGTGAGCAAAGCAACCAACGTTTATTGAGTATTCACTGTGCTGAGTTGCTTTCTACCCTTTATCTCATCTGATCTCTACACAACATATGACGTGGGCACTGTCACTATCCCTACTTTACCAACAAGGAAGTAGAGACTCAGAGAGGTTCAGTAATTTGTACAAAGCCACAAAGCCAGGAAGTGACAGAGCTGGGATTTGTACCCGGAGCCAAGGCACTTAGCCATCATTCTAGAACGTGTCTCCCGTAAGAAAACCAATGAGGGCCAAATGCTTTAGTTCCTCAGCGAACCAAGAGCTCCCTGGGAACCGGGACAGTCAATGGAGGTTTCTGCTGAGTCTCCCACTGGTGTATAGGAGGTTATTCGTTTGTTCGGCCACTATTTACTGGGCACATAATGCAATCAGGCACAAAGCTGGAGACATCGTGTGTAATGCGTGGTTTCTGCTGGCAGTTTAAAGGGGAAGAAGTGGGGTGCCTGGGTAGCTCAGTCGGTTAAGCGTCTGACTCTTGATCTCGGCTCACGTCATGATCTCGAGGGCTCCTGAGTTCGAGCCCCATGTCAGGCTCTGCACTGATGGCGTGGCCTGCTTGGGGTTCTGTCTCTCCCTCTCTCCGCCCCTCCCCCGCTCATGTTTTTTTCTGTCTCTCTCTTTTTCTGAAGAAATAAATAAACTTTTAAAAAAGATGAAGGGGAAGAAGGAAACCATCAAATGCTGCAGCAGCAGGGATGGGCTCCGAAAGGGTCACAGCAGGACCTTAAGGGGAGTGGACAAATCCCTCAGGATGGGACAATAAGGAAGAAGGGAGAGGGCAGGAAAGGATTCCCAAGGAGGTGAAGGTTACGGTGCCCTGAGAGCAGAGGCTCAGAGGGATGAAACAACTGAAGGAAACCATTTCCCAAGTGTTTACTTGGCTGAAGCCAAGGGTGAAAGTGTGTATGATGGTAAGAAAAAATTATAATAGCCAACATCCTTTGAATACTCATGGTGGGTTAAGCACATCGTACCATTTCTCTTATTTTTCCCTTGAAGTGGGCAAACTATGGCCTGTGGGCCAAATCCAAGCTCCCACGTGTGTTTGCTTTCAGCCCACAAGTTGAGACTGATTTTTACAGGGAAACATTTACAGTAGGTTTTGATGATAGGGGACACTAACTTTGAAGCTTAATTAACCTTCTCCCTCAAATAATTCTACTATTCTCATTGGCAGACCCGTATTATTAAAAAATTGTCCTTGATTATTACATTTTGAACTTTGTCAATAACATATATTGTGGAAATTTTTTTCTCTCTAGTTGTAAAAGTAGCTATACAATAGCCTTAATTTTGTATTTTGAGCTATGAAACCTGAAATCTTCACTACCTCGCCCTTTCTGGGGAAAGCCTGCCAGCCCCTGTTCTTTCCACATGCCCAGGATGCATCATTTTAAGGATAAGGAGACTGAGGCACAGAGGATGAGTTGACAGGACTCCTGTCGCAGGGCTAAAACAGGGTGGAGGTGGGATTTGAACCCAGGTGGTCTGGACCACTGCACTCTGAATCCCATCCCCTCCTAGTGCTGGCAGAGTTCTGGGAAAGGAAATTAGCACCTGAACTACCAGCAAAGGGAGAGGGAATGGAGGGGGACGAAACTGCCCAGATATGGGGACCAGGAAGAAGGAGGAGGTTCCCCCGGCTGACCTGCACTCAGTCTGAGGGCACAGCGGGAGTAAGCCTCGTTTCCCAGAAGAGGATTTCTGATCAGGGGCATCGGATTGCTGTCTTGAAGGACTTGGGCTCTTTGAATGACAGTGTTGCAGGAAATGCTGGAGGAAGAGCAGGGTTGGTGGCCGAGGATGGGACAGAGGGGATGTTCAGTTCGGACAAGTGGATCTGGAGATCGCTGGGGGATAAATATATGCAGAAGCCCAGGAGGAGGGTGGGTCTCAGGGGCCAAGAGTAGAGTTGGGGGTCCTTGGCCATGGGGGCCGAAGTCTCAGAGAACCAGAATTCACACACAAAGGGAAGAAATTACTCCCTCTGTTAACAGGAACTGAAAGGTCTGCCTTCTCAGAATGGAGATGGGGACAGAACACTTTTTCATTTTTGAAGCCCTGGGATAGAGGGGAGTGGGGGACATGTTTCTGGGTTCAGTGGATCTGGGAGAAGGACACAGGGATCTTTTTTAAAACCATCTGCTTGCTTGGGACACATGGGTGGCTCAGTCGGTTGAGCGTCCAACTTCGGCTCAGGTCGTGATCTCGTGCTTTGTGGGTTCGAGCCCCACGTCGGGCTCTGTGCTGACAGCTCAGAGCCTGGAACCTGCTTCGGATTCTGTGTCTCCCTCTCTCTCTGCCCCTCCCCTGCTCATGCTCTGTCCCTTTCTGTCTCTCAAAAATGAATAAATGTTAAAAAATTTTTTTTTTAAATATATCTGTTTTTTTGTTTGTTTGTTTATAATCCCAAGCAGGCTAGGCTCCTTGCTGTCAGCGTGGAGCCCGACCCAGGGCTCAATCTCACCGACTGTGAGGCCATGACCTGAGCCAAAATCAAGAGTCAGGTGCTTAACCAACTGAGCCACCCAGGCACCCCAACAAGGCTCTTTGTGAAATAGGTCACCACATGATAGCTCAAGTCACACACACGCTCCAAAAGATCTTACAAGACATATTTTAAAAACTCCGGTGTGTGTATTCATTTAGACAGAATTATCTGGTTAACTTCAGAGGCTGCTGACAGGAGTGTGGAGATTTCCAAGTAAGAGCAGAGGGAAAATGCTCAGTATAATTGAGAACGCAAGGACAATTTCCTTCTAGTGAAGTTCCAAAACACAAAGGAAGGAGCAGCCTCTGATTATATAATTCCTACCTGCGAAAGTAAAAATCTTTGATTATCTATTTATGCCCTGCCATGCTCAGGGCCCAGAGGAAATCAGGCAAACCTAAGAGAAACTAATCTCCACCCCTTCTCCCTTCCTCTCTCTTGTTTCCTGGCCTCGTAACCTTGCCATGCCGCCGCCAGCACGAGGCTGACTTAGATTCTTAGCCAAGGGGCAGGTGCTCCTGCTGAGGGAGACAGCAGGATAAAGGGCCCCGGGGCAGGGCTGAGCCGACCTCGCCAGCACAGAGGATTCTTTTTTAAAAAAAATTTTTTTAACGTTTATTTACTTTTGAGACAGAGAGAGACAGAGCATGAACGGGGGAGGGGCAGAGAGAGAGAGAGACACAGAATCGGAAGCTGGCTCCAGGCTCTGAGCCATCGGCCCAGAGCCTGACGCGGGGCTCAAACTCACAGACCGCGAGATCGTGACCTGAGCTGAAGTCAGACGCTTAACTGACTGAGCCACCCAGGCGCCCCTAGCACAGGGGATTCTTACAGACCTAATGTTTCCCCCAAGAATTGGGGGGGCAAATAGGGAGAAAAACACCAGGCTGTGTGACGTTTTAGAGGAAGAGGTTTATCGAGGTCAGGATTGTGCCCGGTCTTTGCAACGTCTGCCTTGGTTTTCCTTGAGGCCAGTCCTGGTCTGTAGGGCGCCTGTGTGCAAGTTATAAAAAGGTGGCCCTGCTGCCCCTGGCCCCTACCCCGGAGCGAGCCCGAGGCCAGGACAAGTGGTAGGGTAAGGCAGAGGGGGCCCCCACGCCTGCTTGGGTGAGCGTGGAGACAACAGGGCACAACAGCACATCTGGCCCCCCGTCCTGTGGGCCGCATTTATTACTTTGCAGAAAGAGCAGCATCTGGAAAGGGGTGCCACAGCAACACCTCAAACGCCGATTTGTCCTTTCCCCTAGAAAGCCGATGCGGCAGCAGGCCTGGGGGCACCTGTCATTTCTGGAGCCCCGTTCCCTCCCAGGCACTCTGAAAACCTGCAGCCACACTTGGAGCTGCTGTTCCACCGAACAAGTGATCACTCTGGCATTGTAAATGGAACCGGAGATCAAATCCACAAGATCGAGGAAATCCATGAAAAGAGAAAAAAAAAAAAAAGATGCGACATGGTGGTCCCCTATCTGCTACAAGAAGGAGGGTTTTTTTTTTTTAATTTTTTTTTTTTTTAGACAGAGAGAGAGACAGAGCATGAATGGGGGAGGGGCAGAGAGAGAGGGAGACACAGAATCGGAAGCAGGCTCCAGGCTCTGAGCCATCAGCCCAGAGCCCGACGACGCGGGGCTCAAACTCACGGACCGCGAGATCGTGACCTGAGCTGAAGTCGGACGCTCAACCGACTGAGCCACCCAGGCGCCCCAAGAAGGAGGTTTTATGAGATGTCTTTCAAAGAGAAAATGCATGTGCATAAATATACAACAGCTGTGTAAACTAAAACAATTACCTCTCCTGATTTGAAGGGAGCATCTAATGTAGGTGGAGGAGAGACTTGTACGTTTACCTCTGAACCTGATTGGATTTGAATATCATTCTGTCACTTATGAAGAGTCCTCAAGTGCCTTGTCAGGAAGAGTCACTTATGGAGCCACTGAAGGTAGCTGAGAAATGTAGCAGAGAGCGTAAACGGTGAATCATTCCATGGAACCCCCGTGGCCCCACTGGTTTCTGCACCGAGCTAAGAGCTGTGCAAACGTGTTCAGCACGCTTTCCACGTCGGTCAGTGCTAACCTCCGGTGAAGGAAGAGTCACAGCCCAGTGCGGAAGGAGCAATCAGACGTTTAAAATACTATGCGAGGTAAAGGTACACATTAGAGATCAATTAGAAACAAACACCCTGACGCTGCACTGACCAAGTACGGGTCTGTCTAGGGTGCGACGGGAACAGAGAAGAGAGGGTTACCCAACTTAAGGGTGCCAGGGAGACGGCAAGGCAGAGACACCCGAATGAGGTCTTCAAGGCGGGTTTGAAGGTGGCAAGGGGAGTCTCAGCATGGGCAAAGGTTCGGAGACATGACTGCACGCAGCGAATAAGGGCACAGCAAGGAGCACGGATGGCTAACAACGCCCTGCATGCGAGAGGGACAAAGAATGAAACCGGGAAAGAAAGCGGGGTGACCGGGCCAGCCCCACGGTGACTGCGAGCCCCGAAGGTTTCCAGGCTGAGAAAAGCACATGCAGATGGGTGTTTTGGATGGACTCTTCTGACGGCCTCCCACCTGCAGAGCAGAGCCTTTCAGTGAGATCCACCTTAAGCATGATCCCGGGTGGGGTGTCGTTTTTCTCACTGACTCAATGAATTCGTTTCCTAGAGTTTTTGGCTCAGTCTCAAGGGGCGTTTATAGCCTAAAACAGGCTGCAAGCCCTGGCCCCGGGGATCATGTCTGGCCGGCCACCTCTTTTTATAAATAAAGTTTTATTGGAACACAGCTGCGTCATTCCATTCTGAGTTGTCCGTGGCTGCTTTTGCATGGTGGCTGATTTTGAAGCAGAGTTCAACGGTTGCAACGGAGGGCCTGTATACAGGCCTGAAATAATTATGACTTGGTGCTTACAGAGAAAATTTGCTGACCCTGGCCCTGAATGAAGTCTTTGCCCTCTCTCCCGTCAGACCAGAAACTTCGGAGATAACCCTAAAGGTCTGCCTCGTTAACTTTTGCACCATTTACCTCTGCCTTTGTCAAGCGGCCCAATTCAGTTGTCAGTAGTGGGAAACAGAGTGGAGAATCACGGACAGAAGAGGCGGCAAGACAGTGAGCACCAGGCTGCAGGCAAGTCGGGCCAAACCCCTCTGTTTCTTCCCTGCATGGTCCCCGAGGATGAGATCAGCCTGCGATTCACACTAGGTATGTTGGTTGCAGCCGAGTTAGAAAACCTTTCGCCACGCCCCTGCGGGCAGGACGGAACCAGTTTAAGTACTTGTGGTGATGGTCAAACAGTGGCCCCCAAATGTCCAGACTCCTCTGCTGCTGCAATCTTGGGGAGATCTCCTACACGTTCTGGCAAGACTCTGGACTTACTCCTGTCCTGTTCAGCATTTTTATTGGTATATAAATAAATCAGAAGCCATGTTACCAATGTGGACCATGCCATGTTGGACCAGGCCAGTGTGGACCAAGCCATGTTACCAATGTGGAGTTTTCTCATAGCTGGGGGCTGGGGGACAGCCAATAACTGGCACTGATACGTCAGCATCAGGATTCCAAAAAATTCTTGAAACACTCAAGCAGTGACCAACATGTGCTGTCAGCCAGAGAGGCAGTTTCTCCTAAGTGAGGACTATGAGGTTCTACCAGGTCCACCCCTAACATTCATGACGCCGGGGCAAGAGTACAGGGGAGGCCGGCATGCCATATGTCCACACACTTAGAAGTTATAAATCAAGCTCACAAAGAGCCAGACAAAATGTATGCTGTCCTCCTACCTTGATAAATATACTTTCTTCACCACCCAGAAGTCCAGATTCAAATCCAGAATTCTCTGACTCCTCGGGGTTTTAATGCCAGAACACGACAGCTCGGGGAGAAGCAGCCCTAGCCCCCGGCCCCCAGTCCTTGACCCGTCTTCTTCTCTCTCACCTGTTCTTGGAGTCCTCAGCAACGTACCTCTGGTATCTCCTTCTTTGCTGCCTCACCAGTGATATCTGTCATTTGGTGTCATTTATCTGGCTCTGCCCTCCGGCTTCTATACTCCTACTAACTCCTGTCCCCACTGCTGATTAATCTGTTTCCAGTCTCTTCAGGTAACCCTAGTTTAGTGCTTACATTTGGCACAATTCCCAGGCAATAGCGTTCCTGATGGATTTTTCCCAGGGCTAGGAAACAGAACCTGGCCAACTTGCTCCTATCTTCCAGCTCCCAGATCTTACATGATAACCCGCATCCCCCGCCACCACCCATGCCAATGCCCCTCGAGCTTAATGACAAAGGATGAACATACACTTCAGCAGATTTGGGGCTGCTGGGGGTGGGAGGCAGCCCCACCCACAAGTCATATGTTTATTTGAATGCTAGTGTTTTTATTTTCAAAGGGTCACATGCTTTAAGAAAAGGCTTCAATCACTGCAATACGATTTATGTGTAACATACATTCCAAGAAGGACACAAAACAAATATACAGCTTCATGAATTATCACAGGCATCTGACCAGCAGGTAAACAAATGCCCCAGCAGCCCCCCACCTCTTTGTGCCTCATTATCTTCTTCCCAAAGGAAACCAGCCATCGTTTTCACCATCGACGCTATTGTTCAGTTTTGCCTGTTTGGGGATTTTATGTAAATAGAATCAAACACTGTTTGTTCCTCTGTGTAGATCTTAGTCCACTCAACATGTTTTTGGGGTTCACCTGTGATGCCCTGGGTAGCTCTTGTCTGCTCATTTTCATTGCCACGTGTCCATTATGCGAGTATACCACACATCGCCGACGGGCGTTTCAGCTGTATCCGGTTGCTGGTTATTATGACCGATACTGCCACGAATATCCTTGTAAATATCTGTTGGTGCACCCGAGCACAAATTTGGGACTGTATGTATCTAGAAAGGGATTGCTGAATCCTGCGTTTTACATATCTTACTACCTCCAAACAGTCTTCCAGAGTGGTTGAACCAATCTGTACTCCCACCATCAGTCCACAAGAGCTCTTGTGGGTCCACATTTTTGTAAGGTTTGCCACCTGCGCGGGTTGGAGGAGGTGAGCTGTATGTTACAAGCTGACCTCTTAGAGGTTCTTCACTCAGCCTGATGACCTTCTAGCCTTTCATCAGACTGTTTCATGTTCACGGAACAGCTCCCCCCCCCCCCCCCCGGCCTCCCCGCCCTGCATAGTACCTGAGTCATATTGGCTGAATGTGAGAAGGGTTTGCTGCTGACCTTCAATCCATTTTGCCAAGACAGTATTTATCTGAATAATCTTATTTTGATTACAGGTTCATCTATTTGTCACTGAGATTAGCTTCTAAGTCCTTTCAAGGAAATGGACCATATACTTCCATAATACATACCTTTCTCGTCTACAAGAATTCTCGGGACCCCATGGGGAGCAATCGGTATTTGCTAACCGACTGACTGGCTCAGTGTAGCTTAAAATCCGTCTTTATTTTTATATGATAGTTTAAGTGATTTAATGAGTGGCTGTCACTGACAAAGCACTTGGGGACTGTGCATAAAATGACACAATAATATAAAAATAAAGCTTTGCTCAGAGACTAACACATACCACTGCCTTCCATGTACACGCGGCTCTTTGTACTAAAGGAGGCAATTCCTCCTTTGGCCAAGTGCAGCAGTTTTCATTGATAAAAGTAAGTAAATCCACATTCCCTTCTACTGCCTTATTTGAATCCTTCCCGAATCAGGAATCATATATAATATTCATTTCAGCAATGAATATGCAGGAAGTGCTACATCTCTTTATTTAGGGATTTTAAACATTGCAGTCATGTTCATCACGGTGACTGTAGGCTTTTATATCTAAGACGGACTCGTTTCTCAAAGTCATATTTAAATGCCCCAAACGGTAGTGTTGGCCTCTTGGGTATTGCACAACATACAACCGAAGAAGGAAGGTTGACTTCACCGAAAAACATGTAAAGAAATGGCGCAGCTGTGGATATTTCATGTTTAGGAAGCAGTGGGATGAGGGAAAAGAAGAAAAGAGAATTCTAGGGAAGCTAAGTTTGCAACGAGAATCTGGATGTTGGTCCCATCTTAGAGCAGGGTGTGGGAGTTGTTCTCTAACTTAATGACGCTCTAAGTGAAGTATACACTTTTTTTTTCTTTTGTTCACATGTTTCGTAGGCAAGGTTTCTCGTCTGCTCTTTTCAATAATCTGAATACCAAATACTGATGGTCCAGATGCCACACATACAGTTTCACACCTATGGCTTTGCTCTTAGTTTTAGATCTTAGGATTATTTCATTCATTCATTCATTCACTTGTTTATTCGTTTAATTAGATGATCAGGCAAGAAATATCCAGCACCTACTCTTTGCCAAGTGTTGTGCCTGGTGCTCAGGGTACCATGATGTGTTCTAACCAGACACTATTCAAATAATTGTCAAACTGCATCAGGGTGCATACCCTGAAGGAGGAACATGGTATGATGGATGGAAATGTGTATTAGAAGGATTTGACTTAGAGAGGTCCACGAAGTGTCCTTGAGGAACTGATGTCTAGGCTGATATCTGTTAAATGAGCAGGTGAGTTAAGTAGGTAGAGTCGGGGGAGGGGAGAGCAGCTTGAGGAAATGAGAACAGCTTGTGCAAAGGCCCTGTGGTCGGAGAGAAAATGACTTACACGAGGGTTAGCATGAAGGTCCGTGTGGCAGGAGTGGAGTAAGCAAAGAGTGTGGGCAGGACCTTGTGGATCCTGAAAGAGCTTTGCCCTTAACAGCAAAGTTGATACATGGTGAGGATAGGTGGCGGATGGGAAGAGATTCCATTTTTTCAATTTTACAGTGTGGCCTGTGGGACTCAGAGATATACGAGTAAGAGGGTTTTAGAAGTTCTTGCTCTTGCCTTTACTTGCCTCAGCGGCTTGACTCAATTACAGGTGTCCCCCCACAGCTGTGAGCTGTCAGGCAGACTGGTCTCCCAGGCCTGAGTGGATAATAGGGACGACACTCAGGGGTGGCAGAGGGACATGCTCCAGTGGTCCGGATCTGCTCTCTCCTCTGCGCACAATGAGCCATTTGGGCAGGAAGCTTATGCTTACCGCTCGCAGATCTGAATGTGTTTAACTGTAACGGCCTGACGGGGAAGCCTGGTTTCAACTTTAATAGAACACAAGACAACAGGCATAATCTCTCCTCGGAAAGGTAACGTGTGGCCTTTGTGTGCTGGGGCTTCAATTTACAACCGAGATGAAGTATCGATAACTTCAAAATAGAAATGCTTTGACCCCATGTATAATGCTAATCATAAAATGCGTTTACATAGTCCAGGTATTCGACATTCGGAGATTTAAAAGATCTGGAAAAAAAAACCACATTTTTGGCTCAAGCTATTACCATGCCTAGCATCCTAAGACAATAATAAATCTTGGAGGGGCAGAATTCCGGGCAGGGGGAAGGAAGGGGAAGGGCAACGATTTCCTGAGCTCTGACTGTGATTGTCATAGGGCAGGCTTTCTCAACCTCGACACTGTTGGCATTTTGGGCCGGGTCGTTCTTTACTGTGGTGAGCGGGCCTGTGTATTATATGTTTAACAGCATCCCTGGCCTCTCTACGCATTCGACCCCAAAAGCACAGCACCCTGTCTCTCTCCAAGTTGTGACAACCAAAAATGTCTCTGGGCACTGCCGAACATCCTCTGGGGGGGCAGTCCTCCCCCCACTTTGAGTCGCCGTAATGGGGGAGTCATAATGAACACACTTAGCGTAGAGGGTTTCGTGAAACAACGATAAACATCGCCCCAAATGTGAACATCTCCATCCAATTTTTAAGAATGTTATACACAATATGGCTAGCGTTTTTTCAACCTAAATATCAGTTTTACTTCTCAAGCTATTTAGACACGTAGCATATATATGAAAATAACCACACTCAAGCCTTCCTCAAAACTCCCAACGAAGGGACAGAGCCTTTTCGAATTCCTTGAGGGAAGTTGAGCTTATGATTCTACAAGTCAGCTTTGAAGATTTAAGTTTGAAATGCACAAACGACTTTCCCATTTCTTCCTTTGCAGAGGAATAAAATAAATAAAATAAATTAAAAAAAAAAAAATAAAGGAACCGGTTGCTTGATTGCTGTGCTCTTGAGACTTTAAATATCTCTCCCCGTCTCAGTTTTGGTGGGAGATGGGAAGGTATTAAAAGCTATAATACAATCATTCGCATGCTTAACCGTAGTCTGGAGGAATTGGAAAAGCTTTGTAAAGTTTCCCAAGAGGTTGAAGTGCTCTGATAGGGGTCCGATGCCCCCCACACACCCCTCCCATCCCCCACCGCAGGGACAGACCATGTGTCACTTTGTCGGGACACTGTCGCAGCCAACTGTAGGTGCTGGGCTTGCAGCCTCCTTACCACGCTGTACATGAGTGACCTTGAAAATGGGCTAAATCTCCTTGGATCTCCACTGTCCTTTCTTTGAAAATAAAAGTAAAAGCAGTCACTGAATCCCTCATCGAGCAGTTTGAGGCTTAATGAGATCACAGTTGGGGGACCGGGCGTTATCGTTTGAAGGGTGTTACTTCTCACTTCAAGCCTGCCAGGCTCTCTCCGTATTTTGCCTATTTCTTTTTGTTAAATTGGTTAGGTAGGCAGATGTTTCTTTTATATAATTGGAGATGCAGGATTTAGAAATGTCACGGAAGTACCTGTAAACCACCCTAAATTTAAATCTGGTGAGTTGAGATTAGACATACCAAAGTTTAAGCTTATTTTGTGTACGTTAAAAAAAAAAAAAAACATAAATTACATAAACCTATTACAGATACAAAATAAGTTTAAGCTCGTCTCTAACACGTGTCATTGCTCTGTATATATAATATGTAAAACAGATTCAAACCCTATATGTATGTATGTTACAGATACAAATATCCTTGAATAGATTCACAGTACACAATAATGAAACACTACCTAAAAATATCGGTAATGCCATGGCTTACACAATTTGAAAAAGCCTTTGGTATTTTAGATTAGAAGGTATAAGCAATAGGTAGTAAACATGTGAACGGAGTTAGAAGAATTTAGTTGGTGTGAATAAAGGAAAGCTCTAGGCACAAGTCACTCCAGGCAGCCTGCCTGTTTATCTTGTGGAAGGAGAACTTATCTACAGCCCTCGGAGGAATATGAAGAGAGCGCTGGTTTTGTTGTGTCCCGGTGTGTTTTGTGGTCTGTGCAGCCGGAAGTCGGGGGATTAGGCAGGAAAATGTTAGTTCCTTTACATGAGAGCTAAAGACTGATCTCTGACTAATGTTGAAACGAACCAGATAAACTGGGGTTGGTCCAAGGGGGAAAGCAAATAATAAAGTGAGAAAAACATCTCTGAAACTGGAGCATGATTTTGGAACGTTCCAGGGGCAGCAGCATGGGATGTTTGTCTTATGGAAGGGGATGGGACTCCTGCAAGTGTGTGCCCCGCACAGTAAGATTTTCTCCCTGTCCAAAATGATACCAGTGACCCCACATTTGTGTACTTTGCAAAGCACTTCCCCTGCCGCCATTTCATTTGATCCTGAGGACAATCCTGAGAGTGGCTGTCATCATTTTCAATGGATAGAGGCCATTTAGGCTCAGGCTGTCAAGGGACTGGCTCAAAGGCCCTTATTTGGAAATTGGTGGATAATCACTTCTATCCCACACACCAAGTTGCTTTGAAGGAAAGAAGAAAGGAAGGAAGGAAGAGAAAGAGAGAATGAGAGAAAGAAAGAAAGAAAGAAAGAAAGAAAGAAAGAAAGAAAGAGAAAGAAAGAAAGGGAAAGAAAGAAAGAAAGAAAGAAAGAAAGAAAGAAAGAAAGAAAGAAAGAAAAGAAAAGAAAAAGAGGGAGGGAGGGAAGGAAGGAAGGAAGGAAGGAAGAAGTTAGAAAGGAAGGAAAGAAGGAAGAAAAGAGGGGAGCCTGGGTGGCTCAGTGGGTTAAGCATCTGACTCTTGAATTTAACTCAGGTCATAATCTCACAGTCTGTGAGTTCAAGCCCCGTGTCAGGCTCTGTGCGGTCACAGAGCCTGCTTGGGGTTCTCACTCTCTCCCTCTCTTTGCCCCTGCCCTGCTCAGATTCTCTCTTTCTCTCTCTGCCTCTCTCTCAAAATAAAAATAAATAAACTTAAAAAAAAAAAAGGAAAGAAAGAAGGATGGAAGGGAAGGAAGGAAGATAAACTCTCTTTAAAAAGAAGGTAAAACAAAATAAAAATTGAAAGCCATCAGGGCTCCAGGTGGAGTTTGGAATCAATAGACTGGTCTTGTTTGCTTTTAAAAAAGTTTCTTCCCTTATAAGGAAGGGAACATAAGATGAAAACAGAGAGGCAGGCAAACCATAAGAGACTCTTAAATACAGAGAACAAACTGAGGGTTGATGGAGGAGGGCGGGGGGTGGTCACAGGAGGGAAAAGGTAGGAGATGGGCATTGAGGAGGGCCCTGTTGGAATGAGCACTGGGTGTTGTATGTAAGTGATGAGCCACTGGGTTCTACTCCTGAAACCAATACTACACTGTATGTTAACTAACTTGAAGTTAAATAAATACATTTTAAAAATAAAATGAAAAAAAAAAAAAGTTTCTTCCTTTGGACTCACCACCCTTCCTCTTTTTTATTTTAATTTCTTGCTAGTGGTCTTGGGGTAAGGCGGATCTTTCATTTTAAAAAGGTAAGGAGGCCGGTCTTGTTAATCACTGGTCTCTTTCCCACGCTGAAACTTCCCACAGGTCACTTGGCCAAGTCTCAGCCTTAGCTTCCAGGTGCTGAGCCCTCCGGCCATATGCACACGAACAAATGCATGTTGCAGTTTTAATGACCATGACCTCTCCAAGGACCACGTCTGTCCTCCTGCGTGGGTGCATTCCAATTTACTAGTTTTGAGATGCAGTGAACATAAGGTTGTTCCTGCAACTGCCCAAGAGTGCTGGACCCAAGAAGGCACGAATCTTCTGATGCCTGTATGGATGCCCCGCTCACCCCTCAGCCATGCTCACTGCCTCTGAACAGCTGCCGCTTTCACTTCTTGTTTTTTAGTTTGTGTTTTTTTAATTTCCTAAGTTTTTTGTTTGTTTTTGCCCTCCACTGTTCTGGCAGATACATTTCTACTTTCCAGAGAAATGTTGAAACCACTTGTGCTAAAGGTATTTTTTTTTTTTAAATAGTGTCCTGTCAACGATGCATTGAGGATGTAATTTCAGGAAGTCAACATCTGTTTAAACACAACTTACTAAATGCTGCTGCTCATCATTTGGCCTTTGCAATTTCATTTTACTTAATGCCATGTTCAATGTTCTTGGTTCAAAATACGTCCTAACTTTAACTTTTGTCTCAAAGGCAGTATTTTATTAAAAAATGCACTCCATTTGACTTTCTTCTAATAGCACCCTTCCTCAAAATATACTGGATTTCTGTATCATATCAATTTATGCGTCTTCCTGTTTGTCTCTCTCCGTAGCATCATTATCTGTATAAGCAAAAGCTGCTTCTTCTGGAAGGTGGGGGGAGGGATCACCATAGTACCCACAGTTACCCCCCAGAAGAGGTCTTTTGTTATGCGGTCTCTGGTGGGTATCACACAGGATCGCCTCTTCAAAGCGAGACGCATCCATCACTCATCAACCCACAGGTCCTTTTCTGGAGTAATTTTGCTCCCTTTCCACTCAGATTTGAGGGAGTTAATTATTTAATATGTTTGCAAAGCACATTGGTTTCCCTAGAGAAAGTGTGCCACATAAATATATATAAATGAATAATTAATTAAAGTTTAAGCAGATTACTTGGTGAGTTCTTCCTTAACTGCCCCATTTTCCTAACGAGGTGTTTTGAAGTTACAATCTCCTTTTGGTTTCTCGCCCCTCCTCCTCTCTGACGCCTTCTCCTTCTTCCTCTTCTTAATTTCCTTCCGTTTAATTCTTTTTCCCCTCTGTCAATTCTATCAGTGCCTACCATATTGTGGGCACTCGGTCAATCAGAGCGATTTAGTGCCAGATCCACAGGTAAAAGCCTTCATTAACTTCAACGGGTGTCATAAGCTCCTCAGAACTCTAGGGTGAGATTAATAATTAGATAATGATTCTAATGCACTGTGAAAGCTAGAAGCCAGCCTCATGAAATGCTGAGTGATCAGTAGTCGAGATCAGTAGTCGAGAAAACCCTTGTTTACTGACCCCGTTCCCTGATCTGTTTCAAGTAAAACAAGAGATCCCTGATACTCTAAAAATTAATATAAATCAAATCAAATCCCTCCTGCAATCCTGACTCCTCTCACCGGTTAGAACAAAACAAGGAGGTTGCAATCGAAGAGCACGGTTTGGAAGTCCTTTGGATTCTATTTGAGGGAACAGCAGACTAATTTGGATCGTGCTTGAAGGAGTGCCATAATTGCTTATTGAATGTTGACGTTCAAATCCTAGTTATTCCTTTACCAGAGATTAAGGGGAATTAGAGAACAGTTCACCTCCATCCTGCTAAACCTGACCCAGTTTATTTACACCGTAATCTTACTACAGAGCATAAGAGGTAAAACGAGCTTCTCTTATCAATTAATAGCTGGCGAAAAATTTAGATTTCAAGTTCAACATAAGAGCTATTTATTCTAAAGCACTACGGAAATGAAGAGGGGCTTCCTGTGATGCTGGAGGGAGGGACTCTGGGCGGGGGGGGGGGGGGAGTGCTGAAGAGAATTTTTTTTTTTCCTTTCCCTCTTAAGAGTTTGAATTACTGTGCAATCTTGGATTTTCTAGTGACCCGTGTTAAAGCCCTGGGGCTAAAGCAGACCTATAATGGATCTATTTCTGAATTGTTCAGCAGTATTGGAGTTTAAGACAGCAGTCATGGTGTATGCATATAATGAGGCCAGTGCCTCCTTCTGCATCCAGGAGGGCAATGGTCATAGCCCTTTGCTGCCGCTCAAAGTACAGAAGGGAGCAATCTCTTCCTCCGCCCCGTCCAGAATTCTCCGTGGTCGCCATTCTGTCCTGAGCAGACACCGAAGTTGCTTTAAGGATATGAGATACGAGGTCAGTGAAAGACCCTACCCTTGCCCACGGGTCCCCCTGTCCTGCTTTGCCCGCCCCAACCTTCAGTCCCACCCTCCGCGATCCGAAACGCACTCCTCTGGGTTAAGGCATTGTTGCACGTTCAAATACCTCTGGGAGGTAGAACATATCCTCGTTATCAGGGATTAATAATTTAGTGTTCGTTCGACAAACATTTGTTGCTTGTTGAATTTATTCATAACATGAATTAATCAGAGTCAGAGAGTGAGAAGACGTGTTGGAGTTCAATGCTGCCTTTTGACTGGTAGGGTGACCCCTCTCAACCTCAGGTGGTACACCTGGAAAGCCATGGGGCTGGATCAGATCTCCCAAGCTGCTTCTAGGCCCAGCACTGCCTAGGTCTCAGCCAGTTGTGGGAACGGGCACAGACCAGACAATGGTGACGGATGGGCGTGGGGGTGAGGGTGTCTGGGCGTAAGGATGCTGGGGGAGAGCCTGAGACTCGACAGAATGAGCACAGAAACTCATCAGAGGGCTCAGGTCTTTGATTTGTTTTGTATCAACCTGTAGCTTTGGGTCTGAGTTCTAGAGCTCAGCACAGAGTCTGGTACACAATAGGTATCCAATAACATTGGATTAAAAAGGTAATCCAATAACATTGCATTAAAAAATATAAGAAAATGACAACACTTACATATTAGTGTTCGAAGGCTGCTCGAACAAAGTGCTCCAAACTGGGTGGCTCGAAGCAATAGAAGTTTGTTGTTTCACAGTTCTAGAAGGTAGAAGTCCAAAATCAAGGCACAGGCAAAGTCACGCTCCCTCTGAAGCCGCTAGACAAGGATGCTTCCTTGTCTCTTCCCACTTCTGGTAGCCCCGGGCGTTCCTTGGCTTGTGGCCTCGTGGCTCCAATCTCTGCT
The DNA here is from genome assembly GCF_027475565.1 of Acinonyx jubatus. Taxonomy (NCBI): domain Eukaryota; kingdom Metazoa; phylum Chordata; class Mammalia; order Carnivora; family Felidae; genus Acinonyx; species Acinonyx jubatus. The sequence continues at coordinate 180,928,067 of NC_069382.1, forward strand.
TCTGTCTTCGTATGGCCTTCTTCCTTCTGTGTCTTCACATTGGCACCCCTCGGTGCATGTCTATGAGCAAATTTCCATCTTCTTGTAAGGTCACTGGTCATATTGGATGAGGGCCCACCCAACGATCTCAACTTCACTTGATTACATCTGCGAAGGCCCTATTTGCAAATAAGGTCATATGCGCAGGTACCAGGGGTTAGGACTCCCAGCATATCCTTTTAGAGAACACAATTCAACCCATAACAGGGTCATCCCCCCAAGATTCCACAGGAATTGTTGAGACAGTGACCTGAAATATGGATGTGAAATGTCTTGGTGATTTGAAAGTATTTATGAAAATGTGGTATTAGGAACTCAGCTGGGATTTGAGAGTGCTCCTCTCTGCTACCCTTCAGGCTGTCCACACAGAGGTTTGCTACGAGGACTCGGAAGTCCTGCTTAGGGGTGTGAAGACAAATGTGGGGGAAGACTACAGAAAACAAGGTCAAGGACACAAGGACAAGGTTCACTACCTTCACAGGGTTGGCTGGGCCTCATTCAGGTTCTACGTAAGTGAGGTGACCTCAAATAACCCCCGTGCTAACCAGCCTTCCCAGAATGGGACCCACAGGCAGGTAACGCCTGTTCACCAAGGTCACACTGGAGAGAACAGAACTCCCCGATTCACACTCAGCTTTATGTGTTTCATTATCGTAGACTTGGAAGGTCACTTAATGAAGACAAGCTTTAACAAGCACCATAAGGCATTAAACATTGCACTACCCAGAACACAGATGCGGTTCCTGACCTCCCAGAGCCTGGGTCTAAAGGACACAAAGACGGTCACAGAGGTATGTTACATGTTTGTTTCCTTTCCCTTTCGGGGGCTAGCGCTAGGGAAGTGTTGCATTCTTAGGAACCACAAATCCAATTTCCAATTCTGGGCTGAATAGTAATTTTTCCTGAAGGTTTGAATAAATCATCCAATCTGCTTCAGTTTCAACTATTTTCAGCATTTCTATTTTAATCATTAATTTTGGCTGCTTAGGACCCCAGAGACACTGAGCCCATTTGTGACTTAATTTGGGGTGGGGATGAGGCAGGAGGCAGAAGAGGCACTGAGCACCAAACGGGAGAAAATAGGCTTGAGCTACCGTCTGAAAGATTTGGGCCAGATGCAAGGAACATTTTGTTGTCAGTGACAACTGTAATTCTTTGGTTTGCTCTAGCAGGGCAGATGACAGAATTTGCACAACCGTAATTTTGGTCAAGACCGGAGAGATTCTGATGTAAGAAGATAGTTTAATTTTCATTCTGATTGGACCACAAGGAGACGAGTCAGATGAAATAGCCCTTCAGGTAAATCCTAGTACTCAAGATAATAAGAAGTGCATATAATCCATCCTGCTCCCCTTGTTGCTTCGAATGCCAGGGAGCTCAAAATGAACTACACTGTTGAGTTAAAATATAGTATTAGCCTAGGACACTGTTTCAGTTACCTACTGTTGTCAACAAACTACCCCTAAACTTAGTGGCTCGGAACAGTTTATTTTTACCTCTCATGGGTCAGTGAGTTGCTAGGACTCAGCCGGGCAGTTCTGGCTTAGGGATTCTGAAGCAGTTTCAGCCGAACGGGGCGGGGCTGGGTTCGAGTCATGTAAAGGCTCGACGGATAAACCTTCAGGATGATTTGCTCATTCGCAGGTCTGGCCCACACGGGGGTCGGAATGTCTGAGCATCTCTCTCCCGTCACATGGCTGGCTTGCTGGTGGTGAGAGTTGACACACAGCAGCTGGCTCCCCCCCCCCCACCCCCCCCAGGGGTAAATACTGGGGGAATACCCTCCCCCGCTCCAGGGTTATAATGGAGATGTGCTTCATGGGTGGGGTCATCCTTAAGCCCTTGACAGGTTATTTATTTATTTTCTGTTTTTCATAAACTTACAAGGGATGGACCTTTCTTTGTGAGCCTTTTTTGGAAGTAGGTGAGTCTGAAAAATACACAAGAAGTGCTTTACTCTTGTCTAGGGCTTGACGATTTGCCACGCACCCTCACCCATGCTACCTCACTGGCCCCCACACCACCACATGGATGGCCAGATCGGTGACTTTATCCCCGGTTTTGCAGAGGCTGGCGACTGAGGTTCAGAAAAGGATTCGTGACCCGGCAAAGGCAGCATAGCTGGGAAGTGGCGGGATGGCCCCAGACAGATGTGTCCGACGTGGCAGTGTCTGTCCCCAGGCACCATGAAGCCCGGACACACACCTGCGTTTCAAACCCAGGTGCGAGCCCTGGACATACCTCACGACACCTGCTTGCCCCTCCACCACCCGCTGTCACTACAGAAGTTTCGTGGAGTCGTGGAAGCTCCGGTCCTTGAGCACAGCTGCTCGGACCAAACCAGCTCTGCCACCTGGTGATGACCCTGGACCTGGGATCTTTCAAATGACTCAGTTCCTTCGTCTGTAAAACGAGGCTGCTGTTGCTGCTGCTGTCACGAGGACTGAGTGAATTAGTGCGTCAAAGTGATACGTGGTAAGAACTTTCAAAAGAAGTCTCTCACTCAAAGGCTGCAGAGATAAGTAGCTGTTAAGAGAACCCTGGGCTAGCTTCCTCTTCTCTATGCTTTTCTTGATTTTATATGGACCTTACTAAGTGTCCATGCAAGTACAGCTCATCTTGACATTGCATTTCACTTGATATTGTTTATTACCGGATAGACTAAAAGCCCTAAGTCGATGTTAATGCCTGTCTAAGGATCGCGATTTCAGCTGCAGGATGCAGTCATAAAATATTGTCAGGACTTGTAGATACAATCCGCTTTCCCCAAGGTCTCAGGTGTACTCACTCTCTCTCTTCAATTATTTACACTGACACTCCCTAGGTGCACAGTCGCTGTCCTTCCTCGCTCTCCGTCCCACGTGGATCTGCACACTCACACCCAACCTCCCTCCACCCTTTTCACACACATGTTCTTCTCAACATGCTCACCCGAAAATATTTTTCTAACTACATGCCCTTGACCTTCTGCATCCCAGCGTTCTTCCTTCCTCAGACCCTCAGTATACAGCTATCTCTGTGCTCACTGAGCCGAAAATGTCCCCTGGCCATCCCAGGTGCCCTGAGGATGGAAGGAGAAGTTTTTGCAGCCAGGCCCAGTGGGGCAGGTTGCAGACCTTTGTATGTATGAACGAGGAGGCTTTGGATACCTGGCTGCACCTGCTGTTCGGCTCTCAAGGGTCTCCATCAGTCATCTGAGGGGGCCAGGGAGCGGACTCCCCTGCTGCCCCCCTGGCCATGGCATAAACAGCCGCTGCGCAGTCCAGAACTCTTGAGATAGCTGCTGCTTAAGGGGGCAAATGTTCCTGACTCGAGAGGAGGCTTGGCTGAGGGAAGCTGCCTGCTTCTTCCCAGCTCAGGGTCGGGGGGGGGGGGGGGGGTAGAATTGAGCTGAATATGCACCTATTCAGAAGGGCAAAGAGCCAAAAATAACCGGGAGCAACAGCATTTCATCTGACAGGCCCAGAAATAGAGCTCATTTCAGAGTGCGCCAGGCTTACAGACTGGGTGATTCTGAGACCTTCCGCATCCCCACAGAAATACATGGAAAAACTCCCAGCTGACACAAATGCTTCCATCCTCTCTTCACACAACTTCTCAAAGCGAGGACCCTGTGGCCCAGGGAAAAGGAGTCTGCAGTCAGAGAGACTTGAGGCTCAAAAGATGGGGGTCTGGGGATCCGGGGATGAGGATGGTACCTGGTGGAATGTTCTAAGAGAGGAAGAAACAGGAAATAATTGGTGCATACGGAGGATTCAAAAAAGGAAGAACAGAGACAGGAACAGATTTAGGGAAGGTAAAGCCTAGGCTTTCTCATCCCCCCCCCCCGCCCCCCCACCCTGTGAGAAACACGGAAGTACTGAATGTTAAGAACGTCAGGCAGGATTTAACTGGATCCCCAAGGTCATTGTTGGCAGGAAAAAAGGCCATGGTTTTCCAATGGGGATGGGAAATGTGTGGTCTGACAGCAATCTTCTCTTCCATTTTTGTTTTCTTCTCTTGTATTTTGATGTAAAAGGCAAATGTCACAGTTCATTTATCTTTATTCCGCATATCTGAAGTTGCAGAATGGATGGGAAGTGGCAGGGTACGGAATTCCAGAGGACCCTGCCCACGGGGAAAATTGTGTACTAACAGGAAGGAGCTGGAGGAGATAACAATGGATGTAAAAGGAAAAGAAGGCAGGAAGGTAATAAGGGGGCAAGAAGGAAAGGACAGCTAGAAAGAAAAAAATGAAAAAAGAAGATGATGAAGTCAATCTGATCGACTGACTATGCCTAAGAACCTTCTACGTATAAGGCCAGGGGACAATGCCCAGAGCTGAGGAGAACAGGTGTGCAAACCGACCAGAAAACGAAGCAGGATTAGCCGGTTGCCACACGGGGTTACAAGCAATGTTCGCTGGGGACAGAGAGAAACTACTGGTTGATTTTTGACCTGAGATCACAAGGGATGTCTCTCTAGAGCTGGTGGCATTTGCCTGGGCCCAAAGGTTTATGTAGGAGGGCGCTTTCCTCACTGCTCTGCAGTGCCCTCCCTGCCCCCTCTTATAACTCAGAGATCAGGTGTCTTTGCAGGGACACACCTCAAGACAGATCCCAAGACATCCTCAGTACCTAGAAATGTGGTTTCCAAGTGCCCATGCGTGGACTGTGACAGCCTGAAGGTAGCAAAAAATAAGGCAATGACAAGTCTGGAATTTTTCACAAATTATATTCCGTTTAAAGAGCTGTCTTTTATTGTGATATTGGATCCTTCCTAATTTTTTGACGGCAAAAATACCGTCTTTTGGATGAAATAATGTTGATAAAAATACTATATTGGGGTTTTTGTTGGTTTTAAATACTTTTACTTGGCAAGTGGATAGGTAGCCAACTGCATTGGTCCCTGAGATTTTACAGATGTTAGGCCATTTCAGATTCTAAGAACTCCTGGCCTAGAACGCCGTTCCGTGCTCACAGAGGCAAGCATATTCAGTGAAGGTCATGCCTTTTTCCTGCAGCCCTGACCTGACCCGTCCAGGCTTCTGGATGCTTCTCCTCATAAGCCTTGCAGAGAGAGAGGCTACCAAGCTCCTGCTGGACTCGGTCTTTTTCTGTGCTGAGGTGCGGGATTGCTCTCTCACGGTCTCTCAGAGGGGAGGAGATAACCCTAAGGCAGTGATGAGTGAGATCAGATACAGTCCCCAGGGACCTTCCCAGGTTAGTGGAGCATTAAAACTTAATTCGAACCAACAAACTGTGAAGGTGGGAAAGAATGGTATTTTAAAACGAACGGTCTTCTTCTGCACTCAGACCACACCCTTCAAGTTACTGATCCGGACAGAGGAGGCAAGGGCAATGACCGATTCGGTCTTCTGGATCAGAATGTCACAGTCCACTGTGACTAGAAATCCTGACCTTCTGTTTTTCTTTCCCCTCTTCAATACAACATGAATGAGTGAATCCTGCCACGCCCCTGCCCTGGGCCACAGAGCAACCTGAACATCCCTTTTTGGGGACCGAATTGTCTTGAGGTCAGTTCTCTGCCTGCCTGACGCTCCTCACGGAACAGGGCACCTTCCTACCTCTGGATTTTGGGGTGTTGAGTGATGCCTGGCGCACAGTAGGGGCACAACAGAGGCCTAGTAAGTAAGAGACTCGGTGCACCGTGTTAAAAACAGCTCAGTGCCCCAAGGGGTGCCTCCGCAACAACTACACTTAGGTAAATTCAAACTCACAAGGCTTCTGAAACTTGGATTCCATGAATCCTGATTCCAAACAACCTAAGGGAGCCATTTCATTCCCTGAAGGCCAAACTGAGTCCGTGTGCAACGAAGTGGAAGAGAACTCCAGAGAAAGGCCCAGGAAGACAGGCGGAAATTCCAGAAATATGGTGAAGCCCCATTTTCTGGAACTGGCCAACAGTTTTCCGTCCATACACATTAAAAAGTATAGTCTATACTCTGACCTGCCCCCTAAAAGAATATGGACACGATCTGGGACAAAGCTGCCAAACCTTCCAACCCCCCTGGACACTCAATAGAGTAAATGATTTTCCACATCACACAGGAGAATTTTCAGTGCTTCGGGTCCTTGGAAGTGGGGCAGGGTGCTGGAGACAGCTGTCAAACAAAGACACTCTCAGATGTTTTAATGTAGTGCCTGCTGGATGAGGTAGCAGCAGAATGACCCTATCTACACGCCAATGGTTCTGGAAATGGGGTCTGTGGACCAGCATACAGCCTCTCAAGCCTCACCCGGGGCCACCTGAACCTGAAATTCTAGTGGGGTTGTCCAGCAACGTGTGTTTTAATAAGCCCTCCCCGGGATTCAGGTGCATGCTGAAGTTTGAGAACCAGTGACAGAAGACATTACCTTGGAATGCGTGGCTGGGAGCCAAGAACCTGACCCAAGGCCGCAGCCCTCAGGTGACCTAAAAAAAGAAAGGAATGACTCAGCTCGGTCGCTGAGTGTGGCCAGGCCTGTACTGAGACGGCCGAGGGCATACCCTGGGCACTCCATCTGTGCGGCCAGACTCTCCTGACGCCTGCCACGACTTGCCCTACCGTGGTGGCATCTCCAGAGGGCAAGGGCCGTGTCCTTCCAGGCTCCCAATCATTGTTAGTTCCAATACGCACAAATCCACCAGTGCCAAAGGGAAGCTCCTGAGAACTTTCGGACGTGGGTTAACTATTTCGGAGCGACAGCTACCTGCCCAAGCACTTGTCTGAACAGCTGGACACAGCCCAGCGCTTTCCAGAGCACCAGGGCGGCCGCAAGCTGGAAGTCTCGAGGGCCAGCAGGACCCGTATCCGCGAACAGCCAGTCCCAATCTGGGCCCCACGGCCGAGGGTGTGCCTGGGTTTATTCTAAAAAGTGTGCGCTTCACGAGCCTCACCCTTTCGTTTAGGGCTTCAGTACAATCGCATTGACCTAATTAATTCGTTTTCTCCTCGGTCCGAAGTGGAAACCGGGGCACAGGGCTGCAAATCCAATGCAAACCCGCTTTGGGCGCCGATACTCTGGACAATTAAAACAAAGAGCGCGGCGGCGGCGGCGGCGGCGGCACCGCACAAAACCCTCGGGAAACATCCAGAACGTGCCGCGTACCAGCCGGCAGGGCGGGGCGCAACCCGGGTTAAAAATGTGCCCGCAGGGAGGCGGCCCCACCCCTGCAGGTGGACAGGTGGAGGTTGGCAGGGGTCAAAATCCATCCTTAAAAGACTAGAAGCTGCGCCGCTGCGTGGCGCAACTGCAGGGGGCACAGTCGCCCTGCGCCCAGCGGGAATGGCGCCCTCGCCAAAAAAGCAAGGAAACAAAACCCATTGCACCGGCGGGAACTGGGCTGCGGGACCCGCAGAAGGAGTGGGTGGGAGCGGGAGGACGCGGGAGCGGGGTATAGAACGAGAAGGGGAGGGAGGGAAGGGAGAGAAGGGCAGGGAGAGAGGGCAGAAAGTGGAAGAGGGGGTTAGGAAGAGAAAGGTGCGAGGGGGAGATGGGAGAGAGGGAAAAAGGGGAACGGAGGGAGGGGAGAGAGGGATCGCGGGCAGGAAGAGCGCCGAAGGGGGGGCGGGGGAGGAAAGCGAAGAAAGGGGAAGGGGGGGAGGCGGGCCGGGAACCGAGGGAACCGGGAGGGGGGGGGGCGGCGGCCAGGGGGCGGGACCGGGGTCAGTCCCCACCTGCGGGGTCCCCGGCCGCGGGGCGAGGTGGAAGCTGGGGTCGGAGGCAGCCGCCGGGAGGCGGGCTGGGCACGGAGGCAGAGGGGAGGGAGGGGACGGGCACTGGGAGGCGGGGAGGAGCCGGCGCTCGGCTGGGGCTGCGGGGGCGGCGACGGCGGGAGCGGCAGTGGCGGCGGCGGGTCCGGCGGCGGCGGCGGCAGGTGGCCCCGCGCGCGGCGGCCGGCCCGGCCGGGGGCGGGCGGGAAGGTGGCGCCTCGGGCGGGGGCCGGTCCCTGCACCAGGTGACCTGTTCCGGCCCGGATCCGGGCGGCCTCGCCATGCAGCGGCGCGGCGCGGGGCTCGGGTGGCCGCGGCGGCAGCAGCAACAACCCCCGCCGCCCGCGGTCGGTCCCCGGGCCGCAGCCATGGCCCCCCCGAGCGGCGGCGTCCCCCCGGGCCTCGGCGGCCGCGCTGCCTGCGCGCTGCTCCTGTTCTGCTACCTGGTGAGCGCCGGACCCTGCCCGGGTCCTCCCCTCCGCGCGGGGCCCCGGGGACGCGGGCGGGGGCGGCCGGGGACCTCCTCCTCGCCGGGCGGTACGGCGCTGCTAGTTTTCTCGCTTCCGCGCCGCTGCGCCCCGGGCGCGCCCGGCACCTGGGATGGGTACGCGGGGCGCGGAGAGGGGTGCGTGGACCGGACTTGCGGCGCGGCGCTCTCGCTCGCGTCCGTTCCTCTCCCTCCGAGACGCGCTCCGCACCCGGGTTACGTTCCCCTGGATACCCCCCCCCTCCTGTTCCCCACTCCCCCCGGGAGCCTCGCCAGCCGCGTTTCCTCCCCACCCGCCGCGCGCGGCTCTCCAGCCCCCTCCCTCCCCGTCCTGGGCTCCCCTCACAGTCTCGCAGCTCCTTTCCTTCCCGTGCTTAACTTCGCCTCTCTCTCGCGGCGAACGCCACCCGCCTCGAACCTCCTTTTACTTTCCACCGGGGCCTCATGGCCCGGACTGTTTTCTGCCAACGCACCGGCGAGGAACCTAGCGTTTCCAGCGCTCTTCAACTCCTCCGTGGTCACTCCGGCCAAGTTGCGGATGCCAGAAAGAGATCTAGTTCTTTGTAACACGCTTACCGCCCGAGTGGGGACTTTAGCTGCGTCTTGAACGTTGTCCTTTGAGAGAATACGTTTGGCTTATGCACGTCAGTTTACAATTTGCACTCTTCTTGGCTTCTGTTTCCGTCATCAACTAAATGGCAGTAACCTATTTTTCAAAAGCAGCTCGTTTAAAATACCAGAGTAATTTAAACCCTCAGAACAAGGTGGGGGAAATAGTCCTCGTCGGTTCCTTTGATGGCCTGCTTTCTTCTGCTTTGAATTCTCCTAAACAATAGTAAATTTACAGAAGGTGACACCCTTCCTGTCCAGCCTACCTTATGTTCCAGGATCCTGCAGAAACCTTGGGTTATCTCGCCATATATTACTGTAAATAAATGAAATAGAAAATGCTGAATCATGAAACTGATGTAATAGGAAATTCACAGAACGCTTAAAATTGAGCAATGTCATTGTCCAGAATTATTTTCATTTATGTGGTATTGCCGTTATGCAGAGTCTGTCTTCACAGAAGCTAAAAACTGCTTGGGAGACATTGTCAGGCATTAGAATTGGATTCCAAAGAAATTGCCACCTAGCCCAAGTTTCTTTTAACACTCTTTACTTCTTGGCTGTTGCATTTCTTGAAGCAAGAGGGTGTAAAAATGCAAATTGTAATTCTGCTTTAGAAAATACCTGTTGAGCAATCCATGCTTTGCCTCATATTTTAAAGTACCGAATTTCGTGGTTGGCTTTACTTGATAGTTTCATGAGAAGTTGTCAGTTAACCTGAATGGTTTTTTTTTTTTTTTTTTTGCACCCGAGAGATATTATTATTTAATATTTACGCCACAGGGTTACAGCACACAGGCTCATAAATAAAACTACCAAAACAAATGCCAGGGTTTCAGTGTAAACAGATGATCCCCGTCCACAAGGCACTGGTTACCCACAGAGGCAGAAATGATATAGTAGAGTCGTGTGTGAAACATTAGTGTACAGGTGGTCTGGAAAGTTCCACGTGGAAATCCGAAGACCTGGCCAGGAGAGACCAGTTCTTGTCAGTTCCGAGAACTCAGAGGAACAAGAACAGTGGTCTGTGGGAACAGAGGCAGATGACGGAGCGGGTGTAAAAGTTCTCTGTTTGGACCCAGAGGGGATTTAAGAGAACAGGTCAGAGAGAGGGGAAAGAGACGATACCCAAAGCATAAGGTGAGATAGTGAAGTCATGAGGTGCGGCTCCGAAGAGAGATTATAGAAAATACCGTAATGTGGGAACTAACTGGAGCGTGGATGAGTGTCTTGGCAGACAGAGAAGGATGGGATTTGGGAACGATCACGAGGAGGGAAATGTCAGTGCTTCCTGACTGTGTGTGTTTCCTTCAGATGGGCCTCAGATAGGCTACTGTACAGGAAAGACTCGGATAAACAAGCAAGCCATTTTGCAACTCAATGAGAAGGTTTTGTCAAAGCCAGGAAAGCAAAAGTGTGATTTGGCAGATGGGTTTCCCCTTTTGTTCTAAAGGTCTAGCCGTCTGCTTAGGATTCTGTTCTAGAGGTACGAGCTACCTGAGCCACTGCTAAAAGGTAAGGCTTCCTGACCTTGGAGAAATTCAGTGTGCAAGGTGGGGGACACCGCAAACATTGGCACAAAACACATGAGGGCCAGAAAACAACAGATGAAAAAAATGCGTAATTGTGTCCGTTCTGCTTGTCAAGGAATGCTTTGTAGAGGAAGAGAGGGGTCGGGGGAGGCGAGGCCGGCAGGTGGAGGGTACGAGTGGAGCAGAATAACGAGGCAGGATCTCAGGAATGTGCAGACACTGGAGGGAGAAAGCTGTCCCATAATTTGGAAACGTGAATAATAATAAGAGTAGCAATAACAGTTTGCGTTATATCAAGTCATTTATATCCATTATGCAGTATTAATTTTAACAACAACCTTGTGAGGTAGAAGCTGTTAAGATCCTTACTCAGATGAAGTGACTTGAGACTCAGAGAGGTTAAGTAAGTTGCCGCCGGCCACACAGGTAGTCCAGGATTGCAACCCAAGTCCATCTACTTCCAGAGCCCCAGTTCTTAGCCACGCTACCTTACTGCTTTTCTGGATCTCACTGCTTGGAACCCATTCCTCTCATGCATAGATGCATGCATGGGCCGTTAGCAAAGCTCTTACAATTAGCAGCCACTGTGCAATTGGCCAGGATGTGAGGTCATGTCTAAAGTAGCCTAAAATATACAAAGCAGGAAGCACAGGCCACAGAATAGAAGCAGGATGTTAAAAAGAAAAAAAAAAAAATAGGTGAAACCAGAAAATATTTGCCATCTGTGATGGAGAGGTTAAAGATAAGGTCCTTCTGTAGTCCAGAGGCAGCTGGTGGGGGTTAGCGCTCGAGTCTGTATGAATGCGTGTCCAGGTGTAGAGCGAGTGTGCCTTGGAATGCATTCCAAAGCCAAGTCATCCGTGATTTGGGAGCTGATTCCCACTTGGTGTTATCCCCACCAGTTCGCTCGTTCACAGGGCCTGGAGGTTGAGAGTGCTTTTCTGAACAGATGCCTTTAAGCCCCTGCCCTCGTGGGTGCGGGCTTCCAGGTGCCAGGGTCCTGAGGCAGCGGGCGCCTTTCTTCCCCATTGGCGGGGACAGAGTAACCTTCAGTCACAGCCCAAGAACAGTACTGTGACTGTAGCTAGGATACTGCCAAAGCATGAATAATTGTGACGAGGCCTGAAAGATAAGTCACAGAACGATGCCAAGCAGATTTCGGAAAAGATGATCCCTGGTTCCAGCAGCTGCCAGAAAATTCTAAGGTCACCAAAGGTCAAGATGCAGAGAGCCCCCTCAGAGAAGGTGAGGGCCTCGAAAGTAAAAGGTGACAGAATCGCTTCCGCTGAGGTCACTGGTGCTGAGCTGTGTGGTCCATGTAGAACTTGCCAACAGACCCCCTTGCCAGTCTCTTACATCATTAACTCTTACCCTCCTCCAGACCTGGCTAGACCAGCTGAGGCTGCCCCAGCCCCATCGATATCAGTGGCACTTGTAGAAGGCATTTCTGTCCATTCTGAACTCTGGTCTCGAATGTATAATTTTTTCTTAAATGAGAAAAACAGATCTCACAATGGCGAACATTGATGTCAGCTGTAGAGCCGAAATATTCAGAGTGGACATTTGCACTTGTTAGACAATCAGAGGACAGAGAAATAAGAGGGCATTAGTGGCACGGATGTACGTGGGGATTGTTAGCAGACGGTGGCTGCGACAGAATTCTCCATCAGTGGCCACAGACCATTGGTTATCCCTCTAGAAGTATTCATTAACCCCTTACTCTGGAACACAGGACTTGAGAAGATCAAAACAAGGTATAGAGAATTCTCAATTATCTTGCTTGCCCAAGAGTGAAAATGAATATATGAAATACAGAGATCACCTTCAAACTTCGCGTCAGCCAGTAGGGTCCACATTCATCCTGACCAGAGCTCCGAAGATCTCCCAAGCCATGGTGTTTGCCTCTTGCTTTCTATACCTTCTATTCCTGTTGACAATGGTGTGGGAGCCATGAATTGGCTGACGGAGGCAGCTGGAGGAAAGGTAGACGAGAAGGCTTAAAGAATCCAGGCAATTCAGAGACGATGGATAGACTCAAGTAGACCATAAATAGTCTCAAGTGAATTCCTGTTACCCCACTCATCCTATTCCCCTGAGAAAGGAGCCAAGGGGCAGGAGGGCTGTGCAGCATGGGAGGAATTGTTGGAGAGATTGGCCGACATCCTCATCCAAAGAAGGGCTTACCCTAGCTGGGGAGCTGGTCCGGTTCAAGGTGTATGTTTGTGGGTAAGACAATACCTACCCTCCCCACAACCAACCCGTAGTGACACGGTGGGATTTTCACCCACACACATCCCCACCCCGCCTTCAGGATGAGAGTGAGCAAAGTCCCAACTTTTCCCCCACCTGTAGCCAGAAAGTGGGACAGGTGGAGAGGTGAGTTGGTGAGTTGAGGGCCTCTCCTTTGGGGTGTTAACTGGGTGTTAAGAAGGACACTATCGCAGACTTGGGAGTCAGATGGGAATTTGAATTTTGGTTCTGGTTTTTAGTAGTTGGTTGGCCTTGGGCAAGTTGCTTACCGTCTCTGAACCCATGCTATTTTCTCAGCTGTAAAACTGGAATGCTGTGTCCCTCCCAAAGCCCTTGTGAAGATTAGCTTTGAAGGGAGACGTTCTGTGAAGGATGAGGTTAGAAGCGAGTGAGAAAAGGGACTTTCCGCACCTGTCCTGATGCCCGCACAGAGTAGGTACTCCATGAAATCAAACCAAACTCAACCTTGGTTACCATCTTATGATTTAAGTTAAAAAGAAATAGCTTATCAAACAGTGTTAAAGAGGCGGGGGGGGGGGGGAGCAGAGACAACTAGAAGCATTGATCATTGTGGTGGTTTTTCTAGCCAGCTCTCAGTTTGGGGAAGGCATATTAGTAAACTGGGAAGTATTTCCCAAGGCACATCTCGATTTTGGGGTCCATATTGACATCACTGCCCGTTCGGTTTAATTGCATGCTTTGTTGACATAAACAGGATTTTTGCTTCTTTCTGGTCAGCAGAAATTGGAAAAGTAGGCGTTTTAAGGCAATACAGTTACCTCTTGACTTATGGAAAGTTTGATCTGGCCAGTTTGGAGAGAAAGCACACTCATTAGCCAAGGTTTCCTTAGGTGACTGGTGGGATGGAATGGGCAGGAATGAGAAAAACACACAGTTGTTGTTTGTATATCACATGAACCCACGTACACGTGTTAGTGTAAATAAACTTCCCATAACAAGACGTGAATGATTGAAGATTTTGCAGTCTCTCTGTCCCTGCCTTAAATGACAAGTGGACCATATGGAGAAAAGAACCAAGTTTTCTCAGCTTTTTAGAACTGGCAAGATTATTTGAATAGAATTTCTTCTTATTGATTTTGTTTAAAGGCATCAGATGCAGCCATCCTAAAAGAAGTTTAGGCAGAATTGATAGATTTTTTTTTTCCCACCCAGAAGATACATAAATTCATCTGTTTTGCAATTCCCAGGCTGAATCGAATGCATTTTGGTCTCCAATTTGGGGTCTCTCATCGTGAACACAACATTAACTGACCCATTTCTTTCTTTAGAAAAAATGTACAATACATACTCAATTACACAAACACAAGGGAATCTGTTTTGTGAGTGGGTGTGACATTGTCAAATTTGACTTTGATTAAGGCTTACTTCTGGTGTAAACAGATGTTTGAGGGCTCAGGCATCTTTCAGAGCCCAGCTCCATTGTGTGCAGAACAAATCAGTAGCTTCCGAGGTGGAACATCTCTGTGACTGCCTAAATGGCATAATTTAAGGGGCACAGAAATGCCCCGTCACTCCCAAAATCTTGCTTATAGACACAGTGCGTTTAGGCTTTGCTTTTAAGGCATTCTCTTCACCAGGCTGGCATAGAAATGTAGGTATGTGACTTTACTGCAGCACTGTTTTCATTATCACATTAACATGGATGAACTTGCCAGATGAGCGGGAGTCCAACAGAGGGTAGAAGGATAGGAAACGTTAAAAATTTAATTCGTATTTTTGGTGTGGAGACATGGAAAGTTCTAGAATGTAGGGAGGTTGTCTGAAAGGTCTGGAGGGACTTGATAGCTGAGAGAAGTCCACCCTAAATGGGTAAGGTAGGTGCCAGAGTGCCACCTTCCCTGACCTCACAGTCCCTCATGTCAGCCCTGACCCCCAGGGGCCCAGTGGGATGCCAAAGGGTGAGGGTTCTTTACAAGGAGATTAGCGAGGCTGGATGGAAACGGAGAAGTGGAGACGGCTCCCCATCGCAAAAGACCTTGTGAATGTCAGGAATGGGAGGCAGGGACTCAAGATTGGATGGAGTCCTCCGGTTAATATACAGGTGCTCCCCCCCCCCCCCCCCCCCCCCCCGGAGCAGTGACCCAGGACAGACCACCGCGGGTCCTGACAGAAACGTTCACGCCCAGGACTTTAGTTCAGCAGGAAGCACTTAACCAAAATCCTACTGTGTGCCTGCCTACCTGTATTTCAGAAGCCAGAGACATAACAATGAGTAAGACATGGACTCTGACCTCATAATTTCTAAACAAAGGAACGTTGGGGGTAATTTTTCACTTCCGCTAATGCAAGCTGGCATGTGAAAATACCTATGAAGGTTGGACACGTGTCATGCCTGTAGCTGAAACTCTTCAAGTTAATTGCCTGATTTTCCTGGCAGGAAACAGCTCATAAGCACACACATGACTTGAGCCGGGAAATCAGCTTCAGCTTAATCAATATTTAGAGTGTGATGTGTTGCTAATCGGTGTTGGTTTTGTACATAACAGAGGTAGCCACAACTCACGGCGTAGCAGCTGTCCCCTGGGTCTCCTCCAGCCCACAAGATGCCAGCTTCCTATGTTGCCTAGGTGTCCAAAGGGCTGAAGACTGTAGTGCCTTCTGGCGGGATTCAGACCTTGCCCCTAAAGCCACACACGGTGATGTCAAGGTCCCCTTTGGGGCCAGCACTCCCCCATCCTATGAAGAAAACAATTGTCCATCCCTGAAATTGCTCTTCTCTCCTACTAATGTTTTTGCCACTTCTCCAGTCGTCTTTGTCAGCCCGTGAAATTTTCCAGCCCTGAAATTTTTAGCCTCGCTCGAACTTCTTATCCCACGTAGATGTTACTGAAACAATAGGAAGATGTCAACACCGCCGCCAGGGAACCTTAGCAAAATAGCAAATCAAGCGCCATCAACCACACGTATGTGAAATTATATCTAATTGCCCAGTCTCATTTCTTCGGTATGATCGTTCCTTCAAAGTGCATGTTTTCTGTCATCTTGTGTTTTCCTGAATTCTAAATCTAGAATAAAAGCTTGATAATCTTAGAACAGGAGTCGGCAGACTGTGCCCCACGGGCCCGCCAGCCAGCCGCCTGTTTTGGTAAACACAGTTGTACTGGACCACAGCCGTGCTCGTTCGCTTGTGAGTTAGTTGTCTGCGGCTGCTTTTCGGCAGAGCCGAGTAGTTTTCACGGACACCAAGTGGCCTACAAAACCGAAAATACTTACCATCGCGCCCTTTTTTTAGAGGAAAACTGTGCTCGCTTCAAATCTGGAAGTGCACCATCCAGGAGAAATACGACGTAAGCCACAGATGCTAGTCACATAGGTAATTTCAGATTTTCTAAAAGCCACGTTTAAAAAGCAAACGGAGGGGTGCCTGGGTGGCTCAGTCGGTTAAGCGTCCGACTTCGGCTCAGGTCGCGATCTCGCGGTCGGTGAGTTCGAGCCCCGCGTCGGGCTCTGGGCTGGTGGCTCCGAGCCTGGAGCCTGCTTCCGATTCTGTGTCTCCCTCTCTCTCTGCCCCTCCCCCATTCATGCTCTGTCTCTCTCTCTGTCTAAAAAAAAAAAAATAATTAAAAAAAAAATAAAGATAAAAAGCAAACGAAAGAGGCGAAGTAAATTTTAGTCACGTGTTCGATTTAGCTTACTGCGTCTCCGTACGACCATTTCTACGTATAACCGGTATAAGAAATGTTAATGAGGTATTTTGCCTTTTTAAAAAAAAATCGTCTTTGAAACCCAGTGTATGTCCTACACTTAAAGCACAACTCCCTTTGGACCAGCCACGTGACCAGTGCTTCATGTGACTTGTGGCTACCGTATCAGCTTAGCATGAGTCTAGGACCCATAAACCTTGGACTTAGTTTTGCTGCACTTGAGACTTGGAAGTACGTGAAAATAAAATAATCTTCATGTGCATAGGTAGAGATTTCCTTTGAAAACAGAATTTTGAGGGAAGGGCCCGGAGAGAGTATGCTGCCAGGTGTCCTACACCTTCTTCATTTTCATCTGTCACCACCGATCTCCACAGTGATGAGCCCGATGTGCGGAAGGTCACGGGTCATCAAGCAAAACTGAAACCGGTTTCCACCTGCCGTGCTTATTCACTTGGGACAGTGGACTGTGCGTGTTTAGCCCTGAGATGTAAGATAACGGACACTGTTACCAACTGCACTTTGCAATGAAATCTGGTGAAATCGAATAGCCTTCCCTCCAGAATTTGGTTTACCAGAAAGATTCACTGGAGTTCCTAGCGTCAGTACTAAACGCGTGGTTAGGGGTGTCTGGGCGTCTCAGCCAGTTGAGAGTCCAACTCTTGGTTTTGGCTCAGGTCATGATCTCATGGTTTGTGAGTTTGAGCCTCGCGTCGGGCTGTGTGCTGACAGGGAGGAGCCTCCTTGGGATTCTCAATCTCTCCTTCTCTCTCTCTGCCCCTCCCCCACTCACTCTGTCTCTGTCTCAAAATAAATAAACTTTAAAACAAATTAAGGGGTGCCTGGGTGGCTCAGTCAGTTGAGCTTCCGACTTTGGCTTGGGTCATGATCTCACGGTCCGTGAGTTCGAGCCCCGCGTCGGGCTCTGTGCTGACAGCTCAGAGCCTGGAGCCCGTTTCAGATTCTGTGTCTCTCTCTCTCTCTCTGACCCTCCCCCGTTCATGCTCTGTCTCTCTCTGTCTCAAAAATAAACAAACATTAAAAAAAATTAAAAAAAAATAAAACAATTTAAAAAAAAGATTAAAAAATAACTCAAGTGGGAGGGGCGCCTGGGTGGCTCAGTGAGTTGAGCGTCCAACTCGTGATTTCAGCTCGGGTCACGATCTCACGGTTGTGGGATCGAGCCCCGAGTCGGGCTCTGTACTGACAGCAAGGAGCCTGCTTGGGAGTCTCAGTCTCTCCCTCTCTCTCTGCCCCTCCCCTGCTTACGTGTTCTCTCTTGCTCTCTCTCAAAATAAATAAATAAACTTCAAAAACAATTGAAGTGGGTGAAGAGGGCTGGGGTGAGTCTTTAAGGAATACATAAGAGGAATGAGGAAGAGGTTTAAAGTCATTCTCTGAGAAAGAACACAAGGTAATATTTAATATACCACAGCATGTGTTGGACTCTAGTCCAGTTGCCTCACTAACTGGGCCAATGTCTTCTTTCCAGGGAACTGAGCGTTAGGGGCACTTGGTAGGAGGGACACCAGCCACCGTTGGCCGCTGTGCCGTCCAGCTTCCATCTGCACCTGTGGCCTCGGTCTTCAGCCACCCTCTGCTGTGGGCTCGAGGCCGGATTCCCGTCTTGAGCGGTGGGCCAGACCTCCACACGTCCGACAAGCCACTGCTTATGGACAAATGCTGGGGGTATCTCTCATTCACAAGGAAGCCGAATTCAGCCCGGCAACTCTTCAGTCTTGCTGTTGTGCGCTGTGGGGTGAAGAACGGGGGGGAGAGAGAGAGTGAAAACGGGGTTGGGGGGGGGAGGCTTCTGGGCTTGCCTCTGCTGAGCCACCGGCCTGGGTGATGTCGGAGAGCATCGCCTCTCAGCGACCCATTTCGTCGTTGGGAAAATGGGGTGGGCTGATTCCTCGCCAAGGGCTCATCCACTCTAACAGTCGCCACTTCTAATTATAAGATTATTTTTATGTTTGTTCCCCCCTCCCCCGTGTAATTTGGAAGTATAAATGAGGACATAAAACAATTAAACCCCTTACTGCGGGGGCAGACAGTTTGGACTGTACCCACCTCTTTACATATTTCTTCCCACGCTTTTCCCATGACTAATCAAAAGGAATGGCCATTCTCCTGTTCTCACTCTGCCACTTGGAGAAACTATGTTTTTTATTTTCATCTTTAGGACAGTTGTTCCCCCCCCCCGCCCCCCGCCCCCCGCCCTACTCTGTTTTGTTTTGCGATATTCATGTAATACAGAATTCAAAGATAATAAGTAAGAATATACAGCCAATGTCCCTCTCTTACCCTGTTTTCTGGTCACTTTATCCTTTTCCATGTGAGCAACCTGTGCTATGTGTATTAAAGAAAATATATATATATTTTCCTTTATTTATTTATTTTTTAAAATGTTTTAATGTTTATTTACTTGAGAGAGAGAGAGAGAGAGCAGGGGAGGGGCACACACACACACACACACACACACACACACACACAGAATCCGAAGCAGGCTCCAGGCTCTGAGCTGTCAGCACAGAGCCTGACATGGGGTTTGACACAGACCGTGAGATCATGACCTGAGCCAAAGTCAGAAGTTTAACCGACTGAGCCACCCACGCACCCGAACCAGCAGTCTCTTGATGGACATTTAGTTTTCCATCTTTTGCTATTACAAACAGTGCTGCAGTGAAAACATGTACGTACATCATTTTGCACAAATTTGAGAGTATGCGTAGGATAAAATCCTAGAGGGGGAATTGTTGGACTGGAGGGTTTTTTATACTTTCGATGGCTATTGCCTGACCACCATCCACAGAGATCACTCTTATCAGCAATACATAAGAGGCCCATCTGGCCGGTACAGTGTGTTATCGGACTTTTTTGATCTGTGTGAACCTAGTCAGTTCAAACTGGTATCTTCAGTGTCATTTCCATGTGCCTTTCCTTTACTATCCGTGGGAATTCACTAATTGATGAACTATGTCATTTCGCTCATTTTTCTTGATTGTTAGCTTTGTTTCTAATTGACTGTCAGTGCTTTTAAAATAGAAACGCAGTTCCCTTTTACAGAAATTTTCGTTGATTCTTCACTGTTAGTAGAATGAGACTCCACATTCCTTGGACTGGGATTCAGTGTCCTTCCTTGAGAGCCAGAACCCTGCCTTTCGTTTTTCAACCTCACATCCCTATGTCCTTTTGTGTCATTCCCCTCCTGTTCTCTGGTCAAAGCAATCTGCCCTGTATCTGGTCCCCACGTACGTCGGTGTTTCCCTGCCTTCTTGCCCCTGCTGATGCTGTTCACACCACTTGCAGAGTTTTTCCCTTTGCCTTTCTTCCTAAAGAACTTCTCTTCATCCCTCAAAGCCCAACGGAAATACCATTGTTTCCATATAGGCTGTTCTAGAACCCCCAGGAAGAATGACCCTCCCCTGGGATTGTATTCCTGTAGGACTTGCTTATAGTCCGACTAGAGCACTGACATGCTCTGCCTTGTGTCACTATTTATAAACACGATTTCCTGATACCCACATTTATGTCTTAGCCCCCTCTGCGTCTCCTACACCCTTCAGCCAGAATTGAAAAAAGAGTCCTTATTTCTTCCTTCTTTGGAAAAGACCACAGTGACCTTCCTCTTTAAACTTGTAAAAATATTCACAGCACAAAATTTACCATCGTAACCACTTTCAAGTGTATAGTTCAGGAACATTAAGTACATTCACACTATTGTGCAACCATCACCAAATCCATCTCTGGGACTCTTTTCATCTTGTAAAACTGTAACTCTGTGCCCTTTAGACACTCGCTCCCCGTGATCTTCTCCCCGCAACCCCTGGCAACCACCACCCTCCTTTCCGTCTCTACGAATCTGACCGCTGCAGGTATCTCCTCTAAGCAGAATCATGCGGTATTTATTCCTTGTGACTGGCTTATTTCACTTCGCATAATGTCCTCAACGTTCATCCATATTGTAGCATGCGTCAGACTTCCTTTTTCAAGCGGGATCATATTCCGTTGGGTGTGTAGATCACATTTTGTGTATCCATTTATTCATCGAGGTCAATTCTACCTCTTGGCTGTTGTGAATAATGCTGCTGTGAACATGGGTGTGTGTCTGTGAGTGTATCTCTTCGAGTCCCTGTTTTCCTTTTTTTTTTAAATTTTTTAATGTTTTTATTTATTTTTGAGACCGAGAGAGACCCAGCATGAGCAGGGGAGGGGCAGAGAGAGGGGGAGACACAGAATCTGAAGCGGGCTCCGGTCTCTGAGCTGTCAGCACAGAGCCCCGCGCGGGGCTCGGACCCACGGAGTGTGAGATCATGACCTGGGCTGAAGTCGGACGCTCAACCGACTGAGCCACCCAGGCGCCCCTCGAGTCCCTGTTTTCAACTGTTGGAGGTGTGTAGCCAGAAGTGGGATTGCTGGGTCATGTGGTAATTCTAGGTTTTGTTTTTTTGAGGAACTGCTAACTGTCTTCCTCAGTGGCTGCGGCATTTTACCTTCCCACCGGCCATGTACAAGGATTCCAGTTTCCGAACGTCCTCTCCAGTGCTTGTTAGTTTTGTTTTCTGTTTGTTTTTGGATAACGGCCATACGAATGGGTGTGAGGCGGTCCAAAGTAACCTTTTTGCCATTGTGTTTTGGATGCCTGAATCACAAAAGTTATATTTGGAAGAGCTCTTAGCACCCATACATCAGCGCCTTATGCTCGAAACATTGCCTTGATCTCATGACCAACTTCCAAGATTTCTTCTGGAAGGAAGGTCCATTTTAAGAGGTCTTCGTCGTTTAAAGAACTAGGTAAATACACACACGGCTAAAATCCTTCTTGGCACCTGGAGCACCATCCGTGGCGAAAGAATCAGACAACACAGTCTGTGGTCCAAGGCTGGCTGTGTGTGATTTGGAGCAGCCGGAACCTCCTGCTGGTCCATCCGTCATGCGTGCTTGTCCTGGCTCAGAACTTCACGGGAGAAAAAGAGGCCAGGTTGGCATCCCCATCATGCTCCCTCTCGGGTGCACTTTGAACTCTTCTCCCGCCCTTTGATTTGGCTGGGTCTGATCACCATTTGAAGTCAGGACAATAGTTTGGAAATCTCTGAAGCTGGCTCGTCCCTTTTTTTCACACCAAGGCAGGTTCGCAGCTCCTGGATTTGTTGCGAACTAGCTCCTCCATTTGGAAACCAACTCTGGAATGATTGCCACGGAGCTTTGAAAGCCCCATTTTGATCAGCAGATGCTACTGAGTCTGGGGAGAGAGTTGAATGTGGCCTAATCTTCATTCGTGTGTGCGTGTGTGTGTGTGTGTGTGTGTGTGTGCGTTTTTCTCTAATTGTTCAGTAGTGGTTTTGCCATCTTTCGTGTCCCACGTTCTCTGCTTTATGTAGACGGGTATTTTTGTATCCCAGGAAAATGATTCACATATCTGTTAATATGATGATTTTTTAACTCCCTGTATTTCTTTCTTCTTCTTCCTCTTTTTTTTCCTTTTCAGAATGTCGTGCCGTCTTTGGGCAGGCAGACGTCCCTGACGACGTCGGTAACACCCAAAGCGGAACAGAGCATGGCTTACAAAGACTTTATTTATTTCACCGTCGTTGAAGGGAACGTCCGCAATGTTTCTGAAGTCTCGGTTGAGTATTTATGCTCTCAGCCGTGTGTTGTCAATCTGGAAGCCGTTGTCTCGTCCGAGTTCAGAAGTAGCATCCCTGTGTACAAAAAGAGGTGGAAAAATGAAAAGCATCTTCACACCAGCAGGACACAAATAGTGCACGTGAGATTTCCGAGCATCATGGTTTACAGAGATGATTATTTCATCAGACACTCCATTTCGGTATCCGCGGTGATACTACGCGCCTGGATTACTCACAGATACAGTGGTGGAGACTTGAATGTTAAATGGGAGGACAATTTGCTACATGCCGTAGCTAAGAATTATACTCTGCTGAAGACGGTCCCGCCTTTCGAACGCCCTTTCAAAGACCATCAAGTGTGCCTGGAGTGGAACATGGATTATATTTGGAACCTTCGGGCAAACAAGATTCCCCAGTGTCCTCTTGAAAGTGGTAGGTCATTTGCCTTGCAAGGAACCTCATGCGTATTTCTTCAGATAGCCAGTATCACGAGAGGATGGGGGAGAAGGTTCTTATACCAGCAGTGGGGGGAGGTGAGGAAAATGGCGGGCACACTGAGCCTGTAGTTTAGGACTTTAGGGAGAAAGAGGGAGGAAGTAAAAAGGTGAAGAGAGGCGAAGAGTAGGAGAGAAGAGATTGCGCTGGAAGGTCACAGAGGTCGTGGAGGGACCTTCAGAGGCTTGGGTCTGAACTGGGAAAGGAGCGTACTGCCACTGAAACAGGCACTGGGGAAGTCTTCCTCCCTCTCTCCCCTCATGAACCCTTTGACTATCAGTTATTTTTAGGTGGAGTGTTTTTTTCCGGGAGGAGATGAGAACCAGAGCAGCCCTTGTGTCAGGCAGGAAATCACGTGGGAGTTTTCAGCCCAGCATACCTGGGTTCAACTCCTTGCTCTGCCACTTTCTGCCTGTGAACCTTGGCATTCTGGGAGCCTCAGTTTTCTTATCTGTAAAATGGGGATAATAAGTAGCAATTCCCTCAGAGCAGTGCTGTGGAAATTAAATGAGATGTAATGTGCTTAACACATAACCAGCACTTGATAAAATTAGCCACCACGACGATAGGGTCCAAACTCTACATCTTATCCTAAATGTCCCATGGTTATAGCCACCGAAGGACCAGTGCAGCAGGTTCCCGTGCCCTCCGTTAAGCACTGGGGTTGGAGATCTCTGGCTGTGCACTCTTAGAAGTTCTCTCCATTGGTAAGAGGCACACCTTGCCATGTGGATGCTGAGAGCCTGCTGGCCCTTCTGCCCATCCTGCAATGGGGAGTCAACCTGGGCATGTTCCCAGCACTCACCTGGAACCCGGCCGTATTTCCTGAAATGTGGCCCTAGGACCAGCTGCAGCGGAGTCACCCAGGGCTCTGGTAAATGCAGATTTCCAGGCCCCATCCATATCCTACTCCGTCAGGATCTGTAGGGTGTGGGGCCCTGAAATCAGCATTTTAAACACACTCCAGTGACTCCGATGTATCTTAAAGCTTAGGGGGCCTCTAGAGCAGGGGCAGAGCTGGTAGGACTCTGATCTAGAGTAACTGTGGCTCAACCCCCCAGCAGGCTTGGTGGGCGAAGCAAACCCATGGGCCTGTGATAGCAGACCCTTCCTCGGGAGGCGCCTGGATGGCAAATCACATCTAGGCGTCATCACTCCTAGATGACTTAAGAACACTGAGAAGATGATGGCCACGAATGTCTCCTGGGGCCACCTCCAAACAGCCCTGCATATAATGACAGCTTCCAGGGCCGGTACTACCATATATTATAGTTGGTCGAAGGCCACTTGCCATAGAACGAACACATTTGCCATTAAAAATAATCTCTTTCTTTCGAAATGATTTTCGATTTGCAAGAAGTTGCAAAATGGTAGAGTCCCATGTATCCCGCTTCCCCCTAATGGTGACGTCTCCCCCAACTGTAGTGCAGTATCAAAGCCACGAAACTGACGTGGATCTAATCCTGTTGAACTAGACTGCAGACCTTGTTCAGAACCCACCCGTTTTTACGTGCGCTTCTGCGTGTGTCTAGTTCTATGCGATCTTATCCTGCGTTTTGTCTGAATGGCCTCGTTCTGTGTCTGGCTTATTCCCTGTTTGTGTGGTGCTTTTAAATACAGATATGCAGAAGACGAAGGCAGATTCCTTTTCTGTGTGTGTGTGAGTGGGGGGTAGGGCGGGGCGGGTAATTAACTAGTCGAGCTGCCTGCATTTCGATGATCAGTGTGCATCCTTCTTCCAGGCAGAACCCCATGCTAGCATCTTTCTGGAATGCCCTCCACGGGGAGACCTAATTTATTAAGGAGAAGGAAGCACGAGGCGCGTACAGCCGGTTTTGATTTGCCTCCGATCTTGTCAGGGCGTAATGATTCCATTTCATGTTTGGCAAATCACATATTTCTCATTGAACAATGACTAAATTGCAAGCTGGAAGTTTTTAAATGAAGTCATTTATGGACTGGCTGAGGTCTTAGGGCGCCCGAACATACCCTTAACAGGTGAACTGCCTTTTCTTTTCTTTTGTTTTTCCTTCCTGTGTTCACGGAGCTTTGGAACAGCGCAGTGGGATTTTTCTCCCCACCTTATTCCGAGCATTACTTTTGGGGTGAGAGCAAATCTAATAAGAGCGTAACGCAGAGGAAAACCTTTTCTAATAATTAAAGTCACCACAAATGGGGGGAGGGGGCTCTGTGCACTCTCAGACCAGGTCTGTGTGCGTGGCTGTGATTCCTTCCAGAATCACAGAGAAAGGGGAACATTTCCTCTCCCTCTCTTTAAAAGAGGAATCAAAAGAGTGTCTGCGGCCGCCCTTTGGAAAGTGTCCACGACCTTTGTTCTTGATGCGGCTGTGCAATGGAAGGGGGCCAGGCCTCTGGCTTGTTCTTAGCAGGGGCTTCTCTATTCGGCTCTTGATGAACAAGAGTCAAGTCAGAACAACAAGATGGCATTAGGGAGCCGCGGGGGTGCCTTTCATGTCTGGTCCCCTTGCAGTCTGCAGCCAGCCCTGGTGTGGCGTGTGGGGGGACGTTTTCTGTGTCGAGTGCCTGGTGTCCTACGAGGGCTCCGTGTCTGAACTGAAGTGCCCCCTGACTCGCTTTCATTTGCTTTTTCCTTTACAAAGAGAGAGCAAGCCACGGTCCCCACGCACGGCTGTTCCGTGAGTGTGGCTGAGTGCCTCTCCACCTAAAGCTTAGGTTCGGCTCCCGAGGTGAGGGTTGTATGCACTCGCCCCCCCCGCACCCCCCCTACCGCTCCCCGGAAGCTTATCTCCTTTGCCAGGACCGTGGCAAGCCCGGCCGGTGGTCCGATTGTTGGTGGACACGTGGGTAGACTTTTGTCCCGCCTTGCTGAGAAAATCTAGCCCAGATCAAAAGTCAGCAGCCTTTCAGGACACGTGTGTGCCAAGGCTTGGCCACGTGCCCTCCTGGTGCACCTGCTCCGGCTGCATTCTGGGCATGTGGGCCATAGGTGGCCAGGCACGCCACACCTGAGGCTCCACTTACTCTTGTCCGTTTCCTGGGGGGAGGGGACCAGGCGGTAGCAGTCATCCCTCACCCGTTAAACCTGTGTCTGACTCATGCATGACCATCGAGAAAAATCCAAGGCATAGGCAGCAACTCTAGGCCCACCTGGACTTCTCTTCATGCCTGTCCTGCCGCGAGAGGTGAGAGGGCCGCTGGTCCCATGGCCCCCGTCTTCAGACTACGTTGCATATTCAATCACTGCTCGCCGTGCATATTGCTGTCCTACTGGCCTGTGTCACAGCCTGGCTTTGCCCTCATTCCTCACATGGCAACCGGTGCAAGGGGGTCCCACCGCCCCCCACCCCCCCGCAGGCGGTCCCTCCCATTACAGTGAGGAAGAGCTGCCCAAGACCCTTACCATGGCCCATGCAAAGTGTCCCCGTCCTCTTCCTGTTCCTGTCCCCTTCCCACTGCCTCTCCTGCCATGCTCCCCCCCCACCTGTCCACCTGCTCCGGCCCCACAGACCTGCTTGTTCCTCCTTGAGCTTCCTGAGTTCATTGTCCCTTTGGGACACTTATGTCCCTGCTCCCTTGCCCTACATGGCTGGCTCCCTTGCGTCAGGCCTCCGTGCTAATGTCGTCTCAGGAGAGAAGACTCCCCTGACCACTTTATCTATGATGGCAGCCCCCCCCCCCCCACCATCGTCATCTATCTTTATTTTCCTTCTCCGCCTTATCGTCACCAGACATTGTAATTAAATATGCGTCATTGCTTTTTTGCCTGTTGAATGTCTCTGTCTGGTAGGCAAGCTCCGTAACGCCAAGGTCCTGGCTTGTTTTATGCGGTGCCCGCCACAGCCCCTAGCACGGGCCAGGCATGCAGTGACTCTTTGTGAATTGAGTGATGGATGCTCTTAGCCACGGGGCAAGGACCTTTTTCTCGTAGGGCTGTGTGTGACCGTCACACTGTGACATCCTCACACAGCTGTGTTGTCACATTAGGGAGCATGCAGGGGTCGTGGGCGGCTGTGTGCCGTCCCTAGGCTTGCGCACACACACCACAGCTGATCGGATAGAGCCCATCAGGGCGGTGCTGGTTAAGGATGCAGACTCTTGGTCAGTGATTCTCCTCAACAACCACACATGAGCTCACCTTTGCTCTGCCCTCGTGGTTTGAGTCTGCGATTCCTCACCTCCTGCTTTGACTACATCGGTGTCTTTTATGGGGGGGGGGATAGCTTTCCCCACTGCCCCCCAATACCTCCTCCCCACTGCCACACCATACCCATTATTTCCGGTAGCCAGGTCAAATTTTCCCTCCCCCCCCCGCCCCTGCCCTGAAGATTATTTTTCTTCTCTTTTCTTTTTGTCACCCCCAACATCAGAAATTAAATTCTCCCCCCTCTGGCCTTCCCTAACCTCGTGTTGGTACTTCTTTCCCTACACAAGGTGTATCATGTTCAGGTCAACTAAGCAAAGAGTGATTGAGCACCTGCTATGTATCCATTTCTTTACTAAGTCAGGTGGCTCAAAGATGCGGACATGGTCCCCTCTGTCTTTAGGTGCTTACGTGGGAGGGGAAAACAGCCACCCCGTAGTAACAGCCGCTTTCTGTTACTGAGTACTCGCTGTGTGTTAGGCATTGTGCTAAGTGCTTTATGTATCTCATTTAATCTGCCCAGCACCCTCCTGTCAGGTTTGCAGAGGAGGAAACTGACTCAGAGAGTTAGTGTGACCTGTCTCAGGTCGCACCGCTCTTGATGATGGAGCAGAGATTGGAACCCAGGTCGTCTGGTTCCCAAACCCCACACATAACAGTCTCCACTACGGAGAGAAGTTATGAGACCATTTCTTGACTTTAAGTCATTCATTCATTGAAAAAAGCTATTGAGCAGTCTCTGTGTGTGCAGAACTTTGCTCGGCTTCTTCACAGAGGAGGCGACACTTGAACAGAGACTTAAAGGGTGACTAGAGTTTTCATAGTCAGAAAACGAGTAGGGGGAGCAGCATCCAGGCAGAAGGGAAAGCACGAATGACAACACACAGAGGAGAAAATGCAGCCGGGTGGCAGAATGGCGACGAGTCTGCATCTCTTGATGTGTGAGGTTTCGTCCTGCCCGCCACCTCTGAGTGGGTGGGGGAGGCCACCTAGATGCGGTGTTGAGAAGGATTCTGAGGCTGAGTCTGGGCCTGAGTCTGAGAATGAGCGCCATGTGGACGGATGACCAGTGTCTGCCACAGGGTGGCGATGTGGAGTAGCAGCTCCTTGCTCTGTGTTTGTTCACCCAGGTAGAGGAGGCTCAGGTGTGAGTTGGGCAGTTCAGGAAATTACACTAGAATAGCAGGTTGGGGCCCCACCTGGAAGGTTCTTAAATGCCATGCGAACGTGTATTAAGCATTCTGCCCTACTGTCTGTCTATATGAACATTTTTCTGTTCTTCCCTTTTAGGACAGAAACTGGGGAACGTGGCAGTTTCCTTCTTTTCCGTTCTCTTTTCCTTTTGCTAAACATCCGGTCTCATCTTCAGATCCGGTGGATTAGAAGTGTGATTTCTTACAACAAAATTCCATTACAACAAAGTAATGGAAGGACTAAGTCAGATATTGGAGCCAGGCTTTACCTGTCTCTGAAAATACCAGTTAGAAGTCAATGACATGACGATAATGTTTATAACTATGAGAACCATGTGTTTGGCACTTTTATTAAAAAAAGAGAGACTTAGTTCTTCCCCCCCCTCCCCCCCCCAGTTAATCACGGTAGTCTGAATTTCTCAGTAATAACACTAATTAGTGCCTGGTATCTGCCTTGCCCTTTATGATTTTCAGAATACTTTTTGTGTGCACATTGTCTCATTTAATCCTCATAATAGTCCCATGGGAAGGAGTCTTATTCTCATCCTTTCTTTTCAGAGGAGAAAACCAAGGCTCAGTTTGTTTAACGGGAGTCCAAGCTTCCTGATTCCTTCGACTTTGCTATGCCGCCTCTCTGAAATATGCTAATACAGCCCTAACCCAGGTTCTAAATTAGAAGGAATATTCTTTTTTTAAGTTGAATTTTTACTGATGTGAATCATCCTGTTTTCCTCACCCACTGGACTTTGTCTCTTTGAAGCAGATTGAATAACCGCAGAGGCCCAGGGCGGGGAGGCCTCCGAATGTGGCTGTCCCTTTCTCCCTGCCTGCGTGGAAATGCTCAGACTTTGTTCTCTGCTGTTTTAGCCTAAAAAGGAATACATGTACCTGGTAAAAAATTCATAGAGTGTAGAAGGGATTGGAGCAAGAGCGAGTTCCCGCCCACTCTGTGTTCAAGTTCTTTTCCTGGAGGCAAACTCACTAATACTGGTTTCTGTGTCTCTTTCCAGAAATGTTCTCTGCTCATATAAGCATTAAGTTGACGGCCCTTGTCTTCGTACACACATGGGAAGATACTGTAAACTCTGTCCTACACTCATTAACAATACAGCAGAGATTTTTCTATGTTACTGCATGTTACATGGCCTCATTCTTTTCGATAGCTGCTTAGCAAATCCTGTTGCCTGATGGCTCATAATTTACTCAGCCTGTCCCCTGCTGATGGTCACGCATATTGGTCACGTATTTTACTATTTTACTATCAACAACAAGGGTTCACGGAACATCCCTGTCCATGTATCTTTGTACACACCTACAAGCATATTTGGAGGATAAATTCCTGGGAGTGGAATTTATTTTATTCTTAACACTCCTACTATTGAATATTCTACTGACTCCCTTACTCGCCCACTTCACTGCCTTGTATCCTTTGGGGGGAAGTTCTGACCTAAATCATACTTGCTAGAAAATGGAATTTTAGTTCTCAGGCTTTGCTTTTAAAGAAAATGAAACACCCAAACAGTCCTGCCTTTTAACGTCCCGTGTTCGGAAAGCGCGATTGAATTACCTGTACTCTCGCTTTCCTTCTCCAGGTTGGAAAATCTTAACTTCTTTTCCTCCCGTTTCCACTTACAGACTTTTAGCTGGTTATTTTTTGCCTCAAGATTATCTCTAACTTCTCCACAAACGGCCCGAGGTCTCCACTGTGTCACTGTGGTGGTGCTTGAAGCCTGTCCTCAGGAGGGTTTTGTTACGTGGAAATGGGACCCTCTCCAGAGCAGATGTCCATGTCAGGGCTCTGATCACCCTGTTGAACTGGAGGGTGGGCTGTATGGCCAACCCCGGCCGCCCCACTCAGATTAGACGGCGGGGGGCGGGGGGGGGGGGGGGGGGCGGGGCCTGGTCAGTCTCCGCAGGCGCTAGCCGTAGTGCTGAAGAAGGATGGTGACGCAGGCTTTTGCCGAGCCAAGCTGTACCCTGAAGGAGAGCCTGGATGTGTGGTAGTGGTGGGTCCCTGGAGGGTCAACGTAGCAGCCATCCTCTAACCCATATGGGCATATTTCAGTCTTTTAACCACCAGCGATGCCGCCCAGGGGCAAGCCAGCTGAACCTCAGCGTGAGTTCTCTTTGATAAGGCCTTTGAGATACGATGTGGTTTCAAAAGAAGCCCATTGGGTTTGTAGCGGGAGACCTGCTTTGAGTCACGTCTGCATCTCTTATTAGCCGTAAAACCTTCAACGAGACACTAACACTTTCCTTGTCTCCCAGTGAAGGAGTTTGCGCCATACAAAATCCAATGCCTCCTCTTGCTCTAAAGTTGGAGAAAATAAAACAAGCAGAACAGTCAAGGTGGCGGGTTCCAAACCTGAACCGTGTCCCTGGTATTTTATGTTCATGTCATAGTGATGCCTTTTTCCTGCCTAACTTCTTCATTCAAGATTAGCCAAAGAAAGGGATTTGGGGGAAGGGTCTGAAAGAAGAGAGACTGTGATCTGATTTGGGCAGCACGGGGCACATTATAAAATTGTGAAAAGTGTTGAGCAAAAGAGAGGCGGGTTTAAATCCTGACTCGGCCACACTGTGTTCATTTTTGTCCATTCATTTCTTCATTCGTTCACTCCCTCAGCATTTGTGGAGCCTCAGGGGTTGGGTGCCGTTCTGGACTCCAGGGAAGGGGTAACGATTGCAGTAATGTCCCTGCTCTCTTCGGATTTATATTCTAGAGGCACCTGGGCAAGCCACTTATCCTCTTTGGACCTAAATTTTGGACTTAAGTTTTTGTACCTGTGAAGTTTTTAATGGGGAATGACACTGGTACTCTTACTCCCCATTCTGGTGCCCATGACAGCCATCACCAATCAAGCATAGCACGCCAAGCAGCCACAACCAGTTAATAGAAAACAAGCCTACATGTTATCCCGGGCTAGCCGAATTCTTAAATCCTTTCCTGCTCCAGAATTTCATTCTTACTCCTTCTAAGTTAATGGGAAGACAGGATTATACTGAAGAAAAAATTGCAGTAGAACCCCAAAATAGAACCATTGAAGCTGCAGGTCTTACAGGGAATCCACCATCGCTTTGGTTTTTATTGGGTACGAAAGGTATGTGTTTTTGTAAAATTATCTTAGATCTTTCGGTCTTAGATTTTTCCATCCACATCTTTTGCTGCAAGTTCTCCTGCTCAACCTGCTTTACTTTGATCCCTGGATAAAGGAGAGGCTCATCAGCATTGACTTTTAACTCCTTTCCCTTTGGAAACCTCTTTATGAAGCCTCCTTTTACTGGAGGCAGGCTGGGCAGAATCAAATCCTGCTTCTTTTGATAAATGTTTCTACTGCACACGAGGTAACTCAACAGCAATCACTAGCAGAAGGCCTCCTAGGGGGCTAACGTGGCCATCTGGCCTTTTATGTTCCACTCCACGCGGTGGAAGCCAAACCAAGGTTGGGCTGACAGCAACGTCTTGGTGATTTTCCCCTCAGATTCCAAAGACACCTTTGCAGTATTTCCATTTGTGTGCCCTGTTTCCCATCCCTGTGATCGACCAGCAAATCCAGTGCTTCCAAGTGAGCTCAAATCATGAAGAAAAAAAAAAATGGCATTGTTTCTGTTGGGATTGGTAGCCTTTGAGCTTTCAAATGCCTCTCTGCCTCTCGCAAAACAGGGAGATGGGCACTGGGGACAGCTTGGCTCTATTTTATTTAATTCTATTAGATATACTCACAGGGGTTGGAGACTATGAACACTTTGCTCCGGTGATTTCTAAGTTTTAATGACCCAGAGGTACCTCTCTCTATAATAAAACATTCTCTCCAATGAGGAATGAGAGCTGGGGTCTCCAGTATCCTAGGCTGAGGCTCCCGTAATCTGTAATCCGTGCCATATAAGCATTTGGTAATTGGCACAGAACTTAGCTCTTCCCTTTTCAATGGAAGAAACCCAGGTTTCTACCATTGAATCATGGACCTTTAAACCACAGAGTGTTTTAAGAAAGAGGAAAGGGATCTTTATTCCTCGGTTTAAGTCCGTGATTTTTTTTTTTTCCTTTGAAGGGGAATGGGTATGGGCAATTTAGAAAAAAAAAATCATTCTGGCCTTGTTTAGGACAGTAGGTATTAAATATAGATGAGATAACTCGGTTCTCCTTTTAAGACTTGATAAGGGCATCCCTATCTTCTCTAGAGCCACAGAATTCTCCCACATTTGCAAAATGAAGTGGAAAGCTCTCTGGTTTTAAGGGGTTTGGTTAGTCATTTTTGCAGAGGGTAATGTGTGGAGTATATTGGAAAGTCTGCGCAGAAGCAAAAAGCCTGTGTGCTCTTAAGGGCATGGATTCTGAAAGACTGTTGTGAAATTAAATGAGATTATTCCTGGGATGCTATGATTCCATATTCTGTGTTATATACACGGTAGCTAACCATTTTGGGAGCTGTGCCTCCATTTCCTCATCTGTAGAATGGGGATAATAATGAGGCTTCAATGAATCTCTCTGTAGCTAGCTGGCCAGATGAGCTGTAGATACATTTACAGCAGCGTGGACCATAGTGAGTGCTACTCATGTGATAATCGTTACTGTTGTTGCGTGAACTCCGAATGCTTTCCTTATTGGAAGGGCAGCGTGTGAAATGGTTAAGAACCTAGAACCCAAGCTCCGGGTCTGCCACTTATTTGTTAGCCGTGACCTTAGGCGAGTCATTTTCCCTCTATGCCTCAGGCTTTTCATCTGTGGTTTGGGACTAATAATGCAATCTCCTTTGTAGGGTTGCTCTGAGAATGAATTGAGATCGCTCTCTGTAAAGTGCTCAGAGGGCACCCGACGTACATTCAGGGTTCCATAAACCATCGCTCATATTTCCAGACGATTTCTTTTAACTCTCTGATTGGAGCGAGGCAGAGGGTTCCAGGAAGAATGTGCTTTGGGAAGCAGTGCTTTCTGGAGATAATTGAAAGGCAGCCGTCTTGCTGTTTGCAGATGTGGTCACCCTGCTGGGCTTTCTCTATGCCTCCAGTGGAGAAAACACAGGCATTGTGAAGAAGTTCCCGAGGTTTCACAACCGAGAGCTGGAGGCCACCCGACGCCAGCGGATAGATTATCCAGTGTAAGAATGGGCAGAGGACGGTGGGGGGCGCTGGGCTGGTGGGGCAGGACCGTTTTAACCTGAGGACCAGGGCAGGCTAGTGGAATCCCTTAGGAGGACATACCTGTCTAATACGTTTTGGAAAAATGTTGAGATCCACACAGCTTAGACGGAATTCGTGGCCCAAAGTGGTCTTGAGTTATTCTTGCCATTAGCAGTCCTCAGTTTGCCTTAGACTCTCTGTGTCGGTCCCAGGAATGACATGAGCAGGGGCGCAAGGTGTGGGGGCCTGAAGCCTTGCAAGCTTTCGGGGGCAGCCAGCCACAGCCGGCACACGTTGCCGCCTTTGCTTTGCCTTTTCTGTCTTGGAAGACTGGATGAGCTGCTTGAAATCTCACAACTTCTGATCTCCTCCATTGATTTCAGCAAAACCCAGATATAGTTTTTTCCTTCTGCTGAATTGAAGATGCTGAAAATGGTTCCTGGTTCACCTCAGACCGGATGGATTTAGCAGAGTGATTTAATTCTTCCCATGCTGCTGGCTGTAGAAAGATCTTGAGTCACTTTACTGAGCGTATGTTCTTGCTAAGCTTCCTTGTAATAACTTATCTTCATGAGCTTGCTCAGCTGGGTGGGTCAGGAGGGAGCTGTGTGGCACCATCTGTTTGCATATCTTACCACTGATTCCGAGGCCAGATTATAAAGCCCAGAAAATTCTAAAGGACTTGTTTGGATATATCCCCCAAAGAACCCGGAGCCACTGCCACTTTAACCCCCAACCGTGACTTGCTCACTGGGGTAATGGCAAGAACTCTGTACGTTGGTTTTGACCTTGATTGCCGTTTCATCTGCAAAATGCAGTTGTTCCCAGCTCCTCGTCTTTGAACTTCCGGTCACTAGCACGATGCGTGGCATTAAGCAAGCGCTCGGCAAATATTTGCTGAGTGATGGACGGATCACACATCTTGGCTAAATGTGTCCTAGTTAAGTTGACTACTCTTATTTCATTCCCACTCGGCAAATCACAGATGTACAATACTTTTTTCAACTAAAATAGCCCCGGTCCAGAAATGGAACAATTAGATTAGTCGTTCCATGTGGGTCAGCCGGAACTGTGATCCTGCACAACCTAATGTGTGCGTTAAAATAGTGTCTGTGTGTCCCCATTAACATAGAGCAATGCCATTTGCAGATTATGACATTTTTCTACCTTAAGGCTTTTATCTTGGAAGGAAACAAAATTGCTCAAAAAGCCCTAGTTGTGTTTTTTTTTATTTTAATCACTGAAATTAGAATAGCTTCTTATCAAATCACCTCTTATTAAAATCCAGATTTTTGTTTTACGTCTGGCTTTCTAAACCCTAATCAAGAACTCAGATGGGAGGCGTGTGAGATTCTCAAAGGGGCACAGAAACAGAGTTTTGGGCGCAAGGTACGCTATCTGCCAGTTTTGCACAATCACTCTTAACTCCTGTCTTTTGCAGTTACTATAACTACCTCCTTTGTCTCAAAAATCAAGCTTTGCAAGCTGATCTCCCATGATGAACATGAAGGCAAATTCATCCCTTCATTGGAAAGAAAGCAATTTACTTGGTCATTGTTAACTATAATTACCTGTTCTTGGATGATATCAATCTGCAGAATTTTTTATTTCTCCTCACTCTTGTAGGTTTACTGTTTCATTGTGGCTTTATTTACTCCATTATTGCAAGGCCAGTCTCTGTGGGATTCTGTACTTTGTTGATTCTAATGAGATGTACGGCACGCCGTCTGTATTTCTTACCGAAGAGGGTAAGTATGAGACAGAACCTTTAAAATGATGTTGCAGTTTTCTCGTGCTCTGTCTATGGGCAGATACGTCTGCAATTAAGGAAGATGTTGTCAACGTGGCAGTTCAGCGAAAGTGACAATTTTCAAACGTGGGCTTCACGTGAAACTTTATTTCTGGCAGCCTGAAACAAAGGCCTTCTTTGCAAAGGAGTTCACTTGCGTGTTCTTTTGTTTGCTTTGTTTTTGTGTAAAGGAAGGAGGAACACGTTCTAGCTGGGTAGCTGCTTAAGGCAGTTGATGAAAAGGTTCACCCACTTGACGCACTTCGAAGTAATATTTTTGTGTGGTTTTCACGAGCTTTGATTTTCCTTGTAGGCCACTTGCATATTCAGATGCACCTTGTCAAAGGAGAAGACCTTGCGGTAAAAACGAAATTCACCATGCCCTTGAAGGAGTGGTTTCGACTGGATCTCTCTTTTAACGGAGGCCAGGTAGCGGCATGCACGCCCCATGAATCACCAGCATCATCACTGATAACATTAAGCGTTGCCGTAAAGTCAGGGAGCCAGGATATCCGCCACAGCGAATTTGTGGAACATGATAAAGTCTTTACAGCTGCACACTTTTTCAATCAAACTTTTATAGATGGAAGTTTAAATCATAAGAATCCCGTCCCATTTAATTAACTTTTAAAGTGCTTCTTTCGACCATATTGTGAATGAGTAAATAATATAGCCAGCGATATGGCCACAATTATCTGCGCAATTCAGTTTTTTACCCCCCCGAGGGAGATAGGCTTAGTGGAGATAAATGTTAAAACAGCATCGGCCATGTTTATACAGTGTTATCAGATCTACGACTTTTTTTTTTTTTTTTTACAGGAAACTTACTGGTTAGTTCAGCCAAGAGATGGTTTCCCTGTTTTTGACAGTTACACAGTTGCTTATGTTTGGTATTAAACAGACAAATAACAAAATAAACGATGATTCTGGTGGGACAGAGGGTCTTTATCTATCTTGTACTATAAAACAGTGCACATAACTGCCTCAAACTCTCATAGCCCAGACTTTATGGATTCTGGCAAATCTGTTGTTATAATTGAAGACTAGTCCGTTTCTCAATATATGTGATGCCATTATCTTTTTTTTTTCCTCATCAGCTTTTCTTATTGATTTGTGATTTTCAGTAACAAAAGTGGAAGAGACGTTTTGTCTTATGTATTAGATAATACACAGACTTCCCTTGGTGTTTAGGTTTATAACATTTCCTTTTCCTGAAGAGAAAAGAAATCAGGTCAGTCCTTGTTGCCTTTGAAGAAGAATCTGTGAAAGGTTAGCTAGGATTGTGTGTGTGTGTGTGTGTGTGTGCGCGCGCGCGTGTGTGCGCGCGCGCGCGCGTATTTGTTTCCTTCACAATGTTAGGTGACAGGGCTGTGGTCCGTGGTCCCATTTATATGCTTCCCATTTATATGAGGATTATGATGGCATTATAGTTCGGTTGCTGCTTTCTCTTAAGGAGAAGGTCAGCTCAGTACTTTGTGTCCCTTAAATGGGTACCAAATCATCAGAACAAATCACGGAGCTTATTTTGCACCTTATGTATGCAAGGCACTTTGCTCAAGGAGCTAATTGACTATTTATGGAAGAAGCACTGAGCAGGTGAGGGGATGTCGTAAGGAAAGCGTAACTGCCAAATGATTCGTATTGATTCCCGCTGGGATGCTCAGGGAAGGTTTCGTAGAGAAAGTTCCTACGGATTGGGCGAAACTAAGAGCAGAGAGGAGGGAAGATTTTAGCACATCACTGGGGGTTAGTGGATAAACCAGTTTGGAGAAGTTTGCAGACTATAGAAAACTACTAGAAGGGGGAATGTCTTTAGGGCTAGAATGTGGACAATCCTAAGTATCAAGGAATTGGGGTTTCTGTTTGCAAGGCGGCAGGATGTCATGGCAGGTTTTTGAGCAGAAGGAGAGAAAACCAAAGGAGTCCTTTAATTAAAGAGACAAATTTAACTTAGCAGGGCACGTAATGGGGTAAGGATTAGGAAGACCACATGGGATGGAAGGAAAAATAAAGTAGGTTTTTGTTTTTGGTAGATTTTTTTGCCATCTGTCCTACCTTCTTTCCATCCTATCTGGTCTCCCTGATATCTGTAGGTCCCCAAACGATATTCCTGTTTTACCACACAGAATCCACCTCTGTGGCGGGACTTACCATACTCATTGCTTTGGCCAAATGGACAAGTGACTTAAAGCCAATGGCTGGTTTAGAGAAACCACTGGTTTGAATCTTTTTCTTCTCTGACCTGACATGTTGCATATGGCTGACGTGGGTTGGTCTTTCAGTGTTAGTTTGTCTTTCGTAGACACTGTTGTAGCCACACCTTTGAGACTCTGATCAGGCCAGCACATGTTTCCTCCACACTCGCTCTGTGCCAGCACTGGGGGAGTAGAAGGAGCCCCTTAGCTCCAGGGGCTCATGTCGTCGTAGTAGTCCAAGGCTCAAGAAGCATATGGGACAGCCAGTGACAAGTCTCCACAAAAACACGGTCCCTGTTGAAATGCCAGTGACAATTCTCAGTGCTTGGGAAGAGAGTAGGGAATAGCAGTGCATGAAAAATGCTCAGCACCAACTTGTTTCTCCCCCTAAGGATCTCATGGAATCAGAGTAAAAATTTTTTTATTCAATTTTGTTAATATTTATTTATTTTTTAGAGAGATCGAGAGAGAGAGAGAGAGAAACAGAGTGCAAGCGAGGGAGGGGCAGAGAGAGAGGGAGACACAGAACCCGAAGCAGGCTCCAGGCTCCTCAGAGCTGTCAGCACAGAGCCCGATGCAGGACTCGAACCCACAGACCCAAGATCATGACCTGAGCTGAAGTCGGACACTTAACCGACGAAGCCACCCAGGCGCCCCCCAGAGTAAAATTTCATAAACTCCTTGTATCTTACCCATTTCCTGGTCTTTCTTTGCAACAAACTTATGGGCACAGATACACCCAACGAAGCTTTGGGGTAGCTTGGAAGTATCTGAAACCTACTGGGGGAAACCCCACGATGGATATTGTGACCGTGTGAAGTCACTTGGAGAAATTAAATTTCTTAAATCTTACAATATTCACGGGGCTAGTAAAGTGTTGATTTTACTTCTGCAGAAGTGGATCAGGCGAGAGAAAACGCAGCCCACCTTATGAGTAATTTGTACCCAGGACTGTATCTATGACATGAGGTGTTGGGGCATAACTGATCTTGTGTGTTTCTCCCAACACAGATAGTGGTAGCCACCAGCCTTGGACAGGATTTGAAAAGCTACCATAATCAGACCATTAGGTAAGTGCAATATTTTTCTCTTTATTCAAAATGTCGGTTAAGGACTCAAAAATCTTCATACGTTAGCCTTCAACCCCCATGTTTTTCCCACAT
This sequence comes from Acinonyx jubatus, assembly GCF_027475565.1. NCBI lineage: Eukaryota > Metazoa > Chordata > Mammalia > Carnivora > Felidae > Acinonyx > Acinonyx jubatus. Next base: position 180,966,048 of record NC_069382.1, read on the forward strand.
CTCCGTATTCAGCTTTTGTGGCTGGTCTGCCCTGTAGCCAGCCTTTGTATTTTTTTTTCTGTCCTCAAGCTCGCCCCATTTCCCCCACAACATTTTTTTTTTTCCAAGCAAGAGAAACTGTTCCTCTCTCCAGATCTCCTGGTAAATTCTCCCATTCGTGGCACTTGATAATTCGTTTTCTTTGAAAATTGTCTTCTATGAAGGCTTCTGAAAAATAAATCAAGGTATTAACGTTGCTTATTGAGAATGGTTGGTAACTTTGGCCTAGTATAAAACATAAAAGCAGACAGCCCTCATATTTATGTTTATGATCTGAATTCGAAATGCACACAACGATTGGTATTGCTGTAACTTTTCATCTTCCTGTAACCATTCCCCGCAAGAGTTACAGAAACTGAGAAGGGGGTCCTTTGCTTCGCATTTCATAATTTTTTAATTTGCTTCAGCATCCTTGTCTAATAGCAGGTTCTTCTGGTGGCAGAACCATGGGGTAGCCTCCTTTAGGGACTCAGGGTGCCTCAGCCTCGCTAGACAACATATATACGATCAAATGCTTAAGAATAAGTGTCGAGAATAACAACAAAAATTACCAGCTTTATATGTATGATTTATGTATGTGTGTATATTACACATGTACCAGCTTTATCTGTATAATTAAAAAAAAATGTATCAGGCACTTTGGCTGGGGAAGGAGGACTCGTTCCTCCTCGCTATTGTTCTACAGCAGGCAGGCAGCTCTCTCCGAACGGGCTCGTTCGCTCAGACTCGTCACACAGTCCGGATGTTCCTGGAAACCAATTGTTAAAGAAAGGAATATAAGGACAGGTGGGGACAAGGGAACTGAGGGGGGGCATACAATACGCCCTACTTCCCGCCCCCCCTCCCCATTCCTGTTTACACTGAAGTCAAACCGATTGCTTTCTGGCTCTGGGCACTTAGAACAATTCTTATCTTCACGGCCGGATTAAAGGATGACCGTTACAAGGAGGGGCTGAGGAGGTGTTACTCCTCAGCTTGCAAGGAGAAGGTCAGGGGCGACTTGATAGTTGTATTGAGACAGAGAGGCTGATGCCTAAGAACAGAGGGGAGGTCTAGAAAGGGTACTAAGTGGATTCAGAGCAGTCGGAAGGAGTTCAGCAGACGTGAGTTTTGTTGTACAACAGGTGGCCGTGGGACCTCCCCTGAAGAGTTGGGGAATAGGCGAGGCCTGGGAGTTTGTTCGCTGCAGAGAAACAAATGATGTGTGGCTCTTCCGGGAGCTCCTTCTAGTGCCCTGCTCTGCCAAGTGAGCCCCAGAAAAGGAGGGCTTGCATTTTGGGATGTGAAGTGTGAAATAGTACCTTCTCCTTTCTCTCCCGACACCCGCCCACAACCCCAGGACCTTTTGGACAAAAGATTGATTTTATAGGCTCTTTTTCATTCGCTGTGTAAGGGCTTCCTTTCACTTTGCATCTCAGGGATCTGGATGCTGGCATGACTGAATGGTAGACGGAGGGATCGCAGGGTGGTCCGGAGCTGGGACCGGGATGTGGAGAGAGAGACATAGGCCTTCCACATAAAATTTAAGGAGGTGCCAAAAACCTCAGTAATTGTATTAGTTTACTAGGGTTCCTGGAATAAAGCCACACAAACTGAGTGGATTAAACAACTGAAAATTATTGTTTTGCAGTTCCAGAGGCTAGAGGTCCAAGATCACGTGTCAGCTGGGCCGTGCTCTCTCTGAAGGGTCTGGGCAGAGCTGTTCTAGGCTCTGAGGCTTCCAGGCCTCTCTTCAGCTCTGACGGCTCCTGGGGCTGTGGCAGCAAAACCCCAGTCTTTACAGGGTATTTTCCCTGTGATGGTGTGTGTGTGTGTGTGTGTGTGTGTCTTTGTCCATATGTCCCCTTTGGACAAGGCCACCAGTCATATTGGACTACGGGCCCATTTTGCCAGTGTGGCTTCATCTCAACTAATTACATCTGCAATGACCCTATTTCCAGATAAGGTCACCTTCCGAGAGACTGGGGGTTCAGACTTCAACCTGTGAATTCGGGTGGGGACAATGACACAACTTAACTCATAACAGTAATCATGATAAATACCACTTAATGCAATATGGTGAGAAAGAGAAATTAATGGAAAGAATGCACAATGAATGAAAAATGAAAGTTTTGAGTAAATACAGAATCCGTGTGATCACATAAGCATCCAGAGAGGAAGACTGATTTTCAGGTACATACCAATTCAACATGCCCCTTAAAGCATTGCAGTGATTCCTTACCTGGTGGTACAGGCCATCCCCAGACCCAGGAATGCCCCCTGTCACCTCCTCAGCTGCCCTGCCTGTATTCCCGGGACCTCACCCATCAATAAGAGAACTAAAGATTTAATGTCGCGCCTACCCAGGATTCCTGTGGTTAGATATTTGGAATCTCATCCATCAGAGAGATCTCAGCGCGGGCCAAGCCAGTGAACTAAACGTCAGATATTTTATTCCTTTCTTGTCATGGAAACATAATGATAGCTGCTATCCCATAAAGGTGGTGTAGAACGATTAGTAATTAAGTGCTCGGAAGCACAGTGCCATACATGAACGAATGGCTGTCAGTAACACTGGGTGACAGGTAACAACTTCAGGCCTGTACTGTGTTTATCCTTCCTTCCTTCATTCATCCAGCATATTCTCATTTGTCCCAACGCGTCCACCATGTACCTGACACAGTGCCGGCCTCTGGGGATGAAACGATGAACGAAAAGAATACAGTCAGTCCCTGCCTTCAAGGAGGCTAAAAAAAAAAAACAAAAACAAAAATCTAGTGGGGGAGACAGATCCTAACTAAATTTACAAATAAATTTAAAATTGCAATTCGTGGTGAATTCTGGGGAAGTGATGACTATAGGGTGACCTGAGGGGAGACAGGAGGTCAGAATTTACGGCAGGTCCCCGGGAACGTGACATTTGAGAGCACAGCTAATTTGAGGCTCTGAGTTCCCCTATGAAAAAAACCCTCGAGCTGGAACTGTTTTCTAATTCTGAGTGAGGTTTATTTAACGACATCGGAGATTCATCTGGGCTGCTGGTGCTCTATAGTAATACACCAAGGCACTCTCTTATGTCCAGATAAGAGTAGAGATAGTTTGCCAGTGTGTCTGAGGTTTCCAAAAGGGGTGGTCTGGGCTTTGGAACTGTCTAGCTCAACTTTTATGTCAGTGAAATTGATGACCTTCAAACAATGCACACACAGTACTAGGAAGCTCTTGGCAATCTTTGGGCAGCCACTGAGAATTTTGGAGGAGAAAAATGTGGAGGCACCAATGTGGATGGAGACTAAACTGGAGAGATCTCTTATTTAGTTGTTCTTTGGGGGTTCCCAGATCCAAAACCGGGATTGAGGAGGTCTTTGCCCCCTACCACCACCAAGCAATTCTCAGACACCAGCAAAGTGTCTGCGAATTCAACTCCGTTACGACACTATCTGGAGATTGCATCGGATGCCACAGGGTAAGGGTCAGTCCTACAAGACTGTCCCTACCCCCACTTAAGATGCCAGTTCCACGCTCCAGGCTGCAGATTGGAGGTTCCAATGACCTCCTCTGTAGGTTCTTTTAATTTGCTACAGCAAATCAAACTCATAACTCAGGGAAGCACTTACGTAAATTTACTATTAAAGGATCTGCTATAGGATACTAATCAACGGCCAGGTGAACAGATACATAAGGCGAAGTCTGGGGAAAGAGCACAGAACTCCCATGCCCTCTCCAGGTATGTCACTTTCCCCAGCCTCCATGTGGTCACCAACCTTGAAGCTCTAACTCAGTCTTTTATGGAAGCATCATTACACAGTCAGGATTGACTAAGTCATTAGCCGTTGGCTGGTTCAACCTGCACCCCTTCTCCCCTCCCTGGAGGTTGGGGGATGAAACCAAAAATTTCAGTCCTTTAACCACATGGTTGGTCAATCTGGCAACCAGTCTCTCTACCTTTGGATGGAGTCCAAAAGGGACCTTTGTTGACGTAACAAAAGAAACCCATATCACTTTCAACACGTAGGAGATCCCAAGGGTTTGGGGAGCATCATGAGCCAGGAACTATGGACAAAGACCAAATATATATTTCTTCTAAATCACGATGTCACAGTTTTATTGTGATAATGATGTTAAAAGCCCAAAAAATTACAATCCAGTACCATAGGGACCAAGTAGTTTATTGATTGGTTGAAACATTTGAGTTAAAGCGAAGGTCCATTTGAAAAGACACTTAGCCATAGGGGCACCTGGGTGACTCAGTCGATTGAGCATCTGGCTGCTGATTTTGGCTTGGGTCACGATCCCAGGGTCGTGGGATCAAGCCTTGCATCAGGCTCCACGCTCAGCGTGAGCTTAAGATTTCACTCTTTCCCCTCCTACTCCTCCCCTGCTTGTGCTCTCTCCCTGTCTAACAAATAATTTTAAAAAGATACTTACCATAAACGTCTTATTTTAATGAAAAAAATAGAAGTGTATCTCCATCCACCAGTCTTTCCAGATAGGGCCTTTCCTTTGTTACAAATCTACCGATTGGAGTTTTTTGTGTGTGTGGTCTTTCTTACACAGGTGGCACTCAATGTCTCTTTCTTAACAAATGAAAAAAAACCAAGCAAGCAACGACCCCTGTGAAACTATCAGAGCCAAAATACATCTAGACGTCTCCCATTTTTTTCTAATCCTTTACAGGTGTCCTAATTCCACACTTTTTAAGCAACCATTACCATTCCTTTTCTGAGCCTACCCAAAAGACTCAGCTTAATTGTTATAAAGGAGCAACTCTTTCTTCCTGCTCATATTTTATTGGGGAACATTATAGTTAATTAAATTGTATAGTTACAATGACCATCCAATCGGCACGGCCAGGTTTGGGAACAAACACTGCTTACTCTTACTCAGCCCACGGTCCTACCAAGATGGCAGCAAAAGTCCACCAGTGAATGAGGTTAATAATAATAATAATAATAATAATGGTCGTGAACAGTGATGGCGCTTACTCTGTGCCAGGCACTGTTCTAAATGCTCTCTTTAAATTTTAGTTTATCTAATCCTCACGACGACCCAGTAGGTGGGTACTATTATCATCCCTATTTAAGCCATGAGGAGACTAAGGCCCCCGAGAGTAGGCTGCGGCCAGTGAGCACCCAACACGTTGCAGGGATGGCGGTCAGGTGAGCTGATGAGTTGGTTGAGCCGAGTGCCAGAAGGAGCTTCTGTTATAGAAGCATTGCTCTGTATCCCTCCAGTGCCAGGCATTGTGTCGTGAGCGTGGCTGGAATGTTAAGTCATTCTACGGTCTTGAGAAACGAAATCAATCCACAGCTCTGAGAGATAATAACTTTGCAGTCCCACTGGAAAAGAAAGGGAAGGACCATCATCGTCTCCCAGCCCTTCAAGCCTGAGCTTTTCTGAAGAGAAAAATACCGGAGACGAAGCCCTTCTTTCCCAGTTTAGCTGCCTTCTGTAAAGCTAATTTCTAAGCACTCACTTTGTGCTGCCGTCACTTGATGGGGTCAGAGAGTCTCATTCCTTCCCGCTTTCGCCTTCCTTTCTGGCCAGGTGCACCTGTTAGGGGTCAGGTTCCTGGCTAACCGTCAGTACATCCCCTCTCTGGCGTAACCCCAGGTTGCTTGGCTCCTGTGATCCCACTGCTGGTATCTTGCTCCATCCCTCTTGGTGTCACCCTGGCCCATTGCTCTCGCGGCCTGCCGGGCTTCTGGAGGCTTGCCTGGCATTTTGTTTTCTTTCCATCTGCTTCCGTCTGCCCTCTGCCTTCCCTGGCTCTTTCCGCTTTGCCTGGCTTCTCACTTGATGCCTGTCTTGACCCCCTTCCCCCAACCTGCTGTCCACATATGCTCTGGTGGCACCTCGTTCACCTGCTCCTATTTTAGTTTTTAGTTTTTAAATAGGTAGTAAATGCACATGTTTTAAAAAGCAAAACTAGGGGCGCCTGTTGGTTAAGCGTCTGACTTCGGCTCAGGTCACGATCTCACGGCTAGTGGGTTCGAGCCCGGCATTGGGCTGCTCTCTGCAGTCAGCGTGGAGCCTGCTTTGGGTCCTCTGCCCCCCTCTCTCCACTCCTCCCCCACTCACTCACACCCTCCCTCTCAAAATTGAACATTAAAAAAATAAAAATAAGTAAATAGATAAAACTCAAAACTATATGAAAAGATAGACAGTTAGAGGTCTTACTTCTAGCTCTGCCCTCAACCAACCCATCCTTACTCTCCACACCATGGGGAAATACTCTTGTTAGTTTCTTGCAGTATATACTTCCAGAGTTTTTAAATGAAAATACAAAAAAAAAAAAAAGAGAGAGAGACACGAAAAAAGCCATTCTCCTCTTTCTTGGATAAAAAGTGTACTCTTTGTTTTAAATTTTCGTTTTACCTTTTTTTTTTTTTAAAGGTTATTTATTTATTTTGAGAGAGACAGAGACAGCATAAGTGGGGGGGGAGGGGGGTGCACAGAGAGAGGAGACAGAGAATCCCAAGCAGGTTTCACACTGTCAGTGCAGGGCCTGATGCAGGGCTCGAACCCATGAAACCGTGAGATCATGACCTGAGCAGACACGAAGAATCAGATGCTTCACCGACTGAGCCACCCAGGCGGCCTTGTTTTTAACTTCCTGGTTTAGGGATCTCTCCAGGTCAGTTCACGGAGCCCTCTGTCCCTTTTTTAAGCTATATATGAAAGAAAGGCTCGCATTTAGGGTCCATTGGTTGGGTGTGGGCTGGTCTTCATTGACAGACATCTGGGATTTCCAGTCTTTGGTGAATATAAACAACACCGCAAGGAACGACTTTGTGCATTTGATTCATGCTGGCCCATTGTTCCCTCTATTTCCCTTCTTGCTCTGTTAAGTCTTTTAGGACAAGGTGGATTTTCAGCACGTCACCTGTGCCGACCTCTGGTGTGCGGCCATGCCCTTTGACCTTGCTGTGGCCTCTTCCTCCTTACTCCAAATTTTACCTCGGTTCTTACCTACCAGGATATGTTGTTAATTTTCATTCACAGCCACCTTCTATCCTTTTAACAAGTTGTTTGTTTTGTTTTGTTTTTTCATTGTAGAGCAAAATATTTTCAATTAAGACTAGCGATTCCAAAGAATTGCAATTCCAGACAATTTTACCAATATCAAAAACTGGCCAGGTACGGAGTATTTATGGGGGCCAGGCACTCTGCTAGACGTACGCCTTTACATTTCACTTAATCCTCCTAAAAATCTAGTTATTGAGGAACTAATTTCTTCATGAGAAAACTTGGTCTCAGAGAAGGTAAGGGACAGGTCTAAGGTCACACAGCTGGTAAATAGCAGAGTTAGGATCTGAGCCCAAGTGTGCCTGACCCCACCATGGTCTTATCTACTAGGACACAGGTAGGAAGTGAGGCAATCTGGGGGTTTAAGTCAGGAGGGTTAATGAAAGAGTCTCTTTTTTTAAATTTCTGGTTCCAACCGAGATTTCTCTTAATGCTTTGTTTTTCCCTAGCTTCAGGGAGGATTTCTATTATAATGACACTGCTGGGTACTTCATTATTGGAGGGAGCAGGTATGTGACTGGCATTGAAGGGTTTTTTGGACCCCTGAAGTACTATCGTCTCCACACTCTGCACCCTGCACAGGTGAGCCCCGGGCATCGAGAAGTTTCTGGGTGTTCGTGCATGATGGGAGTGTGGCTCAGGGACGTGGAGCCCAGTGTAAATAAAAGATTTACCCAAGCCGGACCTCGCATCGGCTCTGTCATCACACAATTAATATGGAGGCTTTTCCCCCAGCAAACTCGATAATAGATTTCTGTTAAGGTTTGGTTCATTTAGTACTCATAAAATGGAAACCATTTACTTCCTCTGTTTTAATAACTACTAGCTTAATTATAGAGTAGATTTTTATCAGGCTGTTGCCTATCCAGTGATTAAGCTAATGAAAGGAGAGAATCTTAGTTATTTGCTAAAGCTTCTTTTATGTGCTATTATTTAAAGTATCAGAGGAGACACTCTAGCAAATTAAAATCTTGGTTCTGTTCGCTGGTCTCTTCAGAAACGCAGGCCCTGGGCCCCCACTGGGGTGGCTGGCTGTGGTTGTAGAGATTGTGGAGGGCTGAATCTACTGCACACTGACCCTCACATCCAGAACCCACCCGCAGATGGGATGGTCCAGCTCTCCAGGCCCGCTCCCGCGGGGGTTGGTGCAGGGAGACGGGGATTTCCCACCTTCGCGGAGGGGGGTGTTTTCTGCCTTGGTAAGGAGATCACCAGACACCTGAACAAGGTCATTCCTGTGACCCTGCGGGGTCGGTTCTGGGAAAAGCAGGAGTCCCTAGGCAAAGTATAGGAAGAAAAATGCGACGCCCTACTATACCCATGGGTGCATCTCACAGCCCCTGTGGACAGACCTCTACGAAGAGGAAAACAAAGAAAGAAATCAAATGATTCATTTTGCAACAAATGCTTCTAGAACACCCGCTATGTGCCGGGGCCCTGTGCTGGTGCTGAGGCATCCGAGATGATTAAAATGGTAGCTCGCAAACTTTTTTTTTTTTTTTGAAGGTGGTTCACACAAGAAATCTACTTAATATCATGAACATACATAAGCGCGCACACACACACATACACATACATATATACAAAACCAAAACAAAGATTTTACTAAGAATACATGCCTTTCCAATGTTAAATGCACTCTGATATTTTGTGTCCTGCTTCATATAAAAATAAATCACTGCTGATTACAACCTGCTGAAATAATCGCATGCCCCTCCAATGGGTCACAACCTGCATTTTGGAAACCAATAAATTGAGATAAGGCCTCTGTTTTTGAGAAGCTCCCTGTCTGGGCCTCAAACACCTAAGTCAAGAATGCGGTATGTGCTTTAACTCACTTGCAAGCACAGTGTTTTTGGGGTGCTGAGGTGGGAACATCCGCCTCCTCACATGCTTGAGGGTGGACTGTTAGGGAAGCTGCCCTGAAGCATTGACCTTGGATCTGGCTCTTGGGGAGGTGAGTAGGGGCTTGCCGAGCAGAAGAAAGTGGGGGGAGGGTTCCCAGGCAGCGGCACAGCACAGGGAGACTTGGTGTCCTTTGGGGACTAGAAGGAGCCATGAACCTAATTGTCTGAGGACAGCGTGCGGCGAGGGGAAAGCAGAGGGTGGAGGCCTGGCGTCTGGGAAATCCTGACATTTAAGAAGCTCTGCGGAGGACAAGATGCCACAGAAAGCAGCTAGAGGGGACCGGCCAGAGCTGGCGTGTCCTGGAATTATACCCTCCCTTTGCTAATGCAGAGCGGACGATCTGTGTGCAAAAAGCAAGCCGACTGGTCCTACCAGTGCGAGAAGGCAATCTACCCGAACACAGCCTCGTAGGTATCGACGGGTGTTTGATGACAGCTTGTTGTTCATTCAATTCTCTTGCCTTCTTGTAGATTTTAAACCCCCTCCTTGAGAAGCAGCTTGCTGACCGGATCAAGTTATATTACGAAAGGTGTGCTGAGGTCCAAGAAATAGTGTCTGTGTACATGTCCACGGTACAGCAAGGGGGCGGGAGACCAGAAGCATGTAAGTACTGAGCTGCAGGAGAGCAGTTTTGAGCTCTGTGTATTTGTGTCAACACGTGTGGCCTCTTTCTAACACGGTTAACGTAGAACATATGTGAGTTGAGCAGTGGGGGCACATACGACCTCGAGCCCTCCACGGATGGGCGCACGAGACAAGTGTGTGTTCCACGTGGATTCCAAGGAGACCGACAGTGACCAGGAACCCAAATCTGCCTCTCAGCTTCCACCATGTGTGACTTAGTTGAGGAATACAAATGAAAGCCTTTTGAGCCTCACATCGCGTCCTTGCCATCCATAATGGGATCTTAGGCCGGTCTAAGAAAATAAAAGTGAATTGGAAAATAAATTAATCATTAGAAATGTTTCCCCATCGGTGCACTTTTGTCTTGGACCATTAATATCTGAATATTAGCTTTCAGAAATGTTGAATAGCGACTTTGTTGTTGGGGGCTCGGTTTTATTTTTTTTATCCCTGAAACTGATCCACTCTCGAAGACCTCGGTCATAGCCAACAGAAGGAATGCTTTGCAGATAGACTGCTTTCGTGCCTGCTCATATTCGCATGGACATCCTTCACTCATGCAGGGTGTTCATTGATTACAAAACTTGGTTCCTGGCTTGTCTCCCAAGTGCTCCAGCTTGGGTCTAGCGCTTATCAGTGTCTCTGTGCTTAGACCCTCTTGCCCAATACGGTGGTGCTAGAGTTAGTCACATATGTTCCTTCGGGAAGAGAAATTCCCGCGGGGCCTTTGCCATCAGCAAAAGCGAATTGAGTATCACAGTCCTGCCCACGCATCTCAGCCATCTCCAGGGCCGCACTTGCCATTCTAGGCCGTGGAAGGATGGGTGCCTCTGGAACATACCTCAGTCGGATAGGGTTCTCATATGGCGGCCTCAGGGAGGGAGCAGAGACGGTGATAGGTAAGTGTGGAAAGTCGGCCCTTCTGCAATTTAATTTAAGAAGAGGCAATACTGGTCCCCAGCTGCTGCTTGTACAGCTGACTCATCCAGAAAATATGATGCTGTCAGAAGAGGGGGAAGATATATAGGAATAGTAATATCCCAAACAGGAAAGAAACTGATTTTGATAACTGATGTAATTTCGGGAGAGATGCTCTGAACTGGAAGGCCATCCTTGCCTGCTGATCTGTTCGGTGGCCTTGGAAGATTTTCCTAACGTCCACTGCCTTGCCTCCCTGGGGGACCTTGTGCTTTGCTCCTCAACTCACGCTGCCAACAAAATGGCCTAGATATTGGCCTCCTGGGGAACAGTCCGAGGCCAGCTGCTCATTCTGGAGAATTATTCAACAGCCATAGCAACTTTGGCACATTGCCCTCGGACGTGGCTTTGAATGTGTGACCTCGAGGCAAAGGCATCGGAGCCAATTTCAAATCCCTAATGCACCCAAACCAACATCCAGTAACATAAAGTCTGACCTCTTATTCCTAGTTCCTCTTAGGGAGGAGGGGTTGAGAAGGACGAGACCTTTCTTCTCCTAAGGGGAGTGCTATCTTGTGTTTCCCTTGCCCAGGCGACCTCCGGAACTCCTATCTGGACCTGAAGCTCAGGTACGGGAGGCCCTCCACGTGCAGAGCCTTCCCCTGGGAGCAGGAGCTGAAAGACCGCCACCCCAGCTTGTTCCAGACCTTGGTGGAGATGGGTTTGTTGACAGGTGATTGTGTAGGTGCCTTGCCTTTGGACACTGGCTGGGAAGGCTCCCTCTTGGCCACTGTTTCACTCACCCTCTTTGGCGGTTTATGCCTCAAAGTTATTCTTAACCCTAGTGTTCTAGGTTAACATCAGATTTAAATTCTGCCCTTGTGTGTCCACAACCCTCAGGGGGTCTGTGCACATTTCAAAAGCCAGATACAAAAGCAAATTTGGGAATCACTCCAGCAGTTCTTTTGAAGCCAAGGCCACAGATGACAGCCTGCAGCCAGAGCCGGCCACCAAAGGTGATTGGTTTGGCACGCACGTTATTGTCCATTTTTTAAAAAAATTAGTTGCTAGTGTCTAAAAAATGCAATTTTTTTTAGCTTTTCTTGAAAAATCCAATGATCTGGCAATGCTGGGGCCTCCATTCCTACATCACAGCAATTCTGGAAGTGAGAGTTGGCACAAGTGTGCTCTGTCCACCCACGGTACCCCCCACCCCCTCCTATTCCAGCACCTTCTGCCTACTTCTTTCATGGATCTTACCTGCCTGGGTCCTTAGGGCACTTGAACTTGAGATCCCTGATTTGAAATGCACACTTTAAGCAGCATCTCGGGAATCCATACTTCCCAAACGTGGCTGGCTTCTCCTGAGGCCCGTGACAATTTGTGTGTGCTTAGTAATCAGTGCACTCTGGGGCCACAAGGGATCTCGAAACCATGTCTGTTAGGAAGGGGAGGGAAGCCAGAGGTGTTCAGCCGGGGGAAACTGGTTAGAGGCAACCCGTGGTTTTCCTGGGCATCCAACCAGGACCTTGAGTCAAACTAGTGCAGAATCTAACTTCTAGTTCATGTCAGGGCCTCCTAAGAATGTCAGTGTTGAGTGGAGTAGATCCCCTACTATAGATAGTGCAAAAGGAATCTATTCTGGCTGGAAAGAATTCGAACCATACAAGATATTTCCTCTTAGGTTCATTCGATACTTGCTGAGTGTCTGACCGGTTACTTGGCTAGGTTTTAAAGATAAGTAAAATAACCCAAGGTCCCTGCCCTTAAGGGACAGACTTGAAGACAAAGAAAAACGGTGATGCATTTTCAGTAAAAATGGTGGGTGGAAGTGATAGAGTCATAAAAAAAAAAAAAGGGAGTTGTCAGGGAAGGCTTCCTGGAAGAGGTGGCATTGGGCTTGATGCTTGAAGGGTCAGTAGGTGTTTGCTAAGTAAGCAAGGTAGGGGTTGGGGGGGTGGGAGGCAGAGTAGAGGCAGAGAATGGGAACAGTACAGCATTTTAAATGATGTACAAGGGGTTTGGGAGGCAGGAGAAGGCCTGGAGAGTGATGATTCTGACTGTGGTCCGGACACCATCCTGAGAGTGTGGACTTCGCCTTGTAAGTGACGGGGGCCTGTTGAAGGGTTTTAAGCCGCGGGTAGAGGTGTGATCAGAATTGGGTTTTGAGGTTACTCTGGCAGCAGTGGGAGGTTGGGGGGGAGGTGAACAGAGAGGTGTGGCGTGGAAAGCAGGGAGTCCGTGGCCGTGGTCCAGGAAGAAAGGATGCAGGGGTCAGAGCGGTGGGGACAGAGCTAAAGGCTGTAAAGGGGTCGACTGCTTGGGCGCCGGCAAGGGGGACAAGGAGCGGGGAGGCCGTGTGCAGTCGTGTGACAGCCTCTGCAGCCAGGTGGCCTGAATCCAGCTTTAGCTTAGCACTCACTAGCTGTGTGATCTTGGGCGAGTTCCTTCGCTTCTCTGAGCCCTGGTTTCCTCATCTGCAAAATGGCGATGATAACAGCACCCCTCTCCTAGTGTCGGGTTGAATGAACCGAGGCACATGACACAGAACAGAACGGGCACATGGGAAGCTCTGGGTAAACAGTGTTCTCAGTGTCAGTTGCCACTACTGACATGGGGGCCTGGATGATTCTTTGCTGGGGGCGGGAGGAGAGGCCTCTCCTGCGAATTATAAGATGTGCAGCTACGTTTCTGGCCTCAACTCATTGGACACTAGTAGTACTCCCTCCCCTCCCCCGGCCCCTGTCTCGAGTGGTGACAACTAGAAAGGTCCCCGTGGTTTGCCGGACGTCCCCAAGGAGGCCACATTCCTCACAGGGCGAATCACCGTGCTCCACGGTGGTGGAATCACCACCCAAGACAGGCCAACGGGAGAGAGGCTTGCATGTTGAACCGTTGAGGCTCAATGGGCTGAGGCCGCATCCCCGTCAAATTCGGTTTTATGAGATTTCTGATCCCATTTAAATACCGTTTCGCTGACTGGGAACAGGGGTGAATCATTTTCACCAAACATTCTTTTTAAGGTAAATACTCTCAGTAAGGATGTTTTTGTGTTATTTTTATAGCTCAGAAGTTTTGTTTATGAGAATTTAGGATAGTTATTTTCTCTGTGGAGGCCTGGGGATGGAATCTAAGTAAAAGCCCAAATCATGGGACTCCCGGGTGGCTCAGTCGGTGAAGGGTCCGACTCGCGGTATCTGCTCGGGTCATGGCCTCGCGGTTCGTGCGTTTGAGCCCCATGTCCGGCTCTGCACTGAGAGCGTGGAGCCTGCTCGGGATTCTCCCTACTTCTCTCTCTGCCCCTCCCTCGTGCTCTCTCTGTCTCTCTCTCTCTCTCTCTCTCAAAATAAATAAATAGACTTCAAAACTCATCACGAGCCCTTGAACCTCAGGGCGCCCTGGGCTAGGTGTAGGGACCGTGACATTGCCATGTGTTCTGCTTACCCCTGGTAGGCTTCCGGGGGCCCCATCCTGGTGGCATATGGAACCCCAAGGCCGGATTTGCCACCTTAGAGCCCACTGCTGGTGCCGAACCAGCCAGTGGAGTCCTTCTGGTGCCACGTCTGCTTAGAAGAGCTCCAAGGAGCGTCTTCTGAGGGGCCGTGCGTGCCCCACGCATAGCCTCTGTCACCCTCGGGCACACAGCCACCTGCGTTCCTTCCCTTCCTGCCATTTCCTCGCACCGGCAGGCAAGGAGGGAGGGCGGCAAGGGCAGGCCGATCTCCGGAGTGAACCTCAAAGCCCCCTTTCCCCCTTCAGCCCCTGGTTTTCTAGGTTACACCGTCCTGTCCATAAGGACTGGGAGCCTTCTGCAGAGGGAGGGCACACACTCCCCATTAAAATGCCTGGCACAGTGCCCTCGCTCGGGGCCATCACAGTGTCCTCCTGCTGGCCCCCGAGAGAGACTGCATTTGTGCGTGGCGCCCGGGTTCTAACAGGGCTGAGCGGAAGGCAGAAAATTTGATCTTGTAAATTGAGGTTAAACAAACAAGTTTACGTTCTTAACATACCTTTGCTCTGCTGTCCTATAAAAGGCATGGTTGTTGACCAGTGTGGCTGGTCCTTTCCTGGTTCCTCCTGTGCCCGTCCTTCCAGATTCGTCTTGGGGTTAAGTGTCCAGCTGACTTGGGAGTGCTTCGGACAACTCTAGTTAATAGGAACCATGTCTCCATTATGTTTTCTGCCCTGTTGCCCTGAGCTGTCCCGTCCCGTGGACTAGTCGACTTCATTAGAACCTCCTCATCATACTACATTTTTCGTATCTGAGATAAAGTCCAAGAATGGCAGTCAAACATCAGATGTTTTTGGTGTTTGGAATTCTGGCTTTGGGAACTAAATGGGTGGTAAGAGAGAGAAGGAATTCAACTGTGTGAGAAACTTCTAGGTTGCCCATGGCACCACCTTCGTTCACTCGTTCGTTCAATCCATAGATGTTGGCTGAGTGCCCCCTGTGAGCCAGGACAGAACAAAAACGGGGCTGTGTTTTGAACGAGAGTCATTTAGGTAAATTTAAAGGAAGACGTCGGCTCCCATCGTTCCTACAAAGGGAATTAATTTGTGGAATTCTGTTTCTCCTGGCATGTTGGAAAAAAAAAAAATAAGACAACGGAAGACAGTGGCCCGTGATTTCTGGTTCTTTCAACAGGCTCATTTTTTTTTTTTAAACGTTTATTTATTTTTGAGACAGAGAGAGACAGAGCATGAACGGGGGAGGGGCAGAGAGAGAAGGAGACACAGAACCGGAAGCAGGCTCCGGGCTCTGAGCCATCAGCCCAGAACCCGACGCGGGGCTCGAACTCACGGAACGTGAGACCGTGACCTGAGCTGAAGTCGGACGCTTAACCGACTGAGCCACCCAGGTGCCCCAGGCTCATTTTTTTTTTCTTTGCAGTGTCTCCTCACATCCACGGCAGACTCCACTTCCAGGCCGCTACGCATGCACGTTTCAGAGTTAAGAGTGTATTTTCCCCGCACTGTGTGATTTCAGGCGCCTCATCTGCTCTCTCTCTAAGCCAACAACACACTTAAAGAGGAGTGAGAACATTGCAGGGGGTGGGCATTTGGGGGCTTTGGCCTCATCCACAGCCAGGAGGGAGCCTATGACAGTGTTCCCTGCATCTGGCCCTGTGAGGTCAGGAGCGTCACCACCTTTCGGTTGTTCCCCAGAGTCCGAGTGGTATTTTCTTACAAAAGACAATCACCAAATAGTTGTACCCTCGCTCTTTAAGGACTGTAATTAAAACTTTTTTTTAAAGTTTAAATATTTATTTTTGAGAGAGAGAGAGAACGAGCGGGGCAGGGGCAGAAAGAGAGCGAGACACAGAATCTGAAGCAGGCTCCAGGCTCCGAGCTGTCAGCACAGAGCCCAATGCGGGGCTCGAACCCACGAACCGTGAGATCGTGACCTGAGCTGAAGTGGGACGCTTAATCGACTGAGCCACCCAGGTGTCCCAAAACACTTTTTCTGGTAATATACATGTAAAATAAAATTCTCCATCGTAGCCATCTTTACATACGCTCTTCAGTTGTGTTGAGTACAGCCACATTGTGGCACAGGTCTCTAGAAGTTTCTCAGCTTGTAAAACTGAAGCCGTACCCATTCAACCACTCTCTGTTTTCCCTCCCCGCCGCTCCTGATAACCACTATTCTGTTTCTACGAACTTGCCTATCCTAGATACCTCAGCTAAGTGGAATCATACAGTATTGGTCTTTTTGTAACTGGCTTATTTGACTTAGCACACCGTCCTCAAGATCTATCCATGTGGTGGCTTGTGTCAGTCTCCTTCCTGTTTGAGACTGAGTAACACCCCATCATAGGTATAGACCGTATTTTGTTTGTCCGTTCATCTGTCGGTGGACCCTTGGGACTGCTTCCACCTGCTGGCCGCTGTGAATGACACTGCTATGAACGTGGGCGTGCCAATGCCTCTTCCGGACTCAGCTTTCGGTTCTTTTGGATGTCGGTTCAGAGGCGGGGTTACTGGATCATATGGTGATTCTACGTTTCATCTTTTGAAGAACCTTCATACTGTTTTCCAGTGCAGCTACACCATTTTCCATTCCCGCCAACGGTGCGCAAGGGTTCCGATTTCTCCACATCCCTGCCAACCCGTGCTTATTTTCCATTTTTTTTTGATACGTGGCCATCCTCGTGGGTGTGCGATGTGATTTATGTTTGTAATTTATCTACTGGGGAACATTTGGTTGAAGACCAGTTGAGAACAATGCTCTCATAAAGTGACGTGATGCTATGAAAGAGCTTCCTGGACAGAGAGGCACCATACGGGTATGAGGGATAGGGTCGCCTGAAGAGAGCGCGTCTCACTCGGCCTCGGGTTACAGTTATTCGATCCTGTTTGTGTCTCTGTCACTCATGCAACTGCAAGCTTGTTGAGGGTAGCTCAAGAAGTAGAACTACCCCGCTTAGGGGCGCCTGGGGGGCTCAGCCAGTTAAGCGTCCGACTTCGGCTCAGGTCATGATCTCATAGTTTGTGGGTTCGAGCCCCGCATCGGGCTCCGTGCTGACACCTCAGAGCCTGGGGCTGCTTTGGATTCTGTGTCTCCCTCTCTCCTCCCCTCCCCTGCTTGCTCTCTGTCTCTGTCTCTCTGTCTCTCTTTCTCTCTCTGTCTGTCTCTCAAAAAATAAATAAATAAACGTTTAAAAAAAAAAAACGTTTCCACCTCCAGTTCTCCACAGAGCCTGCAGTGGTACTGGCCACATATTATCGATTCTTCTTCTGTATGACCCTACACAGCACCTTTCTGTACCTTTCCCCTCCGGAAGCATACTTCATCTACCCATGCTTCTCAGCTGGCCTGTAAAGCGTCTTCAAGTCCCAACTCCAACTGCCCCCTTGCATCTGTGCCCCCAGGCAGGTGGCTTTTTTTGCCATGCTCCCCTTGCCACTTTGTGGGTAGCCTCTTCAGCGGACCTGCCCTGTTGCATTATTATTGTTGTTGATTTGCCTGTTGGATTCAGCGGAACTCGTGAGCCTTCAAAGACAGGAGTGGGATCTAGGTTTTCTTTGAAGTCCCCCAGTTAAGTATTTGTTGGGTAACTGAATGCACTCCAGGCGAATAAATGATACCGTTGTAAGTACTAGAAATGTCTTTGCTGGGTCAGTGAATCACTGAAAGAACGAGGAGTTTGACCACCAGGAGACACAGGTTCAAGGTCCACGCGAGCCAAGCTGTGACACCAATCCAGACTGATAGATAGAGCTCTGTGGGCTTCTTCGCCTTCTTCTCTACATTTTTCTCATTCCCTTCGTACTTCTTTAGCCTGTTCCCTCTCAGGAGCTGCTGTCCTGGCCCCGAGATGCCTCTGCAAACATAGCTCTGTTTCCCTGGTCTGCCAGCAGACTGTTTTCCAACTCCTCCCATCAACAGCAGCAGACCAGGACCCTTCTTATGCATACTCCTTGTAAAAGAATTCCCAAAATGTAGCCCTCACGGTTCTTCCTTTCATATATCCGTTATCTGGTGGCTGACGCATACAGGTGCCCAGATGTAAAACAGCCCCGACGTTCGTGCAGACCCCGTTGGCACCCGTGGACCGCAGCCCTCCAGCACTGTGCTGGGCCCTGGGGCAACCGTAATGAAAAGACACACAGAACTCTCTGCCAAGTGCCAGGGGTCTGGGAGGAGGGAGGCTTCTTACATGTTGACAGCTGATGTGCTAACCTGGTTTGCAATGCAGCTGTCCCCACTGGTGGTGGTTCCCGCTCTGCAGTATCACAGGACGTGTTCCTCGTCTCCCAGGGTAGGCATGCCTTTGAATTAAAGATGGCAGCTCTCCTTAGGCACCCAGCTGCAGTGCATATAGATGTGGCGAACACCCTTCCTGCCTCCCGGCGTTCCAGACCCACTGCTCTGCATCTTGATTTCCTTGCTTGGCACAGGAATTCTACTGCGCTGCTCTGCCCCAGAGTCCACCACGGTCCAGGCTCTGGGTGGCATCCAACACGAGACCCCCTGTTCACGGCTTCAGGGGGACTCTTCTGATTGGTCACTCTCTATGTCGTTTCCTGGGGAACCTCCAGTTCTCCGGGAAAATGGCTCTTGTCAGAGCATAGAAATTGCCCTATTAGCATTTGGGCTTTTTCTAATGCTAGGATGGTAGTATTCTAGTATGCATGCTTTTTCATTATTTAAGAGGTGTGCTGGCTATTTCTTCTACTCTCCTGTTGCAACTTCCTTGTCAAAATGGAACCCTTAGAATTCAAAAACCCTTTGAATGGGGGGAGGGGCTAGGCATCCATCAGCGGTGGTGGAGATGGGCAGGGGCGAGGGGGAGCTGGTAAGAGGCCTGGGGAATGGCAGTGGAGGGGGGCGGGACTCGAGGCCAGGCCGGAGAGCGGGTTTGGGTAGGAAAGCGTGAGGAGAGCTGCTCAGGTGCATGTGGGCAACAAAGGCAGGGAAGGACAGGTGCATGGGACAGGTGAGCGGGCCGGCACTCCCCTGTGGGCATCTGCCCCGGGGCCAGAACCCCTTACTCCCTTCCTTCCCTTCATTCTGGACGGGGCGATCCTGAGCCCAGGGGAGTAGGCGATTCTGGCTACAGAAGCCTAAGGTCTGCCAGCAGATGGGTCTCGGGAGGAGGCCGGGTCTGAGGTGGGCTCGCCTCCGTCTTGTTCCTCTCCTTTGTTGGGACCAGCCTGACTTGCCCCAGGCTTCACGTGCAGGGGGAAGGAGCCTCCCCGCAGTCTGCCAAGGGGTTGCTGGCCCCACTTGCATCACCCTCGGTTGCCTTTAACTGTTCTTGTTTTTGTCGACAATTGCAATGTTTATTTGGAAACACGAAAATGCAGAGCATAGAAATGGTAGAGATACAGTAATGTTCCTTAATAACGCCAAGGTACCGTGTCCTTTAAGAGCTATTTTCAGTGTCGTGCATTGAAAAACCATCATCTTTATTTTTTTTATTTAAGAAAGAGTACATTATAGATGTTTTTTTTTTTTTTTAATAAAAATGCACAGAAGCACCAAGAAGAATACAGACAGGGAGATACTTTTGCTGCCCAGAACATCCCTGGTGACAGTCCTGAGGGGCAGTGGGTAGAGAAAGGGAGAGAAATCACACGCACAAACCCAGAAAAGTTGCATACAGAAAAGGACGAGCCGAGCCGTTTACTTCTGACAAATAAGCCACCTCCTTCCGTCTCTGGGGCTCAGGGGCTCAGAATGCAAAAGAGGAATATGCTGTGGGGGTTTTTTAAGTAGTAAACCTGGTGAGATCTTCCTTTTCTGGTTAAATGACATTTTCTCCTTTCACTTTCTTTCCCTTTCCAGCTTATACTTTGGGTGCATTCCACCTTTTGGAAGCTTGAAACTAAAAATGACTTTCTTATCGATGCCCCCGTCCCTCTCACAAGGAATGGGTCTGCATCCCTCCTGAATTCTCAGGCAGAAGCCCACTCTGGGCCCTGGCTGGGCCCACCTTCTCATTTTCTGCTTTTTGCCTCTGTTAATGATGAGCCCGCAAATGGCCACCTTCTGGTATTGCTGTAGAAAAGAAAAGAGAGCAAAACAAACAGTGCCGTGCTCCTTGGAAAATAGGGACGGTTAATTAGTGGGGGCGCTGACCTTTTGTTTTTTCCTTAGCATTGGGGGCAGGAAGGAAGAAAATGGGAAAAGGGCTCCTATTTTGTTTGTTTGTTTTTTTTCATTACCCCATTAATCTCCATAAACAAGGCATGTGTTTTAGTTACACATCGGCTAGAAAAAAATGCATATGCTAAACCAGATGGGTGAAATTAACAGTTTCATTAAACTAATTTTAAAATTGCCAGTTTGACAATATCACCAGCGGTATAATGGCTTTGATTTTTCTGCCGCAGTTGGAATTTGAACTTTAAAGAACGTGCAAAAAAGAGCAGTTTTACTTTCGAATTATTGTTTTTTATTATATTCACCAGTGCAGAAAATTGTTGAGATTCTTTTGCAGAGAAAATACTGATCGGTAATATTTGGGGGGCAGTTAGGAATTTTAACATGTAAGAGAAATAATGAAACCTTTGCAGTCCGCCTCTGTCGCCTTCTGCAGGGTTTGTGTGCATGTGCGTGTGCGTGTGTGTGTGTGTGTGTGTGTGTCCACTAAGGCTTTGAGCTTTGTGAAGGATTCCCCTTTTGCTCCTTATCCTCCAGCAATCCCGGCTACCTGGGAAGTGCTGCTAATGATTTCTGGGGTTCCATGCCAGAGGTCAGCAGGGCAAGTGTTTCATTTGGAGCATCATTTGGTTTGGAGTTTCCTGTCTCTTCTGAGCCCACAAAGCCCATGTCTGTGGGTACTCAGGCAAAACCCATCATCTTGGTTAGGTGTTTGTCAGAACAGGTAAGGCGGGAGTGAATCGTTAACAAAATGTTAATGTTGCTTTGCTCAGAACGTGCACAGAGGGGCATCGGAGATGAGTCCATATTTAAAAGTAAATCTATGAATAAGTAGGAGGAGGATTTATTTTGCAACTCCATCCGAGTGCTGCGGTGCATGCTAAATCCAGTGGAGAGGGTTCTTATCCTGTCTCATGGTTGGACTTCTCTCAACTACTCAAAGGGAAAATCCAAAATGAGATCCCCAGACTCCTGATGGAAAAGGGTGTTATTATTCAGATATACCCCAACAGATGAGCAGAGGGAAGTTCAAGGATGTTCATTGCCACGTTGTTGGTTATAGCAAAATGACTGGAAGCAACCCAAGAGTCTAAAAATAGAGAACTGGTTGGGGAAACAGCACTGCTGTGGAATGCAATACTATTGAAGCTTTAGAAAGAATGGGCCTCTGACAGCCGCGGACAAATACGGTATGTGGTTAACTTAAACAGGAGAGTTGAGGGTCAGAATTATGGGAGCTTTTTGGAAAGAAAATGCATATGTATCAATACAGATAGATGTGTATGTGAATTATTGTCTGCAGAAAGGGAAAAGTCTGGAAGCATACACACCAAGCTTTTAACAATGTGTATCTTCACTATCAAAGAAGGATTGGGAGAGAGGGCACTCCTGGTTTTATTTTATACAAATCTGCTTTGTTTGATTTTCTTCTTCTTTGTTTTGTTTTGTTTTGTTTTTTTTGAAACAAGCAGCTATTTCTTTAGGGATTAAAAAAATACAGAAAGAGAAGCATATTCCATTTGTTCAGTGAGGTGATTTTTTTCAACACCTACTGCTTCGGATTGGGAGAGTAAAAGCAGACCCAGCTGATGCCTGTTGGGATCTGGAAGGCTGGGGTAAGGAGTTCCAGGAGCGGGGAGAGGAGACTGCCTTAGATCCAGGCAGTCGTGGGCTCCTTCCCCACAGCCCGGCAAGTGGAGGCACGTGTCTCCCACTCAGGGGCCAGCCAGTTCGCTTGTGTGCCCAGAAGGACTGGCACCAGCTCATAACCCATGCCTGGGCTTTTACAGTTTCATCCTTGGATCCCACCGGCCTCTGTTTTTAGCATGGACTCTGCTAGGGGACTGCCTTTAAATAAATCCAATCTCAGACCTCCCATTTCAGTTGTCCCACATTGGAAACTCACCTGTGTTCATTCCTTAATGGAGTGCTGATAGAATTAATCTCTCGTGCCTCCTAAAAGCTGTTGGTAACATTTTAATTTTGGATAGAATGAAGATAAGAAAAGAAACACGTTAGACATAACAATTTTTAGGCAGGTAGAATTTTAGTCTTAAATAAGATGACCGTGGAGGTGCGTGGATGGCTCGTTCGGCGTTCTGCTCTTGGTTTTGGCTCAGGTCATGATCTCACAGTTTCGTGAGTTTGAGCCCTGTGTCTGGCTCTGGGCTGCCAGTGCAGAACCTGCTTGGCATTCCCTCTCTCCTCCTCACTCTCTGTCCCTCCCCCACTCATGCTGTCTCTGTCTCCCTCAAAATAAATAAATAAACTTAAAAAAAATGTGAACATCTTTGGCCATATTTAAAAAAAAAAAATAATAGGATGACCATAGCTCTTTGAAGGAAAATATATCTGCAATCCTTTATGGTTTTTTGTAACATATCATCTAATAGATGCACAGGATAGAAACTAAACATTTGTTGCCTGAATTAATGAGCGAGAGAGATGAGTAATGTAGACAGACTTTGGAAGACCGTAACACTTACATTATAAGGACATAGAACTTGCTAGTTTGGGCTTAAATGTTGATCAGATTTATGGGAGGATTAGGTAAAAGGAAGTATCATACAGCTTAAAGCAGTTGCACAGAGAAGGGTCTTCCGATAGTGGTGAGGTACTTATTAAGACACCTGCTTGCAGGGTGCCTTGGTGACTCAGTCAGTTAAACTTCTGACTCTGGCTCAGGTCATGATCTTACAGTTCGTGGGTTCAAGCCCCACATCGGGCTCTGTGCCGACAGCTCAGAGTCTGTAGCCTGCTTTGGATTCTGTGTCTCCCTCTCTCTCTGCCCCTCCTCCACTCACACTGTGTCTCTCTCTGTCTCTCAAAAATAAATAAACGCCAAAAAAAAAAAAAAAAAAAGACATCTGGTTGCCTATCAATCACCAGGTAGGTGCAGCAGAGTAAGTCGGAAGGGCTTTCTTGACCTGCAAAGCTGAATTCAAAACTGGGCTCAGCCCCTTGTCAGGTTTTGTAATTTTGGACAGGCTAGTTGACTTCTCCAGGCTTCAGACAATTCATTGGAAAAATAAGGACATTAATAATAGTCAAATCTTTCAAATTACATGCCATAATTTGCATAAAACACCTAATCCAGTATTTGGCATTTTGTAAGCCCTCTATAAAAGTTGACTCATTGTTTTTATCGTATTTAGAAACCCTCAAGTAAAACTGGAGGAAAAAGATAAGAAAGCATCTCAAAATAAGGTTCTTTTGCTCAACTTTTTAGAGCAGCACCTAGGAACTATTTCTGAGATAAAACACCTTCTTCTTCTGAGAGTCTTAGAGGGAAAAAAGTCTCTTTGGAACTTCCGGTGGTCCTGATTTGGTGGTGAGTTACACTCAGTAAATTACTCTCTGGAGGTGCTTTCTCAGCTATATAAGGCACATCCTTTTTCCCAGGATACTAGGCTGTCATTTAGTGCCAAAGAAAAAGCTGTTTGCAGAATGACACCGTGGCATCCCCAAAGGGTTTAATTTACCTCCCTGGAAAGTGGTATATTTCAAGGCACTGCAGAAGCAACCATATTAATAACTCAGGTGGTTTAATTGGCTTTTCCCTCTTCTCTCTAAAGCCCCGTCGATCCCATGGTAATTAATTGTGTGTCCTGTGAATTGTGGTTATTTACAGTACCGAGGAACCAAAATGAATCTGTATTAGAAGTTGGCGGGAGGATATTTGAGAAGGCTGTAAAGAGACTCTCCAGTGTTGATGGTCTTCACCAAATTAGCTCTGTCGTCCCCTTTCTGATGGATTCCAGCTGTTGTGGATACCATAAAGCATCCTACTACCTCGCAGTCTTCTTTGAAACTGGATTCAGTGTACCTCAGGATCAGCTGCAGGTAGAGTATTTATGGGTTCCAGAACCATCAGTCCCCTGTGTTATATGTGCAGAGTAATGCTCTCATGCCCCAGGTGGAAACCGGACATGTTCATGCACATCCTTTCTGGACACAAGCTGGGGGATATGATTGGCATACGCTAAGGAAGAGTTGGGGCAGGGCTTTCCAGACTTCTACTCTTTCGAGAACAACAGGTGCCCCTTACCCAGTTCTTATAACTACTCTGGCTGTAGGGCCATTGTCCCACATGACTGTTCAGCTAAGTGAAGTCATCTGGATCTCTAAGCAAAGTATTGTCACCTCCAGCCTTCTACCATCAATATAAAAGCCACACCAGACTGTTTTGCTTGTGGTTTTTGAAACCCAGTTAATTATGCGACCTGCCAAACATTTGGGATCCCATTTTTATAAGTGCTGTGAGTGGTTCTTGACCACTTTTAGTTTTCCGATCTGCACATAAGGTTGTTTGTCCTGGATTTGAAGGGACTCAGTTTGTTTAAACCTGCCCAGGTGGTTCCATGTTCCTTTTAAGTGACTTCTCTGTGTATGTCTCTGGCTTATTGAAAGTCATGACTGATGGCATGCTTTCCTGAAGTCCCCAAGGCAATCCTCACAAAGGTGGAATAGTGAAGAAGATTCTAGCCCTGTGTCTGTCACAAAGTCGCTGGTTGGTCATAGACGCCTGACGTCAAGTCTCTGGGCCTCCCTTTCCTCAACTGTGAAATGAGGCTACTGGACCAGCTGAGCTCCAAAGGCCCTTCTCAACAGTAGCGCTGTGAGAGCGTAAGGTTAGGACGTGGTCACTATTCATAGTATCTGCCATAAATGACGTAACTGAAACAGACCAGGGATCCTTAGACTATGGCAGATGCACAAAAAGCTTCAGGGAACAGCCGCTCTTTTCACTGAGTAGAGGGCAGAAGTCAAGGAATTGTGAGCTCTTAGACATTAAGAAGGACAGAGAGCTAGGTCTGAAAACCGTCAGAGAGCTGCTGTGGCTTCTTTTCTGAAGATTTTTTCTAAAAGGCACGTTAACATGTTTCCGGAATGACTAGGTTCATGCTTCGGGATGGGGCCAGATGACCTTCCGGTGTTAGGATTTTATTACCTTTTTTCTACAATCTTGTGAACACTTTGTAAATTTCTCCCTAACAGGGCATGTTGTATAGCTTGGTGGGAGGCCAGGGCAGTGAGAGGCTGTCTTCAATGAATCTTGGCTACAAGCACTACCAGGGTGTCGATAACTACCCCCTCGACTGGGAGCTGTCTTACGCATACTATAGCAACATTGCCACGAAGACACCCCTCGACCAGCACACGCTACAGGGAGATCAGGTAAGATAAAGAAGCGGGCGGAGATCATCATGGCCCTGTTTACACGGACTTCCTGCACCCTTTCATACAGTGTCTGCACCTGTGGCTGGCTCATTTTCAGGCCTTCAGAGGATGATCATAATCGAACGGAGAGGAAAGCCATCTTACGTGCTCCAATTCATATTTCCTGTGTTCTCAGGCTGAATGCGGGAACAATCCTCCATCTATGCATGAAAAAGCTTTTCGGGAGTGGGAGGGCTGGCGCGGGAAGGGTAGATTTGGCCCTGGACAGAATTTGATTTTGCAGACAGCGTGTACCAGAAACAAAGACACCTTGTCTTTGTTCCAAGGCCATGTGAGCGGGTGGGGCCGGGAGGTGTTAGGGATTGGGTCACATTGAGTGGGGGCCACAAGCTAAGGGGTCCTCTCAACGCATAGTCAGCAAGCAGGGTCTGCGGTAGAAGGAAGCAGGCTCCGCGTCCCTAGCTACGTTCCCAATGCTGGGCACCTCGAGAAGTGGCTGTCCCCATGACATGAGCCTCGCTAGCCAGGTCTTCCAAGTGACTGACGTGTGATGTTTGAAGACTCTGCCCAATCCCAGATTAAGGACTGGATGAAGGGCACTATCTCTAGCCTCTCCTTTTGTAGGCTTCCAAATCTTATTGACTCATTGGACAGAGAAATCAGTGGCTCACATCCCCCCAAAAATACATAACATGTTACCTTGGATCAACTGATGGTTTGCTTTGAGGATGGTGAATAAAAAGGTCTATACATAGAAGTGATGGTGTAAGATCTCAAGGAACGGTGATGCAGGTCTGCATTCAGTGGGAGTAGACTATGATGTGGTTGGCTTCTTGGAAGGTATTTGTATATATCCTCTTTATCCAGGAAGGATTTAAGATGTGATGGTCGCAGCCCTTGAGGCAGTCAGGTTGAGAGGAAATGCAAGCCGTCTCTACCAGGAGTCGGCAGGGTTCTTTTTCTGTAAAGAGCCAGATAGTAAATATTTTAGGCTTTGCTCATACAGCCTCTGTTATAGCTGCTCACCTCTGCCAGAGACAGTATATAAGCAAACGGGGAACCTGGGTTTGTGCAGCCATAAATAGTACATAAACTGCATGGTCGGATTTGGCCCTGGTGTAGGCCATAAACTCTCGATTTTCCCTGCTTCTGCTCCGTAAGCCCAGGGGATACGCCTGGCTAAGTCAGGATTGGAGAATCTTAGCCTGAGCGGCTACCCGGGAACCAGAACCACTCACTGGTCCCCAGCTCTGCTCCTGGATGGCACTCAGAAACCCACAGTGCAGAAAACTTGTGCCTTGATGGTTGGCGATGGATAGTATCTGGAGATGAAATCTACAGGGGCCACCGTACGGTCATGAAATAAATGAGTCAAAAATACATGCTGTCAGTGAACATTAAACATGAGTCAGACTAGAAAATACCACATGGCTACCTATATAGACATTCTGATTCCTCCAGAAAATAACAATTTCCCCTGAATAAACTTGAACGATCTTGTCATTGTTGTTTGTATTCTCTCAGTGAAAATATAAGCTATGCGCAAAATTTGACCTCAGTTTGACAGGAATTAATTTATGAATTGATCAAAAAAAATTTTTTTTAAAAGAATTATTCTGAAAAAGGCATTCGTACAAAAAGCAAGCAGCAACGTGATCTTGCGGTGGGTTTAGCTAAGCCTGAATGTGTTAAGAATGTCCTCCATGTATGTATTATACTTTTAAGAATTCTAATTCAGCATCAATTAGCAATGGGAAATCGTGTGTTGCTAACAAGCTCCTTTTCTTTTGAAGATTTGGCACATGAAATGTTATGATTATGAAAGAAAATGTTTAATTGGTCAGAACCAGAGAAGATGAATAGAAGAGATCCCATCTTGCAGCTGAAAGTCGTATGATTAAGAATCACAGATACGAATTATGCAGTTAGAAGAGTGGTATCATCGCTCATTTTCTTAAGAATGTGTAATTAATGGCTTCTTGAGAATTTAAGCAGGTGTCATACATGGATTTAAATGTCCTTTTGTTGAGAAATCTATTAATTCACCAGCAGCACGAAACAAACGAGGAGATATGGAAAGCCAGACCTCTAATTAACAAACCAAGGATCCGTCAGTAACTCCTTCCTTGATTCTTGCTTCCTTTTCTCTTTTATGTACCTCGTACTTCAAATCATTTCATCTTCTTTATTAGTACTCTCGCTTCGTGTCACTTCTTTATGAGTTAGCAGGTCTCTGGCTCAGGTGGAAGAGAAAGAAGATGCTGGCTTTTGTTTGTTTTGTGACTTAATCGTAGACGAGCCGCTTTCCTTCAGTCGCTCCTCAGAATGTGCTTTTCCACGTTGGTGGTTTGGTCCCCCGCCTCTTCTCAGCCCCTTCCAGAGGGGCAGGGGTCTCGTCCACACCCTTGGTTTCAACTGCCCTCCACATACTGGTGACACTCAGACCTTCCAGTCCAGCTGAGATTTTCTTACGCACCCCCATCTGGATTCATAACACAGTGCGGAGGAGGTAACACACCACCCGTCCCCCGTAACTCCTCCGCTGATGGCCCTGCTGTCCCTCCTTGCAGCCAAGGAGCCATCCCCCCATCCTCCCATCAGTTACAGCCCCCGCCAGCTGCCCATTTCTCTCTCCTCCTGTCTCCATCCCTGGGGCCATAGGTGACATTTGCCCCTTCTCACCTCTGCCCCCAGCTGCTGGACAGCCTCCTGCTCTGGGCTGAATTGTGCTGCTCCCCATCCCCACCCCCACCCCCGCCCAAAGAACAGGAGAATAGGATTTAAACAGATAGCAGGATGACTATGTGGGGGGGCACAGTGAGAAAGTGGCCACCTGCATGCCAAGGAGAGGGGCCTTCGAAGAAACGAAACCTGCCAGCATCTTGATCTTGGACTTCTGGCCTCTAGAACTTTGAGGGAATAAATGTCTGTGGTTCAAGCCACCCAGTCTGTGGCGTTTTGTTATGGCGGCCATAGCAAACCGATGTGCTTCCTAACTGGTCTTTCTGTCACCAGCCTTGTCTCTTCCCTTCTCTTCTCACTACTTCTTCCAAAGTAGGCTGTCGGCAGTCAAGGCTCTCAACCTGGCTGCACGTCACAATCACCTGGGGGTTTAAAGAACAATTCCGTGCAGGCTCCACCCCACAGTCTTGAGGTCGCAGCGTGGGGGGGCCTGGGCACACGTGTATGTGTGTATGTGTATACAGTTGACCTTCGAACAACAAGAGGGTTAGGGGCACTGATCCCCCATACAGTTAAAAGTCCACATATAACTTTGACTCCCCCAAAGTTTACTACTAATAGCCTACTGTTGTCCAGGAGTCTTATTGGTAACATAAACAGTCAATGAACACATGTTTATTTTGTTATATGTATTATCTGCTGTATTCTTACGATAAAGTAGGCCAGAGGAAAAAAAATGTGATTAAGAAAATCATCAAGAAATATATTTATAGCACCATATTTGTTGAAAAAAAAAAAAAACCTGCATTAGGCGGGCCTGTGCAGGTCAAACCTGCATTGTTCAAGTGTGTTTGAAAAGCTCGGATGTTCATAATGTGCAGCCCGTGTTGAGAAGTACTGACCCACGACGCCTCAGCTCAGCGCATCGCTTGGCGTAGGAGGATTTCTTTGATCTGGTTTCTGTTTCTCCAGCCTCAGCTCTCAGTGATCCCTGCTCAGCCTGTCCACCCTGGTGACACCATACTATAGGCCACACCTTGCTGTTCCCGCCTCCTGGTGCTGTTTGGTCTCCTCTGCCCGGTCTGTTTCTCCACACTCACTCCTCTTTTCCTGCCTGCTGACCCCTCCTACTTGAACACTGGGCTCAGACCTCACCTCCTTCTCCACATCTATTGGTGGTGGGGCCAGGGCACCCAGGTGTATCCCTGCCATTGCCCTTATGAACCCTTATGAAGGGTGCCACACACAGGGTCACAGAGCTGGCTTCCCCAGGAGACCATAGGCTCCCTGTTACAGGCTCCTTGTTCATGTCAGTGATCTCAGTGCCCAGTACTGGGCGTGACACACAGTTGGCACCCAGTGTTTACCAATGGGCTGACGGACGGGGTAAGAGTGAAGAGCATCCAGTGATAAACCTGAAGTTATTACATTGTCTTGTTGACTCACTGGTGCCTAAAAAAAATATTTAGTTTGAGAGAGAGAGACAGAGTTAGTACAGCAGGGGAGGGACAGAGAGAGAGGGAAAGAGAGAATCCCAAGCAGGCTAGTCAGTACAGAGCCCTGCGGGGGGCGGGGGGGGGGGTCAAACTCACAAACCGTGAGATCATGACCTGAGCCAAAATCGAGAGTCGAGGCTTAACTGCCTGAGCCGCCCAGGCGCCCCAGACTCTGGTGCTTTTTGATGTGACCAGTGTTCATTGTTGACTGCAAGCACCCAAAGCACTTGGCTTTAAATCCCGCCCCTCTCCCAGTCAGCCTTTCTGGGTGGCATCCCGCGTTTGAGAATTGTGGGTACTTATCCTTACAGCTCGTATTTCCCCATTCTTACTTTAATAAAATCCCTAAGATGTGAAATTTCAGCAAAGAAAACGCACACACACACCCACCGTTGGGAGCCAAGCGTTACAGCTGATTTTAAACACCCTGAGAGGCGGGTTCCCAAGGGCGGTTCCCACAGGCCTCGCAAGAAGTTAGCAGAGGTAGGCGGTTTAAGTGTAGGCTTTGAAATTGCCCTGCTCCTGAGTTCCCAGGGGTGCTGGCTGAACCGTCATATCTCACAACTCCAGAGAACGCAGATGCTCTGGAAAATGTGAAGGCCCCAGTTGCAAAGTCGGAGGGGTTTTCCAAGTCCTGCCCTTTCTGCCTCCCTTCCTCTCTGTCTCTCTCTCCCCACTTCTGTCTCACTCTTTTCCCTTGTTCTCTTTGTCTCTTTTCTGTCTCTTCTCTTCTTGTCTCCACCACTTCTCTTGCCCTCCCTACCCTGTCTCCTCTGCCCCGCCCTGTGATCAATGGCAGATAGCCGATACGGTGTGAACACCGCCCTTGGAAGCTGCAGGCTGAGCAGAGAGAAAGGTGGTGACACCGGTGAAGTGTCAGCATCTCTGGGACAGTGTGGTGCCTCCTCTGACAGTGGGCGTGGGGGCTGTAAGGTCTGTCCGGTCTCCAGACGTCATGATCAGGTCATGATCTCACGGTTTGTGAGTCCTGTCCGGTCTCCGGACCTCCTCTGACCTGATCAGCAGATTTTAACCCTGCAGTACAGGATATGAGCTCATTCGAGAGACCTTGACTTTGTAACGCAGCAACAAAAAGAACCCCTCAGAAGCCACAAAAGTCCCAGCGCTGGTCAATGTTGGGTCCCTGCCAGCATCTCTTCAGCTCTGCCCCCCAAACACCCCCACTGCTGCTTCTCCACACCACACCTTCTTCCTCCTGGCTTGGCCATATTTCCATCCGACGCATCATTCTCCGGTCACACAATGTTGTCTGAATGCATGAACAGCCGAACGTTCCTCCCTTTTAGGGGTTGTTCCTTCATCAGATGTCTTTGCAGGTGGTCGGCTTTCACAGAAGGCCCAGACCATATGGCTCCGGTGCTGGCTGCCGCTGTAGTGACCCCAGTACCACGGAGAAGCTACCAGCTGCCTGGGTGTGGCACACAGTGTAGGCGTGGCTCCGGCCAGATTTACTTGGGTTAAGGTCCCAGGTCCATTGTTCACTGGGTGTGAAATCTTAGGTGATAGTGTTCACCTCTGTCTCCGCACAGCTTTTCACCAGTAAAGCGGGTGCCATGATATGTACCTCACACGGGGGTCACAGCTTGAACAAGCGAACCCACATGATGTGGAGCCCAGCTTCCGTCCCCACAACTCCCCCTTTAAAGTCTGTGACTTTCATCTTCTGACGCATAAAATGCTCTTAGATAGACCCCACCGCATAAGGTTGCAAGCTGCACAAAACTGCAGAACCAATAGGAGGGCTAATGTTCTAAACGGCTCCCAGCCTTTTACGTGTTGGAGTGAAGTAAGGACCTAACAAACGATGGGTTCCATTACTGAGAGCTCACCATGCACCACACGCTCTGCTAAGCTCTTTTATAAACAGTCTCATGGAATCTTCACGCAACCCTATGAGATCAGTTCCCATTTTACAAGTGGGGCAACTGAGCCTCAGAGAAGCTGAAGAACTGCCCAGAGTCACACAGCGGTTGAGTCGTGGAGCCTCGATTGGAACCTAGGCCTTTCTAACTCTTCATACAGTGAAAAATAGCGGCTGTTAGGTTGAGTGCTTTTGATCTAGCAAGTACCATATGCTAAGCTCCACTTTATGGATGCAGAGACTGAATCGCAGATAAATAAAGTTAGTTGGCCAAGGTCCATGGGTAGTTCGTGGTGGGTTAGAATTCCCCTTGGTCTGATATGAAAGATTGTGCTCTTAATGGCCCTGTCCTGCTGCAAAACTTGATGGCACGACCCAGGGGAGCTAGACCAGTGTACAACGACACAAAGGACAAAAGTGTCACTTCTTCAGAATTATGCACAGCTACCCAGTTCCCTCAGAAATGTGGCCTTTGCCAAAAGCCCACGAGTTCACTATCAGGGAGGACAAGGAAGCAGTCCACCATTTGCTTCCTCTCAAATGCACAAGCCCTTCACGGGGTGGTGAGGTCTATGGGCCCCACAGCCGGCCAGCCTGGATTTGATTCCTAAGTTTGAAGAACTAAATATATGCTCTTGGATAAGCTACTTAACTTCTGAGCCTCAGTTTCTTCATCACTGAAATGGAGATATTGACAGAGACACTCTTACAAGGTTGCAAAGATTCAATGAGGCAATCTTGGGCAAAGCAATGAGAACAGTGACGTATTACCAGTGATACCTCAACTATCATTGATATGTCAGTGATATATCGTCACTGCCAGAGAGCGGCAGAAACATCTAAGAGTGTAAATCCCGCAGGGTAGGACCTGTGTCTTCGTATGTCATGTCTTTCATTCAAGCCCCATGACAAAGTTAAAGAGAAGGAAACAAAATAAGAAAAATAACCAAAACTCAAAAGACCCTGAACTGTCCAGTTGAAAACAAAATTCTAACTGAAGATTCCATTATCTGAACAGCTCCAGCGTCAGCCCAATTCCAAGTTCACCCCAGACCGTAGAGTGTCCCCTGGAGTTCGAGCTGAAGCACCCACTCGTTAGTCCTACGCTTGTCGGAGTCAACAGGATAGAGTGGATTCTAGGGCCTTCTCGCTAGAGGGTGACACTGTGGGGAGCCTGAGAGAGCCCTTTCTTTGGAGTCAGGCCGGGCTGGCTTGACAGCTCTACAAGGCAATCATGAGTTCCTGGTTTCACCTTTCAGGCCTCCGCTTCTTTGCCTATAAATCAAGGACAGTGACATTTGGATGGCAGCCCTGTCGTGAGGATGAGGGGACAAAAAGATTTGTTAAACCCCTGGCGCAATGATGGTTTCTATAGAAGGTAGTGGGTGGACTTATTCTAATTGTTGCTCTTTGCTTGGTGGCCTCCACGGGTTAAACACTGAGCAAGACAGGATGCCTGCTGGGTTCCCGACACAGTCCCCACTTCTCAGCCCCCCAGTGCCCTGGGGAGGGACCCATGGTGCCATGCGGCCATAGCAGAGGAGACAGCTGCCAGACCGTCTCAGGAATGGGCTGCAGGCTAGAGTTTGTGAATCTAAGAATTCTTCCTCACCAACAAAGAGGGTCAGAAGGGAAATCAGGCCTGGCTCCTTGTTCTCTGAGGCTTCTTTCCCAAACTCATGCAGATCCATTATTTTATTTTATTTTATTTTATTTTATTTTATTTTATTTTATTTTATCTATCTATCTATCTATCTATCTATTTATTTATTTTACCATCTGCCTGTGCCATGTGCCAGGCATGGGAAGCCCTTCCCAGCACCCCTCACGGCATTGTTAAATAGAGTTCATTATGTATAAGGGGAGACCGTGAAACAACAGCGCTGGTCTCTTGATAAACAGCCACAATTTACACTTCAAAATGAGTCTGATTTTCTGCAGAGGAGTCGGATACCTCCGAGGCGGTGCGCAAATTCAAAACATTTTGGGAACTTTCCCTTTGGATTCCCCCTCAGAGCCTCTAGCACCTTCTTCCTCGCATCCTCAGAATTAACAATGCCCTCTTTTCGGCAGGGTAGATTTAATTTTTGGAAATAGCCAAAAGATATTTGAAGCTGAGCCTTCTAAATAAAAAGGGTTAGTCATGCAGGATAATAACACTTTGGGATTAAAAAAAAAAAAAACCAAGGCTATACTTAGAAAATATTGATTCACCTTTTTTGAGGCCGTGTGTACTCTGCCTCTGAAATCAGTGGCGTGAACGTGGTCTTCTGAACAAGCTTGAGCAACGGAAGTGGGAGTGGAATAAATTTTGTCCTCCCAAGGCAAACGCTTTGGTAGGAACAAATATGCCCATTTAGGTAGAGGAGATGTGATACATTCATTTAAAACGCATTTGATCTTATGACATTGTGAACATACCCCGTGTTTCAGTTGTTCAGATAGTTTTTACTTGAGCAATTGCCAGTTTAAGAATAATGCCATGGCTTTTGCGTGCCTAAATCATTTGGGCATTTCCCGTGTCCCCCTCCTTCTGTTTTCCTTCCTTCATCCCTCCCTCTTTCTCTCCTCTCTGTCCTTCCTTTTTAGGCATATGTCGAGACAATTAGACTGAAGGATGAGGAAACGCTCAAGGTACAAACGAAAGAGGATGGAGATGTCTTCATGTGGTTGAAGCACGAGGCCACCCGAGGCAATGCGGCAGCTCAGGTAAAAATGCGGGCCACTGTTTTGGAAATTCTATCGGTTCTGATAGACCAGGTTATGCCACGGTAACAGATTATCCCAAACCTCAGTGGCTTGAAACAACACGCGTTAGTTTCTCGCTTCCACTACCCGTCCCGTGGGGGTCGGCACGTGCCGTGCTCTCATGAGCCCCTACAAACCAAGCCACCAGGGGCTTCATTGCAGTACAGTCGCCCACAGCCACTGCGGCGGGGCTCTGCACAGAGGTGGCGGGGGCCACCTCTCACGTTTCACTGGCCAACGCAAGTCACCTGGTCTCCCTTGACTTCACGTGGTCTGGAAGTGTAGTCCTACCCTGCACCCAGAAGGAGAAAGAGCTTTAACATTTGTGATCTGTCCTAAAGACTACCATCAGACATTTTAGTGCATTGGATAGAAATGAAAAAGAAGCATCTTGGGGTGCAGTAGAGATTAGAGGGATATCAAGAAGAAGGGCCATGAATTCAGCTAAGAGACTAACAGAAAATCACATGCAGTATGTTAGACCAGAGGACCAACCTTGTCTCTTGAACATGTCTTGTGTTTTTGGAAGGACTTTTCAGAGGTACCAGGAAGGGCAGAAAGCTGGGAGAATGTTCTCTATCTGACTTCTTCCCTTGATTTCACTATGAAGAGAATCCCTTAATGGGAGGCAGCTTAGGCCGATTGCACCGGTTGGGAGGAAGCCTCCTTCCCCGAGAGTGGATTTAGCTTTTGCTCTGTGCTCCTGGTGAGCACACGGTGTGGGAAGAGCCTCTGGGTCTGTTAAGCAGGCAGAAGCTCAGAGACGGGAAAAAGAAAGAGAACAGAAAAGAACAAATGCATTGACAAGCAAATAGTTCAGAGACCCTTTAGTGATGAATGGGCCTCCCATCCGTCTGTAGAGGTCTTCCTAGAATTTCAGGAGATACTTTGAGGGACGTTGTAGGTATTTGAGGAGTGAGGGGAAGGAAGAGAAAGAGATGAGAGAAGAAGCAGAAAGAAAGACCACAAGAGGCCAGAATGGGCCAGAATGTTAACAGACATTGCTCTGGCTCCTGTTGGACATCTGTCCCTGGCCTGCAGTCTTTCTAGTGCAGGAAAGAATTCTAGTACGTAATTCTGGAAATGCCACTGCCAGAGTCATTTCCTGGGTACTCCAGAGCTTGCATGAACTTTCCTTCCTTCGTTTAGCAAATCTTTGTGGAATAGCTTCTATGAGCTTCTACTGAGCTTTGCTGAATGGGGGCTGAGGGGATAAAGGCAGACAAAAAAACATCTTGAGGTTCCTATCCCCAGAGAGCTCTCAGCCTTGAGTGTCATGGTGGAGTCAGTCGTGTGGAAAAATGCTGGGATGGGGAGAGATAAGTGCCTTCCTGATATGGATGTGCACAGGCCTCCATGCCATTCACTAGGCCAAGTGACAGGCAGTACCTCCCAAAGGAGAGGGGCTTTGAGGACAGGAGACAGTCGTGATTGTTGACCAAGTTCCATTCAGCTCTGGCCCTGGGTGCAACAGATACGTCCACATACATGTGCACACGTGCCTTGTTTCCAGCTGGTGCTGAGGACTCGTATTTACACGAGTTCACCTTTCAGGGCTCCCAGTTGGAAGATAACACGCGCCTACCTATTTCTTGGTTCTCATGGGAAAACATTTTGAACTTAGTTTGTCCTTCCACCTTTTAAAGTCTTATGTTAAGCATTACACAGGAAAGTCATTCTTCTAAATTGCTACTGTCTTGAAGCAACGATTGGCCCAGATGCTGTTTTGGGGCCAGCAAGGTGTGGCCAAGAATCCTGAAGCGGCAATCGAGTGGTACGCCAAGGGTGCCCTGGAGACTGAGGACCCCGCGTTGATATATGACTATGCCATTGTGTTATTCAAGGTAAGAATCCCTCGGTTTGTGCCAACGTTATGCAATTCTTATCAGGCTTCTGAGCAGTTTCCTGTAGGCGTGCTGGCAAACAAGGAATCTGTAACTGAAAGAACTTAGTATGTATGTGTTTCCGTCACTCTTGATGGAAAGGGATACTTGCTGGAAAGGCAGAATCAGAAACAGTGCCCTGGTCTCATTTTCAACCATTAGCCTTATGTTTGGCACCTGGATTCTCTTTGCTTTTGCAAGCACTGTAGCATTCTGGAGGAGGCACCACGTTTTACGGATTGGAAAACGGCCATCAGCCCCCAAAGGGGCTGCAAGTTCCCCACCAGGCAGAGTTGTCATTGAATTACAGCTTAACCGAAGTGTGTGTTTGGGCTGGATCCCAACGGTCTGGTTGGTCAAAACAAATATCTTGCTTTCAGCCAACAGGAGAATGGGGGGGGGGGGGGGGTTGAAAGCATTAGCACAGGAGACAGAGGATGGAGTTCAAGTCCCTCCTCTGCCATCATCACCTATGTGTCCTTGGAATAATTTGATCTCATGGGACAACGGTCATGATCACAGATTGAATGAGATAATATAATGAATGGGCTTCAAGAAATGAAAAATACTGTATCTTACATGAAATCTGAATAGATCACATTGCTTGAGCACTTATTACCGGACTTACATGTATTAATGCATTCAATCCTCATAACGACCTTGTGAGGCAGGCCCAGGGGTGCATTATGATTGCTGTTTATATATGTGGTAACAGAGGCAGAGGAAGGCTTTTTAACTTGCCCAAGGTCACACAACTGGTACATTTTAGAGATCTGGGACTGAGCTCCAGGCACTTTGGCTTCAGAGTCTGTGTTCTTCACCCCCAAACACAGAGACATCAACTCCCCAACCTTGGCAAAGCAAAAAGCTGTTGGCTCCAGTAAGGAAACCCTTAGATCCTATGTCATGCCCAAAGCAAGTGGCTGTCCTCAGGTAGTGAGTGTCTTCAGACAAGGACGCGGATTTGTGCGGCCAGGTCCATCTTTGGAACCGCAGCTGTGGCCACTCACTGATTCATAACCGTGACTCTGCTACATTTCGGACCCCCCAAAGCCTTAAAACCTATTGGTTGATGTGGTTTCCAAATGTAGCGTCTGGACTTCCCTTTCTCAGTTGTCAAGTCAACACAGAAACGGCTTGACGCCTAGCCGTATGCTGATGCATCCGTGTGTTTATTCAATAAACACCCATTCGGGGCTGACAAAATGCCAGACTCTGCGCTAGACGGAGTGACAGATGGATGCGGGCGCTGCGTCCCCGACCTCAAGGGGCTCATGCACTGGTGGAGAGGGCAGGCACGGAGAGGCACCTGTCCGCCGGAGTTGGGGCCGGCCACTGTCAAAGTGCAGAGAAGATAACGGCTCGAAGCGGACATGACTTCTGCCCACCCGGAGCTCACCATCTAGAGGCAGAGGCAAATAACATAAACAAATGACTCTGGAGGTGACCTACTGTCTGCTTTCCCCAACCTTAGAGACTTTTGTTTTTCCTGCATTCTAACTAAGAATCCCTCAGTGGGATCAAGGAAGCCGCTCATTAGCGTATCGAAGATCTTACCTCTGGCCAGAAGGTCACTTTAAGTGTATTCCACGGGAAAGAACCCCATGCGGAAAATGAGCTTCCCAAATGTGACGAACAGTACTGTGCTCCGGGCTTTGTGTGGGTCTTGGGCATATTGTGTCATGGTGCCATGACAGCTGCAGCTTGTCCAAGACAAGACAGTCCAGGCCATCCCGTCTGGCATCCACAAGAGGACAGAGCTTTGACCTTTCCTGCAGCAGCTGTTTTTGATTAATTCACTCAGTGGATATTATTGAGCACGTACTACGTACCAGGGCCTTCCATTTCTCTCACTTAACAACTTCCAGGACTACTCAGATTTGTGTAGAGTGCATAGCCCCCGTGCAGGAAGTTATCCCACTTAGGATGAAATGAACAAGTATTCTGGAAAATGCATGGCAGCTAGAAATCAGAGTATCTGAGTTCTAGTCGTAGATCCGACTGTAAGTCTTTGGATGAGTCATCCTCTCTGGGCCCCAGTTTTATTCCTTCAAAGCAGAGAAGTTGGAGAAGATAAAATTTGAGTTCAACCAGGTTCTAACATTCTGTCATCCTGGTCTTTCTGACACTTTTCCAGAAGTCCAAAAGTGTTGTCTCATTGCCCTATCCGGTTTTTCCAAGTAGCCTTCTTGTTCTTTTTCTTTTTTTCCTCTCTTTTTCTCTAATTAAATGAAGTAATGGTGCATCTCCGAAAGATATTTTCATCTTCAACTTTGCTTCAGCGCATTGGCTTTATTAAATAGGTAAGTTAAAGTCTAGTAGAAAATTTGGTGCATATAGTTTCACTTTTAGTTGGAGTCACGAGTTTATTTTTGGGTCCTGAAAAAATAGAGACAACCATATCCTGCATGTTTTCTGGGTCCTGCCAGGAGGTTACAAATCGTTACGTGTTCTCAGCACAGAACTGGAATGCACAGGAGGCAAGAGAGCGTGGTAATTGTGTGCTTGGACTCTGGGGCCTGCCTGCCTGGGTTCAAATCCTGCCTCTATATCTCACTCACGGTGCTAGTCTGGGCAAGGGCTCAGAGGGGAGTGCTCACAGCACGTCTCAGGTCTCCAGGCCTGTGGTGAGGATGAGGTGTGACGGCCCAGGGTTGGGCACACCCTAATTAATGCGGGAATGTTTGCTAGTGTCATCTTTATTCGCTGTGGTGCTAAGTATGTCAACAGAGTTAAAAGCTATATTCATTGCAAAGCCCTGCCACATTATGTCACAATGTGGCCCCATCAACCGCCGTGTCTGAGGCCAGGAAGAGTCCAGGGGGCACCTGTGGTGTGTGTCAGTCACAGATTTCAGTTGAGTTTGGTAGCAGCGATGGTTTTCATCCAGCTCCCGTTGCCCGCCATTTTTGTTGTCAGTCCTGTGTTGAGAGAGACCTCAGGGACCCCTCAAGCCCCCCCCTCAGAACTGCCACTTCCCCACATGGTCCTGCAGACTTCAGCGTGATCCCACGAAGTTCCTCTCTTGCAGCAAGAACCCCAAGGAGCACCTGGGTGGCTCAGTCAGTTGAGCGTCCGACTTCGGCTCAGGTCACGATCTCACGGTTCGTGAGTTCGAGCCCCGTGTCGGGCTCTGTGCTGACTGACCGCTCAGAGCCTGGAGCCCGCTTCGGATTCTGTGTCTCCCTCTCTCTCTGCCCTTTCAATCTCTGTCTCTTTCAATCTCTCTCTCTGTCTCTTTCAATCTCTCTCTCTCAAAAAAAAAAAATTATATATACTATATAAATAGATCAAATTATAATATTTTTATAAAAATATATAAAATTATATATTTATATAGTATATAAAATTATTTTCTAATATATTTCTCTCTGTGGTGGTGCTCAAACCACGTCTGCTGGGAAAACTTGCTTTTGCCGGAGGAGGAACCTTGTCGGTTTCTATCAGCATCTGAGGCACAGGGTTCCAAGGGGTCCTGTCTCCTTCGCGACGGGCTCTCAAACTGGTTCTGAAACCACCGTGTTCCACCCTAGGGACTCCTGAGAGGACCCAGGAAGGCTGCAAATGGCAGGCCTGATAACTTTTGACTGTCCAGTGCAGATAAAGCGCGATATCTGGCTCACGGATGAGACCATCCCCAGAGGAACGCATCCAGGATGACCAAACTCATTTAGCCCTATTCTTCAGGGCTTCTCCCAGTGGTACCTGTGGACAGACAGGAATGCGATCCACTGGATGATAATGGGGGATTTTGTATGGACACTAAGCTGGGAAGGTCAGGTCCACTGCCTTAGCTCTGCACACATAAGCAAAATAATGGTGGTGGTGATGATGATGATGATGGGATAATGGCTCTGCATCGAGAGATCTTTAAGGGAAGGCTTCTAAATAGGAAGGCTTCTAAATAGGAAGGCTTGGGTTTTATTGTGTAAGTATTTTACCTGGAACACTGACATACCTGCGTGATGTCTTTGAGCGCACTCTGGGTTGATTTTCTTCGTACTCATTGCTGTTTATCATGGTTTAGGGTCAAGGAGTAAAAAAGAACAGACGGCTTGCCTTAGAGCTGATGAAGAAAGCGGCTTCCAAGGTAACACTTTTGCATATTGTCAGAGGGAAACATTTGCACCACGCATGCCCACACGCCTGCAAATCTGCCAAAGTGAATGGCCAGCCTTTGGCCCCGGTAGAAAACAGGAGTCGGGAGGGAGGTCACTGGCATTGCGGTGATTAGTCATTTTGGAGCTACAACACATACGGAAACCTGTCACAATGGGGACGGCAAAATTCAAAAGCTGAATTCACCTTCCAGTCAATAGAATTCAGGCCGATCTTGTTTGAAGGCTAAAATTATAATCACCGGCTGCCCTGATAACAAGCAAGGGTTGGGGGTTGGGGGGGGCTGGTAGCAGGGCTCCTTGGAATTGAATGGGTATGTATAAATGCCATTGAATTGGGAAAACCAAAGGCCTAATTCCCTTGAAGCTTAACCCTGTCATGTCCAATGCTCCTTTACTTCCTGGGCTTTAATAACGGAGACGTTTATCCAGTTTGTTGCTGGGTTTAGAAATTTCTTTGCTTTTGTCACTATTTACTCTTCGCTGCTATTGTCAACTCAGCTGGTTTCACTCTGGCCCTACAGAATGGAGGTTAGGTATCGTTTGTGTGGGGACGCACCCACACACAGTGCATGCGCACCCACCCAAGCACACTCAAGGGTGCACACATGCAGATTGGCAAATAAATACATTTGTAGAAACCACTGTAATTCTACAACCTTGACAGGGTCCTCTCTCTAGCCCTCCTGGCTCTTGAAAATGCCTCCCTCCCCCAGGCTGCCAATATCTGCCTTATCGACAAAGACTCCTGAAGATCCCGTGCTGATTTTTTTCCCTCATTCCCTCCCCTTGAGAAGTTCAGAGTGTCTTTTTTGTGTCGAGCAGAAAGTTGGAGCATGGAACAAGAGAGCCAGAAGACTTTTCCTCCACCTCTGTGGTGTCAAGAGGGCACATGACCCAGGAGAAGGGAGCCTACTTCAGCACACAACAACTCCTGACCCCACACAAATGTTAGGGCAGAGGTAGAGAGGCAGTTTCATGGTGGTCCTTGAGGGCATTGTTTCCAGAGAATCCTAAAATGGGGCAACGCTGGGGTTTCCCGGAAGCTGGGAGATTTGTGTCTCTTTGGCCATCGTAGTGGTGCGTTGATGTCTAATGTGCTTTGTCTTGAAGGGGTTTTGAGCAGAGCTTGGTTAAGTATTGGGAGATGCAGTTTCATAGCCTGGAGTCACTGCCTCCTTAAAAGTGCTTTGTGATTCTCACTCATTCACTCAGCAAGGAATTTCTAAGCCCCTACTCTTTGTCAGGCCCTGTGGCGAAGGCCGCATATCATTTGATTTTTAGGCCGCATATCATTTGATTTTTGGAATGAGTGAAGAGTCACATGGAAGCAACTCTGGTGATTGAGCGGTACCTCTCCGGAACAAAGTATGAATAGTAAGCAAGAAGATGGGATTTCTTGTGGGGCTCCAAGTGCGATCCCTCCAGGAGTTCCGCAGATGTTCTGAGGGATGGCAGGTGCATCTGAATAAGCCTGTGGCCTCTGGCTTCGCAGCAAAAGCCATTGTGAGGCTGTTCCACAAGCCTGTTCCAAAGCTGGTTCTTGCCACTTTATAGCAGTCCCTGGTCTATTACAGTATTGAAATGCATTCTGTAAGATTTACCAGCAGACCACCTTGCACCTGCTACTGTGTGAGGTTCAGGAAGAACGCTTCTATGCCTAGATCCACAGCACTGATACTCCTTCCAGATGTCCGTTATTTTGGAGTCCGCTATCTGGGGGGCTTGGAGATCTGAACCCTACTCTCCATCCTCGGGGTATAGGGTTTGGACTCCATTTTGTTTAACACCGAGATTCAAAGGGCGGCTTTCATTCATTTGTCAGCTATTTACTGAGCACCTACTCTGTGGCAAACACTAATAAAGGGACTTGGGAAACAAGATTCCCGCCCTCATGGAGCTTCTCTTTTAATAAGCTTTGTTAGTTTCTTTCCCCTGGTCTTCCCGACACCCGGAGTCCAACAGAGAACCTAGGAAGTATAGCCTCTTAGGATCCGTGGCAGACCGAAAAGGCTCAGACTGGGATCTTGGCATCTATTCTTAAGGGACACTTGTCCTTCGCTTGTGAAAGGGGGGTGAAAGAGGTTTGGTTCCATACTTAGCCTCTAACTTAACAAGTCTCACAGAGGCAAGGGTGCCGTTAGACCCTCGGATCCTTTCTCCCCTGCTTCTTCGTGGTTTGGTGGGGCTGGCAGGAAGGGAGGAATGAGAACACTGGACGCCCAGGTTACACACAGTGTTCTCACTGCGGGTGGGAGGCTCGATCCGAAGCACTCACACCCCCTCAGGGCTTCCAAGCTCTCAACAAGCAAGCCTCCCGCTGACCTGTGGAAGCAAGTGGGAGCTCCTAAGGAAAGCAGACGAGAGCACCTGACAGCACAAATCAGCAAGCACAAGGAGGCTCCAGGCTAGATTCGCATGAAGCGCTTCCTTGGTACCAGCCCCAGGTTTAGACACAATTTGAAAACCCTCCTCCCATCTCCACCGCCCTCCACCTCTGCCTCAGCGGCACCAAACTCCACCTGTCAGAACCGGGATGCTAAGTGGCCCCGAAGCACCTGTGTTTTGCCAGCCGCTTCCCTCAGAGGATTTGTTGGTGTTTGGGGCAGAGGAATCAACAGATGGGCGGGTGGGTCACCTAGAAACTG
Organism: Acinonyx jubatus; assembly: GCF_027475565.1. Lineage (NCBI taxonomy): Eukaryota > Metazoa > Chordata > Mammalia > Carnivora > Felidae > Acinonyx > Acinonyx jubatus. Next base: position 181,008,790 of record NC_069382.1, read on the forward strand.
TCCCAGCCGCGGGTTGGGGGAGTGCCTGGTGTCCTCTCGCGGGTGAGCACTTGTGAGTTTCAAGGTCACTGTTGACACTGAAGGGCAGTAAGCAGCCTTTTGTGGACAAGGGCATTGCGTAAGAGCCCCCAGGAGCTGAGTGAGGTTTTGGGGGGTCAGCATGACCACTGAGCCAGGAGGCAAGAATCCCAGCAGCAGCCGGAAGAAACCCACCTGGGAAGGCTCTGAGGCAGGCTTGTGTTTTCTAACTCTTAACGTTTCTTTAATGCCATCTGCCCCCAAAAAGAGATAGGAAAGGTTTTGCTCAGACTCAGGCAGAGTGCTTTCACAGCAATTGATTCTCTTTAGGTTTCACTAAAAAAAAAAGTAATTTCTTTTTTGTTGTTCTAAAACCCAGGGATTGCATCAGGCAGTCAATGGCTTAGGATGGTATTACCACAAATTCAAGAAAAATTATGCTAAAGCGGCCAAGTACTGGCTAAAAGCAGAAGAGATGGGGAACCCGGATGCATCGTACAATCTTGGAGTCCTGCATTTGGATGGCATTTTCCCAGGAATTCCTGAAAGGAATCAAGTAAGTCTTGAGAGCAGCTGTGCAGGTGGCCGCCAGATCATGGAGCCTTGAAGGTCTTATGTGCCCCGTGGGCGGTGCAGGATGAGGCCCCATGGGTGGCGCAGATGCCACCCAAGACGCAGACCCCATCCTCAAGAAACTCAAGGGTCCAGTTAGGAAGATAAGATAGCCAAACACCAAGGACGGCATCTAGCCAAGTGTCCAGTGTGTGCCAACTGCTATGACCCAAACGGTTCTCAATGGGAAACTGTGAAGACCAAAGCAGTCAGGAAGGCTTCCTAGAGGAGGAAGGCCTGAACTAGGGAGGAAGGGGGAGATGATACAAGATGAGAATGCATCAGAGGCAGTGCAGAGATTGATATTATTAGAAGGAAAGAGAGCTGGGTCCAGAGAGGGTTACCGGAAATGAGACGAGATTTAATGAGAGTAAAAACAGGGGTGCCTCAGTGGCTCAGTAGGTTAAGCAGCCCTCTTGTTTTTGGCTCAGGTCATGATCTCACAATCTGTGAGATTGAGCCCCATGTCAGGCTCTGTGCCGACAGCTCAGAGCCTGCTTGGGATTCTGTCTCTCTCTCTCTCTCTCTCTCTCTCTCTCTCTGCGCCTCTCCCCTGCTCTCACTGTCTTTTTCTCCAAATAAATAAATAAACATTTTTAAAAAATGATTGGGGCGCCTGGGTGGCGCAGTCGGTTAAGCGTCCGACTTCACCCAGGTCACGATCTCGCGGTCCAGGAGTTCAAGCCCCGCGTCAGGCTCTGGGCTGATGGCTCAGAGCCTGGAGCCTGTTTCCAATTCTGTGTCTCCCTCTCTCTCTGCCCCTCCCCCGTTCATGCTCTGTCTCTCTCTGTCCCAAAAATAAATAAACGTTAAAAATCATTAAAAAAAAAAAATGATAGTGAAGGGGCGCCTGGGTGGCTCAGTTGGTGGAGCATCCATCTTCGGCTCAGGTCATGATCTCACAGTTCGTGGGTTCGAGCCCCGTATTGGGCTCTGTGCTGACAGCTCAGAGCCCGGAGCCTGCTTTCGATTCTGTGTCTCCCTCGCTCTCTGCCCCTCCCCCACTCACACTCTGTCACTCTCTCTCCTTCAAATATAAATAAACATTAAAAAAAAATTTTTTTAAATAAAAATGATAGCGAAAACAACAGTGATAGTCTTCAGCGTTGGTGAAGCACTTTCTCTGTGACAGAGACTCACAGATACTTGACATGCATCCCGCGTCATTCTGTCCTCTGCAATAGCTCCTGTTACACCCATTTTACAGAAGGAACACTCAATGCTCTGAGAGGTTATGTCACTTGCTCAGAGTCACACACTTAGCGGAGGCAGGGCCTGGATCCCTGCACAAAGTGAAAGCCCCTCATTATTAATATTGATGATGGTAATTATAATTTCTGCACCATTACATTCTGCAAATTCCATCGAATGCCCATCCAGGCACTCTTCCAGGCCCTGGGGATACAGCAGCAGACAAAAACAGTCCCTGATCCTGGGAAGCTTACATTCCAGTGGGGAGGAAAGACCATAAACAGAGAAATATATAACATGAGAGCAGGTGGAGATATGTGTCACGGGGCAATAAAGCAAGAAATCAGAGAAGGCCTCTCTGATAATGTGACATTACAGAGACTCCTAAGATCTTACATGTATCTGGGAGAACATTCCAGAATGAGGGAACAGCCAGGGCAAAAGCCCTAGAGGAGAACAAGCTTGGCATGCTCAAGGAATGACCGGGAAGCTGGAGCCCCAGCAGCAGAAAGCAGGCGAGGGGCATAGGTGGGAGATAAGGTTGGGGAGGCAGGGGCACAGGTCATTGTAAGGACTCAGCTGCTCCAAGGAAGATAGGAAGCCTGTGGGCAGCTTTGGACAGGGCAGTGATGTGCTGTTTTAGAAGCCGCCCCTGGATCCTAGCAGAGACTAGAATTAAAGAAGACAAGAGGGGAGCAGGGGGTTAATGTATTGAATCCAAGGGAGAAAGGACGGGTGACCCCAGAAGGGGTCGGAAATGTGGCTCGACTACATATGTACATTGAAGGTCAAGGTGACTGGGTTGATAGTGTTTTGGACGTGAGGTGTGAAAGGGGAGAGGAGTCAGGGTGACTTCAGAGTGTTTGGCATTTATTGAGGTAGAGTGGAGAGGGCATTTAGTGGGATGGGCAGGACTGAGGCAGCAGCAGATTTGGGGGATGGGGGACCGGAAGATTATTTTTTGTGAAGCATCGTACTAAGCCTTGAGAATACATCTCATTTAATCCTTGAAACAGCCTTGGGGCGGCAGGGTGGCCCACGGTTAAGCATCTGACTTTGGCTCAGGTCATGGTCTCCAAGTTCGTGGGTTCGAGTCCTGTGTCGGGCTCTGTGCTGACACCTCAGAGCCCGGAGCCTGCTTCCGATTCTGTTGCCCTCTCTGCTCCTCCCCACTCACGCTCTGTCTGTCTCTCTCGCTCTTTCGAAAATAAACATTAAAAAAAATTTAAATTAAAAAAAAAAATCCTTGAAATAGCTTTTCCTGCTAGGTACTATCAGAAGCCACATTTTTCAGTTGAAGAAATTGAGTTAAACTCTCAGTTGGAGAGATTAACTAACATGCCCAAGGTCACACAGCTAGTAAGGAACAGAACTGGGATTTACACCCAAGCCTGTCTGATGCCAAAGCCCTGCCTTGAGAACGACAGCTAACTGCCTCCGAAAAATAATAGTACCCAATGGAACATACACCCTGGTAAATGTTTGTCTTCTGCATTGCTAATGTCTGGTAACCCGCCCGCGTATCTGCAAGTGTGGATTTTTTATTGTCACATTCTAATTCTCACCTTCCTACTGGAAATGCAGTTTCTGCACAGGGGTTTGAAGGAAGGTATTAAGCAAGGTCAGGAAAGTAAATGCCTGGATTTTCACCTGGTGTAACTTCTGGTACGTTCTCCTATTTAGCTTGTGGGGGTTAGATGATTCATAGCCACGTGCTGTCTTGTTTATTTACTGGGTAAACTTAACAGACTCGCTTACCGTTAAAGTAATCACATCCAGAGGCCAGCTTCTGTGGTTGGCTGTCTTCCTGAAGCTTGACTTGGTTTTCCTAAAGATATCAGAAGTTATGAGCCTGTGAAAATCTCAGGCGTTAAGTGTCTGTCTCACCACGTTGGCTCTGGTGAAACCGGCCCAACTAGAAGGACTCCTTACCAATGAGATGACTTTGCTTATCTCTCTACAGACGTTAGCCGGTGAATATTTCCATAAGGCTGCACAAGGCGGACACATCGAAGGAACCTTGTGGTGTTCTCTCTATTATATCACAGGCAACCTGGAGACCTTCCCTAGAGATCCCGAGAAGGCTGTGGTGTAAGCATCTGTCAGATGTCGTGTGCGAAGGAAAAGCCACGTACTTTATTCATTCACAATGCCTGACAATGGGGTTCCTTCTCTTTGTCTTGCAATTTTTAATTTAATTTTTTTTGTTATCAGCTATACATGCACATAGTTTAAAGAGCCCCATGATTTGACAAGGCAAACATAGATTAGAAATCAAGCTAAAAAAAATAATTTGACAAGGGAAACCAGGAAATCTGCTACCCCACCCCACCTAGACTCTTTCCTGCTCTTAAGAATAAGTCACTTTCAATCTTTGAATTATTTCTTTATGATTTGCCTCTATCTTTAAATGACACGTTTATACCACTGTTTCTTGTTATTTTCATCATAGGCTTTGTCTAATGATGTCTCACTGTGGCAGATAAAGATACAGTTCTGTCTTATTCAGCTACCACCTGCTATCCCACACATCCACACTTCCCACCCTGTCCCATTTTCCCAATAAATATATCATTATTTTGGTTAGATTAGTATCAGGGTGTCCATTATTATGACCATGTGAATGCCGTGCATGGCTGAGCCATGCAGTGTCCTAGGACTGCCTTTTCTTTCTTACACAGCTTTTTGTTTTCTGTGGAGTAATAATTGTATTTAATTGTTCTTTAGTTGCTTAGCTTTCTGCGTACTTACCATTTCTCATGTGCGTAATCTCCACATTCTCCCAGGGTTGTCTAAATCTCTCCTCCGTATGTCCAGACCCACCAGGTATTCTATTAACCTAATCTTCTCGGGGACATCTCTCCCAGAGTCTTCAGGACATAGCTACCCTCCTAAAATTAACTTTGTCCTCATTGTGAGGGTTCCCTTTCCCTTCCTCTCCGTCTCTTTTGGGTTCTGTTTGCTGGGCCCTATTTCTTCCTCTTTCTCGGTCTACTCCTACACTTTCGTAGAGCCCATTGTACAGTAATGTCCTAAAGAACGGTGAACAGGAGGCACATTTTCGAGGTCACACGTACCTGAAAATGTTTTACAGACGTTGGCAAACTATGGCCCATAAATACCATGTGTCCCACCATCTGTTTTGTATGGCCCCAAGAGCTAAGAATACATTTTACGTTTTAAAGCGCTGTAAAACAAACACACACACACAACAATGAATATGAACAGAGACCATAAAAATATTTACTATCTTGCCTTTTACAGAAAAAAGAGAAAACAAACTTTGCAGACCTCTGCTTTAGACCACCCTCACACCAATAGTCTGGCTTTTCATCAGACATTTGAGAGCAAATCCAACCTGACCTGAACTCAGTGATTAAACTTGACCTAGACAGATTTGAAGCTTTATCATTGTTATTCAGGATGTTTGGTGTGAACATTCAGATGTTTCATACATTTTCTTGTTATCTTTTTGTTACTGATTTCTAGCTTAATCCCACTACAATCAAATATATTCTGAATGATTTCAATCCCTCGGAATTTGTTGAAACTTGTTTTATGACCAGCATATTTTGCTACACCTGCCTTTTTTTTGTTAGAGTTTGCATGTTATATCTTCTTCCAGCCTTTGCTTTCAATCTTCTCTGTCTTTTAATTTCAACGTGTGTTTCTTCTAAGCGGCATATAATTGGGTTTTTGTGTGCTCTTTATTCAGTCTGAAAAGTTTCGTTTTTAATTGGTGTATTTAGACCATTTACATTTAATGCAACATATTGATATATTTGGTTTCAAATCTACCATTTTACTATTTATGCCTTATTTGTCCCGTCTGCTCTTTGTGCTTCTGCCCCATTTTCTGACCCTTCCTTTATATTAACCAAGTATTTTTTAAACATTATTTTATTTCCCCCTTCCATTAGCTTGTTAGCTATGTACCCTTATAATATTCTTTTAGTGGTTGTAAATCTAAAGATTACAACAAGTCAGTTCATTATTAATAAAATTCTCCAGGAGAAATTAGAGAACAGAAAAAAATGAGGAACCTTATAATGAATCAGTATATACGTTTTAATGGAGAGAGTACTAGAACTCTTGGCAAAGATTATCTTTTTTCGTACTGGTGGTTATTTCTCATTAGGTACCTTTCGTGTCTTTGTTTCCATGCATGATAACTCCTGAGCATTCATAAGAAAAGGCACTGAATGCAAAGCTCTCAAAATGCATAGTGTTTCGTTCTGATTTGTTGCTGTATAAAAATTCTAGCAAGCAAAATATTCCCCAAGTGGGATTTATTGAGATCAAATGAAGAAAAAGCAACTGTTTATTTGCCACAGTTTGGGTATTTTCTCGTTCCTTTCCTTTCAGATGGGCAAAGCACGTAGCTGAGAAAAATGGCTACTTGGGCCACGTCATTCGCAAAGGCCTCAATGCCTACCTGGAGGGTTCATGGTAAGCTGGGGACTTCTGTTAGAATGAACTCTCTCAGCTCTCACCTTTCAATTTGTCCGTGTAGTCTTATGAGATGGAGTCTTAAAATACAACCGAAAATGCAATTTGCAGGGAAATCACGGCCTCCCACTAACGATATTCAGAGTATCACAGACTGATTGGCTGTTGATTGGAAAACATAGCATTTCCATGTTTAATTATACACAAAAATTAGTTCTCCAGGGGAAGCGTCCACATTCATCAAGTTGAGAGACACATGAATGTGTTGACATCTCTTCCCTTCAAGCTTGTTCCTCTTGGTTTCAGAGTGGAGACAGCACAGGGGGTCCTAGCTGAACCTCTGCCCTTCCCTGGCAGGCCACAGAAAGCTCACGGGAAGAAGAGAGAGCAGGGCTCAAGCTACATCCTTCCACTGATATTTTACCACATCTTCCACGGCTGAGAGCCTGGGTTTGCTGGAACTTACTCACCAGACCTCTGATGTCATAGCCAAACAGTCTCCCCATTTTGACTTTCTTCTGATGAAGTTAGCAAGTCTCATCCTGGACCCTATGGGATGAGACACTGCACATAAAGACTTGCAAATGCTCCTCGTTTGCTGTGCCTTGATTTTACAAATAAGGGCACACCTTTCCAAACTGCAAACCCACCTGATCCATCGTTCTGTTTTCTTCTGCCAGTCCTCCCATTCTGTCTTGCTTTTCCATTGGGCTGTATTTTCTTGGCTGGTTTTTTGCCTAAATGATCTGGGTATTTCAGTAATAACTAACAAGGGCATGCAAATCAGCACATATCCCATCAGTCCACAGCCTCAAAGATATTAGACCAGACCTATCACAGATCACACTCTGATCTGAACCTTAATTAAAAATTAAAATATGAGTCCAAAAGAACACGATTTTCTCCTTTGGTCCATGGGTGCCCACATCATCAGCAGATAGCGTTCGGTAAATGAGAATCTTAAAGAAGGCAGGGCAAACGAATCCAATGAAAACAGCACCAAAAGAAATGCTTATCATTATCATCCTGTGAAAGCGTATTATCTATAACCTCACTCTACACAATCAGAAAAAAAAAATTAATGAAATTGTTATTTTGCAATTGATACACCTTACAATTTTTCTGGTGTTTCATCTTGTCTCCCAAGTAAGCTTCAGTTCATAAAACTCCCAAATTTGACTTTAATTTATTCTCTACTTCTCACCCTCCAAACTTCCCACCCCCACAAGCTTCTGAGGGGAAAAAGAGCATTCAGATACCGAAGTGTGTATGCGAGGGATTTTCCCACAGAGAGAGCACATCTGTAAACTCCCCCACACCGCCACACACACACACACACACACACACACACACACACACCCCAAGATGTTTGACACTGTTTTTCCCATAAAGAGAGTGCCTATTAATAGCTGACATTACTTGCCTGCTTTTGAATTTAACATCACAAAGCGTTTCAGGTAGCACATTTTAAAATTTGCTGTGAAGGTCAAGATGAATTAATTTTTGTGACCTGTTGTCCTTCGTGCAATATTCAGCCACAGCATGAGATTGATTTTTTTTTTTTTCTTTTGGTAGAGGGGAGGGGGAAGTTAAGTGTATTCTCCACTGTGAGTTTGGGTCCAGTTCTGCAGACTTTATGGAGTAGACTTAAATGCAGGGTGCCTCATCTTGTCATATGCTTCAGGGGATGCCACAAGCAGGACTTGGGGAAGTTTGCGGCCTCACCTCTTCTCATGCTGAACTCACATGGCCCGTACTCTGTTTGACCTCTGGGTCTTTGAACATGCTGTTTCCTCTGCCCAGAAGTCCTACCTAACTCCGTACTCCCGTTAGGATCATGATGGCCCTTGTTGATTGCCCTGTGACTTATACCCCAGTGCCCAGCACTGATGGTACCTGGGAAGTGCTCAAAAACAAATGAATGTATGAACGAAGGCAAGTAGCACAACCATAACTCAAGACCCATGAGCAGCATATCGAGAGCATGAAAGATTCTGAGGAGGAAAAATGCTGTCCAGTTTGTGGGACTTAGGTCAGCCTTCACGACAGACGTAGCAGAGGATATGGCCTTGAGGGGTGGGTGGAATTTCCACTTCGCCATGCAGGGAACAGCGTTTCTGGTGAAGGGAATAGCAGGAACAAAAGCAAAGAGATAGGAAAATTCTGGATGAATCTAGAAATTTTTAAGCCTCCAGTTTGCCTTCAGGTGAGATTTGTAAAAGGGAGTGATGTAGAATAAGACCAAAGAAGTGCTGCTCTAGGGAACTTTAAGTGGCAGGTTCCTCCCCTGCTCGTGCTCTGTCTCTCTGTCTAAAAAATAAATAAACATTAAAAAAAAAAAAAGAACTGTTGAAGCCTGCATTTCCCTCTCAGATTAAATCTACCCCCATCCCTACGCCCAGAAGTAACCATCATCCTGAGCCTTATTGTTTCTTTTCTTTTCTGTGTTTTTTTTTTTAAACATTTATTTGTTTTTGAGAGACAGAGACAGAGTGCAAGTGGGAGAGGGGCAGAGAGAGAGGGAGACACAGAATCGGAAGCAGGCTCCAGGCTCTGAGCCCAGAACGCTCCAGCACAGAGCCCAATGTGGGGCTCGAACTCACAAATCGTGAGATCGTGACCTGAGCCAAAATGAAGAGTCAGACACTTAACCAACTGAGCCACCCAGGCGCTCCCCATTTCTTATATTAACACACACTGGCATTTCCCTTTTTTGTTGTTTTTAAGAACAATGCGGCCATGAACATTTTTTATGTAGATTGTGGCACGCATCAGAAAAGTTGCTCTGCAATATAAATTTAGGAGTGGGGGCGCCTGGGTGGCGCAGTCGGTTAAGCGTCCGACTTCGGCTCAGGTCACGATCTCGCGATCTCGCGATCTCACGATCTTGCGGTCCATGAGTTCGAGCCCCGCGTCGGGCTCTGGGCTGATGGCTCAGAGCCTGGAGCCTGTTTCCGATTCTGTGTCTCCCTCTCTCTCTGCCCCTCCCCCGTTCCGGCTCTGTCTCTCTCTGTCCCAAAAATAAATAAACGTTGAAAAAAAAAATTAAAAAAATAAATTTAGGAGTGGAGTCATAGGGCAGGCACGTGTTCAACTTTGTCAGATGATGCCAACGGTTTTTCCAAAGGATTTTACCAGTTTGCTCTCCTGCCAACCATGTATATATTTTTGCTGCTTCAGATCCTTACCAATCTTGATGCTGATGCTAAGTGTTGTTAAAGATAAGTTTCAATCTGGATTTAAAGCCTTTTTTTTTTTTCCTATCAGCAGGAAGGGACATCTAGTATCCATTACAATGGGAAAATCGTTGTCCAAGTATGGTTGAGGCAAAGTGCTTGTATCTCCCCCCACTCTCCAAGCCCCAAAACTTGCCCTGGGGTTAAACAGGAAATCTATGACTGTTGGCCTTCCCACACCACAGGGTGGCTTTTTTGGTACCATCTATCTGGCTGCAATAGGACTAAATCATCCATCAATGTCCCAAGTCCGTCCCCCTTCATTTTCTGTGAGTGAATTTATTCTGGACGTTATTTTCAAATTACGTGTGTCAGTTTGATGAGCTTGTGTTTTTCTGTGTTGTTCCAGGATTTATATGGGATAGTTTAAAAGAGGAGCATGATTGAGAAGAGGGCTTTTTGCTGTATAGGCATAATACGGAAGATAATGTTGTCATGCCTGAGGCTGTCCTCGGACACCAGAAGAAGTCAGCTAAGGAGAGGCTGGCTGTCATGTTTCATTTCTCTCCGCTTTACCCCTATGTGTGTTTTATCTGTGAGCTAGGTGTTTTATTGTCCGTTGTCTTAAATATGTCCTGAATATTCAACCCAGGAGGTTAGCCAGAGGGTGGGGGGGCTCGGGGCATGCCAAGTTCTAGCTGAAAGAGATTCACCTTTCTGCAATAGACCAGGGGTCCTGAATTCCACTAAGATCCCAGGATTTTTTTTTTCCATCCATCCAGTATAAGCTGCTTCAGGCATCGGCAGAGGAAAGCACAAAGAAAATAACATAATTGTTTGAGAAGCTGCTCAGAGGTACTCAGATTCACAGTTCACAGCAAGCAGCTACAGGATTGATTATTAATATGTATCATTACAAAAGTTCTGTAAATGTGTATGCCGAGTCAGAAGTGGGGGGATAGCAAATGTGCCCCTAAACTCGTTCTTTACCATAAATCTCCTCCTCTCCGCATTCCCCCCCCCCCACCCCCAGTCCTTGTCAGAATGACTGTCTGGGGGACATTTCACTTTGGTGTATTGGAAATAAAGCTTGAGGCTCTGGTTAGCTTCCTAAACCTTGAAGAAAGTCTTGGAAGGGCAGTACGGTTCTATGGCTTGCCTTTGGGCGTCCTGCCCATAGCAGGTGCTGCCGACATGTTTGTCCCATGATTATAATTATAGAAATATCTGTAATTAATACCTCCGGGCAGTTTGTGTCGGAACACAGTTAAGTAAGAACAAAGCACTGGGAGGTAAGGTGGGTAGGATTTCTGCAAAGGTGTCGTTTCTCAGAAGTCTTAATGAGCCGAGCAAGTCTGGCCTTGAGTGTGCTAAGCTTCGCCTATGGATGACGGTGATATAGGAGAGCACCAGCCTTCGATGATCGCTTCTGCAGGATGGAACACGGGGCTGGATTTCCAGTCAGCATTTCTACAGACATCAATGTGTTTTAGACCTCTCTTTTTGATGGATTTCAGTGCTTCCTCAAAGGAAACGCTTGAGAATTCTGTGAAATTTCCTCTTGGCTTACACATTTAATTGGACAGTGGAAGTCTTCCTGTAAAACTCGTCCCTCCCTCCCCTCCCCACCACCAAGGTAGCTTGAGACAAGATATTGACTTTCTGAGGTTTGTCATAGTGACTCAGTTCTTACAGGAAGCATCAACCTCCTGCCTGCCCCGCAAATTCTAAGTCTGCCCAAAGTGCTGTCAAAGAAAACGTCCTTTTATTACATTTTAATAATAATGTGAGCCACATTCCATCCATTTGGCAGCAGAGGGATCCGGCCCAGTATTTGACCTTGGGTCAGTAAGTCTACACCTCTCTTTCCCTCATCCATCCCCAGGGGGAAACCAGGCACTGGTTCGCCTTCAAGCCTCTCCAAAGAAATGCGAGATTGTAAGACCTTGGGAATGGGTCCCTGTTGCAGAATGATGGGGACTTTCTGCTGGGCCACCTTTGCAGACCCTCCATCTGGGGTCTGTCTGTTCTGAAGATTCTTGTCCCAAAATGTGGTTTTTGCAAGCTGTGCAAGAATATGCCTAGGCGTCTTCTGTGCTGTGGGCTCGTTTTCTGGCTTGTGACGTAGGGGACACTGCTCAGCCAGCCTTGTGTCTCTTTAGCATGAGTCATGGCTAATTGGTCGGCTGCCTTGGATGTCTGGGAAGCCAAGAATCAGCTCACTCAGCAGCTACATGGCCCGTGACCTGCGTTGTGTCTGATTGAAGGTCTCACTGTCCTAATTGGACCCCCAGTCACCTCTCCCTGTCCCCAGGGGTTGGGCCACCGGAAGCTGCTTTAGCAGAGTAGAAAAGACGATTTCAGAATCTGCTTCCTTTGTTTCCCCAACCCTCCCATAAACCAGTTTCTAGGTGGAGTTGCAGTTAAAAAGAAAAGTTCTTAATGTCAACTGCTTGGAATGAAAAATAAGCTTTAGAAACAACTATATATGGCTAAAATAAAATTTTACTCATAAACTGGGAAACACAAGGAAAATGGAGGAAATCATACGAGTAAAAAGATGAAAATAAAATGATTTGGTTCTCACCACCTAGGGATAAGTGCTATTAGCCTTTTTTTTTTTTTAATTTTTTACACATTTTATTTATTTTTGAGAGACAGAGCGTTAGTGGGGGAGGGACAGAGAGAGAGGAGACACAGAATCCGAAACAGGCTCCAGGCTCTGAGCTGTCAGCACAGAGCCAGCCGTGGGGCTCGAACCCACGAACTGTGAGATCATGACCTGAGCAGAAGTTGGATGCTTAACCGACTGAGCCACAGGCGCCCCCGTGGTGTTACCATTTTGATAATTTTTAAGTTTTATTTGTTTCCTCTCCATACATGCATCTGCGTGTGTGTGTATATGAATGGATACATTTGGTTTTATTTCTGTTTTACAAAAATGGAATTGCTCTGTTTTTCATCCTACCCTCTTTTTTTTTTTAACCGAAAGGAAAATTTCGCATAAACATCTCTCCACGTTTTTGAATCCTCTTCTACAACATCATTTTTAACGGCCTCATCTGAAAGTGGCTGCACTGTGGGGTAATTTAACTACTCACTGATTTTCAGATACTTAAGTTGCTTCCAGTGTTTTTTGTTCATATAAACAGGTCTCCCATGAACTCTGTGGTCACAGAATCTTTACACGTGTTTCTGTTTTTTTAGAACAAAGCTTTACAAGGGGAAAACTCTTGGCTGAATGGTGTGGGCATTCTTAAGACTTCCCGCATTTAACCATTGGGTTAACCAGCCCTCCCACAACCAGCGGCTGTAGGAATCCGTCCGTTTCCCCAAACCCATGCTGCTACTCTGTATTGTGAATCTTGTGCCAATCTTTCGACAGGCGAACAGTCATGTCTCATGGTCTTGCGATCATTCAGTTATGAGCAGTATCGAGCATTTATTTTCTTTCCTCTGTGTTTTTGGTCATTGGTATCCAGCCCCTTGTCAACTGCCTCTCCTCGGCCAAACTTCTCATGCATCACAAAAGCTCAGCTTTAATTAAGCTTGCTCAGAATCCTAAGCCCCATGAAGCCTTTCACAAAACCGGGCTTTTTCTACATACCGCTTACCTCTTCTAAGCGGGGATGGATGGATTCAAGGACCAAAGGCTAAGAGACAACCCAGCCAGCATGCCATATACCATTCGGCCAGTAGAGGTAGCTGTTGCATCAACTAGCTCTCCACCCTTATCTGTGAGTTCAGCCTTTAAGGTAGAAAATAAATCAGTGCCTGCAGTATTTTTAACAACAGTATTTATTTAAAAAACACACACACAACAAACTCATGATTTTGTGGTTTTAAAAAAACTGCTTATTTTGTGCCCTCTTATGCTTGAATATAAAGCTCTCTGTGAATATTAGTAAGAGCCACTATATGAAATTTATTATTAATCATCTATTTTTAGGCACGAAGCTTTGCTGTATTATGTTTTAGCAGCAGAAACTGGAATTGAAGTGTCACAGACAAATTTAGCACACATCTGTGAGGAGAGGCCAGTAAGTAAATGTATTCTTCTCAGAATGGAAGCTCTAAGGTTAAGGATAATGAATTGGGTTGTAGGAAGGCAAAATCAGTCACTTGGCTGAAATATTAATGAATTCACTTTTTCTCCCCTTTCACCCCCTTAGGATCTGGCCAAGAGATATTTGAGCGTGAATTGTGTTTGGAGATACTATAATTTCTCTGTTTTTCAAATCGGTGCTCCTTCGTTTGGTATGTATAGAAAAATGGGTGCTAAATTGAAGCGTTGGGAGCTTTTAGTCTTTAGTAACAGGGAACATCTAACAGCTCTGTGTGAAGTATGATATTTCTAAACAATTAGAAAAGAGTGTGAAAAATCTCTACTGTTAAGATCATGAGGCTGCCGTCAGTCTCAAGCAATGAGCTTCTCCTTGTCCGTGGTCCACTGAATACTTGAACCTACCATTTCTTCAGAGTTGGTGAGAGGCCCAAAGAGAAAGTTGTTTTGGAGAGATTCTCTGGGCCAGTCGTTTGCTTTTTTTGCCCTCAGATGTATCCCTGTCTTCCTCTATTCTGCGCTGTGTAGTAGGGGGCTGATCCCCAGGAACTACAGTTCCCAGACTCCTTTGCCCCGGGGCATCTGATTAGTTTTAGCCAATGAGAGTGCTGGTGAGAAGCCCAAGTATTTCTGCTCTTCTTTCTCTCTCCTTTGGGCTGTGTCTCCAGCAATGGCTGCACGTTTATGGTTCCAGCTCCTGCCTGGCAATCCAGCCTCTGTGGTCTCAGCTGGCCTCCAGATCTAGGGATGCGAGTAGTTTTCCTGCATTCCTGTTCTCTGGATTGTCGGTTGTTCCTCCATTTGCCTTTTCAGCTCTTCCAACACCCTGGCAACTAATCCTCAGTGTTGAAATCCATCTTTTGAACTACTTGACATAGATTCTATTTTTCTGACTAGACATTGAATGATACATACACTGTTAAACAAAACTTTTTCCGGAGGGAGAAAATAAAATATACGGCTTAAACAGAGTCAAGAAATACCCATCAGTCATCAAACCCAGGCAGCAAAATTTCAGATGTGAAATAAAGTGCCCAGAGCAATCTTGGCCAATTGGGCTGCAAAGTTGCAGACTGGGATTTTCACAGACCCATTCGGGACAGCTGCCTGGCAAAGCACAAAAATGTGCCTAGAAATGGTGATGCTCAGTACAAAAGCTTTTCTTTTTTTTCTTTTTTCTTTTTTCTCTTTTCTTTTCTTTTCTTTTCTTTTCTTTTCTTTTCTTTTCTTTTTTCTTTTTTCTTCTTTTCCTTCCTGGCACACCAAGGAAACAATGATGTCACGTATTCACATTCTGGTAGGAAAAACTCTCCGTCACGCAACTGGGCCAACCATTGAAAATGTCGGTCTGAAATAAAACCACTTCACAAATGGGCCTGTGCTTTCTGTCCTGCAGCATATCTGAAAATGGGAGACCTTTACTACTATGGCCACCAAAACCAGTCACAAGACCTTGAGTTGTCTGTGCAGATGTACGCCCAAGCCGCATTGGATGGAGACTCACAGGTAAACAACAGAAACGAGCTCTTGGTGATGTCTGTTTGTGAGGTTGCAAGGCCTCAAGTCCTCACAAGCCGCTTCACAAAGTCATTCCTCATCCATTTTCATAGCTCTGTGAAGGCATGAACCGTAATGGTGAACGTTTATTGAGCACCTACTGTGGTTCCCATACCATCGTCACAGCAGTCTCATGAAGCGGGGATTATGATAACCATTTCATTTAGAGGGTAAGACTGCAACAAGGTGATACATTGCTCAAGGCCAGGCAGGTAGCAGGTGAAGCAGTCCGATCCGAAACCCAGATCTTCTGGCTCCAAATCCAAGAATTCTTTCTTCCAGATCCCATCAAACTGACTCACTGCATAGAAGCTGAAGAAATTGGAAGTGTGGTCAAAATGAGAAGTGGTTTGTTTATTTGGCTGGGCCACCGATTCGGTGATAGGAATTTGCTCTTGGTGACTTTTTTGGGGGGGAAACTTCTTATTTTGGAATGTTTTTACATTTATAGAGAAGTTTCAACAAGAGTACGGAGAGTTGCTATATACGAATCATCCAGCTTCCCCTAATGTGAATATCTCATATAACCACAATACCGTTCTCAATCTAAGAAGCCATTGATGGTTCCGTACCATTCAGTCCATTTCAGGCTTTACCTGGACTTCACTTATTTTTTCACCAATGTCCTTCTTCTGTTCCAGGATCCCATCCAGGGCCCCACATTGCATTTATTTATCGTATTTCTTTAGTCTTCAATGGGTAATAGTCACCCAGTCTTTCTTTGTCTCTCATGACCTTGATACTTACGAAGAACACTGGTTGGGTATTAGGTAGAGTGTGTCTCGATTGGGCTCTGTCTTCTGTTTCCTCATGAATTGAATGAAGTTCTGCATCTTGAGCAAGGAAAGCACAGAAGTGATGTGTCCTCAGTGTATCGTCTGAGACGTATGTGGTGTCGGTGTATCTCATTACTAGTGAGGCTGATCTCAGTCACTTGGTTAAGGTGGTTTCTTCCGGGGTGCTCCCCGGTAAAGTTGGTATTTTTCTCTTTCTAATTTATATATATACCTTGGGGAGAGAGCTTGCAACTCTGCAAATATTCTGTTCCTCCTCAAATTTCTGTCCGCTAATCTCAGCATCCTTTAGTAGATCTTGCCCGCAACAGTGATTAATGTGGCTAATGTGCTAATGGTGATCTTCTGTTTGCCTCACTCCTTTGACATCTGCTAATCAGAATTCTCCTGTGAGGATCTCAGGGTCATTTTCACGATGGAAGTTGCAATAGTCGTTACCTTCTTATACACCAGTTTTCTGGTGTTGCGCTTTGGGGTCTGATTATAGAGAAAAAGCTGGAAACTTATGCCTATCTTAATTTTTGCTTTGTGTTTTTAAAAGAGGTACTACATCAAGTGTTTTTTTCTCCCTCCTCCTCCTCCTCCTCCTCCTCCTCCTCCTCCTCCTCTTCCTCTCCTTCTTCTCCCCTTCCTCCTCCTCCGTCTTCTTCTTTTTATAGAGAGAGAGTGTGCGCAAACTGGGGAGAGGGAAGGAGAGAGAGAGAGCGAGAATCCCAAGTGGGTTCCACATGCAGCATGGAGCCCAACATGGGGTTTGATCCCACAACCCTTGAATCATGACCTGAGCTGAAACCAAGAGTCAGACACTCAACCACCTGAGCCACCCAGGTGCTCCTGAGTGTTTCTTTATTTGGGTTAAAACCCCACATCTCTATCACTTCATAGCTATTCATACATGGCAAGTCACTGAATCATGGAGTCTGTGTTTTCTCATTTGGAAGGTGGAGATATTTACCTCATAGGTTATGAAGATGAAATGTTTAACGTAGGGGCACCCGGGTGGCTCAGTTGATTAAGCCTCTGATTTCGGCTCAGGTCATGATCTCGCAGTTCGTGGATTAGAGCCCTGCATGGGGCTCTGTGCTGACAGCTCACAGCCTGGAGCCTGCTTTGGATTCTGCGTCTCCCTCTCTCTCTGTCCCTCCCTCGCTCGCACGCTGTCTCTCTCTCTGTGTCAAAAAGAAATAAACATTAAAAAAAATGTTTAATGTAAAGCACTGAGTGCAGCATTGAGTACACTCAATGGACATGATCTTTTCTATTATTATTTCTTCTGGAATGAACTAGGAGTTGGTGGTAAAAGGCCTCATTATAGAGCCAAACTCCCTTAGGTGATGTCTGTTGTCACTCAAATTCAGGGGAGTTTTTTCCCCCAATTCTGATTTATGTTTTTGGAAAAACAATGTTATACAAACATTAAAAGATGGTTTTAAAGCAAAATAAAAATTAAGGGATGCAGCCACAGTTCCATGGCAGGGGCTTTACTCCGTCCTGTCTTCTTGTCCCCTTCCAACCCCATCTCTCTGTAACGTTATCAAGATTGCCCATGCCACTTAAAAACCCATCTCTTTTCACACATTGTAGGAATGTGTGCATTTTATTGCGGAGTCTCTGTCATTATTAATTACTCTTAACCACCGCCCCATATTCTGTTGAGCTGAGCTGGTGAAACGTTATTCTCGTGCGCTATTTTATTCATTGATTCGCCACATATTTATTCAGTCCCGCCATGCCTTAGACACTTCTTAGTGATGGGGACGTAAGAGAAAAAGAGAGACAATATTCTTGCCTTCGTGGGATTGATAGTCTATTAAGGAAAACGTGGAGGCCATTTCCTGTGTGTTGCAATGCCACAGGGTGCTATGGTGGACATTTTCATATTTCCATCTTTTGTCTCCACTTGAACAATTTCTTTGTAATCTGGGGGCTAGTATTGCTGAGACAAACAGTCAAAATGGGTTCATGGTTACATAATAAGAGCGTATTGTTGACTTGTTTTCTGAAAGGGTTTCTCAAGGAATACCTTAGCAAGCAGTGGTTGAGTGTAGGAAAGGAATTAAAATCTTGTCAGCACTGGATATGTTCACGACTTCATTTTTAATTGTTCTAATTAAGTAATTATAAGTTGCTAACTTCCTTGCTGTTTTACATTGCATTTATTTGATTACTAGTGGTGATGGACACTTTTACATATACTTTATGATCATTTACTCTTGATATTTATGTGAATTCTCTTCTCTTATTCTTTGCCTATTTATCTCTTGGATTTTTGATGCTGTTTTTTTTTTTTTTTAATTTATGTCGTAATTAGTTCTTTATATATTTGCCCGGTAGATAATGAACCTTAAGCTATTACACTGCATACAAATATTCTCTAGTCTATTTTCCCATTTATTTTAATTTTGTTATTCTTCCAAGCGACATTAAAATTATATAAAGTGATTTTTTTTCTTTTTTTCTAATAGTTCAAGTTTTAAGAGTACCTTCCTTTTAGGGGCACCTGGGTGGCTCGCTCAGTTGAGTGTCTGACTCTTGATTTCAGCTCAGGTCATGACCCCAGGGTCATGGAATGGAGCCCCACATGGCGATTCTCTCTCTCTTTTTCTCTTTCTCTTTCTCTTTCTCTTTCTCTTTCTCTTTCTCTTTCTCTTTCTCTTTCTCTTTCTTTCTCTTTCTCCCTTTGCCCCTCTCCCCTTCTTGCACTCTCTCTCTCTCTTTAAAATAATAATAAAAAGAGTACCTTCCTTTTAAAGAATGGAGAGATAGGGGAGCCTGGGTGGTGCAGTCGGTTAAGCGTTGGACTTCAGCCAGGTCACGATCTCGCGGTCCGGGAGTTCGAGCCCCGCGTCAGGCTCTGGGCTGATGGCTCAGAGCCTGGAGCCTGTTTCCGATTCTGTGTCTCCCTCTCTCTCTGCCCCTCCCCCGTTCATGCTCTGTCTCTCTCTGTCCCAAAAATAAATAAACGTTGAAAAGAAAGAAAGAAAGAAAGAAAGAAAGAAAGAAAGAAGAGATATTCTATATTCTGTTCGTGTGTGTGTGTGTGTGTGTGTGTGTGTGTGTGTGTTGTGTGTGCATCTTAAAGACACAACACTTTCATCTATTTAGGGCTTATTTAGCTGGGTAGTGGAAGTTAAGATTTGAGATTTGGACCTCGTCTGCTTGCATTTGAATCCCAATTCATGCCCCTGTCTGGCTGTGTTACCTTGGACAAGTTCCTTAACCTCTCTGCACCCCCGTTTTCTCACCTATAAAGTAGAGAAGATAATAGTACCTATCTCAATTTGTTGTTATGAACATCAAGTATATATAAAACAGAACAATGTCTCACATATAATAGCACTAAGAAAAAGTTAGCTGGGTGCACCTGGGTGGCCTAATCAGTTAAGCGTCTGACTCTTGATTTCAGCTCAGGTCATGATCTCACGGTTCATGGATTTGAGCCCCATGTCGGGCTCTGCACTGGCAGCAGGGAGCCTGCTTGGGATCCTCTCTCTCTCTCTCTCTCTCTCTCTCTCTGCCCCTCCCCCCCCACTCTCTCAACCATTTTGTAAAAACTTTAAAAAATGAAAAGGGAAGAAAATGTTAGCTGCTGTTATTTTTGTCATGATTATTGCATGGGATAGCAGTGAGAGGCTTAGTGTATACAACCTGTTGGGTGATTTTCATTGAGATCCTTATCAATGGCAACTGAAAGGAAAGGTTGAAGGGAGGATATAAGTCGTTAAAACATGACCATGAATTCCTTGAAGGGCCACAATCCAGTTCCATTCGTAAATCCCTAATGGTACGTTACCCATTGTTTTTCGTTTATTTCTTGGTCCGGCCACGTGCTCAGCTCATGATGGTCAGGGCTTCTCCTCCAGGCAATGTGGTAGCCTCCATACTTTATGAAGCACCTGTACTGTCAGGCTTTTAACTCGGCTGGGTTTTTTAATTGCATCTGCACAGCCCAGTGAAGCAGGTCCTACCTCTGAGGGTCAAGACCAAGGCATATAAGGAAGAGGTAGGGAAATGTACTTGGGAGGAGCTGGGCCAAGAGGATCACGAGAGAAGGTTCTCCGCATGGGCCTAAGAGAGCAGAGACAAACCCCCGTATCTGACTGTGTGCACGAGAGACTATGTTAGCATGTCAGTCGGGAGTAGCACCCCCAGCCATCAAAGCATTCTGCTAGATTTCCGACATGCTGATGGTGTCCCAGGGCATGATCTGTAAGTGATAGCCATTGCCTTCGACTTGGTATTTTGGTTTGTTGATGATACAAGGGCACGTTTTCCAGTGAGTTCTTGAGAGAATGAGCAGGAAAGGACAGAGTCCCCTGGTTGACTGGTTTCTGGCAGATGGGACACAGCATTCCCTGAAAGCCTCCTGGTTCTCCTGCAAATAAATTTCTCAGATGCATATATTTAGGGAAACAATCCATCAATGAGGATGACAAAAACATCTGGCTTGAGGGACTGAAAAAAAAAAAATCTAGAGGTTGTAAAAGTTTACATTTGATGAAGGGCATGTGTCTGGGGTTTTATTATAAGGAGTTGATGAGTTTGGTCTGTGGCTTGTTTTCAGGGATTTTTTAACCTGGCTCTGCTAATTGAGGAAGGTGCTATAATCCCACATCATATTTTGGATTTCTTGGAAATTGACCCAACTATCCATTCTAATAACATCTCCATCCTTCAGGAACTGTATGAAAGGTGAGTTCAGAGCCTCTTTAATACCGTGGAGTCTGGGTGGCGTTTACTTCTTGGTAAAAGTTAGGCTTTCTTTTATTATGTAATGGCAGCTGTTATATAAAGGGCTCAGGACTTGTTTCGATTAGAGATCACTCAGCTGGACCCAAACAGTTTCCCTGTCTGAAGCTTACCATACAGAATGTGCTTGATCTGAAGTCAAAGTGCAGACCAGGGTTTCCCATGAGGGTGGAAAGACTAACGTGTCCGATTAGACCACGCCTTGCGGCAAATAGAGAAGCAGTCCGACGTCCAGACTTTGGACAGGCGCTCGGACAGAAGTATTGCTCTGGCAGCTCATTGCTTCAGGGTCCTCTTTGACCCATTCGCTTTTTTATTAAGGACAGGACTCTTTTTTCTGAGGTTTCTGCCAGGATCCTGGAATTTCAAGGCAGACCCAAGCCCTTTAGAACTGGCTGCGTTTCTTTGTCTTGCATCTCAAGAGTGGCCCATGTGCCCAAAGCAGGAGGCGGGTGTGAGGGTCTGATAGTGTGGGTCATAAGTAATGCCACCGAAGTTTGCCAGTACATCCGGATGCCCCGTGCTTTTTGTCCCGCAGGTGCTGGAGCCAAAGTAGCGAGGAGTCCTTCAGCCCCTGTTCCCTGGCCTGGCTTTACCTTCACCTGAGGCTCATCTGGGGTGCCGTGCTGCACTCCGCTCTGGTAGGCGCCATGTCTCCCAGCCCTGCCCACGGGGGTCCCTGCCTTTTGTCAGTCATCTGATTCATGCTTTGGATTTTGCAGATCTACTTTCTGGGAACCTTCTTGCTGTCTGTATTGATCGCCTGGACTGTGCAGTATTTCCAGTCTGTTTCAGGTAAAGATTTATAAGAAGCCAGGGCAATATAAAAACATAGGGATTCTTTTCAGCTACCAAGAAGATGACACTCTTCCTCCTTACACCCTTGACTATGCTACTTCTTTTCATTAGGTTGGTCATTCATAGGGTGGAGGTTTCCCCCAAGGTTATACTATAATCTGTGGCGGATAGAAGGTCCCAATTTTTGTTAGGTTTGTCAAAGTAAGCGAGGATTTTTTTTTAAGTAAGAAGCTTAAGATACTGAACTAAAAGGTCTTCTCCCACTGAAAATACATCCACTATAGATACTCTGCGTCTGTTGCCTTAAATCCAGATCTGAAGCCCCCTCCAGTATGAATTCTTCATATTTATCCCAGTCAAGGAATCAGATGTGTGGGATGATAAACAAACACTCATGATGAATAAAAATACCCAGCCACATGGAGTCAGAAGGAGGGGCCAAAGAGGAATGTGAAGTGAGCCTTTAGGTTAGCGTGATTTCCACTGGTCACTGTTATTTGTCTGAGCTGGCGTAGGACCGTAGTTAAAGAGACGGACACCGCCTTGGCGTCTCTTTGGGCTTTGGAGTCCAAGCTTGGCTACTCATTAGCTGTGTGACTTATGGTGCGTTGGTTCACCTTCCTGATCTCCCAATTTCTCAACAATAAAATTAGGTTATAATAGTAGCGATTTCCCAGGGATGTCAGAAGGGCCCAGTGAAAAAAAATACGCATGACACTTACCAAAATGACTACTGTGCTTCATCTGAGCTGTTATATTTATCTGGCATATAAAACCCTCTCGGTAAATGTGAGCTATTACGTTCATCTCCCCCGTCAAACCGTAAGAGGAATCAGAGGCAGGATTTCGTGCATCATTTAGGATATCGCACACTTAGTAGGTGCTCAAATTTGCAAACCTCTGACCGTGGAGAATTATAATTTCCCGCCATCTTGGATGACCGCAGAAGGACATAATGTCTCACGAAGACCAGGAGGGACATTTACAAATGGATAAATTAGGACTGGACATGGCATTTGAGCACTTGAGCATTTGCTCGAACATTATTCATGTAGCAGATAATGAAAAGCGAAAGGAGTGCATTCCACCACAGATTCGATGGTGGGAAGGAAGTCACTGTCGCGAGAGGCTAATGCAGAATCACTTCCCTCTGATTTACCTGAGGAGGTTAACAAGGAGCCATCAAAAGCCCATCCAGATTTGCTGCCCCGTTGTCTGCCGGCTTATAAATTTTCCTCATGCAAATTCTGTCCCTTCCCTAAATTTGTTACCAGGTAGAGCACATTTATCTTGCATCTTGTCAGTGTTTTCCATTTCAAATTATCTTTGTCAGTTTTACTCTGCAGAAATATTGTTATGATTATTACAAATGCAATTCCGTGAGAGGAGCTGAAAATTGTCTTTATGATTTTATGCCAGCTGGTAGCCATGAAAATTCATGGGCTGGTGGAATCGCTTTTATCAGAAGTTGTCTCTTTTTCCTGTCTTCCTGTCTTCATTATGTCTCTCCACATTCTCGCCTCCCTGTCCCTCCTGCCCTTTGATATTTTTTTTTCCCTTTGCTTTTTTACACATGTTCTTCATTTATTTGCAAACTCTTTCACTTCCTGTGCGTACCTCCCTCCCTGTTGCTGGCCTTGGACGAGTCTGGATGGGCTCTTAAAGTTCATTTAATTCTACGCCCTTCATTTCACACATGGACAGACCGAGGCCACGTAGATGAAGTGGTCTGCCCCAAATCACAAAACAAAGTCCAAGAAAGGACAGAGGGCAGCAGGATTTCACACTTTTTCAGACTCGCAATACAGGTGGCCCTTCAGCAACAGGGCGAGTGAGGGACACCGACCTACCCTGAGCTGAAATGCTGCAGAAAACTTTGACTCCTCCAAAACTTCTCTACTGCCTGCGGTTGACCAGAAGCCTTACCAGTAACACAGTCAATTAACACATATCTTATATGTTATATATGTCATGTGCTGTATTCTTACATTAAAGTAAGTTAGAGAAAAGAAATTGTTATTCAGGAAATCATAAGGAAGAGAAAGTACTTCCATGGTGCTGGTAGTGTATTTACTAAAAACAAACACAAACTTGTGTACGTGGGTCCATACAGTCCAAACCTGTGCTACTCAAGGGTCAGCAGTATTTTAAAACAGTGGCTACCATTGTGTCTCTGACCTATTGCTGCCTTATATAAAAACTATTTTGTAGCACATTTTTTGGGTACCTTGAAATGAACGATAATTAACCTGCCTCCAGGCATATTTTTAAAAATAATACCCCACAGCAGTCTAAAGGAGAAATAAAAAGAAACCAATTATAATAAAATGATGCATATTTCACTATGTAAATTCTAGCCCCATACCTCTTTATTGTAATGTGCACATGAATCACCCAGGGATCTTGTTTAATGCAGATTCTTGAGTCAGTAGGTCCAGGGGTAGGATTCCACATTTCTAACAAGATTTCAGGTGATGTCCATGCTGCTGTTCCATGGGCCACACTTTGAGTAGTGAGGGCCTAGAAGTAAAAAAAAAAAAAAAAAAAAAAAAAGTCTCCACGTATTTCCAAAATGTGCCCCGAGTAGTACCTGCTAGCCCTGTTAGAACTAGTGTTGTCAGGAGTTAAAATATGTAGTCAATTATTTTCCTATTTTTAAGGTCCTCCCCATAAGTGCAAATTTGCCAATAACTTTGAAATAGGAAGGTACTCTGTCAGTGACTAGACAGTGGGGCAGGGGACGAATTGGCACACAGGAGCAGGGGGAGAAGACGGCTGAGAAGACAAAGCATCTGTCTCCCCAGTGACCCCGGGCCGGAGGTCTCACGACCTGCCCGGTGGGAAGGGGGCGCCCTCCCGTAGAGGCTGGTGGCCAAGGTGTGGGGAAGCAGGCACAGGAATGAAGCCCGGGCACTGGCCGACAGCGAGGAGGGACCAGATTTGAAAGTCGGGAGCCTCCTTTAAGTAGCCTCGTGTAAGGATTGTGCTGTAAGTCAGGGATCTTTGTCATTTTGTGATTTGCATTTTTCCAGTTAGTTGTTTTTCAACATTAGTGATTTACGGTCAAACTTTTAAATTGAGCTGTCCATCCGTTTCGCTTTCGGCTCCAACTACCTTCATTTCCCTCCTGAGTTTCTGTGCTCTGTGATATATGGTCCACACTCTGCCGCGTTTGCCACACTAAATCGTCCCGCGTCTGGAAGGTTAGCCGTGTGGGACAGTAGCTAACCGCATGGGCTCGGGAGTCATGCGCTCGGATTCTGGCCCTGCCACTGACTTGTGTGACCTTGGGCAAGGGAGGGAGCCCATGTGCGCCTCGGTTTCCCTTTCTGTAAAATACCAGAAATAGCGGTCCACCTACCTCCTGTTGCAGTTGAGGGAAGCCAACAGCCAGATAACACGAGGTAAAGTGCTTAGAACTGAACAAGCGGTGGCTGTAGCTCCCCGAGGAGTAATATCCTCGGGGGTTCCCACCCTCAATTCAAGCTTGACCTCAGGGAGCGCCTGCGCTTACACATCGTGCTTTATCTCAGTAACAGACACGATTCCCAGAGCCCAGTGGGTTTTTCTATGTTGTTAGACTCTTTCTCAAACACAAAACGCTTTTTTTAAGTATCTAAAAGATATCGACCAGGCCACGAAGAGAGCCAGAACGAGTACATGAAAAATATCGCACGTCTCTCGTTTCCTTGAACTTGATGTTGCCTCCCAGCTTGTGTTCTACCAAGTGGCTCAGTCTTTCTTGAGGCCAGCGCCCCCCAGGGTAGTGCAAGGGTCCCTGGGTCTTGGTCCACTCACACTGTCGCCAGTCTGATAGCTGAACACACGCTGCCGTGCGCCTACTCTGTCTCTCCAAGTCCACTGGCTTTGCAGCTTCTGGTCACCTAGGGGTCCCGCCGGCTTTGCTTCACCTTTTTTCTCCCCGGTCTTCCTTTCTGAAATTGCTGAAGGGGCAAGGCGAGGGCTTAGCTGCCAGTACAGCCCACAGCCGGGGCTCAGCCACTTTCCCAGGCTCCAGACCCTCCTTCTCCCACCTCCCTGAGTCTCCGAAGTGCTCCGCCTCTCCCCTGTCAGGGACGCCAAGCATAATTGCCTTAATGGACTCAGGCTTTCGAAAAAACAAAAAAATCCCCAAGCAAAGTATGTCTAGAGCCGTTTCCTTTTCTGCCCTGCTTGCAGTCCCCCCTTGAGACAGAGAAAGCATGGAGCCTGGCTGGCTGCCCGAAGGAAGGTAAGGAGAGAACGGAGGGGCAAAACGGAAGGGACGATTTCAGACACTCCTGCCTTACCAGTGTTACCGTGAACTTCAAGTCCCAGTAGAATGCGCAGTGTAGAGCAAGACATTTAGAACAAACTACCAGCTCCCAGGTGTGATGGGCTAACCTCTCGCTCCAATGTCATTCTACTCCAAACGTTCATGATTCAAGCCAACTCTTTCTTTCTGCCTACGTGGTTAGCCCAGTGTCTTTGCAAAAGAGTAAGATGATATGAACGAGGTGAATTAAGTCATTTCTACTCTTCTCCTGTCCTCTCCATTTCCAGTTAATGAGGCTGCTGCTAAAACTCCAGTGAGATGTCACAAAGCAGTGCTCATGAAAAAAACTAGTAGCCTTAAAGTCAGAGCGACTTAATGGTGAGAATTCACTTTTCTTCGATCTCATTTCCCTTGGCACTGATCTAGTAGCTTTACTCATAAGAAAGGTTTAAATGTGGGGCGCCTGGGTGGCGCAGTCGGTTAAGCGTCCGACTTCAGCCAGGTCGCGATCTCGCGGTCCGTGAGTTCGAGCCCCGCGTCGGGCTCTGGGCAGATGGCTCAGAGCCTGGAGCCTGTTTCCGATTCTGTGTCTCCCTCTCTCTCTGCCCCTCCCCCGTTCATGCTCTGTCTCTCTCTGTCCCCAAAATAAATAAACGTTGAAAAAAAAAAAAAAAAAGAAAGGTTTAAATGACATGAATCGTATACTTGTCCCGGGCCTCGCTAGATCTGGAGACCCAGGTGAAGCAGGCTATATCTTCTTCATAGCATAGGATTTCCAGGTCTTGCCTGTTCCCACCCCCTCCTCGCCCCCGCCCCCGCCATCTTTGCAAACTTTATTTTACCATTTCAGGACTGGCTCAATATATTTTCTCCAGTTCTTCTTTCTTTCATGCTCCCATCTGGTCAACCAGCAAGCAGACATTTTTCCTACAATGGTCCACCGCAGGGGTTGGCAGATTTTTTCCATAAAGGCCAAATAGTAAGCATTTGGGGCTCTGAGGGCCATCTCAGCTACTCAACTTTCATTATACAGCCAAGGCAGCCAGCCATTGATGACACATGGAAACAAATGGGTATGGCTCGTTTCTGATAAAACTTTACCGAGGACATGAAAATTTGAATCTCATCTGTCTTTCACATGTCATGAAATATTACTCCCCTCTTGATTTTTGCTCGATCACTGACAGTGGTAAAAACAATTCTTAGATTGCAAGTCATACAAAAACAGGCGGTGAGCCCCATCTGGCCTGTGGGTTGCAGGGTGTCAACCCCTGGGTCTACACCGCTCAGGGCCAGCTCTTGATTAGCCTCACTAATGTATAGAACATGGTCCCCCAAGCAGCAAGTGATACAGAAACCATTTCTATTTGGTGCTGGAATAGTCTCTGTAATATTTGAAACGGCACACTCATTTTCCTGGTTACCTTGATTCCAGCCCGGTAATCAAATTAGCACACATTTCAGGTGAGCAGAGACGAAGAGACCACTTTAAAATTATGATGGGCTGTGGGGGGCTTGTCCAGTGATTGCAAACCCCTGATGGTGGGGGGGGGGGAGTTCTCGCATGGACAATAACAAATTTACTGTAGAAACATCGAGCATCTTCATTATGCTCTTACGAGAAGATTTAAAGTGTGGCAATGCTAATTATGCATTCCTTGTACATTTACACACTGGCACTTTTTTGTTTTAATCAGAAAACTGATTGCTGATTTTTCTTGTTACCATGGTGATTTAAACATTTTTCCCCCCCCAGAGCTTGAAAAGGAAAAAAATGCATGCTTTAATACTTTGTTAACTTCCTCAGAGATCAATCTCTGGGCCTAGGAGGGTCTGGGACACCATCTGATCCAAGCCCTTCAGTTCACAGATGAGGAAACTGAGGCCTATGAGATTTAAGCATTTTAGGACTAAAATAGCTGCCATTCAGTACCTACCCTAAAGTCCCCTGCTAATGGCAGATAAATGAGACTTGCCCAGGCTGGGTCTCCTGACTCCAGCAAATGGTCTTTGTCCCACGTCACTGGGCCACATGCTCCCAGCTATGGTTAGATCATCTACCAGAGTTTTGGCTGTAACCTAGAAACGTCCCATCATCATGCAATACCCTGGGTCCTCCCCGCCCCACCAACCACCACCACTGTCCTGTTCTTTCAAAACCATCTCCGGATTCACAAGATCTTCTGTAGGTGTTGGAAAGGGTCCCTAGGAGAATTCCTTTCCATATCCAGAAAAGCCAGAGGGTTTGGAGCTCGTTCCGAAAGTTCGTGGAACGGTCTCTTGGCGGTGAAACTCTTGACGAGTCTATCTAGAAGTCAGATTGTCAGTGTGGTGGCAGCTTTTTCAAGTTGATACATTTCAGGATGGACACTGGGAACTTCTAAAAATGGTCCCACCTATTGAAGACGGTATAAGACTCCAGGATTGCTGAGCATGATTAAGATCACTACTTAAAGACAAGCTAGCAGTTTGCACAAACGATGGCCCCTGTGTTAACCATATGTCACACACGCCTGCAAACTGCTACCCCCATATCACAGATGAAAAAACCACAGCTCAGAGAGGCTAAATAACTAGCTTAAGATCACTCATCTGGTATAAATGTCAGAGTCGTGTAAGTCCTGGTCTTTCTGGCTTCAAAGTTTCTGCTGTTTTCAGAGGCTCCCGGGGAGGGCTCCTAGAAACAAATGCACCAACTCTTTTATCAGTCCTATAAGACATGTCCCTGAAAGTAATAAATCTTAAAACACGTTTCGAGGGTAAAACAGGTATACGATCGCTAGTATTAATAGCTAACATTTGTTGAGTACCTCGGCATGCCAGACCCCGTCTGGGCACTTTATATACACTAGCTCATTTAATCCTTATAACAACTTAGCGTGGTATAGATCCTTTTACTTCCCCCATGTTTTAGAGGCAGAAGGAGAGAAGGTAATTTGTCCAAGTCACATAACTGATGAAGGAGAGTTCCCGAGTGGCCAGTGGCCAGAGACTACAGTCTTCGTAACCGGGACACCTCTCAGCCTCAGTTCGTAAAGCAAAGTATGCCAGCCTCAGCACCACTGATATTTGGAGCTGGATCATTCTTTGTTCCAGGCAGGCTACCCCACGCATTGTAGGACTCCTAGCAGCATCCCTGGCCTCTACCCACTGTCTATTAGGAGCAGCCTGCCCTCCAGTTGTGACAACCAAAAACATCTACCGATATAACCAACTGTCCTCTGGGAATCACAATTGCCCTATGTGAGGGGCGACTGGGTGGCTCAGTCAGTTAAGCATTCATCTGTTGATTTAGGCTCAGGTCATGATCTCACACTTGTGAGATCAAGCCCCGGGTCAGACTCTGCGCTGACAGCATGAAGCTTGCTTGGGATTCTCTCTCTCTCTCTCTCTCTCTGAAAAGTAAACAAATAAGCTTTAAAAAATTGCCCTATTTGAAAAGCGCTGACATAAAGTACAAAACTTCATAAGCTTCCCTAATATTTATGGTGGTTTAGCCTCCTTACTAAAGGTAGATAATTAAACCGAGTAGTCACGATTTCCAAAACTTACCCACATTTTATCTAAAGAACATAATTTAAACCAAATTTGGTACATCATCCAACTGGAATAAGAATGAATAAAACAAACACTCCTTTCTGATTGACTGGTATAATTAATTCATGGCTCACATTACATCAATGCCATGAAAGAAAAAAAAAAAGAGAGAGAGATGACCACAGGAAACATAGACCGGGAAACATAGACATAGAGAGTTGTTATTCTTTCCTTCCTTCCTTCTTTTCTTTCTTTCTTTCTTTCTTTCTTTCTTTCTTTCTTTCTTTCATTTTCTTTCTTTCTTTCTTTCTTTCTTTCTTTCTTTCTTTCATTTTTTTCTTTCTTTCTTTCATTTTTTCTTTCATTCTTTCATTTTCTTTCTTTCTTTCATTTTCTTTCTTTCATTTTTTCTTTCTTTCATTCTTTCTTTCTTTCATTTTCTTTCTTTCTTTCTTTCTTTCTTTCTTTCTTTCTTTCTTTCTTTCTCTCTAACTAAAATATCTGCCTGGAAGTCACAATACAAATGCAGAACTTCGCATCCCAGGAGGTCAGAACCGGCAGAGATCTTTGCACATCTGTTCCAGTCTGCCATGTTACAGAAGGGGCACCAAAGTCCGAGTAACCTACGTAATGGGCGTAAAGTTACTTATCCAGTCAGGGCCACTGGACTAGAAGCTTCTCTCCTGGCTTGCTAGGGTCTAGGTGTGGTTGTGTGTCCTGCACACACTGGTTTAAACATTCAACACCTGTCGTACATGTGTCTCTGCAGCCAGTGGTTCCCGTCCCACACCAGCCCGGGCCTCCTCAGACCCCACGGCCCCGTCCACCAGTCCGGCTGTGACTCCAGCTGCAGATGCCTCCGCTCAGGACCAGCCCACGGTCACTAATAACACAGAGCCTTGAGAGTGAACTGTGCGCTCCAGGTCTCTCCCGATGAGAGACAGTCCTTCCAACAGCTGGTATTGGAAAGCTGGGGCTAGGGCATTATACTGATAAACACCTTACATACATGTCTTGTCAACTGGATGCGAATTTTGCACTTGGTGTCTTTTTGTTTGTTTGTTTTAATCAAATTAGGAGGAAGTACCCAGAGCAGGCAGTGGCTAAACCAACGGTTATCAGCCAGATACAAGGAGACTCCCGATCACAGGGGCCTGTTGAGGAGGTTAATTGGGTCACTGCAGATGTGTGTATGGGGAGTCAGAGTTTGCCCTGTGGCCCATCTGAATCCTTACACACTGAGATGCATTAAAAAAAAATCTTAGCCCCTGTTCATTCCCTGTTATTAAAGAACAGAAAATTGTGACTTGTCTACCAGTTAGAGAATATTTCGGTATGTGTGTTTGCCACAGTCCGGCTCCTCAAAGTCCAAAAGACGGGTTTCAATTTGACTTCCAAGACCCGGCGGTTCTAAGGCACCTTGAAATAAATAGGTTATGGCTGGAAATGCAGGGAGGGTGATGGCTTTGTAAATGGGTTTACATTTTTCTCCTTGGATTTTTCTAGGGTCGGGCTTCCGAATCATTTAATGACATTGTTGGATATCGTTTACTTTTCAATCAAATCCATAAAATAACATTTAGAAAATCCTTAGTATTTAACTGTAGTCTTCTCCATGAATTACCCATTAGAATAGACCGGCAGCAGGGGAATATGCAGGAAATAAGCCTTTAGCTCATAGTTCCGTCCCTACCCCTTATGCCTGCCTGAGTTTGTGTGACGGTATGTGTGTGTGTGTGTGTGTGTGTGTGTATGCGCGTGTGTGTGTGTGTGTGTGAGGGGGGGGGTGGGGGGGAAAGAGGAAGAGCAGACTGTCTGTATGCTGTATGCTGCTAAGGTAGTAAATAAATCAGTAATGCAATATTGTGGGTCCAAACTACTCTTTGCACTACTTTATTTACAGTAGTAAATAAAAATTATTTTTATACTGTTGCCTTCTGGGAAGTGGCTTTTTTTGTTCCTTTTTCATAGTTACTGCTGTCCTCATACAAAGTCCTAAGGTCCATGCATGCTCCCCAAGGAGGCAAAAAAAATAGAGTCCTCCCTATGAGAGGGATTATTTCTGGTAACCATGAATATTTACAGATATAAAGGTGGAAGGAGGCTCTTCGCCAGGGATCCCATGCTCAGAGTTTGGCCCCCCGTGATGTTCGCATGGTTTCGGGGCTTCTGACTACTCTGGGGCTGTATTTATATCAGTTCTGGGTAACACCTGCAGCCCATGCTCTTTCTCGTGTGCCTACTGTGTGTGTAGAACGCTCTTGTTTTATCAAAGATTGTCTTTCCTGTTTGCGAGCGAGCCAGACTTTGGAGTCTGACAGCCCTGGATTCAAATTCTGGTTCTATATCTTACTAGCTTGATAACCTTGGGTGAGGCATTAACCCTCTCTGAGGCTTGGATTACTGCTTTATAAAGTAAGGGTCGTAAAATCCACCCCTCAGACTTCTCATGCAGCTTAAATGACATAATGGAAGTAAACCCCCCAAGGCAGTGCCCTAGACATGGTTGATTGTTATTTTTATTAGAAAGAGAAGGCTGAGGGGTGCCTGGCTGGCTCAGTCGGTAGAATACGAGACTTTTGAACTCAGGGTTCTAAGTTCAAGCCCCACACTAGGTGTAGAGATGACTTAAAAAAATCTTTAAAAAAGAGAGAGAGAGAGAAGCCTGGGAGTCCAGATACCAGGGAAAGGGCTCTTTGATCTACCTGGATCCTCTCTCCATGGCAAACACACTCCTCAGTTGCTGGGATCATAAAACTGCTGGTGGCTCACAGCTACATCCCTCACTGGGAACTGCCATCAGCTACAGGGACCTGCCCAAGGTTATGTCCTTGTAAGAGCACCTCACGGCCAATGACTTGTTGATATAAGGCAGGCTTTCTCAACCTCAGAACTAGTGACATTTGGGACCTGATGGCCACCTTGTGTATTGTAGGACATTTAGCAACAGCTTCCCTGGTCTCTACCCACTAGATGCCAGTGGTGCATGTACCCCCCACCCCCACCCCCACCTCCGCTCCCCCCCCCCCACACCAATTCTCAGAGCCAAAAAATATCTCCGGACATTGCCAAATGTTTTCACGGGAGTGGGGAGGGAGGGAACTCACCCCTGCCACCCTTCACCTCGGGAATGACCAATGTAGGAAAAAAGGCTTCTTGCTTCAACTTGGAAGAGCCCCTAAGGGCCCTCCCAGCTCCAGGATGCCAGCTTGGTGGCAACCTCATTATAGTTCAATATCTCCCTCTGCCCCATTCTGCCTGCCTTGTTTGTGAAGGATTTCCTGACACTGGTCCCATAAAATTTCACATGCCACCCTGCACCTCAGAGTCTTTTTCCAAGGAACACAGCTATATTAGTCTGCTAGTGCTGCGATAACAAGGTATCCCAGACTAGGGAGCTTAAACAACACAAATGTTTTTCCTCACAGTTTTAAAGCCTGATCCGGGTCCAAGATCCAGGTGTCAGCAAGGCTGTTTTCTTCTGTGGCCTCTCTCCTTGGCTTGTAGGTGGCACAGTCTTCCCTCCATGTGTGGCTGTGTCCTCATCTCTTCCTCTTATAAGGACACCAGTCACATTAGATCAGAGCCCACCATAACGACCTCATTTTACAGCACTGATCTCCGTAAAGGCCCCATCTCCGAACACAATCACGTTCTGAGATACTGGGTGTTAGGACTTCAATGTGAGAATGTTGGGAGGACACAACCCATCCCATAACATCAACCGGAGACACCATGGGAGGCTGCGTCAGTTCCAAAGCGTGAATTCGTGGGAGCCATCCTGATTCGAGACAGTTGGCCAAACGTGCTCACCTGCAGGTAATGTGGGAAAGAGCTGGAGTCGTTTCGGTACCAGATGACCTCAGGAGAAGCTGGTAGGTAGGTCACACATCAATTCATGTCCCAGCTTAGACACCTGTTCTCATGGGGGTTCTCGGGCTGTATGATGGGGGTCCAGCCCACACCTTCTCAAACCTTGACCTCCCTCTTCTCTTCTCAAGCTGTAAATTCAATTCCTATGAGGCTAGTGTCCAAGCTGACTGGAACATAACCTTGCATAGTGAAGTCAACATGGGTTGGAGACGGGGGGAAGGAATGGAAGAGTAGGGTCAGAACTGATATTTACTTCCTTTCTTATTGTCCCCTCCCTTTGGGACAGTCTTAGATCAGGGGGTGTAGACCAGTAAATTGTGAAACAAATCTAGCACACAGATGTGATTTCTTTGGCACATCCAATGTATTTTTTTTTTAATTTGAATTATTTCCTAACATCTTAAAATCAAGGATTTGGGGCTCTTCCTAATAAAATCTGAAGATGTAAAAAAGTAGCTTTCCTTCCCACATGGCAAGAATGAGCTGAAGCTAAGGAGGTCTGCTCCTTTTAGATAGAGCTTGTGCCTTCTGGTTTACCCCAGCCCCACCATTTCCTGTTGAGTTACACCTAGCCCACCTAGGCATTACAATCTATGCTTTGTACTTCCTTCTTTTATTCTTAGTGACCTCATTTTAGCAAATCTGAAAGAGATGCCCAGATTCATCTAGTGCTTAATCATTGTCAAGCTTCTGTTAGCTGGATAAGTAGGGGTCTTTCTTTCCACTCTTTGGTAGAGAGAGATGCTAAGTTGTGACTCATTTGAAGTCCCAACAAAGTGTCTAAAAAAAGTTGTAGGATACAATGGCAATTAAAAAATAACCAAAAATATTTTTAAAAAAATTTTAATGTCTGGTAATTAACCCAACAGTAAATTCACTAGATCTTCACCAAGAAAGCTAAAAATTTTATTTTAGAAGAGTTTTTTTAAGTGTATTTGAGAGCGAGAGCATGAGGGAGGGGCTGAGAGAGATTGAGAATCCCGAGCAGGCTCCTCATCATCAGCACAGAGCCTGATGTGGGGCTCAAATTCACAAACTGAGAGACAATGACCTGAATTGAAGTCAAGAGTCACATGCTCCACTGGCTGAGTCACCCAGGCACCCCTAAAAAATTTTTAAGCATAAAAGAGGATATAAAGTAGTCCGAATGTCCGTTGATAGAATAATAACATACAAATATGTTAATTTCCTCAAAGTTAATGTATAAATTCAAGGACATTTCAACCAGTCCTGATTCTGTGTTTGTGAGGAACTGATAAGCTGGTTTTAAGATGTGTATGGAAGGGGACACGTCCACGTACAGGTGAAGAAAATCCGAAAAAGAAGAAGAAAGAGAAGTGACTTACCAAACATCGTTTTACCTCAAAGCACAGGAACAGAAACAGTGGGGTGGCGATGGAGGAATAGACAAATGGTTCAAAGGGGAACAATCGAGAACCCAGAAGCAGACCAGTTATAAATAGACATTTGGTGCATGGTAAAGTGTCATCACAAACCAATTGGACTAAGAGTGGAATGTTTAGCAGACAGAGTCAGGAAGTTGGCTATTCCCAGGTAGAAAAACAAGATGGACACTGTATTTCCTGTCCTTTATATAAAAAAATAAATAAATTTCATATTTAATTAGACTTAACTGTGAAAGAACTGCAAGACTCGTAGGAGAAAATTCAGGAGAGTATTTTACTGAGCTTGAATCAGAAAAGATTTTTTAAACAATATATACATTTCTTTTTTTCAAAAATGAAGGATTTCTGCTGTGATGCCACAGACAAAATTGGCAGATTGGTGACAGACGGGGAGAAGGCTTTCGCAACATCCATCACCACGGAGGATCAATGTCTGCACTGGATAAGGAATGCACACTAATCGACCACAGCAGAAACCCCAGTAAAAAAATATATACATATATACATATATATATATGTATATATGTATATATATACATATATATACATGTATATACGTATATATACATGTATATATATGTATATATACATATATATATGCATATATGTATATTCAAAGCACATGATCAGGCAATTTATGGAAGGAAAAAAATCTAATGACATACAAGTGGATAAAAGGCCGCTCAATCTAACCCAAAGTCAAAGAAATACAAATTAAAATGAAAAGATATCACTTCATAACCACATATTTGCAAAAATGAGAAAGACACATAAGACTGAGATATGGGGGAAGAGAAGCTCTCAGGCTTAGCTATCACGAGGGCCAACAGCTGTGCAATATGGAGGCAATGCACTTACTGAAAATTAAGTGTTTATTACCCAGCAAGTCTGTTCTTGAGGACGGGCTCCACAAATTGCACATCCGACAGGGGATGCGTAAGAGGGGGCTGTTCATCACAGCACCGTTTCAGAGAACAAGGAGATGGAGCAGCCTGGAAGTCCATCATTCGGAGAACGGACGTGGTAGATGAATATGACGGAAAACGATGTGCCAGTCAGAAAGTAAGGAACCAGACTTATGAGCAGCAGCATAGAGAGATGTACAAAATATATTAACACATGAAAAAAGTAAGCAACTGAATAAGATCTGATCTCAATACTGTTTGTGTAAATTAAAAATCCAGCTCCCAAGGAATACTATACGCGCATGCGTGCATGCGCACACACACACACACACACACACACAGCTCTCCACCTTGGTGATATTCACATTTTGGGCTATCTAGTACTTTGTTGTAAGAGCTTGTCCTATGTATTGTAGGATGCTTAGCAGCATTTCTGGTCTCTCTCTACTAACTGCCAGTAGCACCCCTTCTGCTGTGACAACCCAAAATTTCCCCAGACGTTTCCAAATGTCCCCGGGTAGGGATGGAGGAAAGTCTGTCCTGGTTGAGAATCATTAGGTCAGATCATATATCACGGGCTCAAACTATTAGAGTAGCTAGTGAAGTATTCAGAGGCAGGGACTAGAAGACAGACTGTATGAGGAAAGGAGAAGTATTACAATAAAAAAGAGCAGTGTTTTGCACACCAGGTGATGGTGTGTGCCATGAACTGAAGAGAATGATTAATACTACGGTGGGTAACTGGGGTCAAAATACAAGAAGCAAAGAAAAACAAAAGAAACTAAAATTGGCCTCAGTCGTCAGCATTGGCAGGTGTTTATTGGAATTCGGTCTTCTACCATTTGAATATCCTTGTAGGGAAAAAATAAGTAGGCCCTATAATCTCTTGAGTTTTGGCTTTCCCTGTGACTTTAGGCACAAGGAGGAAGGCTTGGCTTTCCTTTAATGAGCCTGTGCTGAAGCATCTTTTGCAAAAGCTCTGGTGTCATGAAGACAGTGTTGGATTAACCAATGGACAAAGCATATCCTGTGGAGATCAGCAGAGCAGAGAACTATACACCGGTGAGAAAAAGTCAGCCCTGATGAATTTGCCTGGATTTTAAAACTAGAAAAAGCTAGAAAGGAACTTTAAAAAATATGTAATATTTTCCAAAAGCAGTACATTACTAAAAGATACAAATGGGGAATAAAGCTAGAGTAGCTTTATTAATATCATACAAAATAGACTTTAAGACAAGGGGCATTACAAGAGACAAAAAAGGGACACTTCATTATGTCAAAGGGGATAATGAGGGGCACCTGGGTGGCTCAGTTGGTTGAGCGCCCGGCTTCAGCTCAGGTCATGATCTTGCAGTCTCTTGAGTTTGAGCCCCGTGTCGGGCTCTGTGCTGACAGCTCAGAGCCTGGAGCCTGCTTCCGATTCTGTGTCTCTCTCTCTCTCTGCCCCTCCCCTGCTCATGCTCTGTCTCTCTCTGTCAAAAATAAACATTGAAAAAAAAATTTTTTAAAGGGATAATGGATCAGGAAGATAGAATAATTAGAAATATAGGTATGACTAGTAACAGAATGTCAAAAACGTATGAAGCACAAACTGACAGAAATAAGGAGAAACAGACAAATCCACAAATTATAAATATTAATACACTTCATTCAGTAATAGAACAAGTAAAACTAAATCAGTAAGTATACAGAAGATCTGAATGACAAAACATTTTATAAATGTTTTAACATAAAAGACTACACCCAAAAATCACAAAATACACATTCCTCTCAAGGGCACATAGAACGATTACAAAGATAAACTATATTCTGATACATAAAGAAAGTCTCAATGGAATTTAAAATATAGAACTTTTACAGAATATGTTATCTGACTACAATGGAAATAAATTAGAAGTTAACAAACTAAAGCAACTAGATTAGCTGGAAAATAAACAATACATTGCTAAACAATTCATTGGTCAAAGAAGAAATCTCAGGGGCGCCTGGGTGGCTGAGTCGGTTGAGCGTCCGACTTCGGCTCAGGTCACAATCTCGCGGTCCACGAGTTCGAGCCCCGCGTCAGGCTCTGGGCTGATGGCTCAGAGCCTGGAGCCTGCTTCCGATTCTGTGTCTCCCTCTCTCTCTACCCCTCCCCCGTTCATACTGTGTCTCTCTCTGTCTCAAAAATAAATAAACGTTAAAAAAAATTTTTTTAATTAAAAAAAATAAAAAAATAAAAAAAGAAGAAATCAAAGAAAATTAGAAAATATCTTGAACTGAATAATAATAAAAACACATCAAAATTCGTGGGACTATATATATAACATTAACTGTTTCTAAGAAGTAGATCTCAAATCAATGATCTAAATTTCTACCATAAGGAAAAAGAAGAGCAAAATAAACTCAAAGTAAGCTCCCCCCAAAAAAAGGTAAAAAAGAAAAAAGAAGATATCAATGAAATTGAAACCAGAAAATAAAGAAAATCAATGGAATTAGGAGTACCTAGTTAAGCATCTGAGACTTTGGCTCAGGTCATGATCTCGTGGTCCATGATGAATTCAAGCTGCACATCGGGCTCTGTGCTGACAGCTCAGAACCTGGAGCCTGCCTCGGATTCTGTGTCTCCCTCTCTTGCCCCCTCTCCCCCTCAAAATAATAAATAAACATTTTTTAAAAAGAAAAAAAAAGAAAATCAATGAAATCAAAGCTGATTATTTGAAAAAAAATCAATGAAATTCATAATGGTCTAGAGAAAAGACACAAAATTGTCAATATCAGGAAGAAGTGAACAATAGAACTACAGCTATTACAGACATAAAAAGATTAATAAAGGAACATTATGAATACTTTACACCAGTAAATGTGATATCATACATAAAATGGAAAATTCCTTAAAAGATATGAACTGCCAAGGCTAATGTAAAAATAGGTAATGTGAATAGTCTACAGCTGTTAAGGAAATTGAATTCATAGTTTAAAAACCTTTCCAGAAAGAAATTTCCAAGCCCAAATGGCTGTAGTGGTGAATTCTATCAAAAATTTAAGAAAAGGGGCGCCTGGCTGGCTCAGTTGAGAGAGCATGTGACTCTTGATCTCATGATTGTGAATTTGAGCTCCACATTGGGTGTAGAGATTACTTAAAAATAAAATAAAAAAAATCTTTAAAAAAATGAAGAAAAATAGAATCCCAACTCTACACAAACATTTTGGTAAAAAATAAGAACAGGAATTGCTTCAGAATTTATTTTACAAAGCCAAGCATTACTTTGACGTCAAAATCAGACAAAATATTACAAGAAAAGAAAACCAAACTACATATCAGTATCTCTCATAAACACAGATACAAAAACCTCTAATCAAATATTAGCAAATTGAAACTAGCAAAAAGGATATTAAAAAGGATAGTACATCATGACCAAATGTAGTTTATCCCAGGAATTCAAGGTTGACTTAACATTTGAAACAAATCAATGTAACTGACCATATTAAAAGGCTAGAAAATGTAAAAAAGGATCATCTCAATAGATACAGAAAAGACATTTGGCAAAATCCAATATTCCTTTATGATAAAAACAGACAGTAAATTTGGAAGAGAAGGGAAATTTCTCAATTGCATAAAGGGCCTATGCAGCAAAAGCTACAGCTACATTGCAGTTAATGGCGAAAGACTAAATGGTTCCCCCTGACTGGAAACAACACAAAGATGTCAGCTTTCACAGTTCTATTCAGTATTGTCAAGTAAGTCTTTTGTAAAATTCTGAGGGATACGCAAAAAAAGATACTGTAATAACTAAATGACCTTAGTAAGCCTGCAGGACTCAAAGTCAACATACAAAACCAAATTATATTTGGATGTATTACCAATGAATAATTGAAATGTGAAAAATTCTTTAAAAAACTATAATAGCACCAGATAATATAAAATATCTAGGGATAAATTTAACAAAGATTTAAAAGATCTGTATTCTGAAAACTAAGAGCATGACATTGCTGGATAAATGGGACAGAACAGAGAATCCAGAAATTCTCACATATATATGGTCAATTGATTTTCAACAAATTTGCCAAGACATTTAACTGCCTTGGAGAAAGAATAGTCTTTTCTTAAAAACAACAGCTTGAAAGTCATAAGCAAAAAATTGAAACTGCACCTTACCTTACACTATAGATAAAAATTAACTCAAAGTTTATCACAGATCTAAATCTACAGGCTAAAACTATTAAGCTTCTGAAAGAAAATATGAGCAATCTTGAATTAGCAAAGATTTGTATAAAGGACACAAAAACATGAACTAAAGAAAAATATCAATAAACTGAATTTGATCAAAATGAAAAATTCTTACTCTTCAAAAGATACTGTTAACACAAATGAAAAAAACAAGCCACAAAGTGGGACAATATATCTGCAAAAAATGTATATGACAAAGGATTTGTATACAGCATACATAAAGAACTCTTACAACCTAATAACAAGACTTCAAAAATCCAATACAAAAAAAGAGTAGGGGGTACAATCTGAACTAAACAGACTTTTCATCAAGTTAGCTATAGGGATGCCAAATAAGCACGTTAAAAATATACTCAGTATCAGCAGTCATTATGGAAGTGTAAATTAAAATCACATTGAGATACCACTGCATACTTACTAGCATGGCTAAAATTAAAAGATTGATCATATTGGGGCACCTGAGTGGCTCAGTCAGTTGAGCATCCAACTCTTGATTTCTGCTCAGGTCATGATCTCATGGTTTGTGAGATCAAGCCCTACATAGGGCCCTGCACAGACAGCGCAAAGCCCACTTGGGATTCTCTCTCTCTCTCTGGACCTCTCCCCAACTTGTGCTCTCTTCCTCTCTCTGTCAAAAATAAATAAATAATTTTTTCTGGAAAAAAAGAAAGATTGATCATACTAAGTGTTGATGAGGAGATGAAGAAACTAGAACTCTCATTTACTGTTCATGGGAATGTAAAATGTGACCACCACTTCAGAAAAAAGTTTGGCAGTTTCTTAAAAAGTTAATAGAGTTAATTAAGTGTTAATTACTTAATTTAGTGTTGTCAGATAAAGGAAGTTAAATTTTAACCTCACATAAATAATAAATAATTAAAAAAAATTTTTTTAGTGTTTATTCATTTTTGAGAGATGAAGAGAGACAGAGCATGAGTGGGGGAGGGGCAGAAAGAGAGGGAGACACAGAATCTGAAGTAGGCTCCAGGCTCTGAGTTGTTAGCACAGAGCCCGATGCGGGGCTTGAACCCACGGACCATGAGATCTTGACTTGAGCCGAAGTTGGACGCTTAACCCACTGAGCCACCCAGGTGCTCCAATAAATAATTTTTAGTATAGGTATGTCCTAAATATTTAATGGGATATATATATATATTACATATATATATTATACAAGCCAGCCATTCCACTCCTAGGTATTTACCCAAGAAAAATAAAAACATATGTCCACTGTACATAGTATTCATAGCATCTTTCTTCGTAATAGCCCTAAACTGGAAACATCTCAAATGTCCATGAACAAAAGAAGGGATAAATAAATGATGATATATTCATACAGTGCATTACTATCCAGTAATAAAAGGGAATGAACTATGGATACACAAAAAGCATGGATGAATATCGAAGTAATTATTCTGAGTGAGAGAAGCCTGACAAAAAAGAGTATATACCAAATTATTCCATTTACATGAAATTCTAGAAAATATCAACTCGTTTATAGTGACAGAAAGCTGACGAGTGATTGCCTAGGGCATGCAAGGGTTGGGGTGAAATGTGGGACGGGGGATGCATTTGAAACTTCTGGGAGGGATAGATATATTGATTACCTAGATTTTGAGGATGGTTTCATGGGTGTTTACACGTGTCAAAACCCATCAAGTTGTGTTCTTTAAATATATGCAGTATGTTGTATGTCAATTACACTTCAGTGAAGCCGTAAAATTTTATTTTTAATTTTCCTGTGTGAATTAGCTGTATATGTAACAGTGTGTGAATCTTCGTGGTGGATAAAACAAGCATTTTACTTACTCAGGAAAGAGGACTGACAACCATAAAAAGTTAAATGAAAGCACAAGCATTAAACAAAATGAAATTGGGATCATATTTGCAAATATTAAGCCAATGTATTTTAATTTCCCCTACAACTCATGTTCCTTTGACGCTTTCTCCTTCAGAGACAGTCCCAAAGCTTATAACCAGAGAGCGGAAGACAAGAGATACTTGACCTCATTAACAAATGATGGGCTTGCCAATTAAGCCTGGTGGGGAAAGAGTGGGTTTCCTACATTTCTTTAGTTATATCAAAGGATAGATTTGGAGGTCTAGCCCAAAGATTTTTTTTAATGGTTGTTTGTTTGTTTGTTTATTTATTTATTTATTTATTTATTTATTTTTCAGAGAGAGAAACAGAGAGAGAGAGAGAGGAAGGGACAGAGAATCCCAAGCAGGCTCCACACTGTCAGTGCAGAGCCTGACTCAGGGTTTGAACTCAGGAACCATGAGATCATGACCTGAGCCGAAATCAAAAGTTGGGCACTTAGCCAGCTGAGCCACCCAGGCCCCCTAGCTCAAAGATTTTTCTATCAATGGTGGAGAGACAATTTTCCTTCTGCTTGTGACAGCTAGATACAATGGTTGAAAGAGTATAAGGAGGGAAGAGAAAAATTCACTCTTTCCAGCCAAAGGATGGTGGGGGACAGAAGAGAGGAGCAGAACTTGAAAGAGGAAACCAGATGCCATGGTTGTCCCTTCTCACATCCTCTCAATATCCTCTGTGCTCCCGCCCCTACACATTCCTAGTCCTCACAAGGACTGACTCTCAAGCTGAGACACAGGGAAGCCCTGGGGCACAGGGACCTCTATCTTCCTTCCATTGGAAGATGCCAGTCTTGCAGACCCTCCGCCCATACGTGAGGTTCAACCAGTGTCTCTGTTTGCCGTAGCCAAGAGGAAGAGCCTGAGGATTCCCTGAATCTTCCCAGCTTTCCGTGTGGTTTGAAGGTGTCCAGAAACACGTGTGTGCCCTGAGGGAGAAATGTGGAAGGAAGCTGAGGGTGCTGGCTGCCTTCTCTAGCAGGGGCTGCAGCTATGGGAATCTTTAAACATCAATGAAAGCAAGAGTGGAGTTCATTGGTGAGGGGTTGTTGGAGAGGATGTCCCTGAAGCACCGCCCAGGCCAAGGGAAGGGACTACAAGTTTGCTGACAGCAGATATTTGCTTCAGAGGCTGGCTCAATGACTAGACAGTCTGAAGACTTTATACCCGTACCACAAGGATCCTGCATGTCCCACAATTACACCAGTCTTACGAGGGAATTTTGGGGGTGAGGGTGGGGGGTGAATCTGGAAGAGGAGACATTTTACATAATGAATCTGAACATCATCCAAAGATACTGTATTAGTTTATTACTTTGGACTAAATAGTTCCCTCACTCCACTTCCCACCCATCCCTACCAATACCCATGGGATGCACACTCAAAAGTAAGTCTAGATTATAGACAAACTAAAGAATATATATTTCCAATGCACATCTGAGTGTAATGTACATACCCTAACAACCCATTACCAAGAAAACGCAAGATGTTCAAGGCATTCTATGATGGAGAGCAACAGTGGTAGTTAGGAAGTGAGGGATAGTCACAGAGGTGGGGACTGAGTCCTACCAGCTGGGCAGGATTTTGGCCAGGCAGATTAGAGAGGCATATCTGATGGGGAGAACTTGCCTGAACAAGGGTCTGGAGGAGAGGACATGCACAGTGGGGGAGAGAGTGGAGCAGAGAGCTCCTGTTGACGGAGGAAC
Organism: Acinonyx jubatus; assembly: GCF_027475565.1. Classification (NCBI taxonomy): domain Eukaryota; kingdom Metazoa; phylum Chordata; class Mammalia; order Carnivora; family Felidae; genus Acinonyx; species Acinonyx jubatus. Next base: position 181,051,963 of record NC_069382.1, read on the forward strand.
TCTGATGCCCCACTTTGTTAGCATGACCAAGGAACTCAGCAGTGAGTGAGCTCAGAAAATGCCAGCTTTGAGCAGGCATGGGCTTGTCTTCTGGAAACTTTGCAAAGAGAAAGCCAGAGAACATGGCCACCCAAATGTCAGTTGGTCTCTCAATAGGTCAAGAAGCTGAACGTGGCTATCTGATGGTTCCTGGTGCTCACAGAGTGACAAACTGCTTCAACATGTCACTTAGAGAGACTGAGGTAATTGTTGTTTTTTTTTTTAATTTTTTTTTAACGTTTATTCATTTTTGAGAGAGACAGAGCGTGAGGAGGGGAGGGGCAGAGAGAGAGGGAGACACAGAATCCGAAGCAGGCTCCAGGCTCTGAGCTGTCAGCACAGAGCCCGACACGGGGCTTGAACTCATGAACCGCGAGATCATGACCTGAGCTGAAGTGGAATGCTTAACCGACTGAGCCACCCAGGTGCCCCAGAGACTAGGATGATTCTTTACAGGGCAAGTCTAAAGCACTAGAAACACCAAGGGTCATCCTCCTAGTAAGTCTACCTACGGACACCAGGGAGTCAGAATGAAGGCTGGCTGATACCTAGTAAGAAGAGCTTTTATTTTCTAGTTTCAATTCAGTCCATGAAGAATATGTACTGGATCGATCACTGAGAACTGGCCTGGTTCATATTTCATGTCACTTCCTGTAGCCAGGCTGCTCAGCCAGGCAGAACTTGCTGAGAGGTCATGGAGTAGGAAGGGTGTTATTGTATGCAGCTCTGATGGCTGGACACAGCTTACCCCCACATACGCCTCCAACTCCCTGCCTAATGTGTTTTTAATTGATTGTCACTCTCAAGCACCCTTGTCCCTTTCCTTCTCTGACCTTGGCTTCCTGCAGCAGGACATGTTGTCATGGGACCCACACCAGGCCTCCTGTCTGCACCTGGAGTGCCCGCATGCCTCAGGTGAGTGCTGGTTTGAGAAGCCCACCTACTGCTTCCCTCCACGTGGCATGAAAAAGAGATTGTATCTGGAGTGGCTCACAGCTCTGGACAGGAAGAACAGAGTTGTTTGGGCAAGACCACAGGCGAGGTTGGTCGGGGCAAACCCAGGGGACTGTCGGGTGGTTCCCAAACTGATTGTATATAAGGGTCCCACATTGACTCCAAAATAAAAGAAAGCAATAGAAAGCTTATACCTATTAGACAGGCCCCAACCGGGAACACCGACCACACTAAACACTGGCAAAGGTGAGGAGCAACAGGAACTCTCGTTCATTGCCGATGGGAACGCAAAACGGGACCGCCGTGTTGGAAGACATTTTGGTGGTTTCTCACAAAACTGAACGTACTCTTAACATACGCTCCAGCGATTGCACTCCTTGGTATTTACCAAATGAGTTGAGAACTTCCGTCTACACAAAAAAATGTGCACGTGGATGTTTACGGCGGCTTTATTAGTAATTACCAAAATATGGACGCAAGATGCCCTTCAGTAGGTGAATAGATAAATAATAAACTGTAGTACGTCCAGACAGTGGAATATTATTCAGAGCAAAAAAGAAATGCACTGTCAAGCCATGAGAAAACATGGAAGAAAATTAAATGCATATTACTGAGTGAAAGAAACCAATCTGAAAAGGTCACATACCATATGATTGCAGCTATATGACAGTCTGGAAAAGACAAAGCTATGGAGACCGTAAAAAGTTCAGTGGTTGCCAGAGTGTGTGACGGGAAAGGACAGAGATGAATAGTGGATCATGGAAGATTTTTAGGGCAGCGAAAATACTCTTTATGATACCATAATGATGGATACGTGTCTTTATACATTTGTCCCAACCCACAGACCATACGGCACCATGAGTAAGCCAGAATGTAAACTATGGTCTTAGAGTGATAATGACATGTCAATACAGGTTCTTCAAATGTAGCAAATATACCACTCTGGTGTTGTTGATGATGGGAAAGTCTACTCAGTGTGGGGGCAAGGGGTAAATGGGAAATCTCTGTATCTTTGCTTGAATTTTACTGTGAACCTCAAACTGCTCTAAAAAACGAAAGTCTTCGTGAAAAAAAATTAAAAAATAAAGCTAACAGGGGATTAGTAACCATTTTAAATAAATAATGTTCACATTTGAAGAAGAGTCACAAGTGTAAGAAAAATAGTGCTCATTAGGACTTTAGGAAATATTTGTAGTATTTCTGGGAGGCCTTATAATAATCTCACCGCCAAAAGGGTGTCTGGGACCCACAGGTCTGCAATCACCCAGAGCAGGCACACCTGGTGAGTATTACTTGCTAATGACCCTGAGCAATCCGAGACCACCTGGGCTCAGTTCACTGGTCTCATTCTGTCATCTTGGAGCTGACTCCAAGGTCTGATATTTGAGGACTGGACTTTTTTACTCCTCCCGGGCACCGAGACTTCGGTCCCCCTTCTTCTTTTATTCCAACTATTCGACAAACCAGCTCACGTTTCTAGTCCTCCAGGAAGTGGAAGAGAATGAACACTTCTTGGCTACTGACCATTTACTTGGTACTTTCTGCCCATTATATCTGTAAGCAGGGATCCTCGCAGGACCTGATCTATCCATCGAGAGCAGACGAAGGGTACCCCACCTCTCAAGAAACTGTTTGCACGCTCGGATTTGCATGGAGGCCAGAATGTCTCCTGGGAGTGTATCTTGATTGCTGTTCGTGGTTGAGGTTCAGACAAGCCTGACAGACTTGAGGGCCACGGATTGGCAAAGTCTTACAGAGGGCAGGGAGGAAATTGACCCTAGGGACTCAGACTCAGCAACGGGCCCCAAGGGCTGTGCGGGAGAACTGAACTGGGTTTGCTGTGGTACCTGTCAGAGGGTGTCTCCTGAACCCTGCCATTCTGGAAGCATTTCCACATTTGAAAGAGCTGTTTCACTAAATTCTGACCAGGCTGTGGAGCTCACCAACTGATTATAAATGAGGGAGAGCATGTCTTCTATCCGCATTTCCCTCTTCCAAGCAATTACCCCAAGTCATGAATCTAGCCCAGGGTACCACTGACATAGATATTTGTTAAGCGAGGGAGTCAGGCTGCCCGGCATCACGATGTTCAAGCCCTCTGCTGTTTGTGAGTGAATCTCTATTGCAGCCCCACCAAATGGCCAGCTGATCAGACGTAGGGGGACCGGGGGCTGGTGGGTGGAGGGGAACACTCAACACGGGGAAACATCAGGACTATTTATAGCCTGTTTTCCAAGAGGGGAATTTCTTCATGAGCAGAGGAGCTATTGTAAATCAGGTATCAATATTAATGTCAGCTCAGCGGGATTCTCAGGGTGTTGAAATCTGAGACATTTGGTTTATATGGCACTCAATTCTCACAATACCTCTGAAAGTAAATACATATTTTCCCCACTTTACAGATGAACAAACTACTGTTGCAGTCATACTGAGTCACAAGCCACTATAAAATCTCAGTGGCACATAGCCAGAAGCATTTATTTCTCGCTCAGGCACCTGTAGGTTGGCTGTGGTTCAGCTGATCCAGGCTGGACTCAGCTGGACCTGTTTGCAGGCTCTGGGGCACGTCCGGGCATGCTCAATTTGTCAATCTCATGGCAAAAGGCTCAAAAATCCAACTGTGCCAGCATATTTAAAGCCTTCATTCACATCATTTCTCCTAACTTCCCATTGGCTAAAGCAAGTCACATGGGTAAGCCATGTGGGGAGAGAAGCCAATGCTTCCTGTGGAGGAGGGTGGGGCATTACTTTGAACTTCTACTTGTCTGCTCCCAAAGCTAGAGAAGCTTTCTTGCAGCCTTTGTTAACCGCTCCCTCCTATGAATTCCTAGGTTTGTTGTCTTTACCACTCAACAAAGCAATTAATTGCATACTTTTGTCCTATCGTTCGGGTCTTTGTTCTTTGACATTTGCCTTTGTCTCCCCAGGGGGATTGTTGAGGGGACCCAGGGACGCTTCTGGGTCGCCCCAGCCCTGCACAATGCTGATATATAGAAGGACCACGGTAAGTAATTACAGAAGGACCGGTCAGGTATATCATTGTACCAAGAAGCCTGCAATGAATACCACTTTGAGTATTCTGGCAGATTACATGAAAACAAGCCCAAAAGAGCCCCGTGTGTAACTGCAAACCCCCAGTGCTGGGAGAATTTGACAACCCTTTGCTATTTCCGGGGATCTGCCATCAACAGGTACCGCGGGATTAATCAGCACTGTGTCCTCCTTGCAGACTTAATTAGCAGCTCTTGTCGAAACCCAGCTTCTTGTTAAAACCAGACTTTAAAAAAGAAACTGTTCCAAGTTTATACCCTTACTTTCAGTTACGTGTCATCCAGATATGAGACTAAAATCTCGCTTTTTTAAAACTGAGTTATAATTGACATGTAACGTTGTGAAGTTTAAAGTATACAACGTGTTGATTTGATACACTTCTATGTTGCTATGTGATAGCTACCACGGCGTTAGCTAACACTTCCATCATATCACATAATTATCATTTCTTTTCTGTGGTGAGAACAAGTAAGATCTAGTCTCTTAGTCACTTCCAAGTATGTAATACAGTATTACTGAAAATTAACAATACAGTATAGTTTAAAATTAAAAACAGACCTACCATATGATCCAGCAATCTCACTTCTGGGTATATATCCAAAGGAAGTGGAAATAGGATATAGAAAAGATGTCTGAACTCCCATGTTTATTGCAGCATTATTCACAATAGCCAAGATATAGAAACAATATAAGTGTCCCTCAGTGGGATGGATGAAGACATTGTGTGTGTGTGTGTGTGTGTGTGTGTGTGTGTATACATTCATAATGGAATATTATTCAGCCATGAGAAAGAAGGACATACAGCCATTTGCATCAGTATGGATAGAACTTGCAGGCATTATGCTGAGTGAGATATATCAGATACACTGGCAAATAGTGTGTGATATCACTTATATGTAGAATCTAAAAAGTCTGAACTCTGGGGCACCTGGGTGGCTCAGTTGGTTAAGTATCCCAACTCTTGGTTTCAACTCAGGTCATGATCTTACAGTTCGTGAGCTTGAGCCCCACATTGGGCTCTGTGCTGAGATTGCAGAGCCTGCTTGGGATTCGCTCTCTCTGCCCCCCTCCACGCCCCCTCAAAATAAATAAATAAACTTAAAAAAAAAAAAAAAGACAACTTCTAGAAACAAAGAGTAGAATAGTGATTACCAGGTACTTGCAGGTGGAGGAATTTGGGATGTGGGTCAAAGGACACAAATCTGCAGTTCAAAAATGTATATGTTCTGGGAATCTAATGCACACAATCTCATTTTCTTTTTTTAACATTTTTTTTTTTAATTTTAGAAAGAGAGAGAGAGAGAGCACAATTGGGGGAGGGGGCAGAGGGAGAGAGAGGATCTTAAGCAGGCTCCATGATCATCGTGGATCCCATAACTGTGAGATCATGACCTGTGTGGAAATCAGGAGTTGGATGTTTAACCAACCGAGCCACCCAGGCACCCCTACAAAATTTCATTTTCAAAAGAGAGTCAGTTATTCAAGAATGCCCTTGCCCTAGTCAAATGGAGATGGTGATAATGTGAGTTAACACTTAACTAAGCACTTACTATATACAAGGATCACATATTTATCCCCTTGTTCAATCTTCATCTTACTTAATCTAATAGCTATTGTAATTATCCCTTATAGCTATCGTAATTATCCCTTATAACTATTATAATTATATAATTATTATAATTATCCCCCATTTTGCAGCGGGGTGAAACGAAGTTTAAAGAGATAATGGGACTTGCCCAGGGTCCCAGTGCTTACAAACAGTAGTGCTGGGAAACAAAACACTGACCAGAAAAAAAATCTGTGTTCTTTCATACTCACCACTAAATCCCTACTGCATTCTTGTTTATGTTAATGAATTATTTCAAACATTATAAAAGTATAGGAAATAATACTAGTATACCTACCAACCAGTTTTGTAAAATGTTACCTTTTTCTTTTTTCTTTCAGTGATTTTTTTAAGTTTATTTATTTTGAAAGAGAGAGAGAGAGCAGGGCTCCTGGGTGACTCCGTCGGTTAAGCGTCCAACTTCGGCTCAGGTCATGATCTCACAGTTCGTGGGTTCGAGCCCCATGTGGAGCTCTGTGCTGACAGCTCAGAGCCTGGAGCCTGCTTCAAATTCTGTGTCTCGCTCTCTCTCTGCCCCTCACCTGCTCATTCTCTGTCTCTGTCTCTCAAAAATAAATAAACATTAAAAAATATTTTTTAAATAAAAAGAGAGAGAGGGAAAGAGCACGTGAATAGGGGAAGAGTGGAGAGAAAGGGAGAGGGACAGAATCCCAAGCAGGCTCTGCACTGTCAGCATAGAGCCCAATGCAGGGCTAGAACCCATGAACTGTGAGATCATGACCTGAGCCTAAATTAAGAGCCAGAATATGACCTACAAGCATCCCTCCTCTATACTCAGGGGTAACCATTACCTGAGTTTAGTATTTTTAATTCCAGTGTATTTTTAATGTTTACTATATATGTAAATAAACACAAACATTATATAGAATTACTGTGAATTTTTAAGATTTTATTTACATGATATCCTTCCAAAATTTGCTCTTCATCTCACCTGATGTGTTTGAGCTTTATCCGTGTTGATACACATAGGAATATTGCAATATATTTTATTGTGTAATTATACCATTAGTTATTCATTTCCCTGTTAACTTTTGTTAGTACAAACAGTACATCAATGCATATTTTCTGTCCATGTTTCTTCATGCACATTTGCCAGAACTTTTCTGTGGAAAGCACCGAAAAGTGCGACTACTGGGCCGAAGGGTGGGTGTGTTTTCTGTGTTGATTGCTGCGTGGTTCTCCAGTGTGGTGACGCCCACTTAAACTGCCACCAGCGGGAGATGAGAGTTCCCCATATCTTATATTCTCACCCACACTTGGGATTGGTAAAACTTTCCAACCTACTAGCGGTAAAATGGTAGCTCATTTTAACGTATAGTTTTCTGATTCTTAGAAGTGAATGTTAATCTTCAATTGAGCAGGCCTGTTTCTTCTTCTGTGGCTGTTTTGGTCTTGTTAGGTGTCCATTTTCATATTGAATTGTTTGTCTTTTTCTTATTGGCTTGGAACTCTGGATCCCAACCTTTAGGCGGTTACATGTGTTGAAAATATATTCATTCCTCCAGTGTATGACTTATCTTTTCGCCTTTTTAATGATGTCTTTAATGGTATAGAAATTTTAAATTTTGGAGTGCTTGGGAGACTCAGTCGGTTGAGTGTCCAACTCTTGATTTCAGCTCAGGTCATGATCTCACAGTTCCTGGGATCGAGCCCTGTGTCAGGCCCCGTGCTGACAGCAAGGAGCCTGCTTGGGATTCTCTCTCTCCCTCTCTCTCTCTGCCCCTCCCCCTGCTCTCTCTCTCTCTCTCTCTCAAAATAAATAAATCAACTTAAAAAATATTTTTTGAATCTCAATGTACTTAATTTGGTAAATTTTAAATATATTAATCTTTTTTTAGGATAGTAATAATAATTATTTCATTATTTTTTTCTTCAAATTTTTATTTAAATTCTAGTTAGTTAACATATAAGTGTGGGACGCCTGGGTGGTTCAGTCGGTTGAGCATCCGACTTCGGCTCAGGTCAGGATCTCACGGTCTGTGGGTTGGAGCCCGGCATTGGTCTCTGTGCTGACAGCTCAGAGCCTGGAGCCTGAATTCTGTGTCTCCCTCTCTCTCTGCCCCTCCCCTGCTCATGCTCTGTCTCTCTCTGTCTCAAAAATAAATAAACATTAAAAAATTTTTAAAACAAAAAACTTAGAAGTGGAACAGTGGTTTCAGGAGTAGAATTTAGTGATCCATCACTTACATATGATACCCCGTACTCATCCCAACAAGTGCCCTCCTCAAGGCCCACCACCATTTAGCCCACCCCCCCGCCTCTCTCCTTCAACCCTCAATTTGTTCTCTATCATTAAGAGCCTCTTATAGTTTGCTTCCCTCTCCTTTTTTTCCCCTTTCCCATATGTTCATCTGTTTTGTTTCTCAGATTCCACATAAATATATTAATATTTTACCTGAAAGACAATACATACATACAGCTTAAAATTCAAGAAGTACAAAGGGCCTATAGTTACAAGCCTCCTCTTGCTTTCTTAGTCACCCTGTTTCCCTTGGCATCCTTCCAAAATTATTTATGCACATAAAAACAAAGTATAAACATTTTCACCTTTGAACCCTAATATCAACATACTGTATACACTGTTGTATGTGGTGGTTTTAAGGTTTTTTCACCCTTTATCTATACCTTGAAGATTATTCTGTATCAGCACTAAAGAGTTTACACTTTACAGCTCCAGTATTCCATAGAAAGAATGTACTATAATTAACATTTAACCAGTTCCTGATGAATATTTGGTAGTTTGCCAACTTTTGTGAATACAAACAATGTTGCACTGAGTAACCTTGTTCTTTTATCACTATTCACATGTGTGTATATATGTCTAGGGAACAAATCCTTAGATATGGAAATGCATGGTCGAAGGGTATATGCAACTGTACTTTTGACAGATTATTGCCAAATTCCTTCTATAGGGTTGTAAAAATTTGCTCTCCACAGCCCTGTAAGAGGGTCTGTTTTCTAGACCACAGATGATATCATAAATCAGACTTCTGGATTTTTACCAACCTGATAGGTACAAAATAGGATCTCAGTGTAGTAATGAAAATGTTGCCATTTACATTTCCATTGCTATTAGTGAGGTTGACATTTAAAAGTGTAGATTTTTTAAAGACCACTTGTAAAAATTTTTCTGTGATCTGTTTGTTCATATCAAATTATTGGTACCGTATTGATTTGCAAGAAGGCTTATATTTCTTAGTGAAATTAGCTCTTTGTGATGTAAGCTGTAAATTTTTTTTCCAGAGGGTTCCTTAATTTTTTGACTATGGTCATGGTTTTTGTCAGTTTGTTTGCTTTTAAGTAATCTATACACCCAACATGGAGCTTGGGCTTGAATTTAAAACCCAGACATCAAGAGATCAAGAGTCACACACTCTGCTGACTGAGCCAGCCGGTGTGTGTATATATACACACGTATCACTTATTGAATAATCCTTTCTGTCCCAATAGATTAGAATGGCACTCTTGAAGATAATAAAATTTCCATGTATATGAGGATCTATTTTGAGGTCTTTCTAGTCTGCTTGTCTATTCCAGTGCTTCATAACCTTTTCACAACATGAATACATAAAAAAAGGTCATCTTTGATTTGCACATTGGTGGTCCCTCTCAGGGCTTCAGCAGCTCCAGGCCACCCCAGGCTTCCCCAGACCACCCCAAGAGTTGAGAGGATCAATATCCCAGGGCATTTTTAACACCATGGAAGAGAGTCAAGTCTATTTATCTCATAGTCAAGCTGCTTTATGTCTATAATTACAGTTGACTCTTAACACAGGTTTGAACGGTGCAAGTCCACTTATACATGGATTTTTTTTGATACAGTAGAGTATTGTAAATGTATTTTCTCTTCGTTATGATTTTCTTAATAACATTTTCTTTTCTGTAGATTTTTTCTTCAAAATTTCTTAAGTGACCCATTTCTGTCCCTTGCTTTTCTAAAAGAATTTTTAAAGGAGGTAATTTACAGATTGGAGATGTTGAAATTTTGGAGACTTGAAATGGAGACTCGAAATACAAATTTATGCCAGTCAGTCTCCCTATCCATGAACATGGTATACATCATTTATTCATTATGATCTGCCTTTCAATGAAGGTTTATAATTTTTATTCAAAAGGTTTAGCAAATCTTTTGTTAGATCTCTTCTTTGGTATATTATTGTTTTGTGGATATTGTGTGTAAATTGTGCCTTTTTTCTCTTGCTTAAAGTATGAGGAGAATATGATAATGATAACAATAATATTACTACTACTACTACTTATACAGTAGTATATACCTCCTATATAGACAAGCATTATTCTAAGGACTTTACATATTTTAACTTACTCGGTCTTCAGAAAAGCCCTATTAAGTACTTTTACTATTATTCCCATTTTATAAATGAAGGGGCCGAGGCATTGACAAATTATTTAACTTGCCCAAAGTCATCCAGTTGGTGGATGGCAGTCTTGCTTTGGGGGATGAATTTTTAAAGATTTGAAGACACCACACATTTACTTAAAACAAAGCCTCTGAGAGAGGTCAGGAGGGAAGGAGACATTTAAAAAACAAATGGTCTGAGACAGAGATTGGGGCACATGTTTTCCATCTCCCAGTAATCCTGTAAAATGCAGACACCAAGACCCAGATAGATGAATAATTCACCCCAGATCATCTCATCTTTCAGGTTGGACACAGAGCATAATGTAAGTGTGCATCTGCCCACCTCCAGACCCCCTGTTGTGTGGTTGCTGTTTTCACATACTAGAGAGCCAATAGTGTCATGAGCTTTCAAGAGTAGGAGGCTTCATAACCCCAAGTCAGTGCCGGCTCCCTAATGCCAAGTATGAATATAAACGAAGCATAAAGAAAGAAAATGCTTCATCTTTATGAGTGTTTTCAAAGTATCGTCAGACCTTCACTACTTGAAGCAGTTAATAAAAGTGGGGAGGTTATCAATAGATCTCCTTCCTGGTTATCAGAGGGACCTCTAAAGGGGGTCAAGATGCTCTGTCAATGAACAAACATATAATAAATGGGAATTCTGTGCAAGGCACTAGATCCTTCCTACACTCACTGAGATGGCTGATACCTGCTCTTTAGCTACTTAGGGGACATACCAACCACAAGAGCCTGATTCCATAGCAGGTAGCAGTCCTCAGAAAAGGAGTGTCACAGCCAGAATACCATCTGCCCTCAGCTATCTAGACTGATCAGTGAGAGAGACTAAATATATATTTTTTAATTTTTTTTAACGTTTATTTATTTTTGAGACAGAGAGAGACAGAGCATGAACGGGGAGGGGCAGAGAGAGAGGGAGACACAGAATCGGAAGCAGGCTCCAGGCTCTGAGCCATCAGCCCAGAGCCCGACGCGGGGCTCGAACTCACGGACCGTGAGATCGTGACCCTAGCTGAAGTTGGAGGCTTAACCGACTGAGCTACCCAGGCGCCCCTAGACTAAATATATTTTTAAAATCACAAGTCTCATCCTCTGGAAAGCAAATTCTATTAGAGTAATGAGATCTTATGTTTTTCTCCAAACAAAGCTCTGAGATTCTGGCTCTATTTTAATTTTTGTTTAAATATATATTTTTTGGACCAATTACAAAAGTAACATGTAAACTACAAAAAAAAATCTGGAGAATATGAGAAAGTACAAAAATCTCCATAATTTCCTTAGCTGAGGACTCCCATTGTTAATAGGGCTTATACTTCGAGGCTTTGGAGGTAGATCGATGACAGCTAGATTAGCAGTCAGTACCGCTTTGTAAACGTTTTTGACTTAATTCTTGTTTTCACTTAACAAGGCATTATTTTTCTTTACCATATTTTTAATAGCTGAATTGTATTACATTACATGGATATATTGTATTTGGCTTATCCAATGCTGCCATATGGGATATTTAGGTTATCTCTGATTTTTGGTTATTACAAAAATTCTGAGAAAAAAAGCCTTGTAGTCAAATCTGTAGTTTCCATACTAATTTACTTGGGGAAAAGTCACAGAAGTAGAATTGTTAGATCATTGAGTGTATACAGTTTAAAACTTGCTGTCTACATCTGTCTCTGTTCGGCATCTCAGGTTGGGGCTGGCATGACCACTCTGCTTAAGATGTTTGGATTTCCAGCAGGAGTCACAGCAACTCTAGCCTCCGGGGGTAAAGCTCCACTGGAGAGCTCAGCAGCTGGCTTCTCACTGCTGGCCTGCTGTACTGGGACCCTTGGTAACCACTCTTCCCCCTGTGGTTCTTGCCCTGAAGAATTAACATCAGAAGCACTCATGGTACCCTCTGAACTCTAGAGGTTCAGAACCTAAAACTTGGTAGAATCTAGAACTTCTAGAACTTGGAGTGAGAACTGTCAGCTCAAGGTTAGAAACAGCTCTGAAAATCTCTTGGGGATCTGGTCAGGGTTAGAAGGAAGATAAAACTGCCTTTTGACCTTGATTTTATTTTATTTTATTTTATTTTTTAAAATTTTTTTAACGTTTATTTATTTTTGAGACAGAGCATGAATGGGGGAGGGTCAGAGAGAGAGGGAGACACAGAATCTGAAACAGGCTCCAGGCTCCCAGTTGTCAGCACAGAGCCCGACGCGGGGCTCAAACTCACGGAGTGCGAGATCATGACCTGAGCCGAAGTCGGACACCCAACCGACTGAGCCACCCAGGCGCCCCTTGACCTTGATTTTAGATAAAGGAGTCAAGTGACTCTCCAACAAGCGCTGAAATTCTATAAAATAGAGTTCTGCTATAGTTTACTAAAGGCCCATGTGATATTTCAGTTCCAGTGGCTAAAACATACGGAGGCAAACGAAGCTCCAGCTTATATTAATTGAGTCATTTTTAACTTGTTTTTATTTTTCATTGCAATTGAATTAAACTTTGTTTCCACCCTTTTTTTTTTTTTAACGTTTTTTATTTATTTTGGGACAGAGAGAGACAGAGCATGAACGGGGGAGGGGCAGAGAGAGAGGGAGACACAGCCATCAGCCCAGAGCCTGACACGGGGCTCGAACTCACGGACCGCGAGATCGTGACCTGGCTGAAGTCAGACGCTTAACCGACTGCGCCACCCAGGCGCCCCTGTTTCCACTCTTTAAAAGAGAGTGTGTGGACTTTGAAGCCGGATGATCTGGGCTAAAATCCTGGCTTTTACATTTCTTAGAGATCTGCCTTGAGCAAGAGACCTAATTTCTTTTTGCCTCAGTTTTCACATTTGTAAAATGGGCATCAGAATAGCTACTTCATAGGCTATCGCAAGGATTAAATGAGAAGGCAAAGGTTGTGCGCATGAGTGCACTAGCATACAGAAAATACTTAGGAAACATGAATCCTATTTCCTTCTAAATTCCACAGGAGATCTGGTGTGGCATATACATTATAAATATGGAGTCCTTCCTTAGTGGTTTTATTTACAATTTCACATTCATTGACTATCACAAATCAGAAGGAGGTCTTATTTCAGTCAAGCATTCGCTTACAATAACCAAGAGGTAGAAACAGCCCAAATCTCCATTGGTGGAGGAAAGGGTAAGCAATTTGTGGTATGTACATACAGTGGAGGGTTATTCAGTCATAAGAAGGTAGTGGTACATATCACAATGTGGATGAACCTTGAAAACATGATACTAAGTGAAAAAAGTCAGCAACAAAAAGTCACATATTCCCCAAAGTTGTGGGAATGTTCCGGAACTAGATCGAGGCAGGTATTAAATGCCACTGAATTGTTCACTTTAAAATGGTTAATTTTATGTGATGGGAATTTCACCTGAATGAATTATTTTTAAAAAATCACGAGAAGACCAAAGCCATTCTTTAATGGACAAAGGAACAATCCAGCAGGAATAAAGAGCACACTCTCTAGAGGAGGTGGGCACCTCTTCTTGTTTGTAAGGTAAGGATGACAGTAGTCTCTAACTCACAGGGACTGGTGGGTAAGTAGATGAGGTAGTCCATGCAAAGAACTTAGAACAGGTCCATGCACACAGTGAATGCTCCATGTATGTTTTCCATCACCATTATTATTAATTCTTGCCCAAGAACCCACTAGAAAGCTTCCTCAAAAAGTCCTAACACAAGCCACTTTCTCCCTCATTCCTATTAAGATGACAAAAAATAAACTATGGACTCCACAGCTGAAGACACTCACAGGTCTTGATGCCCGACCCAGCTTCTTTCAAAATGCTGTTCATGAAATTCGCTGCAAGCTCAGCTTTGACAGTGATCATTCCACGCTCCCAAGTGCATACAGGGTGGTCAAAGTAAACACCAATTTTGATGCTGTGATGCTCCGAACATTGAAATGGCCGTCAAGACCAAAGGTATGGATGAGATCACCATTGTCAACATTTTGACCAGCTGCAGCAGTTAACAGAGATAGGATACTACCTTCACCTACCAGAGAAGGACCAAAAAGGAACTTGCATTTGCACTGAAGTCAGCCTTGTCTGGCCACCTGGAGACCATGATTTGAGGCCTATTGAAAACACCTGCTCAGTATGATGCTTCTGACTTGAAAGCCTCCACGTAGGGGCTGGGGACTGAGGAGGCCTCCTTTATTGAGATCATCTGCTCAAGGACCAACCAAGAGCTTCCAAAAATTAGCAAAGTCTACAAGGAAACCTACAAGACTGATCTGGAGAAGGACATCATTTCTGACACATCTGGTGACTTCCGCAAGCTGATGGTTGCCCTGCAAAAGGATGAAGAGCAGAGGATGGCTCTGTCATCGACTATGAACTGATTGACCAAGATGCCCAGGATCGCTATGATGCTGGAGTGAAGAGGAAAGGAACTGATGTGCCCAAGTGGATCAGTGTCATGATGGAGCAGAGTGTGTCCTCTCCAGAAAGTATTTGACAGGTACAGGAGCTACAGCCTTATGACACGTTGGAGAGCCTCAAGAAGGAGGTCAAAGGAGAAACCTGGAAACTGCTTTCCTGAATCTGGTCCAGCGTATTCAGAACAAGCCCCTCTATTTTGCTGACCGACTGTACGACTCCATGAAGGGCAAGGGAACTCGCGAGAGAGTCCTGACTGGAATCATGGTCTCTCGAAGTGAAGTGGACGGTGTTGAAAACCAGGTCCTGTTTCAAGAAGTATGGCAAGTCCCTGTACTACTGCAACCAGCAAGACACAAAAGGCAACTACCAGAAAGTGCTGCTGTCCCTGTGTGGTAGGGATGACTGAGCCCCAGGAGGGGTGCGACTTTGTTTCCAGCTAACAGTTCTAGAAAATAGCTTGTGACTAACAGTCCCCTTATGCCCATCCCTGAGAGGATGACGTTAGCATTGTCCCCTCCCATCCTTATTTCAGTTGCCAAACATTGCCTGCCTCTCGTGTCTAGTCTCTCCTTTTAGCCAAAGAAATGAACATTCCAAGGAGTTGGAAGTGAAATCTGTGATGTGAAACACTTTGCCTCTTATTCATACCCAGATGAGTAAACTGAATATTTGCTTTATAAACAAAAAATAAATAAATAAGCTGTGGCTCATTTGAAAAAAAAAAAAGTGAGACAGAATTAACTTGAGTGTAACAAGTATCAGTGGAATCTACCATCAGGTGCTTTGCAAACACTAACACATTTATCCTCGCATCTTCTGGATACGTCGACAGGGTCCCCACGTTGCAGCTGGGGAAACTGAGACTCAAAGAGGTTAAGTGACTTGACCAATACCTCATAGATGATCAGTGGTAAATCCAGAATTCAAACCCAGTCTAGCATTTCCCCCAAGCTCATAAGCTCCTAGTCTACTGCGTAGCTTTCCTTCTGCAAAGTCACTCTCTGGGCCAAGCTCTTGAGAGGGACAAGGGTGAGAGGTAAAAGTTGTTGGTCAGTTGGTGGGGGGAGGGAGAAGAAGAGCCTCAGGGCAGATAGAAAGTCCTTGGGGTGTGAAATCCCTGCCGACTATTATCCCCACCACCACTGACTTTCTAATTGGTCTCTGGCCACATTCTTGATTTCTTTCATGATACATTAATCCCAAGCACCAGTCTGGGACCAGCCTGATGTGGCCTCGCTGTGCTACATTAACCCGCTGATTTGAAAGGAGTTCTAAAATACTGGCCAGGAAAGATGCATGGGAAATCTGAGACCTCTCTCTGCCCTCTTCCTCCACCCCACTCCCACTCCATACCCACTCCATCATCCAGCACTGTAAGAGAAGCTTCTACTCATGCTGGATGTGAGGGTTTCATGTCAGAGGTGTCTGCCCCAATCACACCCTGGTAGGATAATGCCTTATCCCTGCCCTCTGCCACCCTCCCAAACCCCAGTATCCCACTCAGTGGATCCACGGTTGCCTGTGTAATCGGCCATCTATAGCTGCTCAGGACATGGAGAATGACCACAGCTCATCAGCACATATTTTAGTAGTTTAGGGCCAGGGCTAACCAAGAAGTGAAAGAGCAAAAGTGAAAGGCTAACCAAGAAGCTCCCTTGCTGGAAGCTTGAGCTGGGGGTGGGAAAAGTACAGATCCACATTTTAATCCTGAAAGGCTGTGTGTTAGCCAGCCTGTGTCGACTCAGCGTTGATGACAGATCTCTGCACTCAGAGGACAGACTCCCACGGACTCTATCCAAGAGGCCGATGACTAATACCAGGCCCATTTATTCATTTATAGAGTTTGGGTATCTTAGGCAGTCGTAGATTACAGAAGGGAGGTGGAGAGAGGGTTGTAATAATAATACCAAACCCTTATTGAATTTCTACCATGCGCCGTGCAGTACAGCAAAATGCTTCACTCAGTATCTCACGTAATCTCGGCTACAACCCCTTGAGGCAGATGTCTGAATGCGTTATCTCCGGAGGAGGAAATAAGGACTTAGTAAGAGTAAAGGATTTGCTTGGGACCCTGTAGATTACCTACATTTAAGAATCCAGGTGTGACCAGTGGGGAAACCCGTGCGACGCTCACTCCAGAGCCCTGAGGCCAGAGATGCAAACAGTTTGAACTGCAAGGACAGAGGGAGCCGAGAAGGGACGAGATTTGATCAGTATTGGAAAAGGGACACTGACAGGCCTGTCGCCCCTGGTTGTGGAGGGTGCATGGAGAAAGGGTTAATTGCAGACAGCTCCCGGTTTCCTGGCTTTCACCACCAGGTAAGTGAAGGACCACTGACAGCCATAGCTTTTCAGGACAGTAGAAGCTGATAGCGGAAACAAAGTGCTCATTTCTGCCGAAATAAACTAATAAATAGCTGCCATATGGGCTGCATTGTTTGAAAGCACCCATGAGTGAATGAAGGCATGGGAGGGTGAGAGGTATTTCTGCAGATTTATCAGGCAACCTTGGTGCACCCAGCCTGTGGAGGCCCCTGCGCTGAGCCACCCTGCACATTCTCGGAGATCTTCTTGGGCTGGAAATGGGAACGCATGATTTCTCAGCAAGTTTCCTTATAGCCATGAGGATCGAGTCCAAACTCCTCAGAGAGCATGCACGTCCTCCTATATCTTTATCTGAGCTGCCTTATCTATCTCTCCAGGCTCATCTTTTACAGCAGGCCAGCCGCAATTCCTTGAAGTTCTAAGGTCCCATTCTGATCCTGGCCTTTGTTCCCTTTTCCTGGAAAGCACCTCCCTTTCCCCCTCCCCCTTTCCTCAAGCCCTCTCTTGCTGTCCGTGTCCTGTGGCGGAGGGCTCAGCCTTTAGTGCTATTTCAGATATCACCCTGTTCTCTCCCCCACGCCCCACCTCCAAGACACGGGGTCCTCTCACCTCCTCAGGATCCACAGAATTGTGTGCGTTTAAGCCTTACTGCGCACCAAGCAACGTGCTAGGGGCTTTAATTATGAAGCTCAATATTGTCCTAAGTGTAGTATTTGTATCCCTGGGGGCACAGGAAATGTTTCTGACCCACAGGAACTTTAAAAATGTTAACAGCTGTGCATTTGCTTTTTTTGTTTTTACTTTTTTTTTTTTAATGTGAAATTTATTGTCCAATTGGTTTCCATACAACACCCAGTGCTCATCCCAACAGGTGCCCTCCTCGATACCCATCACCCACCCTCCCCGCCCTCCCACCCCCCATCAACCCTCAGTTTGTTCTCAGTTTTTAGGAGTCTCTTATGCTTTGGGTCCCTCCCTCTCTAACTTTTTTTTTCCTTCCCCTCCCCCATGGTCTTCTGTTAAATTTCTCAGGATCCACATAACAGTGAAAACATATGGTATCTGTCTTTCTCTGTATGGCTTATTTCACTTAGCATCACACTCTCCAGTTCCATCCATGTTGCTACAAACGGCCATATTTCATTCTTTCTCATTGCCACGTAGTATTCCCTTGTGTATATAAACCACAATTTCTTTATCCATTCATCAGTTGATGGACATGTAGGCTCTTTCCACAATTTGGCTATTGTTGAGAGTGCTGCTATAAACATTGGGGTACTAGTGCCCCTATGCATCAGCACTCCTGTATCCCTTGGGTCAATTCCTAGCAGTGCTACTGCTGGGTCCTAGGGTAGGTCTATTTTTAATTTTTTGAGGAACCTCCACACTGCTTTCCAGAGCGGCTGCACCAGTTTGCATTCCCACCAGCAGTGCAAGAGGGTTCCCCTTTCTCCACATCCTCACCAGCATCTGTAGTCTCCTGATTTGTTCATTTTGGCCACTCTGACTGGCATGAGGTGATATCTGAGTGTGGTTTTGGTTTGTATTTCCCTGATGAGGAGCGACGTAGAGCATCTTTTCATGTGCCTGTTGGTCATGTGCATTTGCTTTAGTGTCCATTAGGAAACCAAAAAATAGGACTCACACACCAAACCCGAGATTTCACAGATATTGCCACTTAGGAGGAAGCGAAAGTGGGTGGCGATGTGAATGAACTGATTGCCCACGTTGCGGGGAGATGAAGCAAACATTTTAAAGGGGAGATGCCAATACCTGAGGTTTGGGGAAATCTCATTTAATCCTTACAACAACCCTGTGAAAATGGCATCTTCCCATTTCTGAGATAGAAGGCCGTGGGTCACCAAGGTTAAATAACTTGCCTCTGGTCACAGAGCCCTGAAGGAGGGGACAGGGTTAGCTCTCAGTCTGGACTGGCTCCTGCCCTAGCAAAGCTTCCGCGCTGACTTCGTCTCCCTCTCTGGATGGTTGAAGCTTCTTGGAAGTAGGAACACAGTCTGTCGTCCGCGCATCGGGTGCCCAAGGCGCCTCCCGAAGCAGCAGAATTTCCTAAGGTTCTGTGCAAGGAAGAAATGACCGCCTGAACGACTGGCATGTGGTTTGCAAGATACAGCATTTTCATTCACTTCTCCCAACGTTCCTGTGAAGAAAGGTTTATTAGCCCCCTTTCCTGCTTCCCAGGTGAGGGCACCATGATCAGAGTCACGCCTTCAAGCTGGAGCATCGGAGAGGGACCACACTCACCAGGATGCCACAGAGGCCCCAGAGGCCCAGCGCGGCAAGAAGGTGGGAGGTGGAGAGGGAAAGAGGAAAAAAATGATCTAGGTCCTACCCTGCACATCCGAGGCAGGTGACCTCTCGCCTTGAGCACTTTTCCCCCTTTTCAAGCTCAGAGCTCAGCAGACCAGAGTCATAAGAACCTCCTGTCCTCAGTCAGCACTGAGAGTCACTTGGGACTTAGATAAGATATTAAGAGACGAAGCCTTGTGCTTAAGCAAGGGGACACTCCTGGGGCAAATTCAGTTTCCCAGTTGACACACTTCCTGGGGGTCATTTGAGGTTTCCTTTCGTTTATTGCATTTTCTTACTTGTGACCAAACAATGTAAATTTAAGGTCAAAAATTAGGTGGAAGGATAAATATACACGTATTTTATCATGTTAACAAATTCGTATATGTGACTATATAATTATAAATACATAATAGAAATAAATATATAGCATATATAATTGCATATAATTTTCTTATGCATATATATTTCTTTCCACCCAGAAATGACTAACATTGGTGTGTGTAGACAACGGAAGGAGGAGGAGGAAGAGGAGAGGAGGGAAGGGAGGGAGTGAAGGAAGGAAGATGAGAAGGTCTGGCAGGTTGTGTTTATTTTTGCACTTTGCTGGGGGCAGAGATCTTATAAACTTTTTTTTTAAGTTTACTTATTTATTTTGAGAGAGAGAGAGTACAAGCAGGGAAGAGGCAGAGAGAGAGAGAGAGAGGGAGGGAGGGAGAGAATCCCAAGCAAGCTCTGCACTGTCAGCACAGAGCCCGACGCGGGGCTTGAACGCAGACTGTGAGATCACGACCTGAGCCAAAATCAAGAGTCGGACTCTTAACTGACTGAGCCACCCAGGCCCCCCCGGCAGAGGTCTTATAAATATGATTTGAGGATCATCTGCATCAGAGTTACTTGGGGGATTTTCTAAACATGCAGACTCCAGGACTTCACCCCACTGAATTGTCATCACGGGGATGGGGTCTGACGCTATTCTTTGGACTGGTCCTGCAGAGTTGAAAACGTTCCTGCAGTAAGCAACCCACAGAAGTCATCCAAGAAATAGGTGACTGCAGGGGACCGCTTTCTGTGGAGAAGAACATTATGTTTATGCCAAGGCCTAGCCTGGACACTGCAATGTTGAAAAAAGAGCTGCACCATTCTGCCCAGCGAAGGTCGAGCGTGCCCGCCTTGGCTTGCTAAGGTGTTCATTGATTGGGGGCTTCCTCTATGGACACCGGGGGCAGAGGGAGTTGGAGGTCCCTGGGTTTAGGGGGAAGGAGAAATGAATGGAGACTGAGATCTGCGAGGAAGGAGCTGGCTGAGCCCCAGGGGGGTAAGCCAAGGAGAAAGCCGGACCAGAAGGCCCTCCAGGTGATCCCATGTGGTTCAGGGACGGACTTGAGATTAAAGTTTTTCTTCTTTCACTGTCCACCCAATGGCATTTTCACATTTTCAGGAAAGCCTGGGACCTTAAACAGCTGGTCTTGGTGCTTTGGAGACATAAATGAGAGGGTAAGGTGGCACCAAATAAGTAAGCAGCGATGCGCTGACCAGGAGCTTTGGATAGGAGACAGAAGGTGCAGTTCAGGGAAAGACAAGGACGAACCATCACGAGCAGAAGGTGCAAGCGCTCCAAGAGACCCTCAGAAGTTAACAGGACCGGGGCGCCTAGGTGGCTCAGTCAGTGAAGCGTCCTACTCTTGATTTCAGCTCAGGGCACGATCTCATAGTTCGTGAGTCCAAGCCCTGCATCGGGCTGTGCACTGAGAGTGCAGAGCCTGCTTGGGATTCTCTTTCTCCCTCTCTCTCTTTGCCCCTCCCCCACTTGCACTCTTTCTTTCTCTCTCTGAAAATAAATAAACATTAAAAAAAAAGAAAGAAGAAGAAGTTAACGGGAGTGAGCGAGAGTTCCTGTTACCCTAGACAGAGGGTGAATTTTATTTCATGGAAGTGAGACCCAAAATAACCTTCCATGCTGTTCCGCCATCTTGGCTCCTCCCCCCAAAAGAGGGTGAATTTTAAAGGAAATGTCTGGAAAATGTAGTGACTTTTTGTATACACTCACACGCAAACACGCACACACACACACACACACACACACACACACACACACAATCTCTTTTTCCCTGTCTCCAAATTGACACTAGGAAACCAGAAGTAAAAAATAAAGTTGGCCAGAAGAGACTCATTCTTGCCCTGGGCTGGGACCAGGTCTCACTGAGAAAAGCTGGGCCATGAGAAGGCTTAGGGCCCAGAAGCCCATCGTCATGCTTTCTGGGACTGAGGACTTCACCCAGTTGGGAAAATGTTATCACGCTGCATGCTGTCCTCTGCTTTTATAGCCGTCTAATTGCCAGCAGGTTTCAGCCTGACTCACTGAGGAATTTGATCTGCAATATACTGAGAGACAGTCACATTCATCTCTGGATGAACAGAGACATATTCCAGGAAGTAGGATTTCCTAAGAAGTCCTTGAAAGAGGAGGGTGTGCACCTTGGTTTCAAGTCATTCCTTTCCCAACATTCCCCTCCCGACACCACAAACTTCCCACAGTTCCTTCTCAGGCCCGTGCTCTCTCTCTCTCTAGGAACTTTTTATCTTTGTTGTTATTTACCTTTTCCTGATTGTAAAATTTAGCTGATGCTAAATCGAAAGTTTAAGAAACTATTTAAAAAGTTGCTCACTGTCTCTACTAAAATTTAGTAAAGATTATACGGTATATATAATTTTGATTCCTGGGGCACCTGGGTGGCTCAGCCGATTAGGTGACCAACTCCAGGTCAGGTCATGATCTCGCAGTGCATGGGTTCCAGCCTGCGTTGGGCTCTGTGCTGACAGCTCAGAGCCTGGAGCCTGCTTTGGATTCTGTGCCTCCCAATCTCTCTGTCCCTCCCCTGCTCAGGTGCGCTCTCTCTCTACCTCTCTCTCTCTCTCTCTCTCAAAAATAAATAAACATTAATTTTGATTCCTTCTCTTTTCACATTTCTTCCTAGGTTTATTCCTGGATAGCTAAGAACGTTGGTACTATTGTAAATGGGAATTTTTTCCTCTTGCATTATTTAGGAATGGCTAAAACTTCTGGAATAATGGTAAATAATTGTGGCGGTAACTTGAATCTGTCTTTCTCCTGATTTTAATGGGAGTGCCTTTACTGTGTCACTTTTAAGTATGATGTCGACTCTCGTTTATACCAGTCAGATGTTGGGTGTTGAGACAGAGTTTTTACCATGAAAAAGAAAGCATATTGTTTTAATTTATTTTTTTTTTTAATTTTCTGACCATTTTAGGTTTTCTTTTTCTTTTCTTTTTAACTTACATCCAAATTAGTTAGCATATAGTGCAATAATGATTTCAGGAGTAGATTCTTTAGTGCCCCTTACCCATTTAGCCCATCCCCCCTCCCACAACCCCTCCAGTAACCCTCAGTTTGTTCTCCATATTTATGAGTCTCCTCTGTTTTGCCCCCCGCCCTGTTTTTGTATTATTTTTGTTTCCCTTCCCTTATGTTCATCTGTTTTGTCTCTTCAAGTCCTCATATGAGTGAAGTCATATGATTTTTGTCTTTCTCTGACTGACCACTTTCACTTAGCATAATACCCTCCAGTTCCATCCACACAGTTGCAAATGGCCAGATTTCATTCTTTTTGATTGCCGAGTAATACTCCACTGAATATATATACCACATCATCTTTATCCATTCATCCATCGAGGGACATTTGGGCTCTTTCCATACTTTGGCTATTGTTGATAGTGCTGCTATAAACATGGGGGTGCATGTGTCCCTTGGAAACAGCACACCTGCATCCCTTGGATAAATGGCTAGTAGTGCAATTGCTGGGTTGTAGGGTAGTTCTATTTTTAGTTTTTTGAGGAACCTCCATACTGCTTTCCAGAGTGGCTGCACCAGCTTGCATTCCCAAGAAAGCATATTTTTTAAAATCAAAGTTCACTATTTGAAAATAAATCAGAAATGGACATTGAAATTTATCAAAGTTTTCAACAGTATCTTTCAAGAAGACAGTGATGTGAATTTTATGAGTAGATTTTTCATATAAAACCTTCCTTATATTTCTGATGTAACATCACTCGATACTTCATTTACTACTGGGCTTATTTACTGGAATTTTTGTTTAAAATTTTTGTTTTAATAGACATAAGTAAAAGGCATCTATACTTTTTTTTTTTAAACTTTGTTTCTGTAAGCCTTATAAACTGAATTGTGACACATATGCATAGTGGCCGGTCCCTTGTCCTAGAATAAGCTCTTTATCATGAGAATTATCTATTCCTTGAAAGTCTTTTTTTAGAAGAGTTTTCTCTTGTAATCACAGCCCAGCATTTTTGTGAAGGCAATCAACTTTTCCTTCATGTTATTGGATTGTTTAGATTATTATCCATTTCTTAAAAAAAATAAAAAAATTATTATCCATTTCTTGATTCAAGTTTGGTAATTTACATTTTACTGGAGAATCATACTTTTTGTAAGGATTTTCAAATGTGTTGCTGAGTTGCACACAGAATTTAAAAATTTTTGTATCTGTAATTTTCTCCACTACTCAGTACAAATGGAGAAATTTAAAATGGCAGGACCTAAGGTCCAGTGGACCTGGGTTCAAATCTCCATTTTCCCTATGAGGAGCTTCCTTAGATAAGTTGTTGGCTCCTGACATGGAGAAAATGAAAAATAGAGATAATAGAACTTTGTACCTCACAAGGAAACAGGGAGGTGAAGGAGGGCAGGTAAGGTGCTTAGCATAATAGCTAGAACATGGAAATATTCAGTAAATGTGGGCTGTTTTTTTATGTATCTAATACTGGATATTTGTGTTTTTTTCATATTTTTTCTTTATTATATTAGCAAAACATTATTTTATTGTTTTTTAAAAAGCTAAGACTGTTGGGGCACCTGGGTGGCTCAGTCGCTTGAGCGCCAACTTTGGCTCAGGTCATGATCTCACACTCCGTGAGTTCGAGCCCTGCGTCAGGCTCTGTGCTGATAGCTCAGAGCCTGGAGCCTGCTTCAGATCCTGTGTCTCCCTCTCTACCCCTTTCCCACTCGTGCTCTGTCTTTCTCTCTCTCTCTCAAAAATAAAAAATAATAATAATAATAAATAAAAATCTAAGACTGTTTACTTCTACTTTGCAATGAAAACATTTTTTTTTCTGTTATTTTCATAGGGCTGAGTCTTTTTGTTGATTATAGTTGTGTTATTAAATTAGAGAGTGCTCTGAATAATTTGTGCTTTGGGGAATTTATTGAAATTTTCTTTGTTGAACAATATAGAATCATTTTCAAAGTGACCTATAAGTCCTAGAAAAGTGTTATGTTTGTAGAAAAAGAGAATACAATATTAATCTATTAAATTGACTTTATTGATTATATCATTCAGACTTTCTATCCCAATGCTATTCAATAGAAATATACTGTAGAAAACATATGGGATTTAAAATTTTCTAGCAGCCGTGTTCAAAAGTAAAAAGAAATAGGTGAAATTAATTTTAATTAGCATATTTATGTAGCTCCCTATATCCAAAATATTATCATTTCAACATGTAGTCAATATAAAGTATCTTAATGAAATATTTTATATTTTTCTCGACTCAGTCTTCAAGTCAATGTACCTTTTATATTTACAGCACATCTCAATTCAGATGCTAAGCTGTCATCAGGAACACTTGATCTATATTTAGATTCCATAAAATTTACAGTTGAAAAAGTAGATTCACATACTTGTGTTGTTCTCAACATCCTTAAAAATTTGCCAATAGTGAATCAAGTATCATTTTTAAAAGTTACATTAAAATTAAGTAAAATTAAATCCAATTAAAAATTCAGTTTCCCAGTTCCACTAGCCACATTTCAAATACTCAGCAGCCACACACAGTTACATCTCTGCGATACTGGGCAATGCAGTTTTATATCTTCATTCATTTCTACCTGCTAGACCTGTCCAATAAAAATGTATTAAAATGTCCAACTACTTTTAAGGAATTCTTGTTAATTTTTTTTTTTTTTACATGTGATAATGGTATTTGGGTATGTTTTTTTTAATTTT
Organism: Acinonyx jubatus; assembly: GCF_027475565.1. Classification (NCBI taxonomy): domain Eukaryota; kingdom Metazoa; phylum Chordata; class Mammalia; order Carnivora; family Felidae; genus Acinonyx; species Acinonyx jubatus. The sequence continues at coordinate 181,077,070 of NC_069382.1, forward strand.
ATTGAGATATAACTAACATAACATTATATTAGCTTCAGGTATACAACATAATGATTTGCTAATGTATGTATTGTGAAACTATGATCACTATAAATCTGTTAACATTTGTCACCATGTGAGTATTTTTAAAATGGCGTTTTAATGTTTATTTTCGAGACAGAGAGAGACAGAGCATGAGCGGGGGAGGGGTAGAGAGACAGAGAGAGACACAGAATCCGAAGCAGGCTCCAGGCTCTGAGCTGTCAGCACAGAGCCCGATGTGGGGCTCAAACTCATGAGCCATGAGATCATGACGTGAGCTGAAGTCGGACGCTCAACCAACCGAGCCACGCAGGCACTCTTTCCATGTGACTGTTTTTTAAAGCATTCTTTTACAAAGACATGTTGAAATATTTATGAATAAAATGATGGGATCTTTGAGCCTGGTTTTCAAAGCAATATAGAGAAAGCAGAAGGTTTTGGTGTAAGTGGAAAACTACTGGCCCTGAGTTGATAACTGTCGAAACTTAGGTGCACAGGTACATGGGGAGTCGTTATGCTTTTCTGTTTACTTTTTTATATGTTTGAAATTTTTCATAATAAAAAGATAAAATTCTTTTAAAATTTGGATGACACCGTTTCCACTTATCAATTCCTTCTATCAAAATTTCCAGTATGTTGTTTTATGTATTTCAATCCTATTATTTTGTTATTCTTATAACTGAAAAATTGAATTTATATGACTAGTTATATATAAACAGTATGCAACTTGATATTTCTTTTCTCTCTGTTCTTCTTTTTTTTTTTTTAATGTTTATTTTTGAGAACAGAGGGAGACAGAGCATGAGCAGGGGAGGGGCAGAGAGAGAGAGGAAGGCACAGAATACGAAACAGGCCCCAGGCTCTGAGCTGTCAGCACAGAGCCGGATGCGGGGCTCAAACCCACAAACCGTGAGATCATGACCTGAGCCGAAGTTAGAAGCTTAACCGACTGAGCCGCCCAGGCGCCCCTTCTCTCTGGTCTATTAAAGTTTTTCAATGGGAAGTTCTTTGCTTCCTCATAAAAATTCAGAATTTTTCTAGTCACTCTCAGGTGAAAAAAAAAAAAGCCTTAGGGTCACTTTAAGTCACAAATTTAGTGTGGTGGTTAAAGATGGCTACAAATTCTCTGCCATTCTTCCTGTGGACTGGCGGAGTCTATTCGTCCCCCCTTAATTGGGACTGCCCTTGCTTTGACCAATGGAATGTGGCAAACGTGATGCTGTGTAACTTCTGAAGCTAAGCTTCAAGAGTCTCGCAGCCTCTTTCTCACTCTTGGTACACTCCCTTTTTTAATCCAGTCGCCATGCCCTGTGAAGCCTAAACTGCATGGAGCGGCCACATGAAAGAGAACCAAGGCGCCTGGTCGACAGCTCCAGCTGAGCTCCCAGCCGGCAGCTATGTGAAGGAGCCATCTTGGACATCATTCAACTGGCTGTCAGAGTGGAGTGGAGTTGTTTCTCAAATGCAGCCTTTTTCTCTGCTGCCACTGCCACTTTTTCTGAGACACAAGTCAGGTAGCACCTGATCAAGTCCCCAGTTGCAGAGTGCTCCCGTCTCACTCTCTGAGGGGCTCGTTGACGCTTCCTCACTAGACCTGAGTAAGAGAGGCAGCATGCCCATGTTGGATTGATGTTGAGACAGAAACAGGTGGAAGTGGCGGGGAGCAGGAGCCAACGGTCACGGCCAACATTCCAGAGCGTCAGCCTGGTCTGTCACCAACTAAGCCTGCTTCTGCCCAAACTTCCTGCTCTGTTTTGTTTGTTTGCGTGTTTTTAAAGAAAAGATGTCTTCCTTCCACCACACCTAGATTCTTAGTATCTTCCTTTTATCTTGGGGAGCAAAAGTGAGGGTGTTAGGAAGATCAAGGGAGGAACAAGCTTCCCTCTTTCCAGACAGAACGGCGGAGGCCACGGGTAAGATCATGGCAAGGGGCGCAAATGGTTCTCTGAGTAAAGCTTCCCTATTGGCTACTCGGGACTAAAACTTCAGAGGGAAGAAAAGTGAGGCTTTCTCCCCCCCACCAGTAAATCTCAAGGTTCTCACCTGGTTCTGAAGTGGCGTGTGGTGAGAACATGTTGCTCTTTTTCCCTCGGCCCTGGATGTTTGGGCAGTGACTTGTTGGCTTTGATTTGGGTTGTGTCCCACACATACTTCACTGGGTGGTGGGGAGCCAAACCCAGGGCACCTGTGAGGACGAGGGAGTTTGGCCTTGGGAGGTTGATACAGAAAGTGGCACATATTCAGCACATGTTTATCGCATTGGATAAGACTTGAGTCCCAGACCCTTTATTCCTTATTTCTAGACTGTCCCACCTCCTCTCTCTAAGCTTCTTCATTCCACAATGGCTTGATACTTCAACTCCAATATAACTATACCCTGTCCTATAATCTGGAGATCATTGAGTCACAAGGCAGCATGGTTCATCAGATGGGACACTGGGCTCTGTATTCAAACCTATCATCCTGAACCACCAGCTAAGTTCTCTGAATCTGCTTCACTAAATGTCCATAAATAACTCCTGTCTCTTAAGGCTCCAGTGACAGTCAATGAGGTGATGCATAGGAAAACACCTATCTAGGGGTCTCAAGCGCTGTTAGTTGTGGAAGGTGGCCTTCCAACTCCATCTATGGTGTTAGTGGGGGCCCTCAACTGCCCTGGAACCTCCATGGCAGTCACAATCTGGGCCTCCCAGTTATCTGATGGGTCAGTCTGGGAGAAGAAATGGACCATGCTCAGCTTTGGATCACACAGGGTCCCATTCAGTTTGGTCAGCTGTGGTAGTAATCTCAGGGCTCTCTTTGCCGCATTGGGGAGGCCTGCAGTATTCTGCCTGTGACTGGCTAAGCAATTGGTTTAATTCAATAGCGGAATGTTAAGAAGCTTTCTCCCACCCCTGAGGAGATAAAAGCCTCCCTAGTAATAAAATGGATATTTTCACCTCCATTAGTTAGTCTTCTGTGTCTTCTTTTTCAATTGATTCCAAATTTTTCAATTGATTCCAAATTCTGTAAGGAAATAAAAAAATGTTATTTTATTATTTACTGACTCCCTAAGACTTCAGTCAAGCCTTCTTTAGAATGTAAAACTACAACCTCAATATCACCAGCAGATCCCAGATCCCCTTTGGAGCTTATGTAATTAAATTGAGCCAAATGCAAAGGTGTAATTTTACTAGCTGACAGGTGTAATTTATACTCTATTCACAGGCCGTACATTAGCCAGTACCTGAGGATGATTTTTTCTGCTAATATGACACACCAGTGACATTAAGCTGAAACTAAAAATTAAATAATGCACCCTGGCGGACCTGTAGATCTGCTCCGACCACTCTAGGCAAGAGGAGATTTATTCTCTCAAGGAATTAAGCCAAAGAAGTGATGATCAGAAGGACAGGTGGTAGGAAATGTGGTGCAGGAGAAAACATTAGACTTAAGTAAAATGCTGTGCTTTGAACAGTTGGTTCTGTATCAGTTATCTAGTGCTGTGTAACAAACAACATCAAAACTTAGCGCCTTATAAATGACCACCATTTTATTTGCTCACACTATAGCCCAGTAATTTACGATGGGCTTTCTTGGGCTGTGAGGATAAAGTAAACTTCCACACATGCATGGACACAAAAATTTCATTTCCTTTGTACCCTTTCTCGGGTAATTCACGCAAACTAGAGAGTAAAATAATAAAATATGAACTTGAGAAAACAGGGTTTCCATCCAAGGAGCATGGCAAACTACAGATGACAGACAACTATTCAAAAAGCAGACAAAACACTCTTCTATACTAGATCAAGAGGATAAGGGTTAAAAAAAAAAAATGAAAAAAAAAAAAAAAGATAAAGAAAGAAACCAAAAGGTTGTCACACGCTTTGAAGCAATTGGGAAAAAAATATTTATAAGTATATGACATCACTGATGAAAGAAATTAAAGGAAGAAAATAATGTTCTGCATCATCATAATACTGTAAATCATATTAATCGTAATAATGTGAATATTGACTACTGATTTTGACAATAGGTGGTGGTGGGGGGAGTGTTAGATAAACCTCATTTACTAAAGAACAGGTGAATAGATGCATAAAGAAAACCCATTACAATCATCTGATGGTTATGGACCAAAATACCAGAAAAAAGCATCCAAGGAGTGGGAAAAGTTGTTTCTGGAAAACCAGACGGGAGGAGTATGGGGAGGGCTGGAGCCAATGACAAGGGCAACTTGTGAACTCTCTACACCTATTGGATATTTAACATTAGACAAAAATAACGTCAAAACCTTTTTAAAACGATGTTTGTCTCTGCATCCTAGGTTGGGACTAGGAAGGGAGCCTCTCCATAGAAAACAGCAAACGGTTTCCCAAATGCTAAGTGCTCTTTGCATCCTGTCTCCTGGCTGCAGACTCTTAGTGTAGTCTTCCAAGTGGCTCAGGTCCATTTGGAAGCGAGTCACATGACACCTGTCCACCTCATCCTGATAATGAATCCAAGGCCCGTTCTGGCCTCTGTGTCTTGGGTCGATAGCAGCTTTTGTGGCTTGGCATTTCACTGTGGAAATACTCAGAGGAGGAAAATGCACACAAGCATCAGAAGTGGATCTGGTACAGCTATCATGTTACGTCCCTTATAGTTGGAGGCATGACTGTATATACCAAACACAGTAACCAACCGTGGGCTAAATATTTACATACGTTACCTAGTTTTAATCATCTTAAGAAGCCATGCGTTACCGTCCCCATAGTCCAAGCGAGGACACTGACATTGAGGAATGTTAACAGTTTAGCTAGTAAATGACGTAGACAGGAGTGGGACCCAGCTCCCCAAGCAATCCCAACCCTGAATTTATTGTCACTCTCTAGCACCAACTCAGCTCTCTGCCCGTGCTCCAGCTGTCCTAGAGAGATGCTACCAATTTATAGTCCTTCTGCACACATTTCTTAATTTAAATCAACTTTTTCTGAACACCGTGACTGGCATGGGGTGGTGAGCATGGCCAGCTTTGCGAGCATGCAGTCACATGGCACCCCACACTGAGAAGGGAAATACTCTGCCATCAGGGTCCTGAAAATCTTAATCTTCATTTTGTAAGCGAAGTCCTATGGGGCAATGGAGCGCGGGAGTGGGCAGGATGGGCAGGACACGTGTCCACGGTCCCCCGCACCCCACTCACACAGAGTATTGGCCGTGCCCCAGGAAGACAGAATTCTGGTAGATCCACAACAAGCCTAAGGGCAGCAAGGCTCAATGTCAACTACAGGTGCGTGATATCTGCAACCGAGTACCCGGGGGTACTGACAGCCTCAGGAGGACCTGCCTCCCATTCAAACCAGAACTTTCTTCGAACACAGCAAAAGAAAGGACTGAGGAACCCTATCTCCACCTTTTTCACTCGTGTTACTTGCCTGTGTTAGCCGCCCACTTAGGCTGGAGTGATGAGATAGAAGGAAAGGGCAGCCCCTCATACCTCCCTTCTTTTCACTGCCTCCTTACTCATCAGTAAGGTACGGTATCGGCAGAATGTGCATCTGTCAAGAAGAGACAGGAAAAATGAGTTTTATGCATCGTTCTTGCTGTTGTGGCAAGACAAACAATACATGTATGCGCTACAAAATAGGAGTCGTGTAATTTTAGCAGTCTCACATGTGAGCTAGAAGCTCTTATGTTTACATTTAAACCTGACATTGCATAACGTAAGGATGAACCATAAAACTGATGCTAATAATTTAAATTTATTTAAACTCTAACTTAGCATAGCACTACACGAAGCAGAACAAACTGAGGGTTGATAGGGCGGGGGGCAGGGGAGAGGCAAAAACGGGTGATGGGCATTGAGGAGGGCACTTGTTGGGATGAGCCCTGGGTGTTGCATGTAAGTGATGAATCATGGGAATCTACCCCCAAGACCAAGAGCACGCTGTATACAATGTATGTTAGCCAACTTGACAATAAATTACATCAAAAAAAAAGGGGGGGGGGAAGGAAATTCTGACATACGCTACGACATGGATGAACTTGAGGGCATTATGCTAAGTGAAATAAAGCAATTGCAAAAAGAAAAAAAAATAGCACTACACAGCAACATTTTAAAAAGCCCTAAGTCAAGAGAGAGACCACTGAAGGAAAGCTTTATATTTAGTAACTTATAATGGCACTTTCCCTCTGCTTCCTGAACAAGGGACCCTACAAATTACCTGGTGATGGGGAGGTGGGTAGTGATGTTAACTGAGGAAAGAGACCCCACATTTTCAGGAACTAGATCCAGGAAGCCTCTGTTTCTCTGTAATTGAAAACAGCGCACTCCTTTGGGGTTTGATTGTCTCCTTTATTGCTCTCTTCCCACAACCAGTAAAAAAAAAAAAAAAAAAAAAAAATACAAATCAAGGCTGGTACAAGGATCCAATTAAAAAAAAAAAATCGGTGTGAAAGAGGGCCACAGCCCTGCCCAGGTTTAACTTACATATTTACAGGGGGTGTAGCATGTGCGCAGCTACAGAAACACGTTGAAAAGACGGCGGTACAAAATATACAAAGGTGTTCTTTCTTTATATTTCATAGTAGAACCCGGCCTCATTTCCCAATGAGAGCACTATAAAACACAAATCACACTACTACCTATATAACTTATGAAAAATGCTGTGCACCCGTGCGACTATAAATATAGAGTATAAATGGTTCTGTCTCGGAACCAGTATCTACATGGGTAAGGGTCAGGGGAGGGCTCAGTCTGGTATCCCAACCTGCTAAGAGAAGGATAAGCCAAGATGGGGGCAAACCGGGTCTTGGAGTGTGGTTGCACTGAATCCCCTTCCCCAGACTCCGTTGAAGCTCTCTCCCTCTCCGGGGTGGCCTGGGATTGTTCAGGGTGAGAAGCAGCGGAGGGTGGAGGTGTAAACACAAGAGGCCACTCTGGAAGGCACAGAGAAGGTATGTGCGGCAAGAGAGAGGACACCCCTTGGACCCACAGCCACGCACGGACCTCTACTTCTACTTGATGACCACTGTTCTGTGGGAAATCCAGCCACGCCCTGGTTTCTGCCCTCTGAGAAAAGTGGGGATCTCCACAGGCAGGGAGAGAGGGCAGAAAAGTCAAAGCTCACCTACCTATGGCAACGTGAGAGAAGTTTTGGAAAGTGTTTCTGGCTTGGATGGATGAATGGACTCAGGGACACAGAGGGGCTGCCTTATCTTCCTCCAGAAGACTCATCAGGGATGATTTTATCGGACCAAGAGAGCGGCGCTAGGCTTTGGCCGCAACTGTCAATTTGGCTTCCAAAGTAGCCAAATCAAGAAGAGCCCTAGGTCCTTTTAGCAGACAAACCGTCTCCCCACCCCAGCCCCTCCAGGTCTCGCCATTCCCTGGCTCATCCTCCAACTGCTCGGCTCAGGAACAGAACACTCTCTTCTCAGAAAGGTGGAGCCAACAGGTGGGCCAAAGTGCACCCCGAACCTCTCTCTCGGTAGCTCAGATGCGGCTCCCGCCCTGAAAACTCGGACAAGGACACAGCAGGGAAGCTCAGATCGGCCAGAACTGCCCAGGTGAGGTCCCCCTAACAAGGAGTTTGGGGAGCTCCGTGAAGGGGAAAGACCCACCCCTGTGGTCTTCCAAGTCTCCAAACAATGACACTATTTCCCCCTCCAAATGGGTCCGGTCTGGGCCAAGGACCCCCGGGGGCGGCTGATCTTGGTTGAAGCAAGTCTTTGGTAAAAGAGAGAGCTGTCTGAGCTTTACCGCAATAACATACACTTAACATAGGCATCTTTGAGAACCTTCCGTCATTCCCTTCCCTCGAGGCTCTTCCTTTGGAAGAAGATGGTTTGAGTCTGAAAGTAGGTCGTGTGGACCCACCCTGCTGTTGCAGGGGGTGGGCGAGTGTGACCGTCTCCAGCCATTGTCTTTCATCGTCTTTTGGGGTTGCTCTGCCAGTTTGCGCGAGCGGGAGCCCAGTTTGGGGGGAGGCGGGTGCGGTGGGGAGGGGGGAGGGGGGCGGGCTGAGATGAAGCCACTGTGCGGGCTGATACACCGGGACAAAGGGGGTCAGGGTGGGGGCTGATGTCAACTCCACTTCTCAGCAGGGAAGGCGTCCCGGCCGGGCAGAGAAGGGCCCGCGGAGCCATGGGGGAGGTGACCCCCTTCCCACCTCCGGGAAGCCCCTACAAGGCTGTGCTGCTGGAGGTGACCTCTGTGTCCGGGCCATCCACCTGAGACTTGGGGGCCCCGTCCTGGGCCTCTGTGCTCATGGCCATGTTATCAAAGGCCTTGGGGGCCTTGATGGGCGTATCCTGCTCCTCCTCCAGGATCCGGCAGCACCCGCTGCAGCGGCAGCAGGCCGGGCAGCCGCACAGCAGGCAGCAGGCGCGGCAGCAGACCCGGCAGCAGAAGCAGCAGCGCGTCTGGCAACAGCCAGTGAGCAGGAAGATCAGTTCGTCCCAGGGCTTCAGCGAGTGCATCCACAGCGGCAGGAAGTCCCAGCTCTGGAGCTTTCTGGGCAGGATGCGCGGGTAGCGGGACTGCAGGAACCTGAGGACCACCACCAGGAGGATCACGAGGATGATGGGCGCCCCCACGCCCACCAGCACCGGCCAGCCCGCCAGCGAGAGGCCAAACACGGCCAGCGGGGTCAGGAAGAAGAAGAAGATCAGGTAGAAGATGGCAAACCAGCGGTACTCGGCGGAGATGTTGCCCAGCCCCTTGGCCAGGCGGATGGGCAGGCGGGTGAATGGGATTGGGTACCACAGCAGGATGCCCGAGATGTTGAAGAAAAAGTGGCACAGGGCGATCTGAAACACAAGAGGTTGGACAGGTGCATGGGTGTTGTGCGCGGTGGAGTCGGGGTGGGGGGGAGGCAAGGGTCATCTAGCAGCCATCCTGAGTCAGGGGTCTTCCCTGTCCTCACAAGGCTATTCAGAAAGGGGCCAGCATTACCTGAGGACCGTGTGTGTGTGTGTGTGTGTGTGTGTGTGTGTGTGTGTGTGTGTCGGGGGAGCGCAAGGGAGGTGACCAAATGAATCAGTTTTCAGGACCTAAACTCCTGAAGGCCAAATTTAATAATGAACTTCATTAATATGCCTGCCGCTACCCAAGGTCTTGACCCTGCTGTTTCCAGCTGAGCAGTTAAGAGCTGGTGCGGCCAAAGGAGAGGCTTGCTGGAGAGCTGGCTTCCTTGGCTCAATGGCCCCATTCTATGGAGGGGAGAGAGATGATTACAGTTAATAAAAATAATAGCACCAGCAGCTGATTTTAGTGCCTCCTAAATGTAGGAGGCAACCGTTCTAAGCACTTGATGTGGATTACCACAATCCTCAAAAAACTAGCCTATGACATGGTAAATCATCATTATCTCTATTTGATGGAGGAGGCGATTGAGGAAGAGCTTTGACTCTTCCCAAAGTCACACGGGTAGGAGATGGTAGAGGTGGGATTCAAACCCAAGTAGCCTGGCTCCAGAGGCCACACACACTTGGCCACTTTCCTGTGTGCCCAGGCATCACGCGAGGGGCTTTGGACCTGCCTGTCCAATACGTTAGCCACCAGCCACGTGTGGCAAATGAGCACTTGAGATGTGGCTCGCCCACGTTGAGATGTGCTGTAAGTGTAAAATACAGAGTTGATTTCAAAATCTTAATCAAAAAATATAAAACATCACCAATTTTTAAATCAATTACATGTGAAATGATAAGGAGTTAAATCAAATATATTATTAAAATTGATGTCCCCGTTTTACTTTTTAAAAATGCGGCTCCTAAAAATTTCAAATTACGTGGGCGGCTCAAATTTATATTCTACACTCAGATTTCTGTTGGACAGCCTGGCTTTAGACAGAGCCTCATCAGATCCTTAGAATAATCCTAGTGAGATCTGGTTCACAGTTTTCAGATGAGGGAACTGATGTTCAAAGTTCAGGTCACCTGTCTAAGGTCATTTAGCATATAAAGGCGGGACAAGAATTCAAATGCCAAAGGTCTTCTTGCCCAAGATCACTTAGTCGATCTGGGCAAGGCAGGTCGTCCTGATTCTTCTCGATTCCAGGTCCAGAACAGTGGTCACCTCCTAATATCCAGGCAGAGTCCCCCAAGAGGGGGGCGAGGAGATGGGAAGTGGTGTCTCTATGCTCCTTGAATACTCTTTCCATCTCCATCAAAGTGGTTACCGCGCCTCTGTTTAACAAGCACCAGTGATGGGGGTCTCTCACTGCCTCTCTCAGGAACAGAGAGACACGTCTCAGATCTGTCTTCCTGTGGCTTCTCCTCACATCACAGTTTTGAACACAGAGAAAAACTTGGCTCTTGTTCACAAACCGTCTGCTTGCAAGACCACGAATGGGGCTGCATCTCACCAGAGCCCCTGCCCCACAGGACATTTCCTAACCTGCAGTGAGCTCCTGAGAGTATTGCCTGGGCTGGCTAAGGCGGCCAGAATGGCGGTGGTGGTGGTGCCGATGTTGGAGCCGAGCGTGAGTGGATACGCCCTCTCAATGGTGATCACACCAATACCTGGCAGGAAAATACAAAAACTATAGTATCAGCCTCAGGGGATGATGGGAGACGGTAATAGGGGAAAAGCCAAGGGAGAAACTCACCAATCAGTGGGGTCATAGCAGATGTGAACACAGAGCTGCTCTGCACGATGAAGGTCATACCTGCCCCCACAAGGATGGCCAGGTAGCCAGTCAGCCAGGCAAAAGGAAAGGGAAAATCTAGAAGACAGAAGGAAAAGAGATCTGTCACGGGCCTGCTAAAGAAGGCAGGGGCTGGAGGCCCAGCTGGCACCTCCACAGGACCTGGGGTGGGTGGGTGGGGGGGGGATGGTCTGAGCTAGAGGGTCAGGCTGTACGGAAGCCTCCTCACCCCACACCACGGTCGGAAATTACAAACTGGGTTTTTGGAATCCTTTCACCTTGCATATTCGGATGGTGGAACCAAGGATGTTGGCATGTGTCACAGAAACAAACAAACAAACACATATTCACTGAAGTCCAGAAGTAGAAATGCTGAACCCACATGTTATGGAGTGGATGTCTTGTTTCCCCAAAATTAATGTTGAAACCGAAACCCCCAGTGTGAGTGTATTAGGAAGGGGAGCCTTTGGGAGGTAATTAGATCATCAGGGTGGAGTCCTCGTGAATGACGCATTAGTGCCCTTACACAAGAAGAGGGAGCGTGTTTCCTCTGTACTCTTTCCGTGTGAGGGCACAGCGGCCACCTGAAAATCAGGGAGTGGGACGTCACCAAAGCCCAACTATGCTGGCATCCTAACACCGGACTTCCCAGCCCCCAGGACTGTGAGATATAAACGTCTCTTGTTTAAGCCACCCCAGTCTAGGATAATTTGTTAGAGCAGCAGAACTAAGACACCACCCAAACAACCACCTTCCTCCCACAAAGCATTTGAGCCTCTTCCTTCTCCCTGTCCTGGTCTCCCCAGGCTGCGGATCCTCCACCTTTGTGGCATTGCCTGGAGGCAGTGCCGCGGCTCAGAAGTCCTACACACCGGTCCCTCGGCACAGGATCAAGACCCGCACATCCAGCAGGCACCCAGAGTCACCCAGCTCAGCCGCATGACAACCTTGTGACAACCCTGGGAGGCAGACCATTCTCGGCCCCATTTCCCTGAGGTTTCATGGGGAGGCAACGTCCTCAGCTTTGCACCCTCCCGGGGGCCAGGATACCATCAGCAAGAGAACTGGCTGCCTCAAGATGCTGATGTATTATCCAGACCCACATTTTCTTCCCAAGTGTGGAGAGAAGTAGGGAGCAGGGAGGGCATCTGTTACGCTTTTCCTATGGGATCCTGACAAGACCCGAGAGTCCTGGGCATAGGAAACCTGCCAGGAAGGAAGGCCTATCTCGCAGATCACTGCATTCGAGCCGGCTCTTCCTCAGGACTTTGCAACTATATGATAGAAGCTTGTGCCCACTCCCCAGCCTCCACCCAAGACACCAAGGGAGATTTCAAGGGCAAAAGGCATCTTAACTTCTTCAGCTTGTCAGACCCAAGAGAGAAACTCCATGCAGGAGTTTATTTAACAAGAGGCCATTGCTAAATAAAAATATAAAGGAGCCCCCCCCCCACCCCGGGATGGCCACAGTGATGCCACACCCTAGAAAGCCCAGAATGAGGGGCAGTGTGCCTACCAGTGTTGAGGGTCTTCTTGATGACAACGGCTACCTGTCCCCGGAGCACGGAGCCCAGGAGCTTGACGATCATGATCAGGCAGCCACAGAGGACCAGCAGGGAGGCTAACAGCAGGATTATGCCAACAGCAACATCTGGGAGGCTGGAATTCACAAAGATGTGCTGGCCTGAAGAGACAATGGAAAGCCCTTGTTAGGAGGGAAATGGGTGCCCCCCCCACCCAAGGCCACAGACTGTTATTCATTCCCCAACATCTTTCTGTATCACAGTAACAGAATCTTGGTTGTTAGCTCGACGTACGGCAACCCGGAATAAAGACCACACTTCCCAGCTTCCCTTGCAGCTAAGTGTAAGCCTGAGGCTATGTTTTGGCCAGTGGGACCTCAGGAAGCTAGAACATGATGATGTGAAATCATTACAGTCACAGAGCTAGTCAGGGGCTTCCTTCTACCTCTAAATCCCAGGCTGTGTTTTACTCACAATATTGAGGATACTTACAACGAAGAGTTTGAGGAGCCAAGTGGCATAGGATGGGTAAGTCAGAGTAGGAACTATTGCTAATTATAAACCTCCTTGTTTTTTAGAAGTCCCTGTGTGGTCCCATGATTATATGGTTTTGTTGATGGATGAAAAGCACCTAGAACATGGGAGGTGGCAAACTCATTGATTCTGTGAGGTAAACCACACTTGACTATTTACTGCTCAGAATTAATGTGGGTGGTATGGAGAGGATGAAGAGAAGCAGAAATACACACATGGCTATATAAAGAATAGTTAGCAGAGTTAAGGATGTCTGGGCTGGAAGAGATTCCTGGGGCAACAGTCTAGCTTCTTAAAGACAGGGAGCATCATGTAGGCTCACTGCATTGTTTAGTGCTATAGCTCCAGGCCCTTGAATGGGGCCTGCCATATAGCAGGGACTCGTGGCTTCAGGGTGAATGCATTTGTTCTGTTCTGTGTGGGACCCGCATCTCCTGCAAATATGGCTGGCATCTCCCTGGAGCCCAAGGGATACCAAAGCATATGGAGGGAGGACTCTGGAATCTGTTGACGAGTTCTGATGCAGTATGGAACTGCCAGAGAAGCTGGGCTTCAAGTCCTCCTTCCTCCCCTTACCGGGGGACCTTGGGCATAGCACCTGTTCCTCTGCTGCGAAAGTTCATACTCATTACTGGGTATGACACCAGTGCTCTGTGAATCCTAGTGCCCTTCTTTCCCTCACTTACTGAGCCTCACACAGATAATGAATGCCAACTGCAACCCCCAGACAGCCCAACCTGGTGGGCTGATGTTCTTTCGAGTTCCACTCACACTTGGCAATGTTCTCCTTGTAGGTCACGTTCTTGATGGTCCAGGTGTAGGAACCGTCCGACCAACAAAGGGAAGGGGAGGTGCAGTTCTCAGGCGAGGGGACAGTGACATTCATCTGAGTCTGGATGACAAACATTGGGAAATGGGATGCATAGTCCATAATACTCACTTGTGGTGGCACTGGCAGGCAATGTGGCAAGTAGGAGGGAGACACGCATGAATGTGTGTGTCTGTAAGGGTAACGCAGTGTTTCCACGGGTCTCTCCATAAATGGGAACACAGGCAGCCAGAGGTGAGCCAAGAGGCATGAAAATAACGAGCCAGGAATAATGTATCCGTGGTGCGGAATGAAGCAAAATGGGGTCAGTCTGTCCTACTGCATTGTCTGTCCATCTGGCATTCAGAGACTTGCTTTCTTAATTTCTTAATTGGCTCACGGGCCAATTTTTCCTTCTCCGTACCTTTCATTTGCCCACATTGAATTAAAGGTTTTGCTTAAGGCACGGATGCTGGAGTCTGCCAACCCAGCAACATTCTTAGAAACTTACCACGTTGGTAAAAGTTTCACACCAAATCTTGATCAGACTCTTGTTTTTGGCTGCTTCATCATTCATTGCAATTTGGTTGATAACTTTCTTATCCAGCTGAGGAAAGCAACAGACAGGAGAGAGTCAGCACGTCCTCAGCACTGATGAGGGATGGACAGTAGGAGGTGCTGTTAAGGGGGCTTCGAGAACTTGAACCCAACTGGGAGCTCCTGCAGGAGTGAGTCAGGACTCACTCTATCTGTACTCCCAGGATGGAGCACAGCACCTGGATGTTACTTAGCAGGTGCTTGACAAATAAACAAATGATTGTATAAACAATGGGCTGGTAACTAGGAAGCATGCGGTAGATAGTCATTGAGTGATAGTAAAAACCAGAAGATAAAGGTAATAAAGGACAAGGTCCAAGTTGACCCATTCTACCTAAGGTAAGAACCCCAAAACCTTTTTTCATTTATTTCAATAATATGGACAGACCCTAGTGAGCAGAGGGCTGAGATGAAGGAAAGACAGTAACCTTCCTCTTTGGCTAGAGGCAGGATAATATTTTATTAGTGAGCCCAAGGATGCTGAGGTCAGTGGGGGGAATACAATGGCTCCACGCATCCAATGAAGTCCTTGAGTCTTGAGAAGCACCTGCCATTCCCTTGCTCCCACCCCAATAAAGAGGACACATGTTGAAGTCAAGGAAACAACAACAAAAAAAAGCCAATTGCTCTATCAGGTGTCCCTGAAGTCTTGCCTCCATTGGCCTTTTTCAAAGGCAACCAAAGAACAGTGTTTATAGACCATCATCCTTCACCATCTCTGCCCAGTTGGGTGGGGTGTGGGGGGAAAGGGGAAGGAATTAGTTCCTTCCTTTCCCTCTCTGAAAGAAGATGGATTACCTGGATAATGAGTTTCGTGAAGGGATCTGTGATAACTTTCAGAAGTGCCGGGGCGTCTTCTCCATTCTTGAAGTTAAAGGTCTCTACCACCAAGTTGGTCAGGATCTCCAGGTAATGGGTAGCTGCCTCCAGGGGCAAGAGCACCAACACAGAGAGCCAGTTGAAGAAGTCATGGACAGTAGCCCCCGCAAAAGCCCTATAAGAAGGTAATCCCACCCCAAGCCAACAGTAAGATTGGTCAACAAGCAAGTGGGCACCAGTCTAGGCTGGTCATTGATTGCATTGGCTGCAAGGGAGTCACCTATCTATGATCTCATTTACATGCTCACAGCAATGCCCAAGTGGGTGGGATTAATATCCCCATTTGATAGCTGAGGAAATTGGGGGCCACCAAACAGAGGGGAATTGACTGAAGACCACTGCATGGGTGTTGGGTCCAGGACCCTTGTCTCCCACTGCCCAGCAGAGCCTTTCCCACCAAGCCAGACAGCACTCAGTTCTTCCTGCTGAGCAAAAGGGAGGTAGACAGGTTATGGCTACAATAATTAGCTCAAGGACCACTGTTTGGAAGAATTGAATCAAGGCTACTTTTGAATCATGCACATTGAAGACAACCTTCCTTTGGAAAGGTGGAGGCCAGTTGTCTGATGGTAATCAAACCCCAGAACTGAATTCTTAACTTTTTGTGTTAAGATCTCGGGACTCTGATAAAACATCTGAACAACCTGCACAGAAAACAAGGCCAATATATACCACAGTTTATATCTGATAAGGTTTGCAGGTTCTCCTGAATTCCATCCTGTCTCCACACTATGACACTTGAGATCTTTTTTTGCTCAATGAAAAACATTTTTCTTCAAAACACATCTGCATGGGGTACTTGGGTGGCTCAGTCGGTTAAGCGTCAGACTCTTAGTTTCGGCTCATGGCTTGTGAGTTCAAGCCCCAAGTCGGGCTCTGAGCTGACAGTGTGGAACCTGCTTGGGATTCTCTCTCTCTCCCTCTCTCTCTCTCTCTCTCTCTGACCCTCCCTTGCTGGAGCACTTGCACACTCTCTCTCTCTCTCTCTCAAAATAAATAAACTTTAAAAAAGTTCCCAGGTGATCCTAAAAAAATTAAAAATAATTTAAAAAAACATCTGCATGTCAAAAAACACCTAAAACCCAAAGGGACATGGATAGAAGCTAATATACTTGTGGAGAAAATGCTTAACTTCACTTCACTACAGTTAAGGAAACATTTATAATTTATTTACTTGCAAGTACAAATTTTCACCTATCATATTAGCCAATGTTTTTCAAAGTAACTTATTCTTCCTAAAGAGAGTAATTTAAGACATCTTCATATACTTCTGATGTAAAGTGATGTAAATGTTTCTTAGTAGTTTGGCAAAATGTTTTAGGAGCCTTATAGGGGCTGGATACAGTCATTATTTTCCTAGAAATCTAAGGAGGTATTCCAAACCACCAGGAAAGAATGATACACATCTCCAAAGATGTGACTGAAAGCAATCTATTTAAATAATCTGAACAAGGGGTGAGCCATATACTGCTATGTGCAGGCACTTTCATAGGTCATGTTTATATTTCATAGGTAGCAGTGAAAAGAACCCAGAAACTGGAAGAAACCTAGATTGAGTCCGAGCTATGCCCCTCGGTGAAGTTACTTAACCTCTTTGTGCTTCTACATTAATAAAACGAGGCAAAGAAAGTCTACTCAGCTTCTTGAGAAGATCAAATTAACAACCTTCCCCCTGGATCATGTGTATTATTATTGCAAACCTCAGGACATTTCATCAGGGACCAAGGAAGGTTAGCCATGTCTGAGTGGAAATGAGCAGCTCTGAGGCCCTCTGCCACCTGCCAGTTCACCCACAGAAGAGGGATGACATTTGCTGACTCCCCAGCCAGCCTGTTTAATGCTGTCTGCCTGACCCACATGGTGATTACATCATGCAGACAAACTGCCTTCTCTATTTTATGAACTTCTGGGAAAAGCCCATCAGTTACAAGACAGGCCAGAGAACGTGGTTAATTTTCACATTAACCTTTGCCTGTTTTAACCTGTCCCGTTTTCAGATCTTATGCATCCACAAAAGCTACAGTTTGCCTTTTACCGGCAAGTGAAGAACAAAGGAAAGGTAACTGGGGTTGAGCTCACCCAAAGAGGAAGCTTTAGGAGGTTATAATTATTTCTGACTAAGCGGGATGGTAAATCCTATCCTAACTGGCCTTGTTTTAACTACGCCACACAGCAAGTAAGCTTCTAGCTAGGGCTTGCATTTAGGGAGCTCTGGTTATGTGCCAGGTACCTTGCTAAGCATTTACCTGTTTGGCTGGGTTTACTCCTTTGGACAACAGTGGTGATAGATGACACAATTATCCTGGCTTTGCATACCAGGGAGCTGAGTTAAATCAACCGGTAAGTATGTGATTCCAACCCCCAGCTGTACTCCACAATGGCTAGTTCAAACTGCTCTAGGAATGACCAGAAGGTTCTCATTGGCTAGTTGAAGGCAGTTATGACAACCTGGCCGAAACCGATGAGCCTCATGGCAGCAAAGGCTGATTCTGGGCCTCCTACCTTCTGAACTCACTCCGGTCTCCTGCCTGCATGAGCGCCACAATGGTGTTGGTGACTGAGGTCCCAATGTTGGCCCCCATGATGATGGGGATGGCGGCACGCACAGTCAGCACTGGGGGGGTGGAAAAGAGAAAGTTGGTGAGAGTTAGCAAGTTTAGGAAGGCAGCCTGGCCATGTTCCCGATGTGGCCCAAGGCAGGCAGACCTCATTCAAGCTGGTGTAACAAAGCAGCATTTCCTAACCCATTTTGGGGTCTGCACCAGGCTATGAATCTGATTCAAGCTAGGATAGCCCACCACAGAAATATGCACATGTACCAAGCAAAAAGTCCCGGCACATAATTTCAGGGAATCCACACGCTCCATGAAGAAGCCCTTCTGTGGATTCCAGTTTCAAAGTGCCTTTCTAAATTTCTCTGTCCTCCATATTACAGATGCAAGGCCAGCTTACAGGAGAACAGGAAACAATGTGTAAGGACTTGTGTATTTATTATGGCAAATTCCCAGCAGTATAATTTCTCTAACAAAATTAGTATGCTGCCACAGTGTTCTAACATGTGAAAGTAATTTTAAAGAATATCTTTTTCTAATTTAGTCCAAGAAAGTTCTAGTTAACTTTGCTAACATGCTGGTTTGTACTAAAAATTAATCTGTTCAATTTGGTCGCCCTCAGAGTATCTGTCCTGATTCAGCCAGAGCAAATATCAGCAGGTTCATGTTTGGAATGCCAGCTTCCCAAGCTTGGTTGTCCCCAAGCCAATGTGTGGATTTATTTATAATTTATTCTTAGCACTGAGCAGTGACGGAAATGTTCTTGAAAGGACCATGTAGATACATGGTCCAATATGGCAGCCACAGGCCACGTGTGACTATTGATCCCCTGAAATACAGTCAGTGCAACCAAGCAACTAATTTTTATATGTTAAGTGAAAATAAATTAAGGTTAAGTAAAATTAAATAGCCACATGTGGCTAGTGCCTGATGGACTGGGCAACACAGTTCTAGAGAATTCAGAGCTGGGTCTTCAAGCATCGGGGACGATTTTCAGACTCAGCCATGGCAATGGACACAGGAGACTGCCTGGGATAAAGCAGAGCACATCACAGCTGCACAAGATAGGAAGACAATGGTGACAAGCCTGGACATATTCAGAGTAAATCCTGGGTTCCTCAGCCGGGCGGGGAAATGCCTGGAATGTCTGGGCCCACGGGTGCCTGGACTCACACGAGGAGGCCACCATGCTGACGATGATGGACGAGGAGGTGCTGGAACTCTGCACAAGGACAGTCACCAGCACTCCGATCACCAGCCCAGCCACGGGGTTGGACATAATAGAGTTGTTGCTGAAAAACTGCCCGGCCACCTTTCCTGAAAAACAAGCCCACAGCCGCCAGATGGAAAGTTAGGTGGGCAACTGAATACACAGACATCTCATCTCCAGCCACGACCAGCTGGCTGTGGGTCAGGGAGGCCAGCCTCCAGCCCAGCTGGTACCCCTGGGATCTTCCCAGTGCATCTGCCACGTGCTTCTTCCCAGTGCTGCCCGGGGGCCATGTCTCCACTTCTGTGACCTCGCTCCCCACTCATGCCGCACCCCTTGTTCCTCTTGTCCCTTCACCCTACAGCCTCCATACTTCCACTACTCCTTCATCAGCAAGCCCTCCCCCAGCCTTCTCTGACCGCCAACCTGGCCTCAATTCCGCACTTGGCCCAATAGGTGTTGGTGAGTCTCCAGATGCGCTAATTCCTGTCTCTGGGGATATATTCCCGACTCAGAAAATTTCCCCCCCCACGAATGGATATTCTCATTCTTCTCTATCAATCCTACCCAACCCCCATTCTCTAGCTCCAGCCTAGCCTCAGATGCCTGAGACGATCAATCCATTCCCCAGTCCATTCACTGAAGATGACCAAGGCCCAAGAAGGTAGAAGCAATTCATCTGAGACACTTGGAGAGCAAAATCCCTTGCTTACGCTGGGATTCCTGGGGGTGGCTTCCAGGAAGTCAGTCTGCCCTTCATACACCCTCACAAGTGCCCCCTCTCCCAATTCTCCCAGGTCACAACGATGAGTTCCCAAGAAGGCACCCAGGGAAATAGAAATCCATGGTCTTCTGTCCCTCTGGGATCCGAGTTTGGATCCCACCATGCCAACTCAAGGCTGTGAAACTAAGTGCTGACCTCTTTCAACTTTGAGTGCTCTCCATAAATGGGAAGGGTTTGGGGAAGAAACGTTTAGGACTTCAGGAGGCATTCAATGTGCTGGCTATCACTGTTGTCACCCATCAGAGGAGCACAGGTGGCCAAGCACGTGGTGATTTAACTTCTGGGACCCCCTCACACTGCTTAGCTACTCTCAGTCCTGCAAGACGTGTAGGCAACTGCTAAGGATAAGGATCCACCAGCTCTGGGAACCTTGTCCTTCTCCAACAAAGGCCCAGCCCTGATTTTCTATAGTTGCTTTAGCTTGAGAGCATTCCTATCTAATAATCTCTGCAGGTCGGGAGGCCCAAAGACAGCAGGGATCCCTTAGATAAGTCCTTATATCAAACAGCTTCCTGCCTAGGGTCGGTGGACAAACACAGGAAGCTGACCGCTTGGAAATGGCCCCAGCCTGGGCTGCCGGCCTAAGCCATCTCAGCCAGTCATAGCTCCTTTAGAGACCTCAGTTTTCTCTTCTGTAAAACGGGGGCATGACTTCACGAGAAGGTGTGCGGTGGCCTTCTGTCCTAAAACACGCCGGGAGGCTGCCGCTGGAGAGGGCTTGCTGACTTGTGACCATCTGAACCAAACTGCGTGAAAATACCCCACCCCAGATCTCTGTCCCTTTCATCCATACCTCCAACCAGCTGGAAGGCACTGCTGAGGACATCCAGAGAGCACACGAAGAAGTAGAGAAATGCCAGAAGCAAAATAAATTTCCCAATTCCTTGGAAGACACAGAGAATCTTCCCTTTGGTGTCTCTCTCTGGGGTAAGGGAGAAAGGACACAGGCTTTTAGTGCCCGAAACTCTGAGAAGTTTGGCAATGAGCTCAGAGCGCTCATCTCCCCTCCCCCACCAACACTCCCCCCCTCCCCCCCCATCACCAGGTGGCCGTAAGCTCTTGTGTATGGCAAGGCTTAGAGATGGGATGCATCCGTGACTAGAGTTTTCAAAGCAATTACCACTCTAGTCCATTTAGTTGAAATCTGTGGTGAAGCGTCTCTAAAGGACTGGCTTCAGGGAGGAGGGGTTTGGTGTGGTCTGGGGCACTGACAGGCAAACCAGACTCCATGCTCAGCTGAAGCAGTGTCACTGAGGGAGGCAGTTAAGGGCACTTGACACCTGCTAAGTGCGGGGTCAGAGATAATGGCTCTCCTAAGCACCTTCAAAACAGCACAGACTATTTTCTAAAATGTGGCCACAAGGTAGCAATCACAGCCTCCATTTGGGGAGGGCTTGGGCGCTCATACATCC
Organism: Acinonyx jubatus; assembly: GCF_027475565.1. Classification (NCBI taxonomy): domain Eukaryota; kingdom Metazoa; phylum Chordata; class Mammalia; order Carnivora; family Felidae; genus Acinonyx; species Acinonyx jubatus. Next base: position 181,097,997 of record NC_069382.1, read on the forward strand.
TGGAATGTTATGTCCTTGGATGCTATTTTCTCTGCTCGATTTTATAGTGGTTCTCACCTCCTCCCTCCCAGCTGTCTGATCTGCAGACAGACCTTACACCCTGCACCCGGAAAAGAAATGCAGCATTTGTTTGCACGCCAGCCATCCTGGCTGTATATTCTGTCTTCTGGAAGCTTTCCTCGATGCCCACATTTAGGTGAGGAGAGCCCTCCATCCAGGGGCTCTCAGAGCAGGGGTCTCATCTGTTCAATGCTGTACCCACAGCACAGTTCCTGGGACCAGTCAGCACACAGTGGGTTATAAGGAGCAGCATGGCGCCCGGCCTGGTTACTACCCCCATACTGGCACATTTGTTGAGTGCATGACAGAACAAAAGATCCCCCAATTATCTCATTACGCTTTGACTCCAAGCCTCCAAGACTGCAGGCGGTATCCCTAGCCAGGACCTTTTTATGAGAGGCATCAGAGGGGTGCTGGGTGGCTCAGGCGGTTGAGCCTCCGACTTCGGCTCAGACCATGATCTTGGGGTTTGTGAGTTTGAGCCCCGCTTCAGGCTCTGTGCTGACAGCTCAGAGCCTGGAGCCTGCTTGGGATTCTGTGTCTCCCCCTCTCTCTACCCCTCTCCCACTCGTGCTCGCTCTCTCTCTTTCTCTCTCCCTCTCAAAAATAAACATTTAAAAATTAATAAAAAGAAAGAAAGACCTCAGAGCGATGGAATGGAAGAGGGCAACACAAAGGAGATGATCCTGTGGAGGCAGTGAACCCAATCCCTCACGCATGGGAAGTCCCTCTTGCTTGCTTTCACCTGACCACTTGATCCCCGTGTCCCGGAGCTCGGGCAGGTCCCAGGGGTCTTCCACTGCTGTGGGTTCCTCTATCAGTGCCACGGTGGAATAGGACGGCAGAAGCTCGATCTTGGTGACTGGGGTCCCGCTGTCATCTACTCAAACAAGCAACAGAGGCCATGAGGAATGAGGGTCAGACCCGAGCCACAGGAGGCCAGTCTGGGGCGGGATGATCGGCACTTACTTTGGCTAGTGTCCTTGTCTTTCCCGGGTGTGGTGGACTGCTGGCTGGTGTCCCCTTCCATGTATTTATTGGGGTCGGGCTGGGCATTTTCCAGCTCAGGCCAGGGAGCCATGATCTGCAGACGGAAAACAGAGCTTAACGAAGCAGCCACTGAAGGGAGGCCCACTCAGGTGCTATGACGGGAAGAACTAGGTTGCAGAGATTCGGGAGAGAATCTACCTTCCAAGGCGGGGCTCTTCCGTGCCATATTTCTCTTCTGGGTCTCCCTCAACCGCTCACCCAGGCTGTCACTAAATCAAACCACTTCTTACAGTGTTTCTTTCCATTCTAGCCTCAAGTCTGTCCACTGAACTTCCTTTGATGTCTCCAACTTCCTTCTGGCTCAGCCTCTGTCTTGACTCTCTCCTTTAGTCAGAAAGGGGGTGCAAAGCCACCCCTCTTCATCAACTCATGGCACGCCACGTCCTCTCAGTCCTCCAATGGTTCCCTCCTGCTTTTATTCTACACTGCACATCCACACCAAACCTCACACAGCGGACTTAACGTATACGTAAATGCTAACACACATTCTGCCTGCTTTACCTACCACCCAGTCTTCTGTGGGCAGCATGACACAATGAAGCTAGTTCGAATCCCAGTAGTGCCACTTATCAGCGGCTGTGTGCTTAGGCAAGTCCTTTTATACCTCTGAGCATAAAGGCATCAATGTTTCCCCATCTATAAAATGTGGACAAGTCCAGGTTATGTGTGCAGGGTTATGAGATTGACAGTGACCCCTAGAAAGTTCCTGGAACCAAGCAGCCATCCACCAAATGGTAGCTATTATTCCTATGCCATGCCGCCTGGCTTAATGACCCTTTGTCAGAACCACGTGCTTTCTAACCTTTGGTAGACACTTCCTCATAAGCCATTGTTTCAACAAAGCCTTTCTTGGTTACACAGAGAGAAAGTGTGGCTCTTGACACACTTGGAAGTCCCCTCCTTGTGGTGCTTGTCCTCTGACACACGTTAGTGCCGTACAAACAATTCACAGAAGAGGAAAATACAAGTGGCTAAAATACTGCAAAGAATTGGGCCTCATTAACAACCCAAGATATGCAAATTAGAACAGTGAGACAAATTTCAACTATCAAATCAGCAGAAAAAAATACTTGTAAGTATAATATGCTGTGCTGGAGAGACTGAAGTGAGATGAGTACTGGTGGAAAACCATTGGCAACAGGTCTAAAGTCCTTTACGTTTTCAATACATCTCTGACCCAGTCATTTCACTTCTAGGAATCCAGTATCTAGGAATGTTTTCTCTCAGAAAATCCAAAGTACCTCCCTGTTCTGATCACTTCTTTGAAGAGGTTTTCCCAGAATCTGTGTCAATCTAACTCCTTTCCTATTTTTCTTCTTTCCCCTTTTCCTAATTTTCTTAAATGGATCTACTTCCTGCCTACTGAAATGCAAGCTCTACCCAAAAAAGAGGCTTTGCCTGGTTCAACATGGCATCCTTAGGGTCTACAGCTATGCCTGGCACACTGACAATGCCCAATACGTGGTGGTTGATGGAATGAATGGGATGCAAACCAAAGAAGATGTTGCCACTCTGTCGCTTAAAGAGTTGAATAGTAAAAACAGGAAAATTGTTGTACTAGCCATGGTACATCCATGCAATGCAATAGCACGCCATTAAAAAAGCTTATAAAGAATTAGAAAAGGGGCACCAGGGTGGCTCGGTCGGTTAAGTGGCTGACTCTTGATCTCCACGCGGGTCATGATCTCACGGTTCGTGAGTTCAAGCCCTGCGTCAGCTCCACACTGACAGCACAGAGCCTGCTTGGGATTCCGTCTCTGTCCCTCCCCAACTCACTCTCTCTCTGTCTCTCTCAAAATAAATAAACCTTAAAAGAATCAGAAGCAATGCCTTAGATAAATTGTGAATAAAAGGCACTATTTTTTGCCCTACTCACAGCACGTTCTCACAGGATCTGGAAATGTCCCATGGGATTCACAGTGGGTGATGGGATTGTGGGTGACTTATTTTTCCACTCTATGAAATTTCCAAAATTCTTTTAAGAGCTGTAGCCCCACCCCAGACCCACAACGTAAGATGGTTCAGGGATACCCAGTGTTGTGACTGTTAGGCGTACCTGTAAAGCTAGGACTTAAGCTGATTCTGTGTGTCCCCATCACGAAGGGCTTTGTTTAGCCTAAGGAATTTCTTGACTTTGCCCAGGCAACTGCAGAACCCATGATCACAGGGGACATCCTGCAGTCATTGGCTTCCATGAAAGTACAAGCCATGCCTTTCATTTCAACTTAACAAGCATCCAGCACAGGGCCTGGCACACAACAGGCCTCACGTGCTTTCTGAGCAGGATGCCGGGGCCTGCCTGGCCAGCGAGAGCCAGTATTTAGTAAGCCAGGCTGTGCTCCAACCTTGCGGTGGGGGGGTGTTGTTGTTATTCTCCCATTATACAGATGAAAACACTGAGGCATAAGGAGGCTAAGTAACTTGCCCAAGGCCCCAAGTGGTAGAGCCTTGAGCCCAGGTCAGCCTTTTCTGGCAGCTGCTCTAGGGCTGTGTGTTCTCTGTAAGCCATTCCGTTGGCTTCTGGGGGCTGCTTCTAGGGTCTGGCCTCCTGGAGTTGCTATGCCTGTCACAGGCTGGACTCCTCCCTTGGGCTCAATGAAAAGCCTTCTTATAGCTGACAGTCAAAGGCGGGGCAAAGCCTGCTGCTCAAGGTGTGTTGGATTTGGGGGGGGCCCCTTCCCAGGGTGTGCTGGGAGGCAGCTACAAGGTTGGGGCCCAGGCAGGGGAGGTGGGGCAGAGCTGAGCGGTTGGGGAGGAGACGGAGGCTGGCCTGGGACAGCCCCAAGTTCAACTCAAGGCCACCATGCAGGTGAACAGGCTCGGCTTGGAAACAGCACGGAGGTTAAAAAGAAAAGACAAGGCCAGGCCTATGGGTTTGGGGGAGTAAGCTCAAACGTCTACCTGGTGACTCTTCCAATTCAGGGATCCGTAGCCACAGTGTGTTGGGGGAAAGAAACGAACAATCTTGGAGCTCTTAATTTCAGTCAGGCACGAGGCTGGGTACCTTACATAGCACAGAGGCTCAGAACCAAACTCCATCTCTGCCCCAGATACACTGAGACCTGAACAAATCACGCGACTGCTTTGTGCCTCAGTTTCCCGTATGTAGAATCGAGTTTATAACAGTCTATATAGCCCATTGGGTTGTTAGACAGCTTCAATGAGTTAATTTCTGCAAAGTGCTTGGAACAGTAACCTGTCCAATTGGTTCGTGTTCCTCCTCTGAGCAACCCTGAGGGGTTAGTGTTCTTCCCATTTTACAGATGAGAAAACCAAAGCATTTCAGAGGGGTAAAGCCACTTGGCCCAAGGCCGCAGTGCGACTTGAGAGTCTCTGAGTCCAGAATCTGTGTTTGCCTCAACTACAACATGACTGGAACGCTCCTAGAAGGGATGAGTCATGTAATAATAGCATCAGAAGTGCAACATATCTGATTAAAGGCCCATTGCCAGGCAAATGGAGAAGATGCCTTAAGACCCGAGTGGCAGAAGCCAGCGCCTCACCTCCGCATGCAGCGTCCTGGGAGGAAGCGAGGGCTCCATGAACTGGGTCTTGGAAGCACCTGCTGCCCAGGTATTGGCACAAAAGCACTCCCCCTGCCTTGGAACATCAACCTTCCGTCGTCACTGCCACAGGCCGCTTAACGGCAGTCCGTGCTTCGACCTCACCCCGACTGAAGTCCAACTTACTTCCCCATCACCCCGGACGCTCCCCTCCGTGGAAGTTTGCTGTTTGTCATTCCTGCTACCATCCGCCAAGAACCGCAAGGTCATCTCCCACAGCCCCCCAACCCAGCACCTCTGCTCTTGCCTAGGTAGCACACCCCCCCCCCCAGAAGACCCACTTCTCATCTGTGGGCCCCCCGGGTCCTCTCTCCTCCCCTGCCACAGTTCCCCAGGCCTCTCTGATCCGCCCTTGCCCACGCGCCCGACATACAGCACATATGCACCCGGCACTCCACCACATACGGTGTAATTGACTCTAACAACAACAAGTACCATTTAATGAGCACCAGCGAGGTGCCAGGTGCTGTGCTGGGCCCTGACACATATTATCTGATTCAATCTTTATGCAGGAAAGGGGTCATGCTCATCCCCACTGGCAGATAGAAAAACCTGGAGTGCCAAGAGACGAAGCAACTTGTGCAAACTCACCCAGCAGGGGAGGGACAGAGACGGTTTTTAAACACAGCTCAACTCATCAGTGAGGTTGGGACCCTTATTTACAACATCCTTGGTCAGGACATAAACTTATTTTCCTGGAGCACTGATTTCACTCACCTAACTGGGGAGAGGGGACGTTAAATAGAGCGACTGGTAGATGATTTACGCTGGAGAGGTGATATTTACACGGAGCACATTGTTTCTCAGCCTTGGCACTGTTGACATTTGGGGCCAGATAATGCTTTGTTGGGTGAGTTGTCCCGCACATTGTAGGATATTTAGCAAGATCCCTGGTCTCTACTCACTACGTGCCAGGAGCACCCCCGCCCCCTTAGTTTTGACAACCAAAAACGTCTCCAGACGTTGACAGATATCCTTCGGGAACTGAGAACCACCAGTCTACAGGTTAAGAGACCAGACCTTCGATCCCACCTGCCTGGGTTCAAGTCTCAGCCAAGCCATCTGCTGTGTGACTTTGGGCTAATTCCTTTGCTCCTCTGTTTCCCCTACATGTCAAACTGAGATAATATCACGGACGAAGAATTCTTATGATGAAGCGCATTATGTTTTAAAAGTTCTCAGAATAGCATTTGACACATCGTAAACCCTGTGCGGTTTTCAGCTATCACACTAAAACAAGCAGGGACGTGTAGCACAGAGTGCAAGACTTACATGAATTTTGAGCTCGCAGTGGGCTGCTCTGGGCTAGTCACGGACAACTGGAATTTAAGTTTTAGAGGGCAAGACCTGTATATTATGCGTTTCCTCCCAACGCTCAGTAGACTATACCTAGTAGGCCCTTCGTATTTGTGAAGGGAAGAGTCAACATACGGGGTTTGCTGAAGGAATGAACTGGACCCACGCCTAGGAAACAAATCAAGCCCGAATCTTACTAATGAGCGGCTGCCCCTCCTCGTGATAAGCAGGTTGGGTTGGACAAGATCTGTTAGATGGGGCAAGTGTACCAAGAAACTGCGCCCTCAATGTCACAACAGCCCCACTTGGGCTCTCATCAGCAGTAAGGTGTAAGAAGGGTGATTGTTTGCCTATTCAAATTATGTTTTCGGTGACTGGATTTCTCTGGCTGATCGGGATAATTGCCTGGAGTGAACACAAAGTATGTAGCAAGTACAGAAACAGACGCTTCCGTGGGCCGATGCGCAGGTGGCTTAGGACACTGCCGGCAATAGAACAGAAGGACGCTCGTTTGCACTGACCCGAGCGGAAAGGAATAGCATATCGTGGTGGGGGGCCCAATGCGCTAAACTGTCTTGAATACTTACTCTCTGTGAGGCCAGTGCTGGCTTCACTCACCTGCAGGCCCTCATTGCACTGTCAGTACCACCGAAAGCAAAAGAAAATTTCTATGGAATGTCTCCACTCCTCCTTCTTGGAAGTCCTTTCTTCCCTATTCCATGTGGGCAAGCCCATGCCCTCTTTACAAACACTTCCCTGATGAAGCAATTACTTCCCCTCATGCAACACTTCATTTTCTGGTACATGCATGTGCTCCACCATCGTTGGGGGAAGGTCACTGTGCTAGACCCCTGGCAGGTAAGAAAAGCAGGCTCAGGTACTGAGCGAGCCCCGGGGCAGGCAGCCAGGAGAGCCATCTGGTCAAGCCCGGAGCACTCTGCAACTGCCGGCCACTCCCCTCCTGGCCCTCTCCACCCCCACAGCTCCGGCTGCTCCTCTCAGGACCTGGGAAGTGGGGAAATGCAGGGCACCTGGGACACAGTCACTGTCCTCAGCAGCGTGGGTACACAGGCCCCGCTCGCCTGGCCTTCCCAGGCAGCAGAGCCCCAGCTCTTGTGCAGGTGGACCCCACGGATCTGGAGTAAAGGGATGACTCGGAGCTAAACCCCCCCATGATCGGCCCCGGGCAGATGCTCAGGGGCTCCTCGAGGCCCCTGGATCTTCCAAGGCTGCTGACATCATAGCCCCTGGCACACAGCGCCGAGAGAGAACCACACAGCGCGTGCCCCCGAACCTCAGTTTCAACATCTCAAAAGTGGGGATAATACCATCTCCCTCACTCATCTGTGGTAGGGCTGACTGACTGATGAGCAAAGGTGAGGCCCCGCGCAGAGTGCCCAGCAGAGTAAGCACACAGAATTTTGTGGAATGAATTGCATCGCAAACAATGCACAGCCCAAACTCCACTGTGCCCTAGACCACCAGCTCCTTATCTCAGTGCTCAGCACAGCCAGGGATTCTCTGTAAATATTTGTGCGCTAAAGGAACCCAAAGCACAGGAGAGAAAGGCACTAACGTGTGTGCATGTGTGTGTGTATGTGTGTCTCGAGGGGAGTGCCCTACAGGATCCATGACCTCATTAAATTTTACAGCAGCGAAGTTCTTTCCAGTTTACAGAAGTTCTTTCCGGTTTCCAAAGAAACTGAGACCCAGAGAAATTAACGAAGTCCCACAGCTACCTGTAGACGGAGTCAGGATTTGAACCCAGAAATGCTAGTTCCAAAGCTGGGGGCCCTTCCATAGACCTTTCGGCCAGACGCCTGAGACAGAGGGAGGAGGAATCCTCTGGGCCCCATCAAAGCAGCATGGAAACCAAGGGGCCAAGGGGCCCCACCCGGTCCAGGCTCAGTGGGAACTCCAGCGGCTTCTGGGAGAGCTGGCCGGGCTTGTCCCTCTGCAGGGGTCTGCAGACTCACTCAAGCAGCTAGAAGAGCCAGCCAAGAACACCGTGATGACAGGCTACCCGGTTCCCACAAAGGCTCTGGCATACCAGAGATTTGGATTTGGCATATGTCAGGCCTTTTTAGGAGTCTCAGCTAAGCAGGAGAGGCAGACACTGAATGAGCCGGACAGAGGCCCCAACCCGAATCTGACACCACTTTCCCAGTGGCAGGCACACACTGGCCTGTCTGGAACTCGCTTCTCCAGAAAGGGGCTTTGGGGATCAGCAGAGGCCTTCAGGGCCTTTGAGCCCCTCCATGGGCATTCTCCCCAGAGCATCCTTTGACATACTGTTCCCTCTCCCCACCTTCCCAAGGGTACACTCCGGCACACTCTTGCCACCTGCCAGAAAAAAGCAGAGAAGAAAGGATAAAGTCATCCATTTTGACTGTTTGGTACTAATACCCACAAAGATTTTTTTTTTTTTTTTTTTTTTAATGCCTAGGTATGAGGTTCGTGGCTATGATCACACATTTGCTTCCTTGCTCCCCTCCACTCATCCCTACAACTGACCTGGCTATGTCAATAACCCTTTTGGCTCGACTTCCTGCATCCATATGTGTATCCCATGCCAGCAGGAACTCTTATAGGCCAACGAGAGGAGACTTCTCAGCTCTTCTCAGACCCGGGAACAGGAAAATGTAGGGCACCTGGCGGTCGCCCAACCCTTAGGCTCTGCATTGTTTGAGCTTCTCCAACCAGGACCTGTGCCGGGGCCACCTGTACTCAGAACAGCAGCAGCCATCTGACGACAGGGGCAGAGGAGGCGGGGGACAGGCACACGTTCTGGCCTCCTGGGCCCAGGGAGGATGACCTGTGCGGCCCCAGCACGCACGACAGTGTTTGGCACACAGGCGCCACCCAAATGGCTCTTGAGCATTTCGAATCAGGTACTGAGCGAGCCCCGGACACAAATTAACCCGTTTAACCTCACAAGCACTTTATTTCTGTGAATTTACTTTTCAGTATTCATGCCTCAGTACTAATCCTACCGCGGAGGAAACCAAGGCACAAAGAAATTCATGGCCTCAAGTTATAAAGACACTGCACCTTCAGCAACAATTTGTAACTCAGGTAGTCTGATGTCGAAGTTCAAGACACGTAAGAAATCTTTTCCTACTCTGAAAGAATGCCCAAGACTTCAAAAATTCCCAAGAGGGGAATAAACCCCAAGAGGGCTCCTTAATTTTCCACCTTCCTTCAACCACCACAAGGCAAACTAATCCCCCCAAGGACATGGCAATGGCAGGAAGGGGGCGCGCGGGGCAGGACACAAAAGCAGTCGGCCTGGGTTTTGCATTGATGAGTGGCTTCAGTTTAGACTTTTGACTACATGTACTGACAGTCTTTTAAAAAGACATTTTACTCTCTTTTTAAACTAGGGCCATACTACCAGACCACGCCCTCGTAATTTACACTTACGATATTTTAAAATTAAATCCTGCAGTTAACTTTTATCTATATCAACTATTTTGCATTGTGTTGGGTGGTTAAAAGAGCCAATTCACAAAAACACTTTGGACACATTGCAGTCTGTTTGCAGCCCTCTTTTTACACTCTTGTGTATTTTTAAGTTCAGTGGGATATCCTGACTACTTCCTGCTGATGTTGCCATTCTGTCTCTAGAGTGGTGGTTGGGTGGGCAGGAGAAGGTGGGGAGAAGGAGGGAAGGCCGGGAGGAAGGTGGCTAAAAATGGTATTAAAAGTTTATTCCAAATCACTGATCCCAAGAAGCTGTTTTCTTCATGAAACTGAATTCAGGCTATTTATATGTCAGCTTTGTGCCTAACAGCTCTAATCCAGACATCCGTCCTCCCACCAAGGGGGACTTGTTTCAATGAGACAGTTGAGTGATTTGGGGGTGGACTTTGGAGGGGGCAATTTGTTAAACATCCAAACCTTGTACAAGCACGATCTTCTTACCACCAGTCCCCAAAGTTACAAAAACAGAGATCCTTATCAGCTGGTTGGCTGGGCAGGAGCAGAGAGATTCAAACACTCATACCAACCAGAAACAATCGTTGTTCCTATGAGGCACAACTTTTTCAAGAACACCGGGCCCAGAACAACTTAAAAAAACTCCGGCTCGGGAGAGGGGGAAGCAAGACAAACAGGACTGTGGCAAGCAGGGCGAACACAGAAATCACTTGTGAATAGAAACAGGGAGGGAGAGGGGATTCTAAGTGCAGAAATCCACAAGCTGCCTCCAGGAAATCGACACGGTTCAGACAGCTGCCATCTCCTTATGGAAAATGAGTGCTTCTAACTCTCTCCAGCTCCGTGCCAGCTACCCACCGCAGGCAACTGCCTCTGGGGATCTGAGGACTGAATGTAAGCCCATTCCATGTGCCACCCCCTCTCTGGCCTGGAGATGTGGGGTGCTCCCACCCTGCCCCCACCTGAGCACATTTCCTTGCAAGCCATTTCCCCCCCTCCCCGACTGCTCACCTGGTACCCTCTGACTCTGTTTCCCCCGGGGGCAAGCTGAAAGACCAGCCCTGTGCGGACCCCCACCAGCAACCTAGACTGTACCCTGCAGTCACTGTAGATAAATAACTTGGCAAACAAGAATGGCAGCACGTGGAAGTCACACTCGTGGGCACTGCGTTACTGGACAGCCACGCACACCTAGAATTTTCAGCGCAGGAAAGCCTGTGGGAGGGTTCCCTTGCCCCTCTTACACAGAGGGGTAAACTGAGGCCCAGGGGCTCACAGCAACCTGCGTTAGGTCACACAGCTAATTCGTGACCAAAAAAGAGCCCAGTCGTCCCAGTCCCTATGTGGCACCTCTTATTCCCCCATTTTTCCTCCCTGACCTACCAATGCCAGAACATCCACAGTCTCAGAACCCCCAACAGTGGCTCATTAATAACATGGCCAGGGGTAAACAGTGTAGTCATGGGAATTGTAATAACAGCCACGGCAGCAGCATCGAAAAAAATATAATCTGAAAGTTTAGAGAAGGTTTATTTTTTTGTCTTCCGCAGTCCAAAGCCAGCCAAGCTCCTTGAGGTCAACATCGAGGGATGTCTAAAAGAATTAAGTGAATTAAAAGTAAATGAAGCTTCTTTGGAGAGCGAGAGGGGAGAAGGAAGAGCCCTCGCCCCGGCGGCGGTACTCACCAGCGCTCCCAGCGCAGGTAATGGACCCAAGGAGGAAACAGGTAGAGTTCAGCCGCTGGGGTATATATAGCGAAGGTGTTGCGCAAAGACCCGGCGGCAGCTGCTGTCATCACGCCCCTCGCACATTCCAGGACCGCCTGCCGCCGCCGCCGCCGGGGCACTGCCTACCTGCCGACTTAATGAGCCCATCGTGACCTCGCCGGCTGCAGAGGGAAGACAGGCGGCCCGGCTGCTGCGGGAGATCCCCACACGGTCCCCGAGCCCCAAAAGCCACCGCCCGTCCCGCGCCCTGCGCGCCCTGCGCGCCCTCCCACGCGACACCGGGCCAAGTGGGGGACTAGCCCGGCTCCCCCCCCCCCCACCCCCGTCCCCATTCTCTCCTCCCCAAGACAGTTTAGCGCCTGTGAGGCTGAAGAGGTCAGAGACGCTGAGACACAGATAAAAGCCAACTGGAAACTCAGGGACAAATCCTTCCAAAACAAAGCCGGGATTGTTTGGCCTTATCAGGCGTTGGGGTGCTTTCTGCCCCAGAAGCCTGGACTCTGCAGTTAAAACAGCTGCGGCTGGAGCCCTGGGTGGGTCAAGGGATGGGGCTGGATTAGCCGGGCTGAGCATGGGGAGAGGGGCTGCTCTTCCCTCCAGAAGGGCACCCCTGCCAGCTCGTCCAGCTCTAGCAGACCGTGTCCCTTATTTCACCGGCTGCCCTGCCCCGTGTGTTCCTTGTGAAACCACCACACATCTTTCTCCATCCACACCTGTCCCAGGGAGAGCCCATGGTCACGCTTATCTTTAAGAGCTGCGGGGTTATGGGCGGGCAGTCATTCTCCAAAGCCCCCACACACACCTTCTCACGGGTACAGCGGCTTCCATTTTAGCTGAGACTTCTAGAAGGGTTAGGGGGCATGGCATAGGATTACTCGGGATTTGCTGAGCAGGGATCAAACTTCGATCTTATTCCAAATCCCAGGCCCTTCCCTCCACCGCATGGTCCTGTTTTATAGTGGAGGAAAAGTTTTACTGCGCACGACGGGAGAGTAGAAGGACCCATAGGAACGAGGCTGGTTTCATCCCCAAGCCAAGAGCTCTCTCCTCCATCAGGAGGAAGATGTCAGGAGTGCTGCTTCCTAGAAGCTACTGAGCAGGGCTCTCCCCGGGGCTGAGAAGTCAGTGGCTACACACGCTAACTCTGGGCCAAACCACCTAAACTCAGTTCCCTGTTTTAACCCTTGCTCTGCCTGCCTTCATTTGCTCCTGTATAAAATGGGAATAATGGTCCCTATCAGAGTAAGTGAGCTCAACTATTTACAGCACACAGCATGGTACCTGATGTGCACATGAGTACTCAGTCCATATCAACCATTGTAGTTTTCACTGGGAACATCCGGTGTTGGGACAAGATTGAGTGGGAAGATTTGATTAGTCTCATCTGGAGCCTTGGGGCCCTGAGGTCACTGCTCCACAGCTCAGATGCTGGGCACATCAGTCCAAGGGTCAGGACATATTGCTTGGAGAGTGGACATGGAAATCAAATCAGCCCAGGCTGTTTTTATTAGAGGGACAATGGTTTTGCTAAGTGCGTCCCAGACTTCAAAGCCAGCCCTTGGAGATAGTGATCAGCCAGCACCTTTCCTTGGAGTGACCTCCAAAGCAGAACACCTGGTCTTGGGAACCGTTGGCACCTATTCATTGAGCTCAGCCACACCTCCGTCCCTGGGCATGTGGGCTGCAGACAGGAACAGCCTCATTTGGACATTCATCCTGACAAGCCTCCCCCCAGTAACTGTGGGCTTTGATGTGGGGCACAGAGCAAACCCCTCGCACTTCCTATCGTTCCCAACAAGGAGTTAATAGATCAAAATTTCAAAAACATTGGAAAGGGAAAGTTCACTGCTGAGAACTTAACACATAATTTAAATAGCCTATGTTTAGGGGCGCATGGGTGGCGCAGTCGGTTAAGCGTCCGACTTCAGCCAGGTCACGATCTCGCGGTCCGTGAGTTCGAGCCCCGCGTCAGGCTCTGGGCTGATGGCTCGGAGCCTGGAGCCTGTTTCTGATTCTGTGTCTCCCTCTCTCTCTGCCCTTCCCCCGTTCATGGTCTGTCTCTCTCTGTCCCAAAAATAAATAAAAACGTTGAAAAAAAAATTAAAAAAAAAATAAACAGCCTATGTTTACACACAAACATCGAGAAAGTACTTTCAGCTCACTTGTTGGGTGCCTACAGTTGGCCTGTAAGTTAAAACCAATTGGATTCATGGCGTCATTAATGCAAATTCATGGCCCACGTAGAGTCTGGCCCAAGGCTACAAAACTTTGAGCTAATATCAGCCCACAACGGTTACCGAGCCTCTGGGGCCAGATGTGTTTCAGAATGTAGAACTTTCCAGTTTTAGAAAATAAGAGGTGAGACACTCTAGTGGGACCTAGACAGCACCCTATAATCAGACCTACGGATATTGTTTGCTGTAAAAATGTACGAATATTATACCAAATGGCACAACTTTTGATTTTATATATCAATTCAGTTTAGGGTTTGGCTCTAAGGGAGTTTTTAAATTGCAGATTAAGGATCATGACTGCTATTTATTGAGTGCTTCACGTGTACTAACCATTTTACATATATCAAGTCATTAATCCTGGTAGTACTAAGAGCTAGGTATAAAATCCAGGAAACGAGGCCCCAGAGAAGTTAAACAGCTTATCCCAATGTCGCAGGACTAGTTGGTGGCAGAGTTAAAATCTTAGCCCAGTTACCGAGTTCACCCACATAATCACCAAGAAATTTTCGCTGATTTCTTCCCTCCTTTTCCTTATAGGGATGTTTGGTTACCCAAAGAATGTGTCTGAGTAGAGAGAAGAATAGAGAGCTCAGAAACATATATGGACACTTGATTTGTGGCCAAATGATGGCCGAGCAGCAGGGTAAACACAAACAGCAATAAATGGATATCCGAATGACAAGTGAAACTTGACCATCTACCTAATACGCTGCATAAAAGAATGTACCTAAATGTAGAAGTCAAAATAATGATTGCTAGAAAACAATATAGACAAATATTCATGAACTCCAGGTGGGGACAGACTTCTTCAATAGCATACAAGATGCATTAACCATAAAGGAAACAGAATTTGCCTGAGAGGTGGAGGCCGGGGGGAGGAAGAGGGTTGGAACACTCAGAACTGACCAAGAACGGACTTCCGAATACATAAAGAATGTTCATATATCAAGAAAAAAAATCCAATTAAAAAATGGTCAAGGGACTAGAACAGGCACTTCACAAAGAGGATAATTAATAAACACATTAAAAGATGCTCTATATCACAACTGAAGGAAATGCAAATTAGAGCACAGTTAGATTTAAACCCGGTGTATACATCTCGCGGCGTAAGCCCAAGAGAAATGTACCCTCTGTTCAACAAAAGACATACACAAAGTTGCCCATGGCAACACAGCCCACACAATCGCTCAAATGTCCATTTCCATAGAATGAAACATTAACCACAAAGCCCGCAGACCAGGAAACACTATTATGAAATCCCCGTTTGGGGAGTCAAAAGTGGCCAGATAACATGTGACGACAAGGAACAATTTATTGTTACGTGGAACAAACTGGATAGGTGTTATCTCACAAACAATGCTAAGTTAAAGAAGCGTTCATACTCTTTGATTTCCCTTGTATAAAATTCCCGATCCAGCCCAAACTAAATCTTGGTGTTCAGGAATGCACGCTTAAGTGGTAAAACTATGAAGAAAAGAAGCAAGGACTTCCCAGAGAAGTCATGTGGAGGTCCCTGTGTTGGGAAACAAGTGGGTAAGACTGAGGGAACATGCAGGGATTCCTGAGGGGTTGATAGTGTCCTCCTTTTGGGTTGTGGTCATTTGCTGTGTGATAAATCCTTGAGCTGTACTAATCCCACATATTTTGTTTTTCCTATGAATTATCTCACAATTAAAAAGTTAAACTAAACAAACCTAGTGGTCCTGGAGAAGGGTACAGGGAAGAGAGGAGGCACTGGGTTATATCACTGGTTTTGAAATCCTTTGAAGCCAGTAGGTTTGAGCCATTTACTGGCTGAGTCACCTAATGTTTACCATAATCTTTGGCATAGCTAGCACTTGTATACATGGCTTGCTGTGTCCCAGATGTTTAACCAATTATGTGACACACTTTTAAAATAGAACACACAGAGGGGCGCCTGGGTGGCTCAGTCGGTTGAATGTGTGATTTCAGCACAGGTCATGATCTCGTGGTTCATGAGTTCGAGCCCCGTGTTGGGCTCTGTGCTGACAGCTCAGAGCCTGGAGCCTGCTTCGGATTCTGTGTCTCCCTCTTTCTCTCTCTCTGCCCCTCCCCGGCTCGTGCTTTGTCTCTCTCTCTCTTTCAAAAATAAACATTAAACACACACACACACACACACACACACACACACACACACACACAAACCGCAGACTTTTCCTGCCAGGAGCAAACTGAATCTTAACAACTTCCGATGACTTATGATCATTTTACAGACTCCAGTGACAATCTCATAATTTCTTAAGCATCTCAGAGCTGTTTTTCTACCATAAATAGGCCCAGACAGCTAAGTATTAAGTTTTTTTCTGTGTGTGCACACGTGTGTATTATGTGTGCCTGTGCATGTATGAATGTGTGCGTCTATGTTTGGGGAGGTTTTTGGTGATTTTTCTGCTTCTTTCCTTGCTGCATAGTATTAGCAGTCAGGCCATTACAGGCTCTTTCTGACGTGTCACTATAAGTATATGTAGCAATAACCTCCCTGCTTTATCATCAGCAGCCATCATTATATTGCTATTTCTAACCTGTTGTGGATTAAGCAAATAGCTCACCTCATTCATTTTAATTAACAGTCTCATTAAACTTGTGTGTAAAACAGGACTAAGGAACCCTGAAAGGCCTAATGGTTCTATTCACGTGCATCTTTACCGCCCAGACTTAACGTTTACTTTAGATCATCAGCAATCATTTTCTTACTACGCAGTACTGAGCTAGATCCTAAACAGTTGAGGCCACCAACACTAAAATCCCGTTTTAAAAGGACATACCATAAAGGAATAAGAGTAACAAGTCAGTGCCATACAGAGGGCCTGGGGCAACCAGTGCAGATCGGGTCCTCGGGCCCCACAGCCTGGATGGTGGCCAGGAGTTCAGTGCAGAGAAAGAGTTTCCCTGCCCTTCTGGTGTTCTTTTTGCTTCTATCACTCATTCCCATCCCAGGGCTGATGCTCTGGCCATCCCCGCTGCCCAGAACATTTTTCTAGATTTTCGCAGGGACATTCCTCCTTATCATTCATGTCTCAGAGATTTTCACTGAGCATTTCCTTTGTCCATAGCCATTGTCACCCTCATTTTTTCCTTCGTTCACAGATTGTGATATGGCCTCTTTTCCCCAACAATAGAGCTCCAAAGAAATGGTCTGGGTTGAGGGACTGGAATTTGAGGTTCAAACTGCATCCCAAACATTTTACTTGGCTTAAATTTTTAAAGGGGACCTAAAGTTATGAGGATGTATAACTTTTGATTGAATTATTTAAAATTAACTTTTGATTAATTACAATAAAAAAAGATAAAATAACAAAGTTAAGGAGGAACTCACAGCTCTGAACTTAAGGCTGAATGCCACCCTGGAGGCTTGAATCTCCCTTTTGTTCTCTGTTGAGTCTGGATCCCACAGGCCTGGTTGGAGATGCCCGAGGAAGAGAAGTAAATGATTCCTGAGCACCCGCTCACACAGAAAGATCTCCCACAGGCTGTTAGGGCATCTCATAGTCCCACTATGTGCATCTACCAAAAAAAAGTGAAAGTTATAGAACCCAGTGTGGGTGGAGCTATAGGAAAAAAAGGGACGTGTGTATTATCTTAGGAGATGATGCTAACAATGACAGTGGGTTTTAAAATGGTCTTGGGGCACCTGGGTGGCTCAGTCTGTTAGGTGTCTGACTCTTGATTTCGGCTCAAGTCATGATCTTACCATTCACGAGTTCGAGCCCCACACTGGGGACTGACAGTGTGGAGCCTGCTTGGTATTTTCTCTCTCTCTGTCCACTCCCTGCCCCCACAGTGCTCTCTCTCTCAGAATAAGTAAATAAACTTTAAAAAATAAGAAGAAATGGTCTTTATGCTGCAATACTCCTAGATTGTCTAATGACCCTCCCCCGGAAGTATTTTGTTTTTAGGTGTCCCTAAAGGTAATGCTTATGGGGGCAAAACAATTGCAAACCACATAAATGAATGTATCGCATTTTTTTCACATTGACACATTATCATGATGCAATGTAGGCAAAAAATATATTTATTGCTACGGCTTAATGCAGAAGTAACAGAACTCCCTGTTAAGCCAGCCATGAACCAATGGGGTACCGCTGAAAAATAGCTATGGAAAGAAAAAGATTGAAAGCTATATGCCAACCTTAACAGGGATAATCTGAGGGTACGATCAAGTAATTTCCTGTCATGGATAAAACTATCCATACATCCTAATTTAAAAACTAGAAAAAAAATTAAATTTTGTATCCATCCATCCATCCATCCATCCATCAGGAGAAGTCACCTAATCTGGGCCACCGTTTTCTTACCCTTTAAATGTGAGATATATTTAAACCTACCCTCCCTAACTCAGAATGAACTTTTAGTAAGATTACGTAAGGAAAGGGCTTTAGAGTGGTAAAGAGTTACACAGATATATGATAGCTGGGCTATTGTTGACATACTATGCGTACACACACATCGTCATGTTACACATGTGGAAAACAAGATGGTCCATCCATGTCCCCACTACCTTCTACCAAACTGTATGTGTGCATTGGCGAAGATTAGAATTGCATGTAAACATCTTTATCAGTTACATATATGCCCATTCACTTTGCCTGAAAAGCTGCCAAAATGCAGACTAAATTTAAAATAACGCAAACTCTAGCTCTTTGGCTACCTATTGTCGCACAAATAACAATCTAGAAGGAATATGCTTGAGGTGAGGCTCAGGGGAGGCCGGGCCTCTACCAGGATGACTGTCCTCTCTCTTTCTCCCCAAGTGCTTCCTGCATGAACCCACCCAATTACCCACCCCACCCACACTCTGAGACTTCTTGCCCATAAAAATGTCCTCTCACTTTTTCCTTCGTGAAAGATCTATTTCCTGGATATCCAGCAGCCTGAGAGAGCCTTCCCTAGGGTCCCCGCCTTCTTACCACCTCCGGCCCCACGTTGCTGCCTTTGGAGTGATAAGACACACTATGGCGGGGGGAGGAAAACATCTTCTCTTTACACAGGGCTGTTGCTTCTAGAGCCCGTCAGTCCTGCTTAGCAGATGAGGAAACAGATAAAGTGCCTGAAGAGCGGGGCAGGAGTCACTCGTCAAGGGCAGGTTGCAAGCAGGAAGTGCACACACGGGGAAGCCAGGCAAGTAGAAGACAGGTGCATTCTGAGTTGGTCCGGAGGACGCGCCCTGTCCAGGGCTCTGCTTCGGGTATTGCAAGAGAAGACCTGAGCGATGCTGCCAGATCTTTGGACTTTTCTGGAGAAGCCTGATAACCGGTTTTGTGAAAGTTACCACTAAAAACAAAACAAACAAAAAAACCCCCAAAATTGGACAGGCCAAACAAAGCAGGACGGTGCACTGCTGATTTTCATCCTGACACCAGAATACATTCTCAGGTGTGCAGGCCGTGGCCCAGTGCCCTTTGACCAGCACACATAGCTTGTCCTCTGGACCCCCTGGTGCTTCCTTCCACCAGTCTCCTAATGCACTCGGTGGGGCTAGCACTCTTTGCAAAGCAGAAGAGACAGAGAGACGCCAGAGGGAAGGATGGCACTTGTCCCCGGGAGATGGCTGTGTGGGGAGAGAAGGGCATTCAGGAGCCTGGCTCTCATTACTCCTCCTCAGCTCAGTGCTCTGCCCAGAGTCACCAGGCCTGGGAAAACCAAGGTACCCAGACTGATGGGAAAAGCCCCAGCCTTGCCCCAGCCATTCCAAACTCTTCAGCAGAGTGAACTCTTGCTTCAGTGACTGGAGCAAGAAAAGGGGAGAGCCTGCTGGACTCTGAGCTGTCCAGGCAGGGCCTGGAGAGGCGGCAGGTGTTCAGGTCCCCCTCCCCCCCGGGGCCAGCGGGCAGCAGCTTGGCGCTCTCCTGAAGGCAGCCGCTACTGAGGTGGCTTGTACCGTAAAAGCCTGAAAAAGTGGCTCCAAGAATAACACCTGCACAAAACCACTTTGAACTTTCGCATTCATTAGGAGCTTCTTCGAGGGCCCTCTGACAGTGCTGATAATTTTAGAATTGTTCAGTCAGGCCCGCTGACAGGGAGTCTATCCCCGTGGAGGCTGCCAGAATTCGGGAAATGTCAAATAATGTGTTACATGGCTGTGAGAAAGCACTAGACTTCAAAGGATCAGATTTAAGTGGAAAACTGCTAACGGAACACGGGCTGGCATAATTACAGGCTGTTTTCAGCCTTGCTTTAACATGCACACAAATGTGCAGAGAAAAACCTCTGGAAACTGACACACAAAAATCTTCCTAGCGGTTATCTCTGATGGTGGGGATAGGTGACTTTATTTTCTATTTAAGATTTTTTTTTAAATTTTTTTAATGTTTTATTTATTTTTGACAGAGAGAGAGAGAGACAGGGCATGAGCGGGGGAGGGGCAGAGAGAGAGAGGGAGACACAGAATCGGAAGCAGGCTCCAGGCTCCGAGCGGTCAGCCCAGAGCCCGACGCGGGGCTCGAACTCACAGACCACGAGATCATGACCTGAGCCAAAGTCGGATGCTCAACCGACTGAGCCACCCAGGAGCCCCTCTATTTAAGGTTTAAGGCAGCTTATGAACAGACCAAGGAAGCTTGTTTCAAAATAAGTGAAAAGAGAGGCAGCAGCTACATAGGAAGTTGAACTGTATGAAATTGCCGTTTTGTAGGCCAGTGTCTTGTGGCTGAACTTCATACGCAATGCAGATCGACACTTGCTGGAGCTAAGACTACTTCTCTGTTGTCTGGGCACCAACTGGAAGAAGGAAAAAGCTCCAGGTAAAAACCTTCAGTGTCCGTGAGGTGAAAACTGGCTGCTCACGCCTTTCCTTCTGTGTTTCCTAAGACCATAGTCTTCCTTTGTAACCAGAGATTGTTTAAATAAATACTTTTTAAAGAAGTTGTGAGCCCCCTACCCCCGAGTCCTCAGATTTGGGGCAATTTCACCCCATTTCTCAAACAAGAAGAAAATCTCTGCTCAACCCACCTCCAAATGTGGCTTTGAATACTCAAATTAGACGATGGTTTGTGAAATTAACTAGACTTACAACGGCACCATTTACAAAGTGTGTACAATAGTCAAACAGTGTGCTGGTGTCCGGTAACAAAGAAGCCACAGAAGGTCACAGTCACAGATATAACAAACTCACGTATGAAACCGGTAAGTCTGAACGTTGTAGGTCAAGTGCCTTTCGTGATATCTGACACCTAAGAGATCAATCACAGTAATGCTCGTTAATACCAGAGTAAGAGACATGAATGCTTTGCCCAAGTCAAAATTACTAGATTCTAGGGGCGCCTGGGTGACTCAGTCGGTTAAGCGTCCGACTTTGGCTCAGGTGGTGATCTCGCGGTTTGTGGTTTTGAGCCCCGTGTCGGGCTTGCTGCTGACAGCCTATCAGCACGGAACCTGCTTCGGATCCTCTGTCCTCCTCTCTCTCTGACCCTCCCCTGCTCACACTCTCTCTCAAAATAAATAGATAAAAACATTTTAAAAAAATTAAAAAACTAATGGATCCTAATTAAGTTTGCAAAACTTTGTAAATATCATCAGTAATTTACTAAGTCGACGAATATAAAGTATTATAGTGCCTGGTATACAGTAGGGACTCAGTAAATAGCTATAATGCCATCTATTCCTTTTGTTATGGACTTGTTATAATTAGAGGCACAGCCAGGATCTCAAACCCTGGCTTCTCTGGCTCTCAAACCTTTCCCACCACACTACAGACATATTTTGAACACATAGTAGGGATAATATGTAATTATCAATTTAATGAATCAGGCCTCAGAACCCTGAACTTTTTTTTTTTTACCTCAAATTTGTTTGTTTTTTTTTTTAAGTTTAAAGTTTCTCTTAAAATTCCCTGCTATCTTCTTTCGTTGCACCGCCACTGGCTTCATTTATCCTCACAAACTCCTCCTCCCACTTCTGCTGGAGCAAAACGTCATTCCGGTTTATTGTCCCCTGGACGCTGTGGTCTCCCCTGTTCCTTCTCCCTGAACGCCAGCAGCGGCATCCTCGTTCTGGAGATAGGGACCTTCCACAGCCGTCGGTCAAGAAGCCTCATGGAGTATCTGCTGAGGGTCCGGCTATATGTGAAGGCCTGGTCCCTGCCCTCATAGCGCTGCAGTAGTAGATGGCTGTCAGAGCAATTTAACTGATGTTCGCACGGTGCGAGATATAAGGCTCGACACATAGTAGGTACCCAGTTGTGGATCTGACCACTAGTTCCGGGTCAGGATCCTCTCTGCTCCCGGCACTAACTCTTAGCTCCTCAGGCATTACCTCACTTCATCCTCCATGACTCGTGAAAATGACTCGATTATTGTTTACGTTCCAGACACAAGAAATCCAGACCACAGAGGTCACGACTTCCCCAGCCCGTTGGGACTCACTCAAGCCTGCCTGACTCCAAAGCTTATGCTTCTGTTCAGATCCAGGCATAGGCTCGGGCAAGAGGCACCCAAAGTGCAAAACTCAAAATGTTCACGCTCCATTTCCTACAGGACCCCCAAAATTGGCTGATACTGCATCATTTCCCACCTGGCAAAGATTCTAGCTCGGAGGTTTTCTGTTAAACATATCCTTTCCCCCGCCTGTATACTCATATTCATATTTTTTCCTGCCCCAACCCAGCTCGGAGCTCCAAAACCATAGCAGGGTGGTCCCTCCATTCCTGGCTTCCTGGGGGCACAAATCTCCGGGCCAGTGACCCCCAAGGAGAGAGTATGCTCTGTGTGCTGGCATAATTTGCCAGGTAACCTGAACTGAAATCATGGCCGAGCGGTCTAGCAGGACTGGACCAGCTCAAATGGCCAAGGATGTTTTGTACTTGCCCAGGCACTTGTCCAGCCGGCCAAGCCAAGCCAGGAGCTGAGAGGGAAAGCCAGAGAACAGCTCTTCGTCCTCTAAATAGCAGCTCCTAGTGTGGTTCCCAGACCAGTAGCACCAGTAACACTCGCCCAGGACATTGTTGGCAACACAGCTTCCTTGCCCACCCCACCTACCCCCGATCTTCTGAATGGAAAGTCTAGACATGTGGCCCAGCAAACCATGCAGGGGATGCTGGTGTGCACTTAACTTTGAGACCTGCTGACCTGTGTAACGTAGAATCCCAGCTCTGCTCTAGCAGAGCTTCCGTGGCCTCTGTCCACGCCTCCAGCCTCGTCTCTCCCCTCTCCCCTCTCCCTGCATCACCTCCTCCAGGAAGCCCTCCCCAGGGCCTTATTAATCTTGTCCCGGGTCCTCAGGAGCTGCTCAGTCAATGTTTGTTGAATCGCAATGAAACCAAGCAGGACATTTGAAAGTGGGGCTCGGGACGTGGTTACCATGGAGAAGGGCAACCCCCACCGGAACCAGAACTCTGGCTGATAGCCTCCGGCCAGCCGCAGTCACAAGTCTTTGAGTGACAAAGGGCCAGGTGCCACAGAAGGTCTCGGAATAGTGAACCGACCCACTTACCTCCCCCTAAAAGGGGCAGTCACTACTCGGTTTCAGCCGGCTCTTACTGTGGGGTGGGCAGCAAGGTTGCTTTTTTCACTCACATTTCAGAAGCCAAGATCAGGACCTTCAGGCAAAATGTCAGGACCTTTAGATGTTGGCTCAAAGCAAACAAATAAAAAACAAACAAAACAGAATTCCTGAAACCCAGCTCTAGGAGCCAAACAAAGCACATTTCGAACGACACGCAGCATACTCTCTGTTTGCAACCTTGCTACCTCTGCCTGGCACCAATTTCACTCTTCCTAGAACTCGAGTTCTTGGCCACAATAGAGCACGTGCCGCTCGAAGGCCCGGGGTCTGTCTCGTACTCGATACTGTGCTCCCCAGACCTAGGAGGGTGCCGGGCTCAGAGCAGAGCCCATTGGCATTTGAGGCATGACTTAATGACAGAGGATAGCCTTCCACCATCAACATCACGGCCCCTCTTTGTACCAGATCCCCCCTTATCCGAACTCGGCTCATCTAAGGAAGGAAGGCCCCCCAGGAGCCCACCTGCTGTCACTCTCCAGAACACCCCGTGCTGTCCCACTGCTAACGACAATGCGGTGGCCTCTTTGGCTCTCTCCACTGAGCAGGTATCCAGAGGGCTGTACAGTGGGAACCACAGATGGTTACCAGGAACGCTACAAGCTCTTTGTCCTCACAGGAACCCATTAGAATTAAGACATTTTCCCCCTCCATGGCTAGAGGCTTTATAATCCCTGAGAAAGGGCAAGGAGGTTTGTCATTCTTCACTGCTACCCATAACTTCTTTCATTCTTTCTGATCTGCAGGGGGTAGAAGCCCTGAATGTGACTCAGAAAGCAGTGAACAGCCCCAGTGGGGCAATCCCAACCTGGGTTCATCTTATTTCAGGAAGTGGGCCTTTCCCAACCCAGGGTCACTGCACAAGTCACATCGTGTCTCTCCTTTATGGTACGTCTGGCCAAATTTCGCTGCTTTCCCAGAAGCTTCCAGAGTAACCTTCTGATCCAGGCACTGTGGTATCCACTGACCCCCTCTCACCTGTCAGAACACGCTCCCCTTTTCCCGAAATTGAAGGGACCGTCCTGTGTATAATTCCTTGGAAAACTCTGCTCAGATAAAATCACATTGTTGCTATCACCTGAACTTACAAGGAAGAGAAGCACAGAATGTTTAAGTTGGAATAAACCTTAGAAAGCATCTCAGCCCAGTGATGTTTCAGGGCAAACAGATAAGACAGATAACAGGATTGATTGTTTGATCTGATCCTCTCCCCACCCTGCCCCCCCCCCCCCAGTCCCCCGTGTTGTGTCCTCTTTCCCATCTCCTTCCAGTCTCAGGATAACCCCGGGGGCAGGGTGTGCACTAAGGGGGAGCTCACGTAGTCCCGAGTTGCAGTTTGAAAACCTGACCCCCCAGGGGGGAAAGAAGAAAAATTTACCAAAGATCTCTGTTGTAAAAAGAATCTACAGTTACTGTGGAAATCGTGAAATTTCCAAAAAGAGGGGTGAGGGGCAAGTTACTATTGATGAATAGCCACCATGGCAATTTGGGTCCCTTCGTTTCCTTCCACTTCTTTATTTTTCTACACATAGGAGTTTGTCTTGCTTTTGGTTTTCACCTAGGGCTTGCGTCCAGCCAGAGAGGGCACCTTTCCCCGATTCATACAAAAGTGTGGACCGGGCAGGGGACTTCGGCTCATACCAGGCTGACTCCACGGACCTGACTTTGTTCTGTTCAGAACCACAGTTGCCCTTTCTGGTGACCTCACTCTTCAGCATAGATGAGCACAGTGGCAGATGCAGGGCCTTTGGGAGATATTTTGACAGGCAAGTGGGTAGACTTAGCCCCAAGTGAGGCCGGAGTTCAGCCACCACGTGGTCACCCAAGCATTCTGCAGCAGGTCAGAGGGAGGAAGGAGGGCAGGCAGGAGTGCTCCAGGGTCAGGCTGCACACCGCTGGAGGTCTTACGGATTAACGTTGAGCAGTAAGCAGGGGTCACTACCTCCCCGTTCCCCGCCCTCAGCGGATGAACTGTTTCTAATCTTGCCCAGAGAACAGAAGTCCTTAGAAGACACTGTCTCCCCTCCCTCCCCCAAATTAACTGAACTTCCTGACTTTGTACTCATAGCCTCTGCATTCCTTCTTAGTACCTGGGTCCTCTCAAAAACATTCCTTCCTGGGGCGCCTGAGTGGCTCAGTCGGTTAAGCTAAGCGTCCGACTTCGGCTCAGGTCATGATCTCATGGTTCGTGAGTTCCAGCCCCGCGTTGGGCTCTGGGCTGACAGCTTGGAGCCTGGAGCCCGTTTCGGGTTCTGTGTCTCCCTCTCTCTGCCCCTCCGCCGCTTGCACTCTGTCTCTTGCGTTGTCTCAAAAATAAAGAAACGTTTAAAAAAATTAAAAAAAGAAGAACACTCCTTCCTGGATCCTCTTCCCTCTCACCTGCTCCAGGACAACTTCCCTTACCTTCTCTCTCTTGCATCATTTAGTTCTCCCTTCAGTGGGAATTTTTCCCACTGGCTTACAAATGCCAGGTTTCCACCGTCTTTAGAAACCACTCCTCGTCCTTGACCTCACAGCCCCCTCTTAGCTACTTTGTCTTTATAGCAATACTCCTTGAAAGAATCACCCACACTCCCCCTCCCCCTCTTTCCTCCATTTCATTCTCTCTTGAACCTGTTCTTACCAGGGTTTTGCCCCGAATATGCCGCCACTAAGAGTTCTTATCAAGGTCACTGATGCCCTCCATGTTGCTAACCCAAAGTCAGTACTCAGTTATCTTTTCTCAACCTCGTGCATGCTCGCTCTCCTGACCTGAAATGGTTTCATCACTCAGCTTCTCTCTTGATATTCCTCCTACATCATGAGCCAGCCACTCCTCGCCTCGCTTGTTGGAGTCCCTTCCTGACTTCTAGACACCCCAGTGTCTCATACCAGCACTCAGTCCATAGCTGTCTTCCACTCACTCCTTAGGTCAGTGACATTCAAACTCTGATTATGACCCACAGTAAGAAACACATTTTACATCCTATCTCAGGATGTCTATGCCCATACACAAACACAGCTGAAATAAAATGTTTTCTCAGAACAATGACCAACCTTACTATGCACAACACACTAAAGTTTTCTATTTTCTTTTTTTTTTTTTTTTTTACATGCTGCTCAGGACCACCATTGGGTCATGACCTAGTCTTTTTTTTTAATTTTTTTTTTTTTTAACGTTTATTCATTTCTGAGACAGAGAGAGACAGAGCATGAACAGGGGAGGGGCAGAGAGAGAGGGAGACACAGAATCTGAAACAGGCTCCAGGCTCTGAGCTGTCAGCACAGAGCCCGACGCAGGGCTCGAACTCACGGACCGTGAGATCATGACCTGAGCCGAAGTCGGACGCTTAACCGACCAGGCCACCCAGGCGCCCCCATGACCTAGTCTTTAAATGCCATCTATATGCTGAAAATTCCCAAGTGTATCATCTTCAGCTGAACCTGACCTTCAGACATGAATTTCCAGCTGCCTACACAACAGTCCCTTCATAGGTACGTCCCACCAGCCTTTCAAACTTGACATGCCCCAAACTCCTGACTCCCCAGCCTTCCCCAGCTGAGGAATGACTTACCCAGTTGCTTAGATCGAAAACTTTAGAGCCTGCATTTGTGCCCTTTTGACTTCTTCCTTTCTCACCCTACATCCAATATATCAGAAAATCCTTCTAAATGGATCTGCCTCCAAAATACATCCCAGTGCAATCGCTTCTCACAAACTGTTGCCATGCTAGTCTAGCTACTACCTCTTGCCTGGATTATTTTTAGTGTCTTAACTGTTCTGTCCACTTCCACTCCGACCCCTCTACAGTCTATTCTTCAAAATATCAGCCAAGGGGATCGTCAGTATAAACTAACTCGTGTTCTTTACTCAAGCCTTCCCACAGGTCCCCATCCCACTTACAACATGATCTCTAAAGTCTTTCCAGACCCTCAACAGATGGCTGGTCTAACCTTATTTCATTCCACTCCAGCCACATCAGCCTTCCTGCTATTGTTCAAACTTGACAAGTATATTCCTAACCCAGGGTCATTGGCTTCATTGGTCCCTCCTGGATGGCACAGGTATTAAACAACTTGCTTCCTTCCTTCACTCAAAAAAGAACTCTGAAAGGTCTATTTAGCCTCTTACTGTGTCTTGTTTTCCTGTTCCTGACACTCATCATCACATAACATTGTTACATATTTTTTACTTTTTCCATTGTCTGTAGACCTTAAGTTCCATGAGGGAGGGTTTATTTTGTTCGCTGGACCTAGTAGGTGCCTGATACACAATGGGTATTCAGTAAATATTTGTTGAATTAATAAATGCTATTCAAATGTCTTCATTTCAAGCAGGTCAATGCAAGAATAACCAGACAGAGATAAGGGGCAGTGGGGCTTGAGGCAAAAACGGATAGAGCATGACCTACCCTAAAGCATTCAGATTCACATGCAAAACAAAACTAATCTAAACGTGACGAGGAGACTTTGACTTTAAAAATTCAGAACACTAGAATTGGAATCTTCAAGTTATTTGAGACCTTCCTTATTAAACAAGTTGCCAACGTGAGCTTCAAAGCTTTAGTGACTTCCCAGGGGTAACTCTACAACTTGGAGCAAAGCCAAGGCAGGTCAAGGGTCTTCTGAATGCAGTATAGGGGTCATCTTTCTACCTGAAATGGGAATTCTCTATGAGGCATTACAGAGGCCACAGGGACTAGCTGAATTGTTGAAACACAGAAAAGTAGTTGGCAGTCCATCCTGTCAAGGAGTACTTGCCAGTCGGGGGACTATGCAGAAGATCAGATCTAGAGGAAACTTCAGTCGTGAATGACAAGGTTATGGAACTTGGCTTACCTACCCCACCCCAACCAGATGGCACGCTAGTATAAATTCTCTACTTTGAGCCAAACTGGCTTTTGCTAATATTTATGTACTCAAAGGCAAGTCGATTTTATAACTCCAGATTCAAGGAGGCTTCCTGTTCTCAGGCTGCCCTCTGTAAACCGGGAGAATCTGAGCTGGTAAATAACTTAAGGCACTGGACTAGGAGACCTCGCAAACAAAGGTTACTTGGGCACCACTGGCACGGAAATGAGATAGCTTAAGGAGGCGTTGATAGAATTGTTATTCTATATGTAAGGTTTGATTTCCTTATTTCCCCCCTATTGTCTTGTGACCATTTTTATTTGTCATTAAATTTTCTTGAAGTTACTGAGTCCACAAATTGCAAACATCTCTTCCCAATTCTAGTGAGAGCTATTCCAAGAAAAATGGGCGGGCAACTTCGCCCTCGGCCTTCTCTGCCTGTCCTACATATTGCAAAGATAGCTGTTTATAGGGACTCTTGAACTAGGTGGTTCCCTCCTGCATTCATAAGGTCCTGTGGGTACTTGCCTAAGGAGGAGGTGGCCCCATCCACCCTCAGGGGTACTACCCTCCCCTCTCACCCTAAATTGAGAGGAAAGTAAGTCCACATAATTTAGCCTGAAAGCAATACCAGGGGTATTCTCAAGGCCCCAACTCCTCCTCCCCAGTTTTCCCAGGTAGGCGGTGGAGCAGGAACCTCTGGTGAGTAAGTAATGGATTACTGCCGGGGCTCTAGAAGTCGTCATATGTCATATTTGCAGTTCGTTGCCCGGAGTGGAGTGACATGACAGTCCATGGCTAAACCTTTATGGGTTTGGGTTTATCTCATTTAATCCTCATCATCGCTTCATAAGCTTGATCCCACCATTATCCACATTCCGCAGATTACCCAATATCTCACAGCTAGTAAGTGGCAAACCATGGCGAACCTACTGTACCAAAAGCTATTGCTTTTCACTTCTAAACTTGTGCTGCGAACCACGAGACTCATTGCTTAATTCTCACAAGAAACCTAAGCCAACTGCTCATTTAATCTCCATGTTACAGATGAAGAGCTTAGGCTCAGAGAAGTTCCCATATTTTGCCCAAAGGCACCAAGTTAGTTTCTGATCCAATCAGGACTCAAACCCAGATTAACTACCACTCCACACAACCCCTTACACGCCTATGCATGAATCTGTGAACCCAAACTCTCCAACAGGGGTCCCCCAGTGGGGAGCTCAGTGACACACAAGAACACCACTGTTACTCAGGCACAGCCACTCACCCCCACCCCCACTCCCAACACCGAACCTGTTGCAACTGGAAAATGGAGACCTCTTGATGGATCACTCAGACTTCTGTTGTCACTCCCTGCCAATCAGGAGCATGTGACACCCCACATTCCACCACCTTCCCAGAGACCAGCTCTGTTCACCCAGAGGAAAACGAATATAATGTGGCAAAGGCTCCAGGTCCTTCACACCCCAATCTTCATACCTGGGAAGGATTCAGCCAGGAAGAGCTGGAAACCACTGCTGCTGAAAGAGGAAGACACCAGACTTTATCCAGGGCAAGCCAAGATACAGCCTTTCACTCTCGAGATATAGCCTACTGCCTCCCTTAATCTCATCTACCCAGTTTAGGGTGGAACAGCCCCATCCCTGCCAGCTCCCTCCCTAAACCCATTCATTGCTGCTTCCTCTCTAGGATTGGTTTCATCCTCTCTTGTTCAGCTTAGAGACCCAGTTTTGGGGCTGGCTCCTTGGTTCTGCTCATACTCACCACAGGCCTCTTGTTCTGATGACCTGTCTGGGCAGCCTAGTCTGGTTGTGCTATGGGAGCATTAGAAACACAGGACACTTGGGCCAACCCATGCTGACATCCCCGCTGGGAAAAAAGGTATAAACATTGGCAAGAGAATCCTAAAACTCATCTGGAAGAACAGAAAAGGAAAGAATATGGAAGAACATTCAGAAGAAAGTAAAGAAATGACATGAAAATGCCTTATAAGATACCAAAACATGCTAAAAGACTACAGTTATCAAACAGACTGGTAATAGCCTAGACAATGGATTAAATTGAATAGGGCCTAGAAACAAATCCCTGCCAAGATCTGATAAAGGAGACATTTCAAATTAACTTAAAAGTCAAGGCATATTAGTAAATTTTCTACAGTAACTATTAGTAAATTGAAAAAAAAAAAGTTAACTCAGGCACACCCATATCAAAATTTATTCCAGAGAGACCATAAAACTCAGACCACAGAAAAATGATGAATGAGACAGACAAAAAGAGTTATAGATTTAACTGAATAGATGAAAAGTGCAGTGAGAAAAAATATCCCTGCTCAATAATAAGCATTGAATTCATACCTTTTGTATTGTTCAAGCTCATTCATATTAGTAAACCAAACACTGAGACTTCCATAAATAAATAAAAGTAAGCAGAATATCTACCACAAAAAATATAGATCTACTAATCCAAAAAAAGTGCTAGTAATCTTTTGAAGTATATATTAAGACTAAAAAGCAAAAAAAAGGGAAAGAAAAAGAAAGAAAAAAGGAAAAAAAAGACGAAAGAGCCCTTTTCCCTACTTGCACAATTTGTTTGAAACATTAATTCTGTCATGGTGAACAATGGCATAGATATTCTCTTGTTTGACTCGTAATTCAAGTTGATATAGCCTCTAGGGGAAAGTTGGAAACATGTGTTAAGAAACATAACATGATTACCCTTTGACCTAGTAATTATACTCAGAGAAACCCACATTAGGAAAAGATCCAAAACATGTAAACTTATGTATCATAGTGTAAGGAGAAAGAAGGAACCACACCACATGTCCAAAATGGGAATATGATAAATAAATTATAATGCTTCCACTGGGTAAATGAGACTATTTGCACTTTTAAAAATAGCATCAGTGAGTCAAAGCAATCTTAAGAAAGAACAAATCCCAGATTCCAAAACATCCCACAAAGCAACAGTAATCAAAACAGTATGGTACATGCACAAAAATAGACACGTTGATCAATGGGACAGAATAAAGAGCCCAGAAATAAACTCACACTTCTATAGTAATTAATTTATAATAAAAGAGGCAAAAATATACAATGGCAGGAAAGACAGTCTCTTTAATAAATCGTGCTGGGAAAACTGGTAGCTACATGCAAAAGAATGAAATTGGATCACTTTCTTACACCGTACACAAAACAAATTCAAAATGGACTAAAGACCTAAATTTGAGACCTGAAACCATAAAACTCCCCAAAGTAAACAAGAAGTATTCTCTTAGACATTAACCTTAGCAATATTTTTCTGGATTTATCTCCTCAGGCAAGGGAAAGAAAAGCAAAAATAAACAATGGGGTCTACATCAACCTAAAAAGCACAGTGAAGGAAATGATCAACAAAATAAAAAGTTAACCTGTTGAATGGGAGAAGATATTTATAAATGATACACCCAATAAACAGGTTAATATCTAAAATATGTAAAGAACTCATAAAACTCAACATCAAACAACAAATAATCCAATTAAAGAAATGGGCAGAGGACCCAAACACATGTTTCTCCAAAGAAGACATACAGATGATCAACAGACACATGGAAAGATGCTCAACATCGCTAGTCATCAGGAAAATGCAAATCAAAACCACAATGAGATATCACCTCACATGTGCCATAATGGCTAGTAACAAAAGACAAAAAATAGCATGTATTGGTGAGGATGTGGAGAAAAGGAAGCCCTTGTTCACTCTTGGTGGGAATGTAAATTGGGGCAGCCACTATGAAGGTGGCTCAAAAATTAGAAATATTATACAACCCAGAAATTCCACTTGTGGGTACTTTCTTCAGATATATGCACACCTATGTTCATTTACAATGAATACCCCTACGTTCATTATAAATAATAGCCAAGATATGGAAGCAACTACTGTGTCCATCGACAGATGAATGGATAAAGAAGTGGTGTGTGTGTGTGTGTGTGTGTGTGTGTGTGTGTGTGTGTATAATGGTATATTACTCAACCATGAAAAAAGAAGTCTTGTGATTCACAACAACATGAATGGGCTTAGAGGGTATTATGCTCAGTGATATATGTCAGATAGGGAAAAACAAATACCATATGATTTCACGTATATGTGGAATCTAAAAAACAAAAGAAAGAGACAAACAATAGAAACAGACTCATAAATACAAAAAAAAAACTCTTGATTGCCAGAGGGTACAGGGATGGGGAGGTGAGTAAAATAGGTGAATGGGATTAAGAGGCACGAATTTGCAATTATAAAATCAGTCACAGGGATGAAAAATATGGCATAGGGAATATAGTCAATAATATTGTAATAATTTTGTATGATGACAGAGGGTAGCCACACTTACCATGATGAGCATTTAATAATGTATATAATTGTCAAATCACTATATGGTACACCTGAAACCAATGTAATACTATATGTCAACTATACTTCAATTTAAAATAAAAAAAAATTTAAAGGGAGCCTGGGTGACTCAGTTGATTGAGTGTCCAACTCTTGATTTCGGCTCAGGTCATGATCCCAGGGTCATGGGATTGAGCCTTGCATCCGGCTCTGTGCTGAGTGTGGACCCTGCTTGGGATTCTCTCTCTATCTTCCTCTGCCCCTCTCTCTTTTTCATGCCCTTTCTCTATCTCTCTCAAAATAAGTAAATATTTTTAAAACTTTTAAATACAAAAATAAAATAAAAATAGCATTTATGAAAACAATGTCACAAGATAAAAAATGTTTGTGATACGACATAACAAAGAAACTCAAAACGGAAATAGGCTGGGAAGTCTCCAGTCGTGAGTTTGAGCCCCACATTGGGCATAAAGATTATTTTAAAAATCAATAAATAAAAATAAAATAAATTTAAGAAATAGGTTAGGAAGGAAAAAAAAAACAGAAAAAAAAAAGCAAAGCAAAAAAGACAAGATGCATCCAGGTTTATAGGCATTATGGTATGAGGGTAATAAGATTAAAGGGAACTTTTTAAATGCTCCTCAACTTTCCAGATTTTCTTTGATGGGGTTGCTGTTTTACAATCTGATGTCTTTTAAGGAACACATCATAATGATGAAGCACTAAATTCTACTCCTGAAAACAATATTATACTATATGTTAACGAACCAGAATTTAAATTGAAATTTGAAAGAGAAAGAATGCATCATCACATCTTTTATTTGGCAAGTGTACTTCAGCAGTTCAAGGAAAGACACAGGAGGAAAAAAGATGGCAAGGAAAACAGAAGACCGAGAAGAAAGAAACAGGGACTGAGATGCTAAGGGACAGAAACAGGTGGAGAGGGCATGCAAGCAGAGAAGGGTGCCCAGACTGCTGGAAGGAGCATGGCCACGATGCAGAGCAAGGGAGTGCATCAGACAGTGAGAGTGGGGGAGACAAGTGGGATCCAGGAGGGAGATTAGAAGAGACAGAAACAAGGGGGAAAAGAGCCAGTTCACCTAGTCCATTTGTTAACACGGCGTTTTCCAAAAACACAATCTTCCATATTAAAAAAAAAAAAAATGGGGGAGGTGTAGTTGCTGTCAAATTTTAGACATACTAATATATTCGTTCCTATATAAAGTTTAAAAGCATTTGGGTTCTTTATAACTCCTTGTTTCTTCAGCTTCCCTGGAGACCATGCTAAGTTTCTGGTCTGAAAAGTAAGAGGCATTACATTTCTTCTTGCAGAAGGAGAAAAGAGAAAAGCTACTTTTAAGAATCAGCACCAGCAAAAGTCTGTATCTTGGTGTCTCAACTATAAGCATACTTGTTGCACGCCTGCCTTGCCATCTGGCTGAAATTAAGAGGAGGACCAGATGTGTCCCATGGCTGGACACCGCACCTTTAAAATTCTTTCCCTAAGAAGCCAGTCCTTGCTGTTGGCCATTGGATATACTTCTACTAACAATACCTTTCTTTCTCATTCACCTGCGTTGTGCCTCACTGTACTCATTCTCTGCCAATGCTATCATGAAATCTTGACAGTAATAAAAATAACCCAGCGAGGCCCTGTAGCATGAGACCCAGCTGCAAGGTCTTTAAGTGTATTTACTGTTTCATCCTCACAGTGGCCCCTACAATTAGTATCCCTATTTTAGGGCGTGGAGTTAAATAACCGGTCCAAATAGGTATTCACCATTTCCAAGAGCGGAAAAATCAAAGCTCAGAGAAATGAAATAATTGGTTCAAGGGCGCCCACTGGCAAGGGGCGGAAGCAAGGATTTGCAGATAGTTCTACCTGACATTGAAGCATAATCGAAGCCCTCCAATGTGGTTCTAAAAGCACCCCATTCCTTGAATTAAACCCCTCTCTGATTGAAATAGCTAGAGCAAGTGTTCTCTGCCAGGGACAGTTTTCCCTCCAAGAGACATTTGGCAAAGTCTGAGACACTTTTAGTTGCCGCAACTGGAAGTGGGGGTCCCACTAGCATCTAGTGGGACCAGGAATGCTGCTAAACATCCTATACCGCACAGGACAACCCTTCCCCCGGCCCCCAATAAAGAATGATCCAGCAAAAAATTCCATTAGTGCCGAGATTGAGAAATCCTGAGCTGGCAAGTTTCTCGGTTTTCTTCAATACTGATAGAGGCTGCATTTTAGCCATTTATGCCCTAAATCTGTGTTCTGTCTACCGTACGGCACTGTTCTCCTCTCGTGCTTAGGAGGTCCACAGTGTCAAGAATAATTCCTCTCTCCGAGAGACACAGGAAAGTGACCTGAAGGAAAGTCAGATGATCGATTTCTTCTTCCAGTTCCTAGAATAAGAGATTAAGGGAGTTTGACACAAGTTTCAAATACCGGGCCTGGCAATAGGGAGCCTGAGGAAAAAGCCATCGCTGCCTCTTTGAATCTAGTGGCGGAAGGACCTAGAAGTCCTAACACAGTTTAGGAAAAGGGAACATTCCTTGAAACAATGCCAGCCTTTGTGCCTGGTATCAGAGAAGCTTCGGCTAACAGTCAGGTTCAGAAACCAAGTCTTTGGAATCCAAGTGATTTCTGGTCTCTCTTAAGCCCTCATCCACCTCCATTTTTTCTGTAGTTTTGATATTCTTGATAATATGTTGCTTTCTTTAGACTCCTTATACCCTTGGCTTCTGTGATATTGCATTGCCTTGCGTGCCTTGTGCGGGTTCCCCTCCCTGCCCTGGGCTTAGTATCTACTGCCTCTGACAGGTTGTCACTCCTTCCCACGACTCCCCTCAACCCCTACACAAGTTCTCTACTTTCTCTAAATTCAACTAACACATCGCAGGGGTCATAACTTGGGATCTGAAGGTCTCCTACAGCTTCGATGCTGTCATGGGCGTGGCCGGAGATTGATGAGGACTCAGGCAAAGCCTTGAGAGATCCCATCACACATCGTGCCCTGTGAGCTGGGGGGGGGGGGGGGGAAGGGGGGGGCGGGGCCACCAGGTGTGAAGTACATAAAATTATAAAGAATTCCATCAAGTCTAAGGTAAAAGACACTTAAATATCCTAAGAACAAAAACAAAAGCTCACAAAATCAAATCTAATTAAAAATTATAATTGGGGCTCCTGGGTGGCTCAGTAGGTTAAGCATTTGATTCCAGCTCAGGTCACGATCTCACGGTTCGTGAGTTCGAGTCCTGCACAGGGCTCTCTGCATTCAGCTCAGGGCCCACTTTGGAACCTCCATCCCCTTTCTCTCTGCCCCTCCCCTGCTTGTGTGTTGTGTTCTCTCTCTCTCTCTCTCTCTCTCTCTCTCTCTCTCAAAAATAAGTAAAACATTTAGAAAAAAAGAATAAACGGCTGCTGAGGTTCTTTAAAAAAAATTATAATCTTATAGCAGCCTGGGTGGAGGTGTAGACTTCTGTGATTAGATTGGAAATGTCCCTTTCTGAGTTCAACTATGACAACAGACTGTACTGAAGTGACAGGAGTTTTTCCCTTGATGGATCCGCAAAATGAACCCCAGGGGAGATGCAGGACTAAGAAGATCTACTAAGCAAATCCAACCTAGACTATCAACATTTTCGTGATAAATTTAGAAATAATCTCTATATATCTGTTATTTTCATTACTTGAAATGTTAGGGACAATTTAGCATATTAGTATTTTTTAAAAGATCAACTCAGTGATCTTAAGTTAAAATAGAGCATGGCACAATTGATTTGGACTTACGACTTAAATGGAAATTTTAATAAGTTTGTAAGCAATATTGGAACACTTAAGACAAGCTAAAATCCAGCACTTTAATATTTTAGATTTATAAAATTATTCGGGTACCTTGCAATGTTTGTTACATTTGGTGATGGCAAGAACAAAGAAACCAAAACGAATGTGTTTAAAGTATAAATGAAGTGGAAAGTGTAAACAAAGTACCCTTAAAATTAGTTGTTTAGGGGTGTCTGGGTGGCTCAGTCAGTTAAGTGTCTGACTTCAGCTCAGGTCCTGATCTCCCAATTGGTGAGTTCAAGCCCCACACCAGGCTCACTGCTGTCAGCCTGTCAGCTCAGAGCCTGCTTCAGATCTTCTGTCCCCCTCTCTCTGCTCTCAAAAATAAACATTTTTTTTTAATTGGTTGCTTAAACTTGGGTAGGTTTCTTTTTTAAACTGAATTAAGATATTTTAAAACTAAATTTAAGAAGATGAAGAGAGAAGATTTTTAAAAACTGAAAGCTCGAACAAATTTAAAATATTGGAAATGCTGACATTTTTCCAGAATCAACCTTTCCATACACAAAAGCCAATCTCAAGGGCACACAAAAGGTAAGAACAGACAAACGAACAAAAATACACCCATTTGACCACCGGGTTGAACTTGAAATGCAAGTTTTTCAGAGGCATGTGTATTTGGGGGTGGGGGGAAGGCAGGGGCAGGGATACAGAGCTTCTTCATATCCAGGAGGGTCCTTGATCCAAAGAAGCTTAAGAACCATACTTTGTGGCAAGAGTAACCTGTACACCTCCCACCCTAAAAGTCCTCATGGAGCATCACTTGGATGTCCTGCCCGCACCCCATGCCCAACGGTCTGCAAAACCATCTTATTGGAGTGACTCACCCAAACCACTCCCTCCTGCAGAGACCTTTTTCTGCCTGGCACTCTGGCAGCTTTCCTGCACCCTCTCCTTTGCTCCAAATATCCAACGAATGACCTGTTTCTATTGATCTCTCTGTTGAATTTCCCAATTCTATTGATGTCTGCAATGACGTAATTTTTTTTTTAAGCTTATTTATTTATTTTGGGAGACAGAGATAGAAAGACAAAGAGAGCGTGGTGGGGAGGGGCAGAGAGAGAGCAGAATTCCAAGCAGGCTCCACACTGTCAGTGCAGAGCCTGACATGGGGCTCGATCCTACGAACCGTGAGATCATGACCTGAGCCGAGATCAAGAGTTGGATGCTCAGCCGACTGAGCCACCCAGACACTCCCACAATGGCATAATTCTATTGATCGATTCTAATTGGTTCCCCTGAAAATTAATAGAATTAGGAAGTCGGTTGGATATTTCCTTTCCTTTTGCCATGAAGATGTAAATTGCCACAAAACCCTAGTAAATCTTCCCTTGGAACATGCCCTGCCTATTTCCTTTCTCCCAGTCCCGCCTTCTTCCCTTTACCCCTCACACTAACAACAGTTCTGTAGGGGACCCAAGATTCTTTCTGCCACCCTGAACGACTCCAAAGCTCTCCGTGACTCTTTGCTACTCCCGTGGCAGATTTCACCCCCCCCAGGGATTGATGACAGTCATGCCCAATGCAAACCCCTGAGTGCACTGCTCACTCCTGCCTCTATCCTCTATATATGGGAAAATGTCCTTAAAATACCCTTAGCTCCGCCTCTGGAAATCCCATTTTCCTTGAGGACTCACAACCTCCAGGAAGACTCTCTTTTACTCCGAATGACTCAAATAGCGCCTAATGACATGTCCCCTTCTGCTGCAGGACCCTCCAGCCCTTAAGTACTCAAAGCTCCTGAAGGGTGGAAACCATTTCTTCTGCAGCTTTGAATCCCGTGAAGGGAGGATTTGTTTCCACTCATTTGTTAAGCACCAGGCACCAGTGCGTTCCAGGCACTATTCTAGGTGCTGGGGGTTTAGTGGAGAGTGAGAGAAAGAAAGTTCCTTCTCTCAAGTTTATACTCTGGAGGAGCAGAGAAGAAATAAGGCAATAAATAAACAAAATGCACAGTTGCCTTAGCAGTGACTCAGACATAAGAATAAACTGGAATTATAGCGTAAAGAGCGACAGTTCTGGGGAGGCTAATTTAGATCTGGATTATAGGAAAGCCCTTTCTGAGATGGTGAAATCTGTGCTGAGACCTGAATGATGAGAAGCAGGCCCACGTGGGGATCTGGGGACAGCGTGCTGGGAGGAGGGAGACAGCAAGAGCAGATGTAGGAGAGGGGATGGGGCATGTTAAGGGGCTGCTCCAGTGTGGAGACTGAGGAAGTTTGTGTGAGGCCAGAGACTATCAGAAAGGCCTTGAGAGGTTGTGCTGAGGGCTGGTGTAGGTTCAAGTGTGTTGAAGGGTCTCAAGCAGAGAAAGGCGTAAGCCCCTGACTCCAGGGTCTATGAGCTCACTCTGCTGCTGTGTGGGGAATGGCTACAGGTCTAGAGTGAAGCAAGGAGGCCAACGCAGAGTCCACAGATTGGACTAGTGTGGTCACAGCACATTAGGGTGACCAGCCACCCCCAGTTTTCCTGGGACCAAGAGGCTCCCCGAGACGTGGGACTTTGGTGCTGAAGTGGGAAAGCCCTGGCAAGCCTGGACAGTTGGTCATCCTAGACCACCATGGGTGAAGGCCAAGTCCACCTGATTTGCTGCTGATGAATGAGATGGAAGCAGAAGAAAGTTCTATGGTGACGTCCAGGAATTTAGTTGGAATAGCTGGGTGGATGGCAGTGCCATTTACGGAGATTGGGGGAAAGGGAGAGAAACAAGTTCAGGGGTAAAATTTAGAGTTTGGCTTTCTGAGACACCCAAAATGAGCTCCCCAGATCTCTGCCAAGTGCCAAAGCCACTATAAAAACACTTGGGAGATGGGAATACAAACTGGTGCAGCCACTCTGGAAAACAGTGTGGAGGTTCCTCAAAAAACTAAAAATAGAACTACCCTGTGATCCAGCAATTGCACGACTAGGTATTTATCCAAGGGATACAGGTGTGCTGTTTCAAAGGCACATGCACCCCAATGTTTATAGCAGCACTGTTGACAATAGCCAAAGTATGGAAAGAGCCCAAATGTCCATCGATGGATGAATGGAGAAAGAAGATGTGGTATATATGTACAATGGAGTATTACTTGGCAATCAAAAAGAGTGAAACCTTGCCATTCACAACTGCATGGATGGAACTGGAGGGTATTCTGCTAAGTGAAATTAGTCAGAGAAAGACAAATACCATAAGACTTCATCATATGAGGACTTTAAGAGACAAAACAGATGAACATAAGGGAAGGGAAACAAAAATAATATAAAAACAGGGAGGGGGACAAAACATAAGAGACTTATAAATACGGAGAACAGAGGGTTACCGGAGAGGTTATGGGAGGGGGGATGAGCTAAATGGGTAAGGGGCATTAAGGAATCTACTCCTGAAATCATTGTTGCACTATATGCTAACTAATTTGGATGTAAATTAAAATAATAATAATAAAATTAATAAAAATAAATTAAAAAAAATTCTTGGGAGAGGGTGCCTGGGTGACTCAGTCCACTGAGCATCTAACTCTTGATTTCCCAGGGTCATGGGATCAAGCCCTGCGTCGGGCTCTACAGCGGGCATGGAACCTGCTTAATATTCTCTCTCTCTTTCTCTCTCTCTCTCTCCCTCTGCCTCTCTCCCCGACTCGTGTGCTATCTCTGTAAAGTAAAAAATAAATAAATAAAAATTAAAAAATACTTGGAGATACCTATTGCTATCCCAGATCTACAGAGATAAAGTGGATACAGAAATAGGCTTCTAATCAATAACGAAATCACTGTGAAATCTCTGAATTGCTGGCCCACAGTCACAAACAAGCCATCCTTCCCAGAAATAGGTGATGCATCCATTTCCTGCAGTTAACGATGATGTTCCAGAAATCCACAAGTGGATGGGAGCCGTGCCAAGCGTGGCCTCTATAGCCCTGTTAGATCTCACCCCAGCAACCTGCGACACCTGCAAATGAAGTTCAAGATGGAGATGAGAGGTATTAGGGAGAAGTCACATCACATCACTGTAGTGGCACCCTTCTCCGAGATCCTCCACCCCTGCTGCAATTCTGTTTTCGTTCTTCCCTTAAACAATAGCTTCTCCTTCCTCTGATCCTGGCTGCCTGTGAAGCCGTGGGACTGCAGCCTCTACTGCTAATGGGCTTCTCGAAGCATTCTCTCACACAGTTGGTCCTCTCTCCTTCTAACTCTAAGAGAAAGCAGTCTTGTCTCCTGTTATGTCCTTTCTCCTGCGGGCTTCCTCTTGTGAGCTGCACGCTCTCCCTGGAGGCAATACCATTTCCTCCAACAAGCACAACCCACTCCTTCTTCTGCTTTGCATCAGCTGCTCCCAGGGCTCCCAGAGACCCACTGCCCCCTGCCTGAAGCTAAGAAAGACCAGAAGGCCCAAGCACCAGAGCCCTATCTGGAAGGAGAGGGGCAGAAGAGGCTGGCCTCCCCGTCTCCACTGATCTGCCTGAGGCCGGTCATGCTTTTCCCTCACTGTGTCTGGCCTCTCTTCTCCCACCCAAACATGTTCTCAC
Organism: Acinonyx jubatus; assembly: GCF_027475565.1. Lineage (NCBI taxonomy): Eukaryota > Metazoa > Chordata > Mammalia > Carnivora > Felidae > Acinonyx > Acinonyx jubatus. The sequence goes on from NC_069382.1 coordinate 181,138,419, forward strand.
ATCAGGCGTAGGGATTCTCACTGGCCCAGATCTTTTCTTTATTTAAATTTTGTTATTTTGCTCATCATAGATTTTTTCGCATTAACTTTGATTTTTGAGAGAGAGAGAGAGAGAGTGAGCTGGGGAGGGTCAGAGACAGAAGGAGACAGAGGATTCAAAGCAGGCTCTGCACTGAGAGCACAGAGCCCCATGTGGGGCTCAAACTCACAAACAGTGAGATCATGACCTGAACCCAAGTTGGGCACTTAACCAAGTGAGCCACCCGGGGGCCCGAGAGGAAGACTTTTTACACATACTATTTTGCACTTTGAGCCATCTGCACATAATTATTACCTATTCAAAAATAAATGCTAATATTAAAGTTCAAAAATTTAAAAAGAAAAACTTACAAATTACCGTCAGGAGAACGCTGGAGTGAATAGGCCCTACTTGCAACACATTTGGTTTCAAGAAAATCTTGGCAGGTCCTCCGGAGTGGTCTTCCCTGGCTGGGGGGCGGGGGGAGGCATGCGCCAGCCTCTCCAACATTAATTCACTCCTTGGGCCCACAGTCCAGATTCCCCAGATATATGACTTTCCACTAATCTCAGATAGGCCTGGAGCAACACTGGGTCTAGAAGTTCCTCCTTGGGGCCCTAAGTGGTCCAGAGTTACGAACAAGCTTCACAGGACATCTCCCAGAGAATGCAGAGGAGTTATAACTGGCCTGACCCCCCTCTTGGTTCATTGGAAGGAAAAAAGGAATATCACAGCCAACAGCTCACATTTGGGGTTAACTATGAAATCCAAGGTGATGCCAAACCCCCAGTCATTCAGAGGAAAGCTCAAATTCTTTACAAGCCACCTGCCCTCCACCCACCTCCTCCAACATCTCCTGGGCTGCCTCAACCAGTGATGTTCACTTCTGGCCTCACAGTGACAAGTATCTTGTCATCTCCGTCCTGCTGAGATTTGAGGGTCTCTAAAGATTGTTGATACAGGGATCACCCCAGGCTAGAGACCTTTCTGGAAACCCAGAGTGTTGAACCGTTATTGAAAGGCAGTTTAGTACAGCCAGGGATTTATAAACCCCACAGACTGTGGCTCATGGTCTATGAGAAGTCCCCAAGCTAGTTCTGTCAAGTGCTCCCCTCCTCCAGTCTCTATCTGGAGCATGTTCAAGTTGTCTCTGACCCCCTGGCCTCAACTGATTGGACCGGATATAGACACCTGACCTGAGCTGGACCAATCAGTTCCCTGCCTGGAAATTTAAAGCTGGACTAAGAGATTCAGTTGCACTGGGGCTGGGCCTGTCAGGAAATCTACCTTGGATGCAGAGAAAGTCAGTTTGCAGGGAAATAAAGATGAATAAAGTAGAAATATAAAAAGAGCTCAGAATGGGACTTGGGGACAGTCTCATGGGCATTCCTGTCCCTGGTCAGTTCATGGTCAAGAGCTGGTAAAGTGCAGGTTTGTGTGGCTTTGGCTGCCCAGCCCTCACTGTAAAACCATCCCCTCCTTTCCTTTTGGGGAGTGATGTCTCTCCGTGAGTTGCCTTGTGGGGATGCGTCATTCCAGACAACTGCCCACCTCTGTGAGGGGGATCCAGATCCTTCTTCCCACCCCAGGGCCTGCCACATGCAGGCACGTGTCCTGAGCTGCATGAACACACTGACCACTCCCAGAATGGGCAAGTGACTGACAGGGATCATTCACCCCGGTGACCAAAGTGGTGGTTGCCTGGAATGACCAAGCAGTCCCTGCTTGACCTCCAGGTTTTTCCCCCTCCAGGCAGCCTTGGCCCCTCAGCCATAAGCTCTATGTGCCAGATCATCCTCCCATAAATTTCCTTTTGTTTAGCAAAACTGGAGTTGGTTTCTCTTATCTGCAACTAAGAGGTCCTGACTGATAGTCACAGTTACATCATCTGCATGGGTTCCATCAGACTGCTCGTATATGTCCCCCCTTAAGTGAGCCCGAGTGGATTTCCATTTCTCATGACCAAGAGTCCTTATGGGGCACCTGAGTGGCTCAGTCAGCTGAACATCCAACTTCAACTCAGGTCATGATCTCGCAGTTCATGAGTTGGAGCCCCGCGTCAGACTCTGTGCTGACAGCTCAGAGCCTGGACCCTGCTTCAGATTCCTCTCTGTGCTTCCTCTCTCTGAGTGTCTTCCTCTCTCTGCTCCTCCCTCAATCGTGCTCTGTCTCTCTGTCTGTCTCCGTCTCTGTCTCTCTCTCAATGAATAAATAAACGTTAAAAAAAATGTTTTTTAAAAAGAGTCCTTATAGCGTAGGGATGGGCCCTGGACGAGTTACTTTACTTCTCTGAGACTTTGTTTCCTCCTCCTGAAGATGATGCTACTGATTCTGACTGTACAGAGAAAGTGGAAGGATAAAAAAGCAACAACAATGATAAAAGTGATCAAGAGTACATATTGGATAGTGCTTAAGATGCTCCGCCAACCTTTCCAAGAGCCTACCCAGAGTAACTCACTCAACCCTCACAGCCACTCTATGAAGTAAGTGCTTTCAGCCTCATTTGAACGGCTAGGAAACCGAGAGAGAGAGAGGCCAAGTAATTTCCCCCAAAGCCACAGAGCTATCGGGTACCAGGATGCCCCCTGCGTGTTTTTTTGTTCAGTAGATGGTGGCTATTATTTATACTAGTCAAACAAGCCCCCAAAGTCAGTTTATGATTTGGCTCGTGTCCCAGCTGGGAAGGGTGGGGGGGGAAGCCTCCGCCAGAACAATAGCTGATTGATCATGGCCAAGGCAGTTGGAAAATGCGAAATAACTCTGTCTCTCTTCCTCTCCCTTTACGGAGCCCTTCCAGTGATCCTGCCCTCCCGGGGCTGCAGCTGTCCCCTCTCTGTACAGTTGTCCTGCAACTCTGCCTCCCGCTCAGGCCTCTCCACTGATTTCCCAGCACTCCCAGTCAACTGCCATGGGCACCCGAAACTCAGCATGGCTTAAGATCAACCCTGCACCTCTACCCCAGGCCTGCACCGCCTCCAGGGCTGTCTGGTTCAGGGAACGGTGTCATCTCCCCGTAAACTTCCTAAACCAGCTCACCCCAAATCCAGTCAATCAACCCTACACCCAGCCTGTTCTGGCTGGAGAATGCTCATGTCCCCACTCCCTAGAGGGGACCGCCAGCACTCTGACCCCATCACACAGCTGCCATTCTCCTGTGCCCCCCACGCCCTCCCAGCCAAGCCCACACGGCAGCAGTCGAAGTGATGCTTCCACAATGCAAACCTAGCCAGTTGCCTTTCTGCCAAATTTTCAGGGGCTTCCTCTTGACCCCACGAGATGAAGTCCTCCCTCCTTTTTATGGCTTATGAGACTTCCTGATCTAGCCTCTGCCTACCCCTCCAGTCGTAAACCTTGAGATTTTCCCTCTGACACTCCCTGCTTCAGACACACTGAACTTTCCCCTGGATTTTTCCACCATTCATTCGCTTATTCATTCAATAGAAACTTACTGAGCCCCTATTGTGAGCAGGGCGCGGGGAATGCAATAAAGCAAACTGGGTTCCTGTTCTTATGAGGCCTATGCTGATCTGGTTGGCTTCTTTTCATTTTTAAGGATTCAGCTTAAGTATCTGTTCCTCAAGGAAATTCTCCCTCTCCCCTAAATTAGGTTATGTATCTTGGTGTGTGTCCCTAGATTACCCTGTTCGTCTTTGTCATAGCCTCACCACACCCTCTCCTTCCTGCCAGTCAACCCCATGGACGTAGACACTGGATCTCTTGCTCACCTCTGTATCTTCAATCCTGGTACCTAAGAGACAATAAATAGATGATGAATGAATGAATGAGTGAATGAATGTATGAATGAATAGCATCAAACTCAGTAAATACATTTCTGGTTTTCCTGTAAGATTGCCAAATTTCTTTTATTATTATTATTTTTTTTAACAGGAAAGACCCTGTTTATATTTTTATCCTGGAAGCTCCTGCATTAGTACTCCATGAGTCTTGGCTGAATGGATGGATGAGTGTGTTTCCATGTAGGAGAATGAGCATTAGTAAGGATGGTCAAAGCAGGAAGGCAGTATCTTTAGGAGACTGAGGTGTGTGCAGACCCCTGGAATTTACAATTATGTGATCTGCTCATTCTCCAGGGGGACACAGAGTTCCTGGGTTCTCCATGCTTGCTCTACAGTGGAAGCATGTGGGAAGGTTGATAAAATACTGATGCCCAGGCCTCTCCCCAACAGATTCCAATTCAGTCCATCTGGATTGAGGCATGGGCAATGGGGAAAATTTTTTAAAGCTTCTCAGGTGATTTGAACACAAAGCCAGGGCTGAGAAGGTGTGGGGCCTCCTAGAATTTATAAGACCTTGGCCAGATGTAAGTCTACAGATGTGGAGATAATCTGTCATGGATTCCTGGTATTGGATGTGAACCAAGATTTATGATATAATCCGAGGTGAAACCCAGGAGATGAAAACTGAGAAAGAAACCAGGACCAATTAACCATCCGTCATAGTTACACACTTATTGAATGGATGGATGGTTGGATGGATGGACGGATGAATGGATGCATGGATGAGTCTTTAATAGGCAAGAGCATGTTCTTTGTACTTCTGTGAACTCACTGGAATAACTAATGGACAGTCAAGCTAGAATCTACTCATGAAAAACCATGAAATATATTTCTGAAAAGACAAAACAATATGAAACTGCTAGAATCTTTTGCTATCATAGATACCCAAGAGTCATCCACTTATTCTCCCATTCACTCAGTCAACAAACATTTACTAAGCAGCAATTATGTGTGCAGCATTATTCTAGATGCTAGAAACGGTACAGCCTGTTCTTGTGTCTACCCAAAATTCATGTGTTGAAATTCTAACCACCAGTTCCTCAGAAACATATTTGGAGATAGAGTTTTTAAAGAGGTAATTCAGTTAAAATGAGGCCATTAACGTTGACCCTAATCCAATGTAACTGGTGTCCTTATATGAAGAAGAAATTTGGACATAGACACAGAGTGAAGACCATGTAAAGATACGAGTGGAAACTGGCCACCTACAAGCCAAGGAGAGAGTCCTAGAGGAAACCAATCTGCCAACACCTTGAGCTCAGACTTCCAGCCTCCAGAATTGTGAGAAATAAATGACTGTTATTGACAGCTCTGGAAGTCTAACAGACAGTGTGAACAAGACTAAGCCCTTGTTTTCTAATGCAGATAGTTATCAAACATTTATTTTCTGAGGTCTGTCTGACTTATCTACTGCTGTTTTTCAAAGCTATGTGATCATAGTTGTTTTTAATAAAATCCACATTCATTGAAAGAGTTCCTTCATTCAAAGTAGCATTTTGTCATGGTATATATTTTGTACTAAAGTCTCAGTTGGGTCCTAACGTGTCTTCAACACTTCTCCAACACTTGCTAAAATCTGTGGTCTAAACAATAGAAAGGAGGCCTCAGGCCAGAACTTCCCTAAACAAGAATTAAATAACATCACTGTTTTATTGTTCCCATATGTATTTTCAGGATTACTTCTGTGTAATAGCAAGTGACGATGATTTTCCATTTGTGGTGGTAGTAGAATGTTTTTGTTTCAAAAAAATTGTTTAGGAAGAAAACAAGTGATTAGACTTTAAGAATAAATATTCAGAGGGGAGGGGCTCCTGGGTGGCTCAGTTGGTTAAGTGTCCGACTTCAGCTCAGGTCAAGATCTCCCAGTTTGTGGGTTCGGGCCCTGCGTCCGGCTCTGTGCTGACAGCTCAGAGCCTGGAGCCTGCTTCGGATTCTCTGTGTCCCTTTCTCTCTGCCCTCTCCAGCTCATGCTCTGTCTCTGACTCTGTCTCAAAAATAAATAAACATTTTTTAAAATAAATAAACAAATAAATAAATATTCAGAGGGGAAAGTGGGTGATAGGCATTGAGGAGAGCACCTGTTGGGATGAGCACTGGGTGTTGTATGGAAACCAATTTGACAATAAATTTCATATTTAAAAAATGAAAAAAAAAAGAATAAATACTCAATGGATAACAGCAATGCAGTTTGTGTATAAGGAAAAAATCATGATGCTGGTATGCGAATGACAAAAGACTGGAAAACACCAAATGAAATGATTCATTTCAGAAATCGCTAGTTTATGATTGTCATTCATTCACTCACTTTTTAATTTTACCGGCACTGATTGAACCGTTACTTGCTAAGCTGGCATCATGCTAAGTATTTTCTCATGAAGTACCTTATTTAATTTCAGAATATATGAGAGAGGAGCCACCTCTGTGCCATTCATTGCTTTAGCCTCAGAACCTAGCATAATGCAGGAGCACTCTACACTTTGCCTTTGAATGATACATGCACTTTTTTGAGTTGAGATCCAATATATCACATGATGAATATTCAAATCCAAAGTACAGGCCACTAAGAAGTAGTTGATTGATTTTCTCCACTTCCCTGGGCTATAACCTCTTAAAATTTTTTTTTTCTGTAGTGAGAAAGGTGTTTGTGATTCAATGAGAGTATGATGCTTTCCTGAGACATTACATGAACTGCCCTGGAACCTGAAATGCGCTCGTCTTCCCATCTGTCCATCAGCCATCCATCCATCCATCTGTCTGTCCATACATTTATCCATCATCCATCCATCCATCCAGTGAAGAAAAATAGAAACCTACATCTGTCTCTTGAGAAGACTCAGTTGGCATTTGCAAAGCAATTGATAGAATTTTCCAAGCCAGGCTCTAGGGAGAGGTGACCCTTTTCTATCTCCAGGGAACAGTTCCACTTATCTCACACCCCTCAGGCTTGGTGAGACCAGCCCTGGTGATTAAGAGTTTGGAATTTGTGACAGGATTTTGGGTTGGGTTCAGCTATTATTATTGTTATTCTTATCTGGAATGACTGGCTTGTGTTAAAGAACAAAAACTCCTGCTCTTCAAGGTCAAGCTCACTTTGGGATTTAGGATTTAGGCATATTCCAAACTGGGTAATAGGTTTTAAAACAAGATTATGGCATTCTGGTGAAGAAATAACAACACACCTGTCTGTGGTCACTTTCTATTTGGGATATTAGCAAGTCACACTTTCAAGGCCAGTGTATAAATATCCTACCTATGGAAGAGACTGCAGGGATTGGTTAAGCATAACGGATTGTTTCCGCTCTGTTTTACCAGGTCAATTGCTCAGCTGTGGATGTCACCCCAAGTTCTTAGTTTGGCAATGCAAAGCCCCATCTAATTTGCCCTGACCTAGCTTTCCAGCTTTGCCTCCCACTACTCCTCTTCTGGAAACTTCCACTCCAGCAGATTGGTTTACCTGCTTGCTCCTAAAAATGTCCCATACAGACATTCTTTTGCTCTTGCTAGAACTTGAGCCTTGACCACCCACATTCCTCTCTACTTAGATAAGTTATAACCTCCCTTGGATTCCAAATCCTATCACACCTTTTCCTTAAAGCCTTATGTGACCTCAGTGTACAGGGATCCCTTCTTCCTCAAAATCCCTAGATCCCATGGAGTGTCTAATTAATTTGGAGATTCAATAGAAAGAACATTATGATGTTTGAGGTTTTTTGCCATTATTGCCTGTGATGGTTATTCTTGTCTTCTGCCCATTTCTTCACTGGATTATTTGTTTTTCAGGTGTGGAGTTTGGTGAGTTCTTTATAGATTTTAGATACTAGCCCTTTATCCAATATGTCATTTGCAAATATCTTTTCCCATTCCATTGGCCTTTTAGTTTTGTTGATTGTTTCCTTTGCAGTGCAGAAGCTTTTTATCTTGATGAGGTCCCAATAGTTTATTTTTGCTTTTAATTCTCTCGCCTTTGGAGATGTGTCAAGTAAGAAATTGCTGCGGCTGAGGTCAGAGAGGTTGTTGCCTGCTTTCTCCTCTAGGGTTTTGATGGTTTCCTGTCTCATATTCAGGTCCTTCAGCCATTTTGAGTTTATTTTTGTGAATGGTATAAGAAAGTGGTCTAGTTTCATTCTTCTGCATGTTGCTGTCCAGTTCTCCCAGCACCATTTTTTTAAAGAGACTGTCTCTTTTCCATTGGATATTCTTTCCTGCTTTGTCAAAGATTAGTTGGCCATACTTTTGTAGGTCCAATTCTGGAGTCTGTATTCTATTGGTCTATGTGTCTGTTTTTGTGCCAATACCATGCTCTCTTGATGATTACAGCTTTGTAGTAGAGGCTAAAGCCTGGGATTGTGATGCCTCCTGCTTTGGTCTTCTTCTTCAATATTGCTTTGGCTATTCAGGGTCTTTTGTGGTTCCATACAAATTTTAGGATTTCTTGTTCTAGCTTCGAGAAGAATGCTGGTGCAATTTTGATTGGGATTGCACTGAATGTGTAGATTGCTTTGGGTAGTATTGACATTTTAACAATATTTATTCTTCCAATCCATGAGCATGGAATGTTTTTCCATTTCTTTGTATCTTCTTCAATTTCCATCATAAGCTTTCTATAGTTTTCAGATACAGATCTCTTACATCTTTGGTTAGGTTTGTTCCTAGGTATTTTATGGTTATTGATGCAATTGTAAATGGGATCAGTGTATTTATTTCTCTTTCTGTTGTTTCATTATTGGTGTATAAAAATGCAACCAATTTCTGTAAATTGATTTTGTACCCTGCGACTTTGCTGAATTCACGTTCAGTTCTAGCAGACTTTTGGTGGAGTCTGTCGGGTTTTCCATGTAGAGTATCAGGTCACCTGTGAAAAGTGAAAGTTTGACTTCTTCTTTGCCAATTTTGATGTTTTTTATTTCATTTTTTTGTCTGATTGCTGATGCTAGGACTTTCAACACTGCGTTAAACAACAGTGATGAGAGTGTTCCTGATCTCGGTGAGAAGCTCTCAGTTTTTCCCCATTGAGGATAATATGTTCCTTCTATCCAGACTTTGAGGGTTTTCATTAAGAAAGGATGCTGTATTTTTCAAATGCTTTTTCTGCATCTATTGACAGGTCATATGGTTCTCATCCTTTCTTTTATTAATGTGATATATCACACTGAGATTGATTTGCAAATATTGTGCCAGCCCTGCAGCCCAGGAATGAATCCCACTTGATCATGGCGAATAATTCTTTTTATATGCTGTTGAATTTGATTTGCTAGTATCTTGTTGAGAATTTTTGCATCCATGTTCATCAGGGATATTGGCCTGTAGTTCTCTTTTTTTGCTGGGTCTCTGTCTGGTTTAGGAATCAAAGTAATTCTGGCTTTGTAGAATGAGTCCAGAAGTTTTCCTTCCATTTCTATTTTTTGGAACAGCTTGAGAAAGATAGGTGGGTATTAACTCTACTTTAAATGTCTGGTAGAATTCCTCAGGGAAGCCATCTGGTCCTGGACTCTTATTTGTTGGGAGATTTTTGATAACGGATTCAATTTCTTCACTAGTTATGGGTCTGTTCAAATTTTCTATTTCTTCCTGTTTGAGTTTTGGTACTGTGTGGGTGTTTAGGAATTTGTCCATTTCTTCCAGATTGTCCAGTGTGTTGGCATATAATTTTTCATAGTATTCCCTGATAATTGCTTGTATTTCTGAAGTATTGGTTGTAATAAATCCATTTTCATTCATGATTTTATCTATTTGGGTCCTCTCTGTTCTTTTTTAGAAGCCTGGCTAGAGGTTTATCAATTTTGTTTATTTTTTTTCAAAAAAAAAAAAAGCTCTTAGTTCCATTAATCTGTTCTACTGGGTTGTTTTGCTGTTGTTTTGGATTCTATATTGTTTATTTCTGCTCTGATCTTTATTATTTCCCTTCTTCTGCTGGGTTTGGGGTTTCTCTGCTGTTCTGCTATGCTGTTAGATTTTGTATTTGGGATTATTTTTTTATGTGTCAACTTGACTGGACAAAGGGTTGCCCAGATAGCTAGTAAAACATTTCTGAGTGTTTCTCTGAGGATGTTTCCAGGAGAGATTAGCATTTGAATCCACAGACTGAGTAAAGAAGATCATCTTCACTAATGTGGGTGGGCATCATCCAGTCACCTGGGGGTTTGAACAAAACAAAAAGGTAGAGGGAGGGTGAATTCATTCTCTCTGCCTGAGCTTGGAAATCTGATTTCTGCCCCTGGACCTCAGCTCTCCTGGCTCTCAGGCCTTCAGACGTGGACTGAATTACACCACCAGCTTTTCTGGTTCTCCAGCTCGTAGATGGCAGATCCTGGGTCTTCTCCACCTCCATAATCACATGAACCAATTCCTATAATAAATCTCCTCTTATGCTTATCTGTCTCTCTCAGTGTAGATCATAGAGATATTGTGATGCAAATTAGGTATATTCTGTTGGTTCTGTTTCTCTGACTAACATTTCTATGACTAACACATTGTCTCTAACCTTATCTAATGTCCTAGTATAAACTGTAAGCTCCTTGATGACATAGAATCCTTTCAATTCTATGAGCTTCAATTCATTGGGCTTCAAAATGTCCTCTTTTCTCATGAAATAACCAACATCAGTTTCTGTTACAACCAAAATAACCTCTAATCTGTTCTCCATAAAGTAGGGATGGGAAAAATATATTGAATTAAGTTAAAGAAACACCACCAAGATGTTTTAACATTTACATATGTAGCCAAGAGATTCCCTTACTTCTCAGAGAGGAACTATTTACTTGCTTTTTATAGTCATCTCTCCCAAGTCCAACTATCTTGTTCATAAAAATTATAAATGAATAGTAGGAGAATGGTTATTATAGATGATAGAGAAAAAAGAGCAGATAGCCCAGCCAAAATTAAGAGAGAAATGCCATAAAAGGCAGAGCCAAAAATTCAACACTCAAAATGATTTGTATAGAGGCAAAATAAATAAACAAACAAACAAATAAATTCATGTGCTCAATAGGATTAAATAATAATCCAGTATAATAACCAACATTCAGGATAATGCCCTGGGTCATTCAGAGTAGGTTTAATTTTCTGGTATCTTCTATCTACAGAAGGCATGAAATAGTTCATTTCAGTAACATTTCTAACCCAAATGTCTATTTTTTCTTTTTAAAGTATGAGGCTCTATAGAATGTTTGCACCCAGTACATTCACACGTCCATTCAAAAAGTGTTTATCGAGTACCTGTCATAGAGCAGGCACTGTCCAATTAGTGGGGACAGAAGGGTGAACATGACAGATGAGATCCTTATTCAACTGGAGTTTATATTCTATGTGGGGAAGAGATCTTAGGGAAATACTTAAATGAACAAGATAATTTTTGACAATAATAAGAGCTATGAAATATAGAAATACATCAGAATGATGTATCAGAGTGATGTAGTAGATAATGCCTGTGGTGGGAGATAAATTATATTGGGTGACCATGAACAGTTTCACTGAGGAAGGGACACTTGAGGTCATGCCCATCCGCCCTTCCTGCATTTGCCTCCCCCCCTCCTGACCTCCAGAGATGTCCCTCTCTAGCTGGAAGACTCCTTGCCTCAGGGAGCTACTGAGCAGCTTCCCTGCAGTGGGGAGAAAAAAAACAAAATAACCACATTCCTTTGCCAGAGAGGCATTTGAGTTAACTCCAGTCCTGGTTTCTAGAAGGACGTTTTTGCAATACCTAGATGAAACACATCCTGCATCAGTCTGAAGGCTCTCCAGAAAATACGTCAGCAATGGATCATTGACTCTCAGTGGACAAGGCAGGTCTATTCCTCCTGGCTTAACAATCAAGACTCAGGAAGTTTGAAGCTGGTTTATCCCTGATGTGCTCTACACTCAAGGCATCCAGAAATTACCTAGGGCCGAGTGAGGCTTTTCATGGCCTGATATTTTGACTCAAAGCCACGTGACAAGCAGACTCTCAGTGGTTCCTCCAGAGCCAACAATCCTCCCACTCTGGCTCCAAAGTACAATCTGTAACTCCATTCATGCCCTCTGACTGCCAACTCTCCCAGGAAGGTTCCTTCTTTGCCCATCTGGGCATCTGGCATCTTCCCCTGAAGGCTGGTTAAAATACTTCCACCTGCTTCCAGCAAAAATGTTGGAGCAGATTCCAGTTTCGCTTCACATGCCTCAGGAATGTGAGTAATCCCATTTAAGAAGATGCTTGATTAAGTTTTTAGAACCCAAATCAATTCGGTCATTCTTCAATCCCTAGAGCATGGCCCATTGTGAGATGGAAACATTCCTAATCAAATATTGTCCTAGAGAGAAGTCTCGTTTGGCTGGTTCAAAGCACAGAGATGGATTCCTACAAAAAATAATAACAGTAATTTCTACATATAAAGTCTCTCAGGCCAGCTCTGACCTTTTGGTCAAAGGGGACACATGTGCCACTGGATATCTGGCCTCTGAGAGTAGCCAACAGGTGTAAGGCAGAGAGAAGGGCCGAGCTGTATTGGGAGGTCTCATTGTGTCATTCAGCTTCCTAGCTGCCCAGCCTTGCGGGTGGTGGTACCTCAAGACCAAATTCACTGAGCAATTATTTCTATGAAAAGTGTGCTATCACGTCATTTAACAGGTCAGTAGGAATATCTCTCTCTTGCTCTCCCCCTGCCAATGCCACAGCAGCATCGTCCCACAGAACCTGGGGAAGAATGCGGAGATGCAGTAGCTCTGAGAAAGAGATGCTTAGTGCCTGTCCTCCAAAGCCATACCAAGAAAAGCACATGGCTTTGGACATGGCGACTCAAGATGTCGGAATCCTTGCCACAACTTGGAAGGAAAGAAAAGGACTCCCTTTCAGACCAACTTGAAAACAGACAAGAATTCACTCGCTGAGTTCTATCGAAGGACTATTTTTCCCCTGGGAGTATTGGTGTGATATGGCATATATAAATACCTGAATAGTTTCCCTCCATTACTGCTGAGGTGGAACTCAAGGGTCTATAAAGTGTGAAATGAGAAGTGGACGCAGTATAGCTTAATGCTAATTACTGCTCAGGTGATGTGCCTTGGGGGCTTCCATATGTTTACAGCTCCCCAAATCAGAATCTGATTAGCAACTATTTTAAGACTGCATTATAGAGTCTGCCTCAAATGCTTTCTAAATAAGGGGAGTGTTACGGACTACCACCAATCTTTTCGTCCTGTTAATCATTTCAAGGACTCATGTTGTGCACACAGGGTGACTATTAAGCAATTAACCCATTAAAGTTTTTTTTTTTTTTTTTTAATTTAAAGATCTGGCTGAACTTAAGAAGGATCCTCCTTCTCCCTCCCCCAACCCCCATACCTTTTAATTAAATACCTGAGTTCATCTATCATAGTCTTAAAGGTGTAAATAAATATGTTACTAACTAGTCTGGTGATAAAAGCCAGGGAACTTATTTCTGTTTTTCAAAAACATATTTGTATTAGGATGATTGCCCTTGATTACAGAACTAAAGACAATCATAAAGTCACAATTTTCTTTTCTCAAATTATATTTTCGTTGCTTCCAAGGTGGAATAAACAATCTGCTCACTGCATTCCACTTGCTAGTTTTCAAACTGCATATTTCCACTAAAGACTGGTGATTCTTTTGTGTTCTGTGTGACAGTTTTTGTGGAGGAGGTTTGTGGTGGGGAGGAAGGAGAGGAGTGATGTGTAAGTCAGAAAAGCATTTAGTGATATGTAGCTCTCCCAATATCTTATCTTCTACTTGCAGAATTATTAATAATATGGATAATCTTACCCTCTATACTGGCTTTCTTTCTGTGCCGGTAAATCTGCTCAAAGTCAGAAGCCAAGAAGTCATTTTAGTATTTTCTTTCAACTTTAATACCCACCCCCCACCTACAATCAATCACCAAACTCAATGGCATTGATGTCTGAACTAACTCATGAATCCACCCCCTCCTTTCCAGGAGTTCCAGGTATCACTGCTGTTGTCAGGACCCAGTTATGTCTCACATGGGCAGTGAGCAGTCCCACACTGGGCTCCCTAGTACCAACCTGGCCTTCCCCAAATCCAGTCTCCACCCTGTGCCAGTGCAACTTTCCTTTTTTGTTCTTTTTGGGGGGTTTGTTTTGTTTTGTTCTAAGTTTTTATTAAAATTCCAGTTAGTTAACATACAGTGTAATATTAGTTTCAGGTGCAGGATTTAGTGATTCACTACTTACATACAAGACCCAGTGCTCGTCACAAGTGTCCTCCTTAATACCCATATCCCATTTAACCCACCCCCCCGCCCACTTCCCCTCCAGAAACCCTCAGTTTGTTCTCTATAGTTAAGAATCTGTTTTCTAGTTTGCATTTCTCTTTCCCCCCCCCACTGTGTTCATCTGTTTTGTTTCTTAAATTCCACATATGAGTGAAATCAGATGGTAATTGTCTTTCTCTGACTGATTTCACTTAGCATAATACTTTCTAGCTCCATCCATGTCATTTCATTCTTTTTTATGGCTAAGTAATATTCCATTGTGTATACATGTGTGACTTTCTAAAACACAATTGGAACCCTGGCTCCTCAGGTCCACAAAGAATTGGAAGGGCCTCTTGAGGACCCTTTGTTGTCTTCTAGACAACAAAGTGAGTGCCCTCAAGGTTGCAATGAAGTCTTTCCTAGTGCCCCACACGGGGACAATGCTCAATGCTCATAGGTAAAAGGAAGGAAAGAAGGACAATGGGAAGTTCTTTGAGCTTCATGTGTTGTGTGTGAAATCACTTGTCATCTTGCTCAGCTAACTTCGTAGAAAGAAAAAGGGCACCTCAGTAGAGGGCCCATTGTCCAACATCGAAACTACGCTTTCATTTGGGGAGAATCCCTAGTGGTGGGGCCAGTTTCATGTGCGTGTGATCTGTGCAGTCTCAGAGGACCCCACGCTGAGAGGGTCTCCACACTTGGTTTAATGTTCTACTGTTGGTATGTTGAAACATAAATTTTTAATAAGGGGCTCCCATTTTCCTTTTACACCGGGCCTTGCAAATTGTGTAGCCAGTCCTGCCTGGTGAGTATGGAAGTCATGGGGACAGTAGGCTCAGATCCTCCTATTTCCCATGCCCTGGAGACAAAGACCAAGTCCCTGTCCTCTAACCCGTGTATCCACCTAGCATTCCTTACCCGAAGGCTAAGTACTTTTTACATATCTACCATCTACTGTTTTTCAAAGCTATGTGGTCATTGATGAATTTCATAATATACGCATTTGTTTGAAAGACCTCCTTAATCCACAGTGGCATTTTAGCATTATATATAGTTTGTGGAAGAGGAAAGTCTCAGTTGGGTTCTAGCATGTCTTTAGCACTTTTCTAACATTTGCCATGTTCCCTTTGTCAACAATAGAGAGGAAGCCACAAGCACAGAACCTTCCCCAAGCAGAAATATCTGGTTAGATTAAACACCCCGGGTACTTCTCGCTCCCAGGAGCCAGGCGCCCAGGCACACCTAAGCGTATCACTCGGACGCTCGCACTCACGGGATGAAATAGTAGTACGAAGCTCTCATGGGACGGCCATGGCAGTGAATTTCAGCAGGAGAGGCAAAGGATACTGGCCATCCCTTACAAGTTCCCTCCTTTGCTCCTGCCCATGTTCCCATCTGGCACCCACTAATTGTGAGAGCCCCTACCTACAGACTTCCAAGGGTGGGTAGCTGCCTCTTGAAATAGGGAGGCTTTCTCCCAGAGGTCTATAAAAATCACAGCTGCTTCTGCTAAGCCTCTTTCTTTACCACTTTGGAGGTGGGGACATACGGTGAGGGATAGCACACCTGCCTTCAGGGGTACTCAACCTAGCTGTGCCCCAGCCCTGGACCCACAGGCAGCACATTTTTTCCACTTGACAGAATTCAGTGTTGTGATTCCCATGCTCACCTCTCTCTACCTGATCTTCCAGGTAATGAGTACTAAGGATTCAGTCTCACCAGGTACTCAGTCTGTCCTGAGCCCTTCATGTATCCTGAGAGAAGCATCATGGAGTGATCATGAGCACAGAGCCTGATGCGCGACCACTGGGTTCAAACCTCAGTTTCCACACCTGGGAGACGCGAACAACGAAAGTTCCCACTTCTAGCACTGCTGTGAAGTTAAATGAGTTAAAGTATGTGCTCTGCTCGGCACAGTGCTTTGTCAACATTGCTTGCGTTTGCCATTTATCATTATCACATATCATCTAATCATCCCAACAGTTGGTGAGGGAGGTTTTATTATTATTATCAGCAGCAGGAACATCATCCCCATTGTGCAGATAACAGAAGGGCAGAGAGATTAAGGCACTTGCTCAAGGTAACCCTTAAGCAAATGGTAAGGCCGTCAAAACCGGCCTGAGATGGTCTGAGTCCAGAGCTGGGCTCCTTCACCACCAAACACTAAACCTTCCCCTTGGGACCACCTCGCGACTAGGATCTTCTGTGACCCCAGATATTTTTCCAGGTCAAGTGCATTCTTTGCAATCCTGTGGCTGGTCCTAAATGCATGAACCCACCATCCAGTAACAGTGCTTACTGAATAGCTTCTTGTTTTTCACGGAGTCCTCTGACTGCTGATCCCTAATTGATTGTGGAGGCTGAGGGCAGAAGTTCAGAATGGGACTGAAGGGAGGAGTTGAAGGTGGGACCAGGTGGTTATCAGGGCAGAAAGAGATTATAGGATGGAGCAGTCCAGTTTGTGTGAGAAATGTGGTAGATGAACATTTCCTCCCTTCTCACATGTCTTCCCCCACTGCAAAGGCTGGAAAGTTCAGAATTACACTTCCCAGGTGCACGTGAGCTCTCGCCACCAAGAAGGAAGCAGTGAGGGGGCAGCCACACCTCTGTTGCCCCCACTGTCTCTCCTGGAACTGGTATAGAGTCTGGTCTTACGCTCTTGAAAGACACCAGTGTTCTTGGTGTCTCCTACTTTCACAGCATGGTTCTCAAAGCTATTCATAAAAGCTCAGCATGGTGCCTTCATCCTCCTGAAGAATTCTGTAAACACTATTAAATCCTCTCCCGGATCACAAGCAGGGGAGGGGCAAAGAGAGGGGGGACAGAGGATCAGAAGTGGGCTCTGTACTGAGAGCAGGAAGCCACTGTGGGACTCAAACCCATGAAGCATGAGATCATGGCCTGAGCTGAAGTTGGGTGCTCAACTGACTGAGCCACCCAGGAGCCCCTCAATTATTTTATTTAAAAAACAAAGTAGAGAGAATAAGGTGAGAAACAATCCTGTGTCCACCACTCAACCTAATAAATAAAACCTTACCAATAAAATTGATCATTTTTCATTTCCCTTTTACTCCATTTCCCCATGCAAAGCCCCTTCCTCTTGCCCCAGTGGCCTACCATCTTGAAATGTCTATGCACGTGTTTGTATTTTTACTCCTTATGTAACCCTACACCACATACAGCATGCTTTTGCATGTAACCTTCTATAGTTTTGTTGTTGTTGTTGTTCTTCAACATTATGTTTTTGAGCTTTGCCAGTACTGATATTTGGTCACCTCATTTTATTCTTTTTAATGACTGGCTGGTATTCCATGTGTGCATATATTTCATGCATGATTCCATATAGGTTTATTCTGCTCTTAATAAGAGATACAGTTTAACTTCCTAAGGTCTATTGTGGGTAGCATTTCAAACATCTTCAGAACAGACAGATTAACGTATAATATGCTTTTTTGGTAATAAGGACTAGCGCCCATGGTGACCAAGGCATTCACATTTATGCCTTAAAACAGTGTGCTAACCAAATAAATCTCATCCTTGGAACAGGATCATCACAGGGTTCCACTCTGGTATCCCCAAACATACCATTAAGGCTGTCCGTAACAAACAAGGGCCCATGACAGACAGTCGTCAACTTGCTACCAGGAAATGAAAATCAAGAGGAAGAGGATGACTAACTTCTAAGGTCCCAGCAGCCACGGACCCCAGGTTCTGGGAAAATGCTGATGAGCTCACTGACCAATCATGGAGAAATTCTAACACCTTTGCCAGGAATTCTGGATGAAATGTGTAGCTTAGCTTAAATGATTCAGGAGAGTTTATCAACCAGGGATTAAAATTAGTTACTTTGTCACCTAAAGTTACTGAATCAGAAAAAGTGGAGATACACTTGTTCTGGTTCAGTTCGGGCCAGCAGAAGTACCCTTGTTGGCTTTGCAGCCACGCCCACATAATTTCCCATTCTGCACTTTCTGCATATGTGACCTTGGACAAACAGCTTCCTGTCTCTGGGCTCTGGATCCCTTGTCTCTAAATGGGAGATTAAAATAATAGTAAGTGTAATAGTAAGTGGACACGGCTGTCTCGGTGCTTCATTCCACTCCTTTGGGTAACAGCAGCCACCCTTCCTTCTGGGGAACCACCCCTCCCCCATTCGTAGTCCACACATTTGGGGTGGAGGCTCCACTCTTAGCTTCAGAAGTTGACGTGGGTCTCAGGCCTGGGTAACAAGATCACCCACTTCCCTGCCCCAACCATTGGTTCAAAGGCAGGTGTACGATGCAGTCAACGTCAATGAGATGCAATGAGACTTTTATTGGAACCCCAGGGGCTCTTTCCTGCTAAACTCGAATTTGGGAGGATGTGAACCTGGAGTGACAGGGAGTCGCCAAATTTTGGACCAAGAATGAAGCCCATTCAGCAGACTGCATTGCTGGGAGATGAAAAGAAGCATTATTTGAATTCCTGGATCAAATTATAATGAAGGCCAAGATCAACTCTTGGGATTCTCAGTTCCTTATTAATCTACTGAAGCCAGTTTGAGTTGGTTTCTGGTCACTTGCAGAAGAGTTGGTCTTGCCCAACACTGTCTCACTGGGAGCTGTGGAGATTGACTGAGATGACATGGGAGGCACCTGCTGTAGCCTAGATTCCCTCCCTCTGCCTGTTCTTGCTCTGAGCCAAAGCTATCTTCATTCGACTCCTTTAATTGTATGCAACCCTGAAATCATTCTGAGTTTCTAGAAACATCTAGAGACTATGGTATATTAGAAACTCAAACAAATTAAAGATGCTTCACTTAGGAAAAACTGCTTGGCAAAATAATACTTTCTTGAAACACTCAAAGGCTGCCATATGGAAAAGAACTGAATTTCCACTTGAAGAGCGGAACTGGGTGACTGGGTGGAAGTTGGCAGAAGAAGCTCGGCGTTAGCAGGGGGAAGAAGCATTTGGTGATAAGCTCTGGGGTCCTAGGTCTCCCCTCACAAGAGACTTTCATTCTAAGAACGGACAATCACTGGTTGTGATTTGTGGAGGGGACTCATACTTCGAGAAGACAGCTAGCCGGATGACCACAGAAGCCCTCTCACTTACAGGATGCTGGGATTCTCAATAAAGTGCCAAACGGTGACTATTTATGCCCCGAATCTAAGAGTGTCTCCAATTTTTCCAGTGTAAGAGGGTTTTGAAGATATGAACTTTTAGGAATATAGATGAAATATTCAAATGTCTGCTTCTACTCATATCAGCCACATAAATCTCTACACTTATGTATTATGTAACACTATCAAATGTGAATTGAGAAAAGTTGCATTTTTCCATTCTCACATTTAATGAAATCACATTCAAGTCCTTCATATGCACTTTGACTTTTTTTTATTACAATCCTTTTTGAACCATGTAATGTTGGATTTGTTCAACTGTTTACCTTTTAGAGCTGTGCCCTTATCACTGTGGAAAGCAACTCAAAGACAGATAATTCGGGCAGGAAAATACCCTGTTTATTGTGAGTCTAAAACTTTCTAGCCCCTGACCTCTCTGGTCTCATTGTAACTGATTTTTAAGAAAATGAGTTTTCTTAGAAACTCAGCTATTACAATAGAGCAGAATAAACCATACTTAGTAACTAATAGAATGCCCTCTGAATAAGAGAAGATGTAGGGTGTAATCCAACATGAGAAAAATACGAGAAGGAATATACCAGGAGATTAACGGTTCTGGTTAGCATCTGAGTTTGGGATATGATGCACACACACCATAGTTTTATTTTTCACATTTTTCTATATTCCCAAGTTTTCTACGGCCAGCATGAGTAACTTTTACAATGAGAATAAACGTGGCAGTTACAGAGTGTAAACCCCTGTTCCAGATTCTGTGAGGCTTACGCAATGCAGTTGGATCAGGGGTCTCGCACGCAAACACTTCATGTAACATAAATAATGGACGTGGGCCAACCGCAATAGAACCGGGGGTCGGGAGGACGGTAGCAAATTGAAGACCATTTTCCTAATTGAAACAGGGTAACCAGCTGTTGTCATGTAAGAATGTGAGCCCAGTGTTATCAAATGCTCTGAACCTGGATGGTTATTTAAATCTGCCCCACGACAAAATCCACGTTCGGTTTGCCCTTGTCTCTGACCTCTAGCTAGATAGGATTTCTGGTTTTTTTCTCTCTGAACGAGGTACTCAAACTTCAGTCTTCCTAGCCCTCTATTAATCTATTTCACCATCAGCAGCAGTTCCCAAAGTGTGTTCCATGGAACACGAGTCCTGTGAGATGTTCTGTGAAGAGAAAAGGAAGGGTTCCATGGTGAAATGTGTCTGAGAAACACTGCTCTTAAATTTGCCACCCAGAAATTCAAAGTGTACCCTAGCATTTTAAAGTCCCTGAAAATACATACATACATACATACATACATACATACATAAGTAAGTAAAGTCCCTGAGATGCCCTGCAGTTTACTAAACAAGTCGACTTTACTTAGCTTAGCATTTTCCAAACTCACTTGGCCACGGAATCCTCTAAGGGCATAACATGTTACTGCTACAGAGGTAGTGGACCATGGAACACGGTTTGAGTAACACCAGTAACTCCAGCTTATCCAGAGATCCTGATGGAGAACATGATCTAAGCTAAAGGAATGCCAAATTTTTTTTTTTCTTCAGATGTGGAAATACTTGGAGTGTTCTGCAAAAAAATAAGCAGAAAAAAATGCTGAGTGTATCACGATTGGCCCGTGTACCACATAGTGACAAGTGTGGTCCACAAAGCCAGACTTCCTGGGTTCCTAGGCCAAGCTCTGCCACTTTTTAGTGGTGTGACCTTGGGCAAGTGACTTAACTTCTCTGCGCGTCAGCTCCCTTGACATAAAACGGAGATTCGTCATAGAGCCCATCTTAAGAACGTGTAAGGAGTGAACTCTGTGCAACGTAGATATATTCGCGGCATATTGTAGGCGCTTAGTAAATGTTAGTTACTGTTATGCTCACTTCCCTGCCCACCACATTGGCTAGTGCATAGCTAACAATAATGGCTATTATTAATATACTATGATCATATTTTAATAGCTAACATGTCTTAAGAGCTTACTATGTGCCAGACACTAAGCTAAATCAATTATCTCCTTACAAAAATTGCATTAGGTAGATATTACTGTTGATCCCATGGGGAACTGAGGCTTGGAGGGTTGGCGTGACTTGTCCTCGATTAAAGAGCTGGCAACGGGGGAGCCAGGATAAAAGCCCACTGGATGGACTTAAAAGCCCACTTTGTAATTGCAGCACTCTGCTTTTTTAAAGGCCCGGTCTTCACATTTTGGAAAAGGAAGAGATATCGACAGTGAGCTCCAGAAAATTCACTGGTGCCTCCGTTTTACTGAAACTAAGATCCAGAGGGGTTGTGTGATCCATGAGAGGTCAAGTAGATGGGTGCAGAGTTGGGATTATTGGGCAGGAAAGAAGCAAAGGAAGAGGGATGGGGAAGGCGGCCCAGATGGGAGGGAGGAGGATAAGATCAAGCCTTCTGTACTGGCCCCGTAAGGGGATCAGAATATGCCACCCCCAAATATGCCACTTCGGCATAAGGATTATTTTGAGCTGAAGGCAAGTGAGAAACAGCAGTGGCAAGAAAAGCCCTTTACCCTCCCCCTTCCCATGTAAAAGCAGGGCATAAACTTCCCTTTGTAAAGACGTACCCACCCTCCTTTCCTGGACTAGGAGGAGGAGAATACTCTTATCCCTAGAGATGCTACCAACTTGAATCTGCACCAACAACCCTTTCTGGAAGAACCCTTATCTTCCATGAGTTTATGCCATATGCTCACCTTTCCACAATTTACCACCCCAGAGGTCCCAACGCTTTCCCTTTGTCTTATCACTTCCGCACAGATTTTTCACTCTTTGTTAAAATGGAATATAAGCTCTCAGGCTTAACTGCCTTCCCTTTCTGTGAGATCCTTGCGTACATGCAAAAATTAAAATATTAACAACAAACAAAATGTGTATGCCTTTCCTCCTCCTAATCTGTCTTGTCAGTTTAATTTGCAGAGTTCTGGCCACAACACCTAAGAGGGTAGAGGGAAAAATTTTTCCTCCCTTAAAGCCACGTCCAGGAAAAGCCTATTAGTCATCCATAAGGATCGGTAAGACGCCAGTTACGTCTTCAAGCCTGGAGCTTAGGAGCCAGTTTGGGTCTGGAGATGTATCTCCTATTCCAGACAACTGTGCTGCTAGATGCAGCTCCCACGTCAGGAGCCTTACTAGACACTGCCCCTTACCCCTTACCCCTCACCTTCCCTTCATGTCCAATGGAATCTCCAAGTCCTGTAGGCCCTACCTCTATGAAGCTTCTGTAGCATAGCCACCTCTTCCCACCGTCTTGCCCTCCACCTTAAGCAGGTCCCCCATCATCTCTCACATGGATGCCTCCACCAGCCTTCAACTTGGTCTCCCCACCTCCAGGCTTATCCCTTCCAACCCAACCTCCCTATCTAGTCAGGACAATTTTGCTTATATGCTTTGTCTGCTTAAATACCTCTCCGTGACTTTCTTTTGCGTCAAACTCCATGCTTACTAATGCTTTCTTTGGCCCTTGCTCAGCTCCCCAGTCTCATATCCTCTAGCTATACCCCCAACTTGCAGTTCCCTGAGGAAGCCATATTCTCTCCCCTCTCCTAGCTTTGGCACATGCTGTTTCCTCTGCTCGGAGTACACCTTTCTATCCCACTGATTCGTATCTGTGTTTCAGATCTTCCTCCAGAGACCCTCTCCTGCACCCCCTCCCCGCCACCTCTGGGTAAGTTTCCTCCAAGGATCCTCACAGCAGCTTGTACTTAACCCTCATCAAAGCAGTCACCGTGTTGCATTGCCATCGCCTTCCTTCCTCTGTCTCTCCCAACAGAATGGGAACAACTTGAGTGATGTGGTGCATTTTTGCACAGCCAACGCCTGGCACATAGTAGGCGGGCAAGAACTTTTTAAAAATTTTTTATATTTATTTTAGTTTTAGTGTTTTTTTTTTAAAGTTTATTTATTTTTGAGACAGTGCGAGTGGGGCAGAAAGAGAGAGGAGAGAGAGAATTTCAAGCAGCCTCTGTGCTATTAGTGTAGACAGAGCCTGACGTGGCTCGAACCCACCGACTGTGAGATCATGACCTAAGCCAACATCAAAGTCGGGTGCTCAAACGACTGAGCCACCCAGATGGCTCAAGAAATTTTTTTTAAATAAATTAATAAATGAGCAGGCAATTTACAGTCATTTATACCACTGCAGTTTAGAGCCTCATCACCCTGACTTCACTCGGCAATTATTTTTATTGGATAGTATTACTTCTAGACCGATAGTGTGAGTGCCAGCTGCATATGATAGTCACATTTCTTAGAATGTGCTATCTACGACATTTCTACCAAACTTTATATATAGCTGTTTGGCTCATGTTACTTGGTTCCAGGGGGGGAAAAAAAAGTCTTTCCTCGTTCAAATTCTAGGTTTCCAGCTTCTAGATGGGCTGTGTTATGGGCCAACACTGCCGGGTGCCAGGGAGAGGAGAAACTAGTTTGCTCATTCACGTGGAACATATTAATGGAAAGCCAATTCTACAGCCAAGACAAGGGGGGTGTTGTGTCTGTCCATCTGGGGCAGTTTTAATAAAGGAACCTGAAAACCAATCCTTCTTAACAGCCTCATCTGATAAAACTGGATGCCCCAAGCCAGGCCCAGACACCCTCACCTCAGATACTCTCCCTTCGGAAGGCCCGACTGCTAGGAACGAGAATCTGGGTTACCAGATAAATGACAGAACACCCAGTTACATTTGCATTCCAGATAAATAATGAAAGAATTTGTAGTATAAGTATGCCCCACATATTGCCTGGGGCATACTTATACAAAAAAAATTACTCTTGGGACTCCTGGGTGGCTCAGTCGGTTAAGCGTCCGACTTTGACTCAGGTCATGATCTCACCATTTGTGAGTTCGAGCCCCGCGTCGGGCTCTGTGCTGACAGCTCGGAGGCTGGAGCCTGCTTCAGATTCTGTGTCTGCCTCTCTTCTCTGCCCCTCCCCCACTTGTGTTCTGTCTCTCAAAAATAAATAAACATGAAAAAATTTTAAAAAAATTACTCTGTTTATCTGGAATTCAAATTTAACTAGCTGCCCTATATTTTTATTTCCTAAATCTGGCAACCCTAAATGAGGTTGTAGGTTGGGATTCTGGAAGGGCATGTTTTCCTAGCGGGCACCCTCTACTGCTAGGCTGCTCAGGGGTAATGCACAGACTTCACAGGCTGGGAGGAGGGATTTAGTAGTCAGGGGCTGTCTCTGTTCAGGGTACAGGGCAGTGTCATGGGGTGTGGGAGACGGAAAGAGGTTCCCAGACTCAGCTGCACATTAGAATCACCAGGTGGCTCTAAAAACATCTCAAAGCACAAGTCACATCCAGATCAGTTAAATCAGAATCTCCGGGGCTGGGACATAGGCTTGGGTATTTTTTAAGCTCCTGTAGAAGATTCCATTGTATAGCCAAGGTTGAGAACCACTGACCTATGACTCTTTCTTCCCCCACCCCCCAACCACAAGTCACATGCTAATCTTCTCCCTTCACAGGGTATACTAACTTGTCATTCAAGTAGCAACTAGTCACAGGAGGCTTGAGACCCTAACTGATGTAGAGTGTGTACTTGTAAAGCTCCAGGAACTGTGCCTGGCACTCAGGGAGGGCTCTGAAATGTCTGTCATCATTGGGAGACATGATTTTCCCCTCATCAAACTTGTCACTTGCAGCGCTTAATGCTTCTGCATACATTTCTTTATGGCATCTGCTCAGTGATGCTCTAAACCAAAAAATACATGTTGACCCATTTGATAGATAAGGACATTAAGGCTTGGGGAGGTAATTTGGAAGACGTAGAACCAGAGCCCTCATCTTGGACCTCCAAGTCAGGGCTTCCTCCCTCAGCTCCCTGGACCAGACAGAGTGGCTATTTCTCAGGCAGATATGGTCCTCCAAGGTCAGCCCCTTCCCTACACTCTGGCATCTTCTGCATTGCTCTGTCCGCCCAGGCAAGTGGCCAGGTCCAGGGATGAACTTGTCTTTCCCCCCAAACAGTAGAAGCAAGAGGGCCCAGCAACAACCAGTAGTAGGGGATGACTGGCGGACCGTAGGGGGCCCTGGGAGCCAGGAGCAGGTTTCAAGTTTTTCTAAGCTACAACCATCCATCTAGGTCAGTGTTTCTCCAAATGCGTCCTATGGATGTCTGTTTCAGAGCCTCCAGGGGCTCTCATTAAAGTGCGGATGTCAGGATGCCTGGATGGCTCAGTCGGTTAAGCATCTGACTCTTGATTTGGGCTCAAATCATGATCTCATGGTTTGTGGGATCGAGCCCTGCGTTGGGCTCTGTGCTGACAGCACAGAGCCTGCTTGGGATTCTCTCTCTCCTTCCCACCCTCTCTCTCTCTCTCACTCTCTCTCTCTCTCTCTCTCTCTCTCAAAATAAGTAAATGAACATTTAAAACATGCAGATGTCTTCATCCCCAAAGTATTAATCTCAATTTCAAGAGAAGAAGCCCAGGAATCTGAACTTAACAAGCACCCCAGGGGATTCCAAAAATTGAGACCCCTACGTTCAGGCCCTGGGCAGGGTGGGGATGGGGACACAATAGTTCACCTGAACTTCTCTCTGTATCTTCTGCCCCAGACCCGAGGCAGGGCCCCCTCTCCTGGAACCCTGGCCCCAGAGCGGTGAACCTTTCCCAGCCAGGCCCCAAGCCCACCTCCCTTTGCAAAACTCGGCCTGATGTGAATAGGCACTCAGGCCCCATGAGGCCCCCAAGACCTCCTGAGCTGCTCAGCTGCATCAGCCTGTCCTGGGTTCAGGTCCTGCCTCTACCTCGCCTGCTCCTGCAGGTCATTTTTCCTCCCCTCTCCCTCTTGGCAGGTGCACCCCCTTCTACCCCATCCTACCGTGACCACCCTTTTCTCATTTGTAAAATGTAGTCCTTGGCTTTATGTGATTCGGAGATCCCTTTTTGCAAAATATTGAGGCAGCTGGGCCCCAGCACCTGCTAGCCCCCCTTCTAAATGTGACACCCTAATCCCCTACCACACACACGTATTTTCATAAAGTGATTATGGATGAGGACCCACAGGTGTCCACTGAAGGGGCATTTCCGGGAACCACACTGTGGTTCTCTTCCCGCCCCCACCCCCCGGGAGGGTACCATGACCCTGAAAGAACAAGGCGAGAAGGTAATTCCTTAGGAAGTGTGAAGAATGTAAGATATGAGAGGACTTTGTGGAGAGGTGGTTTGTAAAACCTGAGACTACGGAGATGACCCTCATTCAGTAATCTGTTGTGCCGGTCCTGGGTAAGAGAGGAAAGTAGAATACAACATAATCCAGGTGGAAGCTGGGGGAGTTTCTTGAGGAATGAGCAGGATGCGGTGGAAGGAGTGAGCAAGGGCCGGGGCTTTGGTGTTGGATTCATCTGGGGCTGGCTGCAGGCCCACTGCAAGCTGTGTGGCCTCGGGCAAATTACTTAACCTCTCTGGGCCTCGTGCCCCCATTTATACATGGTGACAGTCCCAACAACCCCTCCTGGGTTTGTGGGGAAGACCAAATAAGATCATGTGTGTAGCGTGCTTAGCCCAGAGGAGTGGCACCTACTGCGTGTCTGATAACGTATCCCAGAGACCATGATTCCTAGTCTCTCAAAACTGAAAGCTCAGGGAGGGGCGGGACTTCTAGACTGAGTCATTGATCAAAAGACAATTACAGGTTCTCGTCTCCAGGTATGAAGAAGGGAAGGAAGCCATGTGACTATGAACAACGATGATGCATTACATACCTTGTAATCATGCATAATAAATAAGTGTTTATAGCCCGAGCCTAGACGCCTCCCCAACAAAGCAGCAGCTTTGATTCTGTTCAAATGTTCAAGCCTGTTCTCCGGGGAGGCCACGAAAGCTTGGAGGCTTTCTCTCTACCTGCCAATCCTCTGGAGGGAAATTCAGCTGTTTCACTAACAATAGTATCAACCACACCAGCAGCAATGGCAGTGCCCTGGTCTCAGCGATGGGCAGGCACTCATTTAATCCTCCAAGGCCCTCCGGAGGGTGGGCTGGGATTCCTCATCTCCACCTTCGAATGCTGGGGTTTGAAGGGCATCTGTCCCAGAGTCACACATCAGGTGTGTGGCCAGGCCAGGACTCGAACCTGGGCTGCTGAGTACTCTGTCATGTTGCCTCCTGACATCAGTCACAGAGCCAATGGGAGAAATGTTGCTAGGACAGGGAGAGGAGGAGACAAGAGTCTAGAAAACTCTAAGGAGGGGATAACAAAAAGCTACTTCCTGAATCATCTATTCTGTGTCTGAAATTAAGAGCAAGAGGGATGAGGAGAACAGACAAGGAGCTTTGCATCGGGCTCTGGGTGGGGGCGTAATCCCTTGCTGACATCCTCCTTTCTCACATGACCCCTGTGATCTCCAAATCTCTCAAGAAGTTAAAACACTTTGCAAACAGATTAAAAACCAACCCACACCTCACTGGCTAGGAGAAGGGGGTGGGGGCGGGGGGTGGGGTTAAAGGTAAACTTCCAGAACAGAGTTTGACAATGACAGCCTGTTTGTCCAGGGCTGTTGGTATGAGGCTGCCATTCAGTGCTAGGGCAGGGGTGTTAATGCACCTTCTCAGGCCACTGCCCTGGGGGTTCTACGTGCTACACCCGCCCCAACCCGAGTGGGGAGGGTGTGAGGGGAAGAAGATGCCAGCAATGAACCGGAAGCACAAGGGTGACAGATGACTGAAGTGACCAGAAAGGAAGGGAAGGCCTTGCCCCGGCTGACAGTGGTAAGGCATGAAGGAAGCATGGCCGACTTTCTGCACAGGATGCAGGAATCCGCAGTGGGATAGGAACCAAGCTTCTCCTGAGGCACCTCAGCCTGGGTGCCTGGCCCCCTCACCCGTGTGGCACCTCTCCTCCCCCTCGGAGCCCAGAGACCTCTTCTCAGGCCACAGTGAAGAAGGAGACTTTCACGCTATCACATAGGAAGTGGAAGAAAAGCACTGTACAATGAGATCACCCGCAATTCTGGAAACCAGAGTTTAGAAGACTGGAAGGGAGGGAGGGATGGTGGAAGAAAGGAAGGAGCCAGGGGGGAGGAAGGATGGTTGGTTTCAAGCTCAGAAATAAGTTATTAGTTGTTTTCTACAAAAAAAAAAAAAAGTATTCAAATCTAAGTCTAGCACAACTTTCTTTAATTAGAAACTACTCTGTTCCACTTAAGCATATGTTTAGAGCTCATTAACTATGTTAGAGAGGGGCAAAAGGGCAAACGGGAAGGGGGAAAACCCTTAAAATTCCAGGCATTTGGTCATCCACAAAAGACTGCTAAATTCCAAACCAGCGTACTGATGGTGTAGGTTAATAAGATGTGGGAAAGCTTCCTGATGGTGTAACCAACGGAAATTTCATTTTAGGGCCAATTTAAAGGACTCACCCATACACACCCCAAAAGGGTGATCAGAACCAAAAGCATAAATATGATAAGAAAGACAAAGACTCACAAGAAGCTATCAATGTATCCTGGAATCTTTTATGACTCTGGGAGCAACTATCTTTCCACAACACAATCCTCAGAGCCACTTGATAGACAGACCATCACATACTTGCCAATAAACACCGACTCTGCGGTCAGATAGCTCCAGGTACAAATTCCAGCTCTGCCTTACCCCTACCCTAGCTGACCTTGTGCAAGGCCCTTGATCTCTCTAAGGTTCAATGCTCTGAGCTGTAAAACAGGGTTCACAGAGTTGTAAGAAGTAAAAGACATTTAAATAATTATCGAGCACCTGTTATGTGCCAAGCCCTATTCTAGGCAATAGGGATACACAATGAACAAAGCAAAGGTCTGCCTTTGTGAAGCTCACAACAAGAGGGGCAAGATGAACAACAAGCATGTAAACAAATAAAGGCAGGGTAGATCAGATGGTGATGCTGGGTGGGGGGCAGGAAGGAGTGGGAGCGAGGCTGTTCTTTTGTTTAGGAGATCAGGAATGGTGCATGGTAAGGAGACACGAGGCAGTGAGTCATGCATATGTCTGGGGGAAGAAGGTTCCTACAGAAGGAGCAGCAGGACAGAGATCCTGGGGCAGGAGCCTGCTTGTTGCCTTCATGTAACATGGAGAACACCATGGCTGGAACAGAGTGAGCCAGGTGGGGCAAAGAAGATCAAGTCGGACAGGTGTTGGAGTGGGAGGAGGCAGAAAAGAAGATCTGGATTTGACGCTGACTGAGCTGGGAAGCCAATGGAAGGGTATGTTTGGCTTCCATTTCGAAAGGATCTCACCTTATCTGTTGCAAGAAGAAGAAGCTGGAAGGGGCAAGAGCAGAGAGACCAGTCAGAGGCCATTGGAAACACCTCAGGTAAGCAGTGATGGTTGTTTCAGGTATTTGGGCTGAGCACCTGGAGGCACGGAGTTGCAACTAAATGAACAGAGGGAACTTGCAGGAGGGGAGGCTTGCAGAGAAGAAATCGGGCTAGTGTTGGACGTGTTGAAGTTTGAGAAGTCTACTAGACGAGCAAGTGGAGATTCAGAGTCAACAGTTGGGTATATGTGCCCATGGGCTTGGCTCTGCTCAGCCAGGGACTAAGTATAGACAGAGAAGAGAAGAGTTCAAGGACTCCAGGTCTTAAAGGTCAAGGAGATGAGGACAAGAATCAAAAGAGACTAGGAGTGGCAGGTAAGGCAAAAGGAAAACCAAAGTCCCCAAGGAGTCTATGCCAGGGGTCAGCAAGCTTTTTCCATAAAGGGCCACATAATAAATATGTTCAGCTTTATCTGGTCTCCGTGGCCACCACTCAACTCTGCCACTGTACCATGAAAGCAGCCATAAGTGATATGCAAATGAATGGGCATGGTTGTGCTCCAATAAAGTTTTATTTACCAAAAAAAAAAAAAAAGTGGCAACCTGGATTTGGCCCAGAAGCTCTAGTTTGCCAAACTCTGATCAAGGCAAATGGCACCCCAGGAGTCGTGGAGAGTGGAGACAGAACTGAAGATGTGGTGTTCTGGAAGCCGAGTAGAACATTAAGTGGGACCAGATGCTGCCGATAGGTTGAATCCCAGGAAGGAAGAGAAGCAGCCATTGGCTGTGGGAACACACTGGCCGTGGAAGACCTCAACCGGAGCAGTTTCTCTGGCATGATGAGGGTGAAAACCGGACTGAAAAGGGTTCGAAAGAGGATGGTAGGAGAGCATGGGGGTTAACAACTCTTTTGGAAAGTTTTAGTTCCCAGCAAAAAGGAGGCACTCAATAAACGGAAATGCCTCTTCCATAAATGGACGCCTAGTAGAGCAGCTATAATTTATATAGAACTGCAGAGTTCCAAGGCACGTGCACAAGGTAGGGGACTTTCAGCGATGGCAACTGGGCATTTTCATGTTGCTTCAACTAACTCACGTCAGTTATTTGGATTCACAAGAAAAACAGAATCTTGACATCTGAAGTTGAGTTGGAAGCCATTCTGAATTTGATGGTATGATCCCCAGGCATCATGCAGACAGGCCACTGTATCGCAGATCCCAAACATGGGTGACTGTCATTTATTTATGTCCTGCCCTGAGACTTGAGACAAGTATCTGGACCATGGTTAGGTCCAGTCCACACCCGGCCAGAATATTCCATTCTGAACTCAGAGAGCAGCCTTCACAGT
Organism: Acinonyx jubatus; assembly: GCF_027475565.1. NCBI lineage: Eukaryota > Metazoa > Chordata > Mammalia > Carnivora > Felidae > Acinonyx > Acinonyx jubatus. Next base: position 181,169,154 of record NC_069382.1, read on the forward strand.
CTGTATGGCCAAGTGAGTTTTTCATTAACTGGGGTGAGTTATTGGCATGGGGGACATCTAGTGAAAAAGGCTAAATTTATGCCACATGTTGTTTCCCTGGGAGCCCAAACTATTTCATACAGATTACCTCATTGATCTCCAAAGCCCTCATGTGAGATTTAGAATTATTATTTCTTTTTCATCTTGACACCCAGTCTGTAGGAAGGCAATAAATACTACATTCTGATGTTTATGATGTGGGACTGAGGACTATGTGGGTAAAATTTGTATTGCAGCTCTAGCCTCAGAGAGGAACCCGGAGCAGGGAGATGAGTAAAAGTTTGGTCTAACCAGCTATACTGGGCATGTTTCCTGAGCCCATCTACCTTCAGCTCCTGTAGGCATGGGGGAACCACATTTTTTTACCTTATGGCCCTGCTTCCTTCTGTGTTCCCCTGCCCTCACCAAACTACAACTCACGGGACCCAGAATGGATCCTACCCTCAGGATAGTCAATCTGTTAGCTGACCTGAAGCCTACGTCTATGCTTGGCATGACCTGATGATCTGGACCAATGCTTGCCTCTCTTGGGAAAGCGTATCCCCGATCAGACACAGGGAGACGGAGAGGAATGGGCACACAGGGAGAGCCCCATCACTGATTGTGCAACTCTAAAGTCAAGATCCATGAAGTTCTAAATGCAAGAGGTCCCAGGCACCATCTGGGATACAGATGCCCGGCAGATCTATTCTTAGGGAGCCTGGACCCCGCTGCCATTCCAGTTCTCAACTTTCCAGGAGATTCTGTCTCCATCAATCACTGCACATATAGACCTGAGGTTAGGTCTTCTTCCTTTTTTTTTTTGAGGGGGGAGTGGTTTTGGGGGGGGGCAGGTGAGGAATAGAGGACTCCAAAGGATCTTTGCTCCTTGTAGCCAAACGTGCTCAACACAAACCCTGATAAAGCCGGCCCACAATGTCCAAGGCTTGGGAACCCCAAATAAGAAACTGCTTAAAAACAAACACCAGGTAGAGGAGACAGAGTCAGGGTGTTCTGGACCCTGTCCTTTTGTCTGTCCTCTCCCCAAAGTTCTGCACTGTTCTAGGGCACCTCTATTGCTTCAAGCCCAGAGACTCAACCTGCACCCGCTCCTCATTCGTTTCAACAAGAATTCACTGGGCACCTACTATGAGCCCACCAGTCTAGGCACTAGGGCTACTGGAGTGAACAAGACGGACTCAGTCTCTGTCCTCCAGGGCTACAGTCTGGAAGGAGAAACAGACCACTAAATAAACAAGTACATTATGATGTTGTGTGGCCTAACAGAGGAAATTGTGGGTAGAGGGAACCACAGAGCAGGTGAAGCAAATCCTGTCTTGAGGAAATCATGGAGAGCTTCCTGGAGAAAGTGGTGCCTAAGCCAAGGCTTAAAGGAAGGGTTGTGATCACTCAAGGAGGAAGCAGAAGGGTGTGTGAGGCAGAGGAAGCCGCACTTGCAAGGGCCAAGCCAAACCAGAGTCCTTTGAGCAATCAGTCAGGTTAAGGTAACATAATCCAGGGTCCTTCACAGGGGTGCCCCAGTGAGTGACTGAACTAGACACAATCCTAAGTTCATTGTCACCCGCAGAGTCCTGATTCTTGGTGGAGCCTGGGATTCAGTCTGGGTCCTCCTCAGAGCTGACCCAAATTTCCAACCTGGGCCCAGAGAATTTTTCAGTCCGAACAGCAGAGGAAAGCAACGCAGCCCCACTCACAGGGCCCCAGTCAACCAGCCCTACAGCAGAACGCAGGGGCTGTGGCCAGAAACTCTGGCCTATCTGCTGCCGGTGCAGGAGAGAACACACCCGGGCATGGCTTCCTTGAGGGGCAGGGACACCAAGAGATGCCCAGAAGAGGGATAACGGCACATTTTCCCTAAGGGTCTACCTTCCACCGTAGAACGTTGCCCTGAGGTATGTCTAGGGATTGATTCCACACATCTCGCCAGCCCAGAATAGATAGGGAAACATAAGATCTGGACTTTTTGTGTCCAGAATTCAGCTTTCTACCCTGCTCTGCTGTAGAGACTTGCACCTGCACACACGCACACACACACACACACACACACACACACCCTCCTTTTCCGTCATGGTGCTATGAGTGAAGTGGACTGAGTCTGCGGTGTAAAAGTCGTTAAGTTCCTACTGCAGGTTAGCGTGGGGAAGATAGCCCAGGAACCACCCTAGGCTATCGGCCACGGAATTCAGCTCATGCCCCAAAATAAGTGTTCACATACAACAGGGAGGTACTTTTTTTTTTTTTTTTACCCCCTTTTACAGGTAAGGAAACTGAGGCCCAGAGTAACTTGCCCTACCTCACCTAGCCAGGAAGTAGAGAGCTCTGCTTCTGCTAATCTGCTACTAGAGGTCAAGGGCTAGAGGTCAACAACTACATCTATTTAACTTCCTCTGTGTAGCCCTTATCTCGGCACCACCGGAGGCCCCATACGCACACCCTGTAAGTGGGCTTTAATGCTGACCTGCGTATCAGATAGCTCTTTACTTCTGCCCCCACTGCTTCACCCTCTGCAGCTGAGGCTCTGGACCAGAGAGAGCAGCTTAAACTGCAAATGTTTGTTGAATGAAATAACGACTAAAGGACCGTTCCTTTTGGCTTCAGTGCCCTTCGCTTTCCACCTCTGCCCTGGGCTCCTCTCCCAAAGCGTCCTACCTCCCGAGACACGCTTGCCTCCACAGAAGATAGTCCTTTCCACTTTCCGCCCATCTCCACTGCCGACACTTGTTCCTCCCCCACGTCTCCACAGCTCCCGTTCTTGGTTGGACTCAGGGTTAACACTGCTGCTCTGCCCCTCACTAGCTCTGCGGCTTTGTGCAAAATTCCTTAACCTCTCTGAGTCTCCGCCAAGCTACTACCCCTAACTTCTAATAGTAGTGGGTCAAAAAAAAACCAAACACAAGGTAGAAATTCATGTGACAGTGCCCAGCCCACAGTAGGTGCTTAAAGTGTGTTTGTACTCTTCCCCTTTCCCCTCCAAGCATAGACCTTTGGACTTTCACACTTCCACTCCCTCTATTCACACATAATTCCTTTTCTCAAAATATCGGGAAGGCACATGATTTTCTTTTATCTTAGAACTGCTTCTAAGCCACCACACAGAGTTGCAAAGCCATAAAACAATTAGCAATAACTCTGCTATCAAATAATTAATTATCAGGGGGTATAAATGTGTGCCCAAGGCTCCAATTTACAGACTAATAAGAGGGTTTAGAAGCTTGCAGTTCTCAGAAGGCTTGAACCAGATGGTTTCCTGGAAACTCAAATGGGAGAGACACACAGCTGGAGGCCACTTCTGCCTGGAGGCCACGCTTCCGGGAGGTGGCCAACGGGACTCAGGCCTGAAAAAGCTGGCACCAAATTCCAGCGATTGAAGTCTGAGGCTGCTGGTTTCTCACCAGGGATGGATAAGAGGTCTGGGACAAGGGCTTGTAAATGGGCTAGTGGAAATCTGGAAAGGTTAAGAGCCCAGTGCAAAATCAGGGTGGTCCTAAGGGGTGAAATTCATGAGTTTGGTTTTTCCACCTTGGGCCCAAGCTGCATGACCACAGTAGAAGTCAATGGGTCTGAGTTCTTGGAACTGTCTTACCGGTCAGAAGGCAAGCTCTCCAGTTCTTCCTTCATTTCTCTGCCAACTAAGATTTTTAGATCAGTCGTAGAAATATCCCAAGGGCCCTCTCCCCTCTGTCTTTAAGTCCTTCAGAGTACTTCAGCAAATGCTTGCACCCGGATGACTTACCAAGAAGGACTCTTTACTTAGGGTTTCCCGAACACTAAACGTTCTATGGAACCCGAAGAGAAATGTTGGGAAAGTTAAAAGTTAAGATGTTTCAGTTCTGTCCAATTTCTCTTGAGGGTCTACTCCTTGAATTTTAAAGCAAATACATCTATAGTTTGTAATATGTTATTCTTATGTAATCTCTCCAGACTTCTAACCTTTAAGAAAAAAGGCTGGAGATAAGTCGAATGGTTTCTTTCTACTATAACTTACTAACACAAAGTTTGACTTGAGAGAGAGTGACTTTTGGGGCAAACACTCCAAAACTTTCATAACAGAATGAGTGTTGCCTTCACAGTGGTTACCTTCAGAGATAGGTTTCAGCTTGGAAGGGGTTGCAAGAGCCCAACCACATTCTGCAAGTCCTTCTTGAAGACTCCCTTCAAGGCCAGTTTACAAGACACTCCTCAAAATCTACTTGGGATTCCAAACAGCATTGCAAGACTTGTCTACTCTGTACTAGTCTCCAGATTCGACCACAAATGGTTTTTGTCTATTTCCAAACATCAAATCCACCTCCAGAAGATTAAGATTTGCCATCTTCAAGGGTGTGCTGACTTCAGAAATGCACCGTGGGCTCTGAAGGTCATTCTCGAGAAAGAGTCCCTAAATGTGAACAGTGGGAGCATTGTTTGAAAGTGAAGCTTTCCCGGGTGGTAACTTGTAAGACCACATACCTCATTTGTATGCACCGAGTCACAAAACACCAGACCTGGAAGCGGCTGGATGGCCGGGCTGGGACGAGGGTGACGGGCAGCTCCACGGAGTCTGGGCCCCAAGTGCTTCACTGTCCACACTCTAGTCCCAGCCCTGCTTCGAGACTTTCCAGCTCAAGTTTAGGCTGTTCCTTGCTGCCCCATGGCTTTGTTAAAAGTATCAATCACGTTATTTTATATGCACATCTTTGGAATGGAGTTCTAAACAGTGATAATAGCAACAGAAGGAGAAAGCCACTGTGCAGGCTTATGTTGGGTTGACCTCCTCCCACAACCTGGTAAGATGCTCAATGATCCTGATGAAATGAACTAGACTTGAGACACAATACTGCAAAATGTATTGTAACTGAGAAATATTATTCCTGTTATCGTGGCCAGGGTTAGCCACTGGTGCAACCCTTCTGCCTTGCAGACAGTGCTGAGAATCACCAGTGCACTGCTATTTTGTTAAATTTAAACTGTTACTAGTATTGATTTGTCTGAATACTAGCCTACTATTAAACACTGTAAAGTACTCTGCTTAGTAGATTACCATTAAAATTCAATCCCTGCCAAGTCAGAGGGAGAAGAAATGAGAAATGTATTTTTAAAAAAAATTTTTAAGTGCATTTATTGAGAGAAGAGAGGAGGAGCAGAGAGGGGGAGGAGAGAGAGAATCCCAAGCAGGCTCTGCACTGCCGGACAAAGTTCAATGTGGGGCTCAAACTCATGAACCATGAGATCATGATCTGAGCTGAAACCAAGAGTCGGACGCTTGACTGACTGAGCCACCCAAGTGCCCCAAGAAAATGTGCTTTGCCAGAGATTGGTGGAAGTCAAAAAGAAGGAAGAGTTTGGGGCAAATCTGAGAGCTGAACTGATCGAAAGCAAAATTGCCTACCTCATGTGACAGTGAATTGGCCGCCATGCAGGCATTCAAGTAGAGGTGGGATGGCTTTTGGGGGGATGGTGTAAGGGTTTCTACAAGGAGCTACAGACCTCCTCCCGTCACCCCGTCCCTCTCCATAATTGTGTTTCCAGAATCCTATGACATCAGCTTATAGGATGAATATCTTCATAACACAGAGGTTACCACATTCTCTAAATACACCATTAGCCTCTGCCTTTCTGCCTGTTTTAATAGAGCACATTTTCTTAGGTTTTTTTTTGGTTGGTTGTTTGTTTTGTTTTGTTTTTTATCAAAACTTTAAGCCCTGTTGATGCATGGAGCCTTCCTGATTCCCCAGGGGAGGTACTGACTTCATATCCAGTTCCCACCTCAATAAGGACAGGCTTTGCCTTTGCATCAGGATTTCTGAACAGCAATGGGCACTGATGGGGCAAAGAAGGGGCATCTCGGTAAATCTTCATGAATAGTCTATAACGCAAAAATTCGGATCTGTGTTTTATAAAAGAGGAAACTGGAGTCCTGGAAGGTCTGGTTGTTCAGGATCGAACAGCTTGCTGGTGACAAGCGGGCATTCTTCCCCAGGTCTGATGGCCCCAAAGCGCCTGCTCTTTGCATTCTACCCAGGTATACGGGGTGTTCGCGTGTGTATAGATACCGCTCTGAGCCATCAATCTGCATGCTGTTATTTCACTTTCCACTGTACAACCCAACAAAACAGCTAAAGCTTATCAAGCGGTAGCCACGTGCCAAGCTCGCCCATCATAAACTCGTGTTACCCTAGAAAGGAAGTGCCGTCATCACCTCCACTTTTTGGATAAAGAAACTGAGGCATAGGGAGTTTAAGTGACTCGTGCAAGTCACAGAGCTGGGGAGTAGTAAACGCAGGGCTTAAATCCAGACTTTCTATCATCAGGAAACAGTCCCCTGCAACCTTACCCACGAGGCCACTCTGCTTCTATTTTACTTAAGGGCGAAGAGTCACTTTTCATTTCTCTAAATCGTCCAGAGCTGCTGGCGTCGTTCTAGGCTCACAGTAGGGAATTAATAAGTGTGGTATTAATTGGTAAATATGGGAAGGATCGCGGAGGGGAGGAGATGGCTGCTGACTGAATGGAAAGTTAACTAGAACAGCCTTGTGGGATGGTCAGAGATTAGAGATGTCATAGAGCCATGCAAAACTGATGCAGAGTCAACACCCTTGGAGGAAAAGCTGTGGTTGTCCAAATGCAGTGCTGCCTTCTCATTCCAGAAACCTAGACACAAGGGTTCGAAGGAGGAGACAGCTTCTAAGCAACCCCGCCAGATCCAAAAAACTGGCCCTGCCTGTCTGCTCTGATGCTGAAGTAAGATTAAATCAGCTCCTTTGTCTCTTCGATCCATTTAGTAAATATTTCCTGAGAAATAACTCCATGCCAGGCACTGGGACAAGTGCAGGCCCTAATGGAGCTTACATTCTGGGGAAAGGATCAGAGTAATGAGGAATATATGATGTGTTAGGTGGAGCTAAATGCTATAAATTCTGAGTTAAAACGATGGGTGGGCAGTGGGGTGGGGTGGTGGGGTGTATATTAAATAAGTCAGAGATTCCTCTGTTCAGGTTGAGCAGAACCTGAATGAAGTGAGAGGGCAAGCAACGCTAATGGGAAAAGGGTGTTCAGGCAGCCATGCAAAGGCCCTGGGGTTTGTTCAAGCAAGAGAAAAGAGGCCCTGTGAACCTGCAGCAGGAGCACAACTTGCTCTCCTGAGATCAAAACCAGAGTCAAAAGGGATCTGAAAGTTCTGATGTGGCTCTCCGAACTTGGTCAAGTCACACCTGGGTGATTTGTCTGCATCACAGAAAAAAGAGCAGGTACATGATTAAGAACAGCTCATATCTCAGGGCACCTGGGTGGCTCAGTCGGTTGAGCCTCTGACTTTAGCCCAGGTCACGATCTCATGGTTCCTGAGTTTGAGCCCCACATCAGGCTCACTGCTATTAGTGCATAGGCCGCTTTGGATCCTCTGTCCCCCTCTCTCTGCCCCTCCCCTCTTTGTGCACGCACATACACGCTCCTTCTCTCTCTCTCAAAGATAAACAAAACAAAGCAAAAAAGAACAGCTTATATCTTTATTTTATAGTCTTAAAGTGCTCCTACACACACAATCCCTCGGGCCCTCACAGCCTGGAAAGGTGGCCACTGTGCTCTTCTCACACGTTAATGAAAGGTTAAGTGGCTGGCCCAAGGCCACCCAGCGACAAGGCAGGTTCAAATCCGTACTCCTGTTTGCATTATCCTCTCTTCAAAGCCAGGCTTCATCTTCTCTCACTGCAACCACCCTCTGGCCCAGAGCCTGCCAGAGCCTTCTAGATCCACAATAAATGCCACTTGATGCTGTTGACGAAGACTGTCACAAAGGGGGCTTCCCAGAACAGGTGAAGTGGCAAAAGCAATCAGAATCGGTCCCGGGCTAGGCAGGGTGTTGAGTCTATTCTTAGCATTCTACAGATGGAAATTCTAAGACCCAAAGAGGAAAATGACCTCCCAAGTTCCCAGAATGAACAGAGATCTCGAGAGTTTATGCCCAGTTCCTCCGTACAACTTCCCTGGAAAAGAATATCTATCTGTATTTCACTTCTTTGAAGAGACATGAAGCAAAGCAACTAAGAAATTAGGAACTTGGTTCCAGAGTCAGGCAACCAGCCCTTAATCTGAAACCTTCCTACTTTTTCTCAATGCAGCTTAGGTAGAAACATATTCGTTGAAGACTCAGGTGGGGTTTTTTTTGTTTGTTTTTGTTTTTAAGACTATTTTTTTTTAGGACAGCGTTAGCTTCACAACGAAACTGAGAGGGATATACAGAGATGTGCCACATACTCCTTATGCCCACACATGTATCACCTCCCCATTATCAGCATCACCAGCCCCCTTGGTACATTTTTTTTTTTTTTTTTTTTTTTTTTTTTACCAAGGATGAACCTACAATGACACGTCGTAATTGCTCCAAGTCCATGGTTTACCCTACAATTCATTTTTGGTGTTAGTACATTCTATAGGTCTTGACAAATATATAATGGCACATATTTGTCATAATGGTAGCATACAAAATAGTTTGAGTGGGGGCACCTGGGTGGCTCAGTCGGTTAAGTGGCCGACTTCGGCTCAGGTCATGATCTCGCGGTCCGTGAGTTCGAGCCCCGCGTCGGGCTCTGTGCTGACAGCTCAGAGCCTGGAGCCTGTTTCAGATTCTGTGTCTCCCTCTCTCTGACCCTCCCCCGTTCATGCTCTGTCTCTCTCTGTCTCAAAAATAAATAAACGTTAAAAAAAATTTTTTTTTAAAAAACAAATAGTTTGCTCTAAAATCTCTGTGTGCTTTACCGGTTCACCTCCCCCTCTACACCTCTATCCCATCCCTGGCAGTCACTGACCTTTTTACTGTCTCCATAGTTTTGCCTTTTCCAGAATGTCATATGGTATGGAATCATATGGGATATAGCTTTTTCAGATTGACCTCTTTCACTTAAGTAATAATGCCCTTAAGTGTCGTCCATATCTTTTCATGGCTTGAGAGCTCCTCTCTTCTTAACACGGAATCATCCCCCGCCTGGATGTGCCACGGCTCCCTTATCCATTTACTTACCAAAGGACATCTTGGCTGCTTTCAAGTTTGGGCAATTATGAATAAGGCTGTGCTATCAACATCCATATGCAAGTTTTTGTGTGGACATAAGTTTTCAACTCATTTGGGTAAATACTAAGGATAATGATTGCTGGATGGAATGGTAAGAGTATATTTAGTTCTGGAAGAAACTGCCAAACTGTCACCCAAAGTGCCTATTCCACTTTGTACTCTTTCCAGCAGTGATGGAGAGTTCCCCTTGCTCCGCAACCTTGTCAGCATTTAGTGTTGCCAGTGTTCCAGATTTTGGCCATTTTAATGGGCCAAAACTTGGTTTTCACATATGTAAAATGGAACTATTTTACAGTGCTTGTGGAATGGAATTTCTGTATTCAATAAGGGCATGCAGATAGCAAGTGCAGCACGGCACCCGGCACAGAGTAGCTGGTTAGTAACTGGTAGCTGCTGTGCTCTTATTATCCTTATTATTAATATGAAATGCCTACTCTCTGCCCAACATTTTGCATATCTTACCTCCTCCTGTTGCAAGAGCCGTGAAAGTAAATATTATTATCACCAAATGCAGATGGAAACAATTGTCTCAACAGCAGAGCTCAAGGAACTTGTCCGGGGGTATGGGCAGCTCTCAGAAAAATCTAATGGCTGTGATTTCCCATGACCGCACCCACAGTGACTTTGCTCCTCTAGGGGAGCCTGTGTGGGGAACAGCCAAAGACTATGCTGTCTTTTGTTCTCAGACAAGGTGTGTTGCAGTCTCAGTGTGCCTCTAGAAGGGAGAGGCCACATTCTGTGGCAAAGGGAAAGAACATGAGCTGCCAGCACATTCCATGTTAGGACTTCCTCTTTGTTTAGAAATCATTCTGCCTTGATTTGTTTGTTTCTTTTAAAGAATAGGGAGACCCTTCTCCTGGACATCTGAATGAGATAAGAGAACGTTGTTCTTGATGGGCCCCATGGTACCATTACTTCTGCCCCATGATCAGCAATGAAGGGAATCAGAGCCACTGTCCCCATGGCAGCAATAAGCCACCGAGTGTTTTGTTTTGTTGAAAAACAGTGAGAGAGAAAGGGTGCAAGTGAGTGAGGGGCAGAGAAAGAGGAAGAGAGAGAATCCCATGAGGGGCAGAGAGAGAGAGAGAGAAGTGGGGTTCATTCAAAGGGGAGCTTGAGCTCACCCATTGTGAGACTCGAACTCATGAACCATGAGATCATGACCTGAGCCGAAGTCTGATACTTAACCGACTGAGCCACCCAGGTACCCATAACCTACCGAGTCTTCACAGGAAAGCAAGGTCCCCTCTGTCATCACCCCAGAGGTTAATGAGTGATGGTAGATGAAAGGTGTTGCAGGTGGAAGTTCGAATGAGTGGGTGTGAGAAGGAATAAAAGGCAAAGGAAACCCCTCTCTGTCTCCTAGGGCCATCTTTTGAAATGCAGAAAATGAAAGAACAGTCTGACTGAAGGGATGAGAGCCCTGGTTTGACAGAGCTTCACAAGCCAAGGCTACAGGGTTGTAACGTGGTGGAACGAGGACACCCCTTTGCACCACATTGCACTGCCACTTAATCTCAACATTCTGGCATAGTCTTTTGCAAAAGATGAGCCAAGTTCAAATGACAAACCCAATCATATCTCTTAGACATGATCTAATTTATTGGGGTAAAATACACATAAGATACAATGTACCATTGTAACCATTTTTAAGTGTAGAGTTCAATGGGATTAGATACATTCATAATATTGGGCCAACATCACCGCTATCCATCTCCGTAACTCTTTTCACTTTGTGAAACTCAAATGCCACACCTGTTACACAACAACCCCCCATTCTTCCCTTCCCCTGCCTAGCCCCTGGCAACCACCATTCTACTTTCTGTCTCTGTGAATTTCACCACTCTAGGGACCTCATATAAGTGGGATCACAAAGTACCTATCCTTCTGTGACTGGCTTATTTCACTTAACATAATGTCCCCAAGGTTCATCCATGTTGTACCATGTGTCAGAATCTCCTTCCTTCTTAAGGCTAAATAATATTTCATTACATGTACCAAATATATGTGTGTGTGTATGTATGTATGTATATTTACATACATATATATACACATATTCACCCAATTATTTTGTTCATTCATCTGTCAACAAACCCAGGAGTTGTTTCTAACCTTTTGGTTATCATGAATAATGCTGCTATGAACATGAGTGTACAAATATCCCTGAATCTTTGCTTTTAATTCTTTTGGATATATGCCCAGCAGTGGAATTACCAGGTCCTATGGTAGTTCTAATTTTAATTTCTTGAGGAGCCTCCATACTGTTCCTCATCGCAGCTGTTACATTTTACATGCCTACCAACAGCACACAAGGATTACAATTTCTCCACATCCTCTCCACTACTTGTTATTTTTTGTGTTTTTGAGAGCAGCCATCCTCGTGGGTGTGAAGTTCTAGGATATTCTTCCATTTATTTATTTACTATAAGACTTTATTTGTTTTTAGAGCAGTTTCAGTTCATGGCAATGCTGAGAAGAAAGCACAGAGGGCCTGGGGGGCTATGGAAGAATACAGAAGGCTGAAGAGATAAGACAACAAAATGCAATGTGTGATCCTTCATTGGATCCTGGATTTAAAATGTTTAAACACTGAAACAGCTAGGGGCACCTGGGTGGCTCAGTCAGTTGAGCATCTGGCTCTTGACTTCGACTCAGGTCATGATCTCAAGGTTTATGAGTTCGAGCCCCGTGTTGGTCTCTGCACTATCGGTACAGAGCCTGCTTCGGATTCTCTCTCCCTCTCTCTCTGCCCCTCTCCTACACTCTCTCTCTCAAAATAAATAAATAAACTTAAAAAAAAATGAAACAGCTATAAAAGACATCACTGGGACAACTGGAGAAAGGACAGCATGGCCGGATCACACGTTGACAACAATGGCTCTCTATCCATGCTATATTCACTAAGTGTGACAATCGTATGATGGTTGTGAAGGAGACGCTTGCTAAAGCAGTCAAGCTGCAGGTAATTCTCACATGCTTCAGCAAAAATAAACAAATAAATAAGGGTGGACACACACATGCACGCACACACACACACACACACACACAGAGCACAAACACGGCAAAAGTGTTACCAGTTCATAAACCTAGGTGAAGGGCATAAGGGTACCCATTGACCTATTCTTGCAATTTATTTGAAGATCTGAACTTTTTTTTTTTTAAATGAGGGGAAGGAGATTCCTAGAGCAAGTCTACTCTCTGCCTGTCCTTATGGTGATTTTTCTCACTGTGTGATTTGTGACTTTATTACTGCCTTATATCCACTTTGGGTCAAGAGTGTGGAATATAAATAATTAAAAAAAAATTTTATGTTTATTTATTTTTGAGACAATGCAAGAGACACAGTGGAAGCAGCGGAGGGGCAGACAGAGAGAGACACAGAATCTGAAGCGGGCTCCAGGCTCTGAGCTGTCAGCCCAGAGCTGGACGTGGGGTTCAAACTCACAAACCATGAGATCATGACCTGAGATGAAGTCAGACGTTTAACCAACTAAGGTGCCCCATTAAATAGCAGCTTCTTTCCAGACACTTCTAGCGGAGGCAGTGGAAGGTGTGATTAAAAACAAAAACAAAGAGGCATCTGGGTGGCTCTGTCAGTTCAGCGTCCGACTTCGGCTCAGGTCATGATGTCACAGTTTGTGGGTTTGAGCTCCGCGTTGGGCACTGTGCTGACAGCTCAGAGCCTGGAGCCTGCTTCTGATTCTGTGCCTCCCTCTCTCTCTGCCCTTTTCCCATGTGCTCTGTGTCTCTTTCTCTCAAAAATAAGTAATACATTAAAAATTTTTTAGCAAAACAAAAACAAAACCCACAGTTGTCTTGTCACTTAAAAATAAGAATACCTACTCTATAAAAGACAAAACTATAGGGGCAAAAGCCTGAACGGTGGTTGCCAGGACCTGGGGGCAGGGGAGGAGACTCACCACAAAGGGGCATAAGGGGAACTTTTCGAGATGGTGAAAATCTTCTAGACCTTAATTATGGCGGTAGTGACACAACTATCTACATTTGGCAAGGCCATCGTAGGAATGCTTTCTGGAGGCAGGATGCATCTCCTTCTGTTCGTGAGTCCCTGCAGGGACCTGGGTTTCTGTAGGTGATGGGCTAGTGCCTCCAGGGAAGAGAGAGGGGAAGGCTTCCTCCCAGGCCTCCAACTTGTGTCCCATCAACTGCCATTGGGGTCACCCTTCTCCGTCACCATTGACCACATGTTTGAATTGGACACAAAACTGAGGACCCATTGTCAGGAAACCCTCAGTGGGAATGTGCATGTTTTTAGCGGAAGAAAACATCTTGGCTTTTTTTCTTATACACATTCAGTAAACATTTCTCACGGGCAGTACACTCGACATTGGAGGTTAAAGAACAGAATCTCTATCATAATAGATTCAGATTCAGCAGAATCATAGCATTTTCGACCTAGAGGACTTTGGGATTGCCATTTGATATCTTCATTTCATAATCAGGGAAATCGAGTGTTCTGGATTGAATGTTTGTGTTTCCCCCACAAATTCGTGTGCTAAATCCCAACCCCCAATGTGATGGTGTTAGGAAGTGGGGCCTTTGGGAGGTGACTGGCTCATCTGGGTGGAGCTTCGTGAACAGGATCCCCATGAATGGGTCTTATAGTCCCTTACAAGAAAAGACATAACAGAGATGATCTGTCTCTCTAGTATGAGGATACAGTGAGAGACAGACATCTATAAACCAGCAAGAAGGTCATCACCAAGAACTTGACCATGCTGCCACCCTGATCTTGGACTTCTTGCCTCCAGAACTATGAGAAATAAATGTTTGCTGTTCAACCACCCAGTCTGTGGTGTTCTAAAAGCCTAAACACACTAAGACACTGAGGTCTAGAGCAAGGGAGAAACTCACCCAAGACTGAGAAGCATGTTAGCTGGTGAGTAAAAGCAGAAGTCAGTGGACTCTTCACAAATTCACAAATTACACTTGGCAGACTTATCCTGAGAGACAGAACCAGCTGATGGCAAGAGCTGGAGCTTCGGGGCTGGATGCATTCAGAACAGAGCTCAGCCTCTCAGTTTGCTGGGTGATGGTGGGCCTCAGTTCCTTATCTGTAAAATGGGGATGACAGTCTCCTCATTGTAAGGGTCTCTGGTAAGAACAACTTATGTAAGGTCCCTAGTGTAGAGTAGGCTACTCTTATTAGCCATTGTGGGAGACACTGGCAGTAGGGACCAGCCATAGGATAATATCTTTGGTAAAATTCTAGAAAGGAAGTGGGGTAAGCAGGAGCAGAGATTCTGATGAACTTCACCCATGTCACAACTCTGCCTGGAGCCAGTCAATGATAAAACTAGTTCAATGTGTTGGGATGAATCTGTATTAGAAACATGTTCTAAATGAAGTTTTATAATTAATGCTCTTCTCTGAAAGGCAGAGGAGAGAGGGCAGGCTTTCTGACAGCAAAAACGTTTTCTGAATATTTGAAAACTTCACGCAGCATAGGCAGTACATTATTTAGGACTATCTGGAAACCTAAATTACTGGAAAACTCCAATTCTGACTACATGATGCAGGCAGGGAGGCACCTTCAGGTCCCTAGAGTCACTTACACTGGGTTCCCATGTCAGGTTGAGGTCCTTTAGGAGTCTGCCATAAAGAAGAGGTGAGATCGTGTTATTTACCAAATCGACATGGGCATATGTAAATGAAGTCCTCTGGGGTGGCCCAAAACAGACTATTTTCAAAGAGATCAAAAACCACATTTCCATCCTCCTTATGACAGTCTGGCCTTGCATACTGCTGGAGCAGGTTGAATTCCAAAACCCATCCCACTTGCTTCAGGGGTAAGCACACAGAATATGCAGGCAATTCATTCTTCATCCATGCCTTTGCTCAAAGCTAGAGCAGTTGGTACTGAACTACAGGAATGGCGAAGGGAAATTGGTTCTCTAGAGACTGTGTGCCGAATGGACAGAGACTCATTCTCAGCTCTACACAATATCCTCCCTGGCTGCCGCTGGCTAGGGTCTACGGACCAGCTTAGCAGGTATGGTCCTGGCCTCTCTGAACAGGTCTCCGGTTCCTCCAACCCCTGCTCCCCTACAAACACCTCGCCTTTCCTTCACTGGCCAGGGAAGTGAGCACCATGCCCCACCCCTTTGCATCAAAGTGATGGGCGGCCAGCACCCATTGTAGGTAGGTTGGACTCTGGTCCTTCTGTTGTTCTTTCATAAACATGGAAGGTGGGCAACATGATGGATCAGAGGCTGGGTTCTAGACACAGTGTCTGGGTTGAGTCCTGGCTTAGCCTTAGCTCAGTTCCTGATGCACAAGCTAATATCCCTATACCCGCCTTCACTTTCCCATCTGTAAAATGGAGATAATGACAATAACAATAGCAACCATTCACATGTGTCTTCTCCCCAGCAGACACAGTTCAGAACACGCCACATATATCAACCATCTGATCCTCACACAGCAATAGAAGTCATTAGTGCTATTCTCCTCTGCCTCCCTACCTCACCATGAAGACTAAACAAATTCATGCCCATGAAAGGACTGGAATAGCTCCTGGCCCACAACACTCAGCATATCGTAGCTATTATTACATGAGATGATTAAAAGATCATGCAGGTACACTTTTTAAAGTTCATAGTATGTGAGCAAAATACCAGGACATTGATTTTTCCCTGTTGACCTGTTTGGACGCTGGCACAAAATTCAGGAAGGGGAGGCATCCTGTGGAATTTGAGTTTAGGATCTCAACATTGGGCCTATTTTTTCCTTCCTTTGCCCATTCTTAATGCAACCAACAACCCTCTCTAAGAAAGGAAAAAGAAGAAAGGAAGGAAGGAAGGAAGGAAGGAAGGAAGGAAGGAAGGAAGGAAGAAAGAAAGAAAGAAAGAAAGAAAGAAAGAAAGAAAGAAAGAAAGAAAAGAAAAGAAAAGAAAAGTTAGTTCATAGTATGTACTTATTAGAAAGAACCCATATACTTTGCCCACGATTTCACTGATATTATTGCCTAAGAATAGAGATGAGGGGCACCTAGATATCTGTTGATTAAGTGTTCAACTCTCGATTCCAGCTCAGGTTGTGATCTCACGTTTGAGCCCCGCATCGGGTTCTGTGTTGACAGCATGGAGTCTCCTTGGGATTCTCTCTCTCTCCCTCTCTCTGCCCCCATCTCCAAATAAAGAAATAAACAAACAAACAAATAAATAAATAAATAAATTTTTTTTTTAAAAAAGAATAGGCATAATATGTAAGTAAATGTACAGAGTCAATTTTAAGAAAGATTAAGTAAACAACAGCATAGACATTAAAGAGATTCAGCAAAAATCACTAAAGTAGAACACAAATGTCCAGACATTGGGCAATACTGCTTTGGTATTGCCCAAGACAGTGCCTATTTTTAGCAGTTGTCTCCCCTGCTCTCCTTTTTTTACAAACGCCCACCTCTACCTGGTTCAGCAGTCCAGAAAGAAGTGGCTAGGACCCACTTGGACCCATTCCAAACCAGCCTATCCTTTTCAGCTCATGCTGTTTCCTGGGTCAAGGCCATACCCTCAGGAAAAGGCAAAGGGTGTGTTTCCCCCACCCTAAACTAGAGGTGAGCTGGAGGGAGCTCCTCCCAGGCGCCACCTGTCAGGGTGCATAATAACTGTGTGGGTCAGGATCCAGAGCAGAAGATGCCACCTGTCCCGCAAGTGACAAGACCCCGTGGAGCCAGAAGCTCTAATTGCTCCTCTGGCACCTGAAGATCATTCCCCACTTTACCATAGACAAGCCCCTGCTTGAGGAATTTGGAAGCCACTTGAGCCGTTGGCTAGAGCTGTTGGAGACAGAGGGAAAGTGTTGGCTGGGCCGGCTACACCTGCCCTTGAAAATATTTACAAATAGGTAACTCTTTAGCTTTTCAATAAGATCTTGAATCATGAGGAAGTTGTTGAGGCTCTGGTAGGTCTATAAAAGCCTTGGTCAAGGGTTTTGTTTGCCCCTGCAATAAAGCACGTGGATGTGCCAGTCAGCTCATGCTTCTACTTGTGTTATTGGGAAACCAGGGTGGGCGGCTCTGTTTGCATCCAGTTGGGCCTCACCTTGCAGCCACCCGGGCTGCTGTCTTTCCAAATCCATTCCACCACATTCCCCTCTGCAGATTCCATTTCATTCCCGGAGGAAAACATGTATAGAAAAAACAAATAATTTCCCTTTGAAGGGTTCCAAACCTGTGTCACCAAAAACTAGAATTCCCGGTCTCTCGGGTTTGCAGTCTCACTACACTTTGTTATTGTTTTCACTCTTGCCAGGGACACTCACATGTACCCCAAGAGCAACCACTCCGCCTCCATGAATCCCTGCTGCCTCGAGGTTCAGACTCGTTTCTAGGCTGCTCACAAGGTACCCGAGGCTCTGCTAACGGCTTTTCAAGCATCATCTCATGCAAACCTTATGATGAACTTTGAGTTGGGTTTATTTTTCCTGCATAACACAGGAAATCACTCAACAAGAGTCTGGAGTTCAAGTTCAGGCCTGGTGCAATGGCTCCACCTGTTATCAGCACTTCTGCTCTTCCTTCTTCCCTCCTTGCCCTCCTTCTCCCAGCAAACAGTTCAAAGAACGTAAAGCAACTTGTCCCGATCATGAAGCCAGTTAAAAGAAGGGATGGGATTTGAAGCCAAGACTGTCTGCCTCCCAAACTCTTTCTGCCACTCCAGATAGAATCTCTCTGTGGATGGACTATGGCAGCTCAGCCTGAGGCCCCAGCTGTACCTCTGCCACACCTCCTGCCTGATCCCAAACACAGGGAAGGCTTGGACCCATAACTGGCAACCAGGTGGTTGTAGGAGGAAAAGGGCCTGGGACCTTCATCTCCTGGATGTCGGCTCACAGCCTCTGCCTGAGGCAGTTTCTGGTCCTTCCAGCCCCTTCAGACCTTCCCACCCGGGATCTCAAACTCCTGACCCTGCTCCTGCAGGGCTTCCAGAGGTAGAGAAAAAAAAAAAAATCAGAATTCCCAGTTAAATGTGACTTTTCAGATACACAACAAGTAATTTTGTGCTGTAAGTACAGACATCCATTCAATGGAATAACAGGCAAAGTAGCAGAGGTGATTCATTAAAATAGTATTATCACAGTTCTTTGATCTCCCAAGAAACAAACTGTGTAAGCATAAAACATTATGACTTTAGTAGACTGTTATTACTTTATGTTTATAGTTGAGATTGACCTAATCTTAATACACTAAAATGATATAGTTGTTAACCAAAGACATAAATAAACATAAAGCAAGATTTGGAAGACTGTAATGCAGGTAAGTTATTTTGCAATACAGCACTAAGAATCGATGTCAGCATATAGGATATATTAATTCTTTTTCTCATATGATTTACTGGAGCTAGAAGGATAAAAGTAAATCTTTTTTTAATGTTTACTTAGAGAGAGAATGTACATGAGGGAGGGGCAGAGAGAGAGGGAGAGAATCCCAAGAGAATCCCAAGCCCTACGAGGGGCTCAATCTCACGACCATGAGATCATGACCTGAGCCAAAATGAAGAGCCAGATGTTCAACTGACGGAGTCACCCACCCAGGCGCCTCAGGTCTTTGAACTGTCTTAAAAACCTTTAAAAAATATTAAAAACTGAACAAAAAGATGTAAAAAAAAATGATCAGTCTTAATAACCACAGAAATTAGAATGATAAAACAGTATTTTTCATCTATGAAATGAATATGTGAATTAAATGAAATTTAATAAAGTTGACAATGGCTAGTATTATGATGGACATGGGTAGAATGTGCTAGGGTCCTCACATGTGGCACTAGAAGGAGGAAAAACCTCTGCATTTTCCAAGAGCAATTTGGAAAAATATATCAGAAGTCTTGGAAATAGGCAAATTCTCTGACACAAAGATATTTCTCTTAGGAATTTGTCTTAAGGAAATAACTTGGGATAGCTGCAAAGATTTCACTACAAAGGTATCCACTGCAGCATTATTAATGTATATATAATGTAATAATATATGTCATCATAGGTAATTAATACATGTTATTATTAGTAATATATATGTGCATATATGTGTATATACATTATACATCACATATATACCATATTTAATATATATTTGTTAGGGCACCTGGGTGGCTCAGTGAGTTAAGCATCTGACTGTTGATTTCAGCTCAGATCATGATCTCACTGGTTCGTGGGATCGAGCCCCATGTTGGGCTCTGTGCTGACAGCACAGAGCCTGCTTGGGATTCTCTCTCCCCCTCTCTCTGCCCCTCCCCAACTCATGTTCTCTCTCTTAAAATAAGTAAATAAACTTTTTAAAATAAAAAAAATAAATGTATATTTGTTTATATATTTACATAATATACAGCATGTATTTTGTATAGTATATATGTATATTATATATTATAAAATATAAATGATATTATATAAATATATACATTTATATTATATTTATTAAATTCTATATATGTATACATATATAAAATAGACACACATACTAAAGGGGACAAAGTAAATAAATTTTGGCACACCTATCCAAAGGCAGGCATTTTAAGTGATGTTATAGAGGAATATTCCAAGACATAAAAGTATTCACCTTCCTTCTTCCTTGCATGGACCAGGCTGGAGGTGAAATAACGAGCATCAGGTGATAAGCACAAGGACAAAAGCCACACGCTAAGGAAGGTTCAGAGGAAAGACGGAGGACCAGAAACACAGATAACATTGTGAAACCGCTCCACCAGTGGTGAACTTTAACTCCAGATTTCTTAAGCAATCTGCCTTTTCTCACAGGAAGCTTTTAGAATTCTCCCTTTCAACAAAAAATACAGCACACCTAGGATATTGACAACTTAAAAAATGTATGAGATCTATGTAAAAGAACATTTTTGGTCTTCCCGAAAGAACACAAAACTTGCAGTTGTCTTATCTCCCAGTCTTCACAACAATGCTTCCAGACAGGTATCGTTTTATCTTTGTCACAGGAAGATTAAGTGAGCTGCTCAAATCACAGAGTCCCAGAGCTGAAATTCAAACCTTTGTCCAGCAGTCTCGTATTTGTGCTCTGTATGGTAACATGCTCCCTAAAGGGAACTGATGGAAGTTAATGAAATAACAAAATATGACTTCAAGTGTTCCTTTACCCCAAGATTATTTCTTCGTGCACATTCACAATTACAGGAAGTTTCTCTTTGGGTTGTAAGACACAGTGTGAACCTTATATTTGTGGCAAGAACCATCTAACAGTGAAAGGGAATTTAGAGATTTTAGGAGTCAATGTCAAAAAGATCTAAAATGATGACTGATAAGGAAGTACCTCGGTGCCTTTGCACATGCTGTTCCCTCCACCTGGAAAGCTTTTCTTCTACATACTGACATGGCTTAGTTTCTTCACTTCAAGTCTTTGCTTAAATATTACCTTCACAAAGATTTCTTCCCTGATCACCCCATCTAACATAGCCTCCCCTGGCTTTATTTTTCTCCATTGTATTTATCAATCTCTACTATACTATAAAATATAAAGTTTACTTGTTTATTTTAATTATTGTCCAACCCTGCAAAAAAAAAAAAAGTTAAGTCCAGAATGAGAGCAGAATTTTTGTCTGTTTTGCAATCAGCAACAAGCACGGAGCTGCACTCAGAACTTGTTGAATGGATGTATAAGTAAGTGGAATCAGAAGCATACAGTGTGAGCACCACTCAGAGCAGGGCCTGTGCTAGCAAATTTGACCTTGCTCCACGGGCATCTCAAGATGGCATGAGAGAGCGACAGGGGGAGACAGGAACACAGAAGAACTGGCTATGAATAGGGTTAAGTTCTATCTACTTGCGTCCTTTATATAAATGATTCATTCTTTACATGTCCTCTTGTGACTTGCTTCTGTCCCTCATATTCTGATGGCAGGGTTTACCCATGTTATGATGTGCAGCTGTAAATTACGTTCATTTCTATTGCTGTCCGGAGTGCCATGGCAAGAATAGGAGAACGTGTATTCCACTGTTATAGACATTTGGGTGGACTCCAGTTTGAGGCTGTTTTGACCCATCTTGGCGGCACCATTCTTATCAAGTTTCAGGTATACTGGTACACGAATTTCTCTAGAAGGGTAGGCGCTTCTATTTTGCCAGGTACCAAACTGTCACCCAAAGTGACTCTCCCCAGCGATGAAGGAGAGTCACTGTTACTCGACATCTTGTCCCGCTTGGTATTATCAGAGTCTTGCCAAAATTTTTGCCATTCTAGTGATCATAAAATGGTATCTCCCTCTGGTTTTATTTTGAATTTCCCTGAGCATGGATGAAGAACCCCTTTGTAGGACACATTTTTGTTTTTTATTTTCTTCTTTCTCTGTTCAGAATTACCATACCCCACATATACCCAGCCATCTCAAGTTTCTTTGTTCATATGCACCAGTAAGGGGGCAGATATGCAAGTAGTTTGCAAATAATTTTAATTGACCTTTGAAACTACACCAGGGTTTTGTCTCCACACTTCCTCTCTTAAATCGATTCTGCTTAGTCGGCCATTAAATCTAATTTAGAATCACAGTCTTTAGAAGTGGAAATTGTGATAGCTAACATTTGGTAAGTGTTTATCATGTGCTAGCCACTGTGCTCTGGGCTTTACAGATATAAAGGAATGAGAAACTTGCTATTTAAAATAACAACTTCCTCCCAAGGAGAAGGAGACTCTTATCTGGAGAGGGCTATTCTGCTGAGTACCTTAGTTCAATTATGCAAAGTGAATGTGGAAGCAAATTTGGTGCTCAAAACTGGAGAGAGCCCAACTGCTTGGCTTCATGAAGTGAGAAGAATGCAGAGTTCTGAAGTAATCGTGGAGATAAGGGGCGAGGAGGAGAGGTGGGAAGGGACAGAAGAGAGAGGAAGGTCGGTCCACAGGGAGGGGTGGATGGATCTCATGTTGGTGAAATGACCAAGGGATTCTTCAGGCTTCAGCTTAACAATATCCTTCCTTGCTCCTGGTACACAACACACGGTGCCTTACAAGGGGTCTAGGGTTTTCATTTGGTATTTGTAAAATTTTCTCATATGGAGCAACACAGTGTTGGAGAAGAAGAGCATGTTCAGGATACAGAAGCAACCCCTACACAGAACATATTCACCAGATGTTAAAATTCAGAAGCAGAGGTGAGCAGAAGAAACTAAGGACTACCACCTCCCCATTCACCTTACACAGAAGAGGGTTTGAGGATATTTTATCTGAACTTAAGAGGGCAGCAAGACCCTAGCTGACATTTAAGTAATACTTCTGTTACTTCCTTTCTTTGATCTTTACAACTATCCTGTTAGGTAAGCACTAATATTATTCTCATATACAATTAAAGACATCGGGGCTCAAAAAGGACAAGTAATGTCCTATGGACAAAATCGGAATAGTTGAGGAGCACCAGGGTGGCTTTGTCGGTTGAGCATCCAGCTTGGGCTCAGGTCATGGTATCACGGGTCATGGGTTCAAGTCCAGCATTTGGCTCTGTGCTGATAGCTCAAAGCTTGGAGCCTGTTCACGTTGTGTCTCCCCTCTCTCTCTGCCCCTCCCCTGCTCACTCTCTGTCTCTCTGTCTCTCTCTCTTTCAAAAACAAACATTTAAAAATTTTTTAATATTGGAATAGTTGATTACCATATTTATTTTTTTTACAGAAAGTATTTTTTAATGTTTATTTATTTATTTTGAGAGAGAGAAAGCACACACAAGTGGGGGAGGGCTGGAGAGAGGGCCAGAAGGGTGGGGGATGGGAGGGGAGAGAAGCCCAAGCAGTCTCTGCCTTGTCAGCACAGAGCCCGATGTAGGGCTTGATCTCACGAACCGTGAGATCATGATCTGAGCCATAATCAAGAATCAGATGCTTACTGACAGAGCCCCAGATTACTATATTTGTTTTATGTTTATTTCTTTATTTTTGAGAGAGAGGGAGGGGTAGGAGGGGCAGAGAGAGAGAGGGTGACAGAGGATCCCAAGCAGGCTCTGCACTGAGAGCCAAGAGCGCAATGTGGGGCTTGAACTCCAGAACTGTGAGATCATGCCCTGAGCCAAAGTCAGAAGCTCAACAATCAGCCACTCGGGCACCCCCACTAATTAACTTTGCAGACTGACAGACCCTTCTACTCCCATCACATACAAATACTGGACAAAACTTAACTCCTTCTTCCCAATGTTCAAATATGTGACCAAGCAAGTATTGGTCAAAACAAAACAAAGAAAAGAATCCCAAACAAGAATCCCAAAACAGAAAAAGAATCTCCCCAGGCTCTGGAGCAGAAAGAAGGGGCTAAAAGGAAAGAGCCTATGTGGGTATTGGAACCAGGTTCCAGACACTGGTGTTGAAACAACTACCCAGAATCTCAACCTGTGAGAAGTGGAAGCTGGAACTGAGCCCCCTCCTGCCTAAAGTTGGGAGTCACGAAACCTCTCTGTCTCTGAAACAGGCAACAGAAGGTCCTTTCATTGGCCAACGATGAAAAAAGGAATTTGACCATCTTTCAGGGACAGGGAAGGTAAAAGAACCACTCCAAAGAAAGCAGAACTTCAACCTGCATCTTCGACAGGCACCTGATCAGAATTCACACTACGAATAAAGTACAAGAACCCATTCTTAGAAATTTACATAGAACAGGCCTGGAATCTACAGGGTCCTGACCAAGTACTACGTATTTTTTATCAAAAACCATGCCCACTGAAGATGAGCTCATGATAAAAAATTACTTATCTCACGGAGTAAATAATTTCTGGGAGAGAAAACCAGCAAGCACAACAAATGCAGAAAAATTCAGAACAAGAACTATAGATATAAAGCAATCTCAAAGAGACCTTAAAATCATGTAATCTGAACACGCAATAATATAAAGGAATAAAATGCATTAAAGTAAGAAAGAAAATAAAACAAAAGAACACAACACTAAGGGAGGGGCTGTAAAATTGTTAAAAAGAATTCAACTGAACTTCTAGAAATAAAAAAAAAAAAATAGTGTCATTAAAACTAAAAATTCAATGGACATGCATCTGGAGAGAGAACTAATGAACTCTATGGTAGATTTGAGGAAATCATCCAGAATGCAGCTCACAGCTGGGTGGTGAGAAATATGAAAACAATTAAGAGATGCATAATATAGAATGAAAAGACTCAGCATACATTTCATAGGAGTTCCAGAGAAGGGAGAGAGACCCCAGGAGATACTATTAGAGTTCCAGGCCAAATCAGTATGCAGGAGTGAGTAGATAAAGATTTTCTGGACATAAAAGTCTAAGGTAATTTACTGTAACATTCCCTTACTAAAAGTAATACCAAAGGTGATATCTCAGCAAGAAAGAAACTCAACCTAGAAGGAAGGAGTGGGATTCAATAAGCAATGGTAAGCCAAGAAACTGATGAAAAAGTTGAGAAATCTAAATAATGCCGAATGTAAAATTGGAGTTACAATGATGATGACCAACAGGGAGTTTTCTAAAAAGGTAGAGCCAAAATATTACCCATCAATAATATAGAAGATGGGAGAGGGTTTAGGTAAAGTATTCTTAGTTCCTTGTATTGTTTGAGAAAATGATAAAGATATTGATTAGATCTAAACTTTCAATCACACATGCTAATAATTAACCATGAAATGAATAGAAATCGAATATATAACTTCTAAATAGGTAAAAGGGAAAGAGGTGAGTGGAGAAGCAAATAATCTAGTAAAAACAAGTTCACATATAAACGACTGTGGAGGTGCAGGAGAAAATATACTAGGAGGTTCATCACAGCATTGAGTGTAACAAAAAAGGTAAAAACAACAATGTACCATCTTTAGGATAATAGATAGATACATTGCAGTGTATTTATAAGTTGGAACTCTCCAGAATAGTTTAAAATGAATAAAATTGACATGTGTAAAATTGGTTTTTATATAGCAATGTGGATAGGGCCCCCAAATATATTAATAAGTTTTAAAAAACATGTTTCAGAATGATACGTATATGGTATAATGTCATTTGTTTAATTTGCTTAAACACTCAAACAATGCTACTTATTGTTTATAAATAATGAAATGACAAAAACATGGATGGGGAGGATATACAGTAAAACTTTGGTTTGTGAGCATAATTCGTTCTGGATACATGCTTGTAATCCAAAGCACTTGTATATCAAAGCAAATTTCCCCATAAGAAATAATGCAAACTCAGATGATTTGTTCCACAAACCAAAAGTATTCATATCAAAATTATTACACTACTGTAATATAATGCATATATTGTAATATATGCATATAATGTAATGTAATATAATGTATAATGTAATATAATGTAATGTAATATAATGCATATAATGTAATATAAAATAATAAAGAAAATATAAAGAAAAATAAACAAATTAACCTGCACTTACCTTTGAAAACCTCCGTGGCTGGTGTGAGGGAGACAAGAGAGAGGAGGGTTACTGTGTAGGGCGACTTTCACTGTCACTAACGGAATCATTGCTATCTATTGGCTCAATGGAATCTTTTCCTTTTCGTGCGACTTTAACAAAACCTATCCAATGATACTTGCTTTTGCCTCCTTTTGAGGATTTCACAGAAATGTGACATTGCATTGTCATTAAACAGATTCATCACTCGCACTTCTACAGCCTTAGCAATAGCTCTTCTACAAAATTTTGCACTGTTTCCCACATTTTACACATCTCCCTAATTTCATTTGAAGCGAGGGATTCCTCTGCCTTTTTCTCCTCCTCCTCCTCTGCAGACAAGATGCAGACATGGACCTCTTATAAAATCTTGCAATTTCGGCCACGCGCACACCTCGTTCATACTTCTCGATGATTTCCTTCTTAACCTCCACTGTAATCATCTCCTTCTTCTTACCGCCTTTCTTTTCAACCTTTTTCTGCATAGGAGTCATTGTATATGCTTGCACGGATGTTGACCTCACTACAGTGTTAATAAACTCTTGTCATACACAGGCAATAAGGCAGCAGAGGAAAGAGTCTGTATCTGCAGGTAGACTGACCTAGAATGAAGCAAAGCATTCCTAAGCTTACTCTTGTATAGAAAAGCAAAAAACTGTCCATAGGTGCTTTGAAGTGACCAAAAATACACTAGTGCCTATTGTGGGCATCTTCCAACGTTATGAAAAATCACTGATTTCCGCCAAATACCGCGACCCGAGACCAAGCATCCAAACATGGGAGACGATCACCCACAATCCCGCAGCGAGAGAGAGAGAGAGAGAGAGAGAGAGAGAGAGAGAGAGAACCATTGGCTCAGTTGGGACTATGTGATGTTCAGCATCATGTACGACTTGTATTGCAAGACATCGCTCTTTTATCAAGTTGAAATTTATTAGCAATGTTTGATCGTCTTGCGGAACACTCGCAAAACAATTTACTCACAATCCAAGGTTTTACTGTACATGCTTCTGGGAATGAAAGAAGGAGAAAAGAGAAAGCTGCAAAAAAAAAAACTTTAACTGCATCTTTAATATCTTACTTCTTTACAATTATCTGAAGCATATACAGCAAAATGTTAACTATGTATTTAACCTAGTTGGTGGTTTATAAGAAGACTCTGTACTTTTCTGAATGTTTAAAATATTTCATAATAAAGTATTTTTGACTCAAAATACTATAGAATTGGGCTTTCCAATCAT
Organism: Acinonyx jubatus; assembly: GCF_027475565.1. NCBI lineage: Eukaryota > Metazoa > Chordata > Mammalia > Carnivora > Felidae > Acinonyx > Acinonyx jubatus. The sequence continues at coordinate 181,195,854 of NC_069382.1, forward strand.
CAAATTACACCTACATTCAAATTTCAATGTCATTTAATTGAAAATTGATTTCCTCAGTCACACTAGCCACATTTCAAGCGCTCAGTAGCTACAGGTGACTACCGTATTGGGCTGTGCAGTCGTATTTGTTATTATTTTTAAATGTTTATCTAGTTTTCAGAGAGAGAGGGTGCAAGTGTGGGAGAAACAGAGAGTGAGGGGAGTGAGAGAATCCCAAGCAGGTTCCAAGCTGTTGGCACAGAGCCTGACGCAGGGTTTGATTCCGTGAGTGAAATCATGACCTGAGCCAAAATCAAGAGTCAAACGTTTAACCGACTGAGCCACCCAGGTGCCCCAAGGAGAGTGCAGGTTTAGAACATTTCCATCATCACAGAAATTGCAGAGCCTCAAGACCACCCTGGCTCAGCTCACATCTCATTATTTAATGCTATAAGTAGATATTCATGATAATAATATGTAAAATGTAGGCCAAACGTGCATGGAGCATAGAGCACACCTACCCACCCCCCCGGAAATTTGGTTTTGTTATGAGTTGTGTTTTATCAAATTACTTGAAGTCCCCAAAAGGCTGATGCCCAGCTAACTGAGATTTTCCTATAGTATTCCAGTTGAAAGCAGTCACAGTAATTTAGAGCTGGTAATAATGTAAGGTGTTCCAGCCGCTATATATCTGATTCGCTAACTATTCCATTTGCACCCAATGTCTTCCCAAGGTATAAATCTGGTAAAATTAACACAAAACGAGACATTTCTCAGATTTTCTCATTTACTAAAGTAAGTGCTTTAAACAGTTATCTGAATGGCCAGTATTTCACTAGGAACCTCAGCGTTAAGAACAACAACAACACTCATCACAAAAGTGTTGAGAAGGTTGGAAAAGCAAGTGTTGGCTTCAGGAAGGAAGAGACTTAAGACTTTGCTCTCAGACCTCAGAATTACTGCAGGCCATTAAATTCTTTTCACTGGGGATTTAATTGACTTTCTCACCAGCACACATTGTCCCACATCTCCTCTAGCTGTCTCCTCAAGGGTGATCTGTGAGATACACTAAGGCAAAAGTGAACTGGGCTCTGTAAGTAGATGGCTACCGAAATACAGTGGTTTTACCAACCATCATCAAGTTAACACGTGAAAAAATTGTCTAGACTATAGGAAGCATTGGGGGGTATAAAACCACTGATGATGTAACCTAAGGAGCAAGTCAGTTTCAGTACTAGAATTCCATGAATGGGTGAGATATATTCACTCGTTCATTTGACAGTCACACCTACTAGGCACAAAGCACTGTCTTCGGGGATACTGAAATATAGAGATAGACTTGGTCCCTGTCCTCATGTTGCTGATAATCCACAGGGAAGAGCTGTCGTCCTGGTCTATGGCACTGGGTTAATCCTAGCCAACCAAAAAGCTAACAGAGTGCTTTGAGGCTTGGTGAATTGCGGAGTCAGGTTCTCTCTGTAAAGAGGGTTGGAGTCTTTGTGAAAGATGAAGCTGAATTTCTTCCAAAATTGCAAGTTTTGATAAAGAAAATCTCACCCTGGCCCTGCCACCCTTTGAGTCATATGCGTGGTTTTTATTAAACTCCCAAATCTCCCTAATCCCAGTGGAATAACTATGCGGTTACCACCCTAGAGACTTTCTGAGGAGGACTCAAATTCCAACCAGGAGATCTAATTCGAAGAAGAAATGAGATGTTCTACTGGGTCTCAGGGCGAAGATAATAATGCTTGTGGAGGAGGAGAGAATAAAGCACAGCGGCATCTGTCCTCATGGGGAGGTGGCTGACCTTTATTGTGTATCTCCTTGGTTTCAGGGGTCATTCATTCATCGTTCATTCAGTCCTCAAAACAACTCTACCAAGTGGGAATTCTCATTCCTATCTTACCATGAAGACAACAAGGTTCAAGAAGAGCTTTGGAGAGGCCTTTCAATGACTTGAGGTCAGAACTCAGGTATGCTAACTTCACTTTCGTGTCCTTTAACCCACCTGCTCTGACTTACTGGTAAAGATACCCTCACAGGCTCCTTCCAGTGTCCTTCCAGCTCCTTCCAGTCATCAAGGACTGTCACCTATCATCCAGAAGGAAGTCAGGAGAGGCAGTTAAACCGGTAATTAAGGGATTAGAAATGTAAACCAAAAGGAACGTGGTTTCATGAGTCCCTTTTTATTGCTTTCAAGTTTTATTCACTTGATAAGGTAATGAGAGAATAAAACCAGTCAAGGCCTTTGATTACCTTGGTGTCCAGAAAGCGGTGACATCCTCTTCATCATCGTATTTTTTGGACAGATTAAGCATTAAATTATAAACACTAATCTGCTCTGATATCAGGAATCATGTCAGTTTTGATAAAGGTTTACATGCCATGAAGATTGCTTTCAAAAGGACCTGATTTGACTCAATGAATAATTTAGTGATTGATTTTCTGGCAGAGACACTAAAGAATAAAAGACACTGTCTTGCAAGATAATCTCAGGATGAAAGAGTTCCTTCTCCCTGAGACCTTTGTTTTACTTTTGATGAGTAATTCCGCCATTTGTCCCCATTAATGCCCGATGGGCAGAGATTTATGGCTTTTAAAATAAACACTGTTTGTTTTGGTGTGAAGATGTTGATCCAAATCCCTGTCCAGGGCATCAAGGGAAGAGATGCTTCCTGTATGCTCACACCTGGGCCAGGCATTAGGATTACAAAGACCAAAAGTATATGACCTTCACCCTGGCAGAACTTAAGATCTAGCGGCAAAGGCTGGGAACAAACAGAGAATCCAGTTCAGGATGAGCAATGCTCAAATGCTCAAATGAGGGACTCTTACTGGGGTGTCAGGGAAGTTTCTGGAAAAGTAAAGAAAGCATAGGGAGGGCAGAGCCTGGGAGAAAAGAGATAGTGTGGTACCTACAGAGAACTGCCTGCATCTGAGGCAGCCTGGAGCATAGCATCGTGAAGAAATAGGCAGAAGCCACATTCTAGAGGGACCTCTAAGCATTGGAAGAAACCTGGTCTTCCCCTGAGGGCTTTGATTCAGCAGGCCTGGGATGGGGCCCAGAAATCCTGACTTTTTAAAAATCACCGTGGGAGAGGACTCCATGTTTTGACTTCACGTGTCCATGAGGGTCCTCCCCTATGACAGTGTCACACTCATGCCTCATTTTTAAAAGAACTATTTTGCAGCAGCGGCAGCTGGGTGGCTCAGTTGGTTAAGCGTCCCACTTGAGCTCAGGTCACAATCTGGTGGTTTTTGAGTTCGAGCCCCGCGTCGGGCTCTGTGCCGACAGCTCAGTGCCTGGAGCCTGCTTCAGATTCTGTGTCTCCCTCTCTCTCTGCCCCTCCCCCGCTCATGCTCTGTCTCTCTCAAAAATAAATAAGACATTTACAAAAATTAAAAACTAGTATGCAGCAGTACCTTTGCTATCATGAAATGAAAAGCATAGGCAATACAATCTGCCTAAGAAAAAAATATGTATATTTCTAAAGATTTTTTTAATAAAATAAAATAAAATAAAATAAAATAAAATAAAATAAAATAAAATAAACATTTTATATTTAAGTAATCCCTACACCCAAGGTGGGGCTCGAATTCACAACCCTGACATTAAGAGTCACATGCTTTATTGACTGAACCAGCCAGGCACCTCAGGAAAACAAAAAAAATTTTTTTAATTATTATACTACGCCAACTGTAATGTAAGAGAGAAAAGAAAGGTAATTTTAATAAAATGCATTTCAATATGTAAATTTAGAGGCAGAAGTTTACTAGTAGCAAAAAGGAAGCAGTCCTTTCCACCCTTATGTGGAAACACAGTGAACGCAACAGCTACGGAGAGTGCCAATACAGCAGTGACAATGACAATGACGATGTTGCATTGTACAGTGATGAAAATACTGCAGGAGTCATTATCATCAGTGACATAATCTTCTGAAACATTAACAACCCTCCAATAAGTTCTCAATCCACGGAATTATAATCAACAGTCAATTCTCGCAGTATGTACTTCTCTAGGAGAGTCAGTGTAAAATGTTTATCAAAACTGTGCCACCTTCAATAAAAATAAATAAATAAAAACTGCAAAAAGTGTTTTCATTATATAAAAACAGAGTTATGTTCTACATGCAGATAATTAGAACCAGCATTCACCTATATTAATGTCTGGTGGGACCTTTGAAGTTCATGGCGGACTAAGGAGCGTTCCTTAATGTGCACGATTGTTCTATGTAGTGTGATGCCTATCACCACTGGCCCCATCCATTAAATGCCTTAGCACCCCAATGATTACAAAGCACCTCAGGGAATGGAACCACCTGTTGGTGGAGCATAATGCTCCTGGTCTCTATCCTCGCCCCTTCCTGCCTCTTCCCCATGGGAGGAGGAGTTACTTTTTCATTGGTGCTTTGGGGATATCACCCATCTAGCTACTGTGGTGAAGTAAGCATACTGGAGGATACATGCCTTCTGGGCTGTTCTCCAGCCAGCCAGAAATGCTTGCAATGTCTAGTGCAGCATAGGGCTGGTGGGCAAGTCAACTCTGGAAAGGATAGCAAGCCCATTTGGCTACAGGTTTAAAGCCATGGTCTCTCATCAGCCTGGTCAGTAATAAAGCTGACTTTTTGCTCTCTGTTCCCTGTTTCTCATTTCTTAATCGTTTGCAAGAAGCACTGAGGGAAGGGTTTTGTTTACTGCTCCACTCACACCACATTTGAGGAAGGATAGTAACCATTACTTCTAGGAAGGATGAGGCCATCCAGGTAGAGTAGTGGAGGAAGACATGAAGAGGCCAAGTCAGAACCATGTAGAACCTCAACAGCTAAGGTGGTGGTTTGCAAACTGTGCCTCTCAGAGCCCTAGGATCTGGAGAGGTGCCCTCAGAGCCTCTGGGAGAGGAGCTGGGGAGGGGAAAGTGTTCCCCCTGTACCACCAGCCCCTCCTATTTCAACCACAGCACCTATGGTTTTCTGGGGCGTTTTGTTTTGTTTTTGTTTTTTTTTTTTTCATATTGGGCTTAAAATATCATTTGCTAAAAAAAAATGTCACTGCAAAAAAATTTTTTTGAAAACCACTAATTTAAAGAATAGGCAGACAGGGGTGCCTGGGTGGCTCAGTCGGTTAAGCACCTGACTCTTGATTTCGGCTTAGATCACGATCTCATGGTTTGTGGGACCAAGCCTCAGGTCAGGCTCTGTGCTGACAGTACGGATCCTGCTTGGGATTCTCTCTCTCTTTCTCTCTCTATCCCTCCCCCGCTCATGCACACACACACACTCTCTCTGTCTCTCTCAAAATAAATAAGTAAGCTTTTAAAAGCATTAAATAATGGGCAGACGAAAGAACAACTCACAAAGGACAGTGAGAAGACCTGCCAAAAGTGCAAGAGAAGGGAGGAATATTCACTGACCAGGAGGCCTAAGGAGGGGAGCTTTTCAGGAAGGAGGGAACGGTCAAAGGCACCAAGGGCTAGGGGGACAGCAGATAGGATGAGGGCAGCAATGTGACCAGAGGGTCTATTGACATCGTGAACTTGGCAGGAACAGGCTCAATGGAGGCCCAAGGGCCAAGGATGAGTAATGAAGTGAGGAAGTAGAGGCAGTCTTGACTCCACCATGCAGAAGGTGATGGAGATTGCTTGGCATCCATTTCCCCACTGTCTCTGGGTTGTCAAAAGCATCCATGCGCAAAGGAAATGCAATCACTGAAGTGTCCTGGACGATGGAGTATTATTTGTGTTAGAAATGGAGAAATCCTTTTTCAAAGAGAGTAGCAGAAATAGAAGGAGCAGGGGGCAAGGAGGTGAACAAGGCACACCCTTGGCTTCTTTCCTAGAAGGGCTAGGTGGTTTGTTTTTTGTCCCTTTTCTCATATTGCAAAGAACATTAATCTTTCTAAGAAGCCTGTGCCTCAGATGGGAGCTGCAGTTAACAATGCCTCCTCTGTTTCTAACGTATTAATGAGTGTCAGACCAGCAGGAGAGAATGACTCCTCCTTCCCCCATATTCCATATCCTGCTGGTAGCAAGGACATAAATGTTCCTGACCGGCTGCCTAATGGCCCATGGAAGTCACTTAGGTGACATCATTAGTGTTGGAGACTTCAAAAGGGGCTTCATCCTTCATTCTTCCAGAAAAGTACTGGAAAGAATCAGAAAGAAACAGATAAAATAAAATCTCAAGCAACACTGGGAAAGTTACAGGGGAAAAAAATCAGAATCTCAAGTGTCATTTTGCTAAGTGTCGCGCTGAAATTCAAATTATGTCCGACCTCTCCCACACAAGTGCATGGCGAGGAGTCAGAAATATTTGCACAACCTTCTGAACTCCACCAGACAAACAACCTACAAGAGGCACTTTAGGCTATCGGAAAGAACAAAGACCGAGTTCTTGTGCCGCTAGCTCTGATTTTATGAGTGACCCAGCTTTACACCAGTCAAGTTCTCCATGTCTCCCACTGTTCATCAGCAAAACTGACTTTATAGACCCCTGGGTGCACAACTCACTAGAGCTTGCTACGGTGCTCGACCAGAGAGGCAGCTCAAGGGTCAGAAAGGAAAAGGTACCTCATGTACTTTATTGGGTTTAATCCTCATAACAACCTTGAGAGGCAGTGTAACCCATTTTGTAGATTGGAGAAAAGAAACCAAGAAAACCTAGGTCACTGGCATGAGGTCTCCCAGGTGATAAACGGCAAAACTAAGTCAAGAACAGAGATATGTCTGACTCTAAAAAATGTGGAATGATGAATGAATTAGAAATAATTGAATATCACTCATTCAATTATTTCTAATTGGGATTTCTAAAAGGGATAATGAATTAACATTATTATGTATTTTAGGAACGTATAGTCCCACCTTGGGACTTTTGTTTTTCTCCCTGTTTACTTCGAGAGTCACTTCTTTGTCCATAAACAACTGCTGGGGAGACAGTCATGTTAATGGTGGGAGATATAAAGATCAAAAAAGGATGACTAGGCAACTTCTGGCACCTTCTTCCTAAGGCACAATAATCTGTGCAAGATTGGTAAATCTTAAAGTATCCAGAAAATATTAAGTAGAGGGCAGATAGAGACCAGCATTTTGTGGTTAAATAAATTTTCATATATCTACAAATGGATGTATAATGTTTTAGACATAAAATTTTTATATATCCGCAAAATGTAATGCAATGCAACCATCAAAAACATGATATTAAGGAGTTATGAATGGCATATATAACGCTAAGTGGAAAAAATAAGTTCACGTACAATGTTAACAATAATCGACATGGAGGGTTGGAATTAGAGACAATATTTTTTCTTTTCTAAACTTTCTTGCGCTTCCCACATTTCCTTCAACTAGGATTCATGATTTTTATCAGAGAGAGAGAGAGATCTATCAGGATTCTCTTTTATCAGAGAGAGAGAGCATGCACACACAAGCAGGCAAGGGGCAGAGAGAGGGGAGGACAGAGGATCTGAAGCAGCCTCTGCGTTGACAGCAGAGAGCTGGATGCGGGGTTCGAACTCACACACTGTGAGATCATGACCTGAGCCAAAGTTGGACACTTAACCAACTGATCCACCCGGGTGCCCTGGATTCATGATTCTCAGAATCAGAAAATATGTCAAACTTTCCATTGTTATCGAGCACTTGACAAAATCAGCCCACTGATAAAAGAAAGTTCATCTTTCTGTGGGTCACAGTGTGTTCAGAAACCACAGGTCACCCTCTCCTCCCACATCTTCTGTGGACATCCTGACTCCCTGGGGCCTGGTTTCCATTGTACAACATCATGCCATTTGCCTGTCCCTTGAATAGACTTGACAAAAGAGGCTTCTAGGAAGTACCACTAAAGTCAGCTTTCTTCCTGCCTTGGTATTTCCCTTAGTTAAGGTGTAGAACTAGGGAATGAGGAGGGCTCAGTGTATAAAACCAGGCTAAGCATCTCCCAGTGTGTGCTGGTACCCTGAGAAAGCCCTGAGAACGAGCTCCAGCATCCCCAAGGGGACCACTGCCTATCTCCTGTTGACCCCCAGAGCTGACATTGGAATTAACAGGGTCCATTCATTGTTTCATAGTGCTTTTCTCTATGTTTCTTTGAGGCTCCTCAATAGCTCTTTTCCAAAGTAACTCATGAACAAATTGAGGATTGGGAGGTTATATGACCTCCCAACGTCCTGTGGCTAAAAGAGGGCAGTAGAACCTGAATTTCAGGTCTTCTGGTTCTAAATCCCTTATGCCTTCCAGTCAGCACTCTGTGGCCCGGGGACAGCTTTCGGAGGCTCTCTGAGGGGTTTCGTGAACCATCAAGAGCCACTCTAGTTTGGCCTTAAGGATCTGTCACTCTGGTCACAAATAGCCCCTTGGTGACAGCCACAGTGTTAACAGAACCCAACCTTCACTCCCTAATTCCAGAATAGCAACCAGTCCCTCTGACAAAGCTGAATAAGATCACCAGTAATCTCAGGAACAATTTCTAAAAATGAATTTCTACCTCTGAAATGGAGGGAAAAAAACAGCAATCAAAACCCAATAACAATTCAATGTCAATACTTATCAGGGAAATACAAATTAAAACCATTATGAGATAATACTTACACATCTACCAGATGGGCTAAAGATTTATTTTCTTATTTATTAAAAAAATTTTAACATTTATTTATTTATTTATTTATTCATTCAGAAAGAGAGAGACAGAGCACGAACAGGGAAGGGGGAGAGAGACAGAAAGGGAAACACAGAATCCGAAGCAGGCTTTAGGCTCTGAGATGTGGGCACAGAGCCCGACATGGGCCTTGAACCCACACACTGTGAGATCATGACCCGAGCCAAAGTCAGACGCTCAACCAACTGAGCCACCCAGGCATCCCCAGAAGGGCTAAAGTTTTAAGGCTGACAGTACCTAGTGTTGACAAGGAAGCAGAGTGAAGAAACTCTCAGACATTGCAGATGGAAGGGTAAACTGGTTCAACTACCAATAAAACTGTTTGGCATAAACTACTAAAGACGAACCAAATCCATTCCTGGGCACATATACAAGAGACATGAGAGCACATGTCTGCTAAAATTTATGTACATGAATGATGATGACAGCTTACTAATTATTAGCAAAACACAGGAAGTAACCCAATAACCATCGACAAGAAAATGAATAAATAAATTGTGGTGTATCTATGCAATGGAACTCTACACAGCAACACACACACACAAATGACTGACACACGGATTGACCAGGATGAAACTCGGACATCATGCTGAGCAAAAGAAGTCAGACGCAAAGGATTACTACAGCGTATGGTTCAGTAGGGTGCCGGAGACAGCTTGCAATCGCCCATGAGAACTGATTGTTATATTTTCAGGAATTTTGCAAGCCAATTGTCAAATTCAGCCTTCTTAAAAATTGAATTATATAAACTTACAATGAGTAAATTAAATTTAAAAAACAAAGGTAGTAGGGGTGCCTGGGTGGCTCAGTCAGTTAAGCGTTGGGCTCCCGATTTCGGCTCAGGTCATGATTTCACGGTTTGTGAGATCAAGCCCTTCATCGGGCTCTGCACTGACAACATGGAGCCTGCTTTAGATTCTCTCTCTCTCTCTCTCTCTCTCACTCTCACTCTCTCGCTCTCTCTGCCACTCCCCCCACTCACATGGTCTCTCTTTCTCTCAAAATAAATAAATAAACTAAAAATAAAAATAAAACAAAGGTAGTAAATTTTCAAATCTCTTTCTTTTCTAATTCTTTTACTACATTTTTACTATCATCTATGCTTTTGAGACAGTTTACACCTATTGTGTCTGTATGATGGAAACACCACGTAACTGTGTACAGCTGTACATCTATTCTCAACTCAGTGTTCAATGACCTCACCTCGATAGCTTCAAATTAGTGGTGGGGATTGCCAGGGAAATTGACAAAAGCTACAAATCAGGCTTCAGCATCATCATTATTATTTTATTATAGTTACCAATGTTGGAAAGCCTGTTGTCAAACACTTCCCAGAGCACCACAAGTGCGATTTCATTTTTATGATGCTCATGCGTAGGAAAAACTAATACATGTTTTAGATGATGATACGTGACATTAGAAGTCAGTGTGGAGACTACCTGGCTTCCTGCCAGGGATGAGGCGTGCAAGAATCTTACAGACGATGGTAAATGTAGACTTTTCGATCATGGTGATGATTCCGTTGGTGTAACTCTATGTATGCACTTTACTACATGCAGGTGATACCTCGGTTTAAAAAATAAATCTTACTACATTTTCCAAAACTGCCGTCCTTCAGGGGCCCCCTTCTGTCGGAAGGTGGGAGGTTGGCATCCCACAGTACCTCCTGTTTTGTCTCTGTAGGACCACCCTAGAAGGAATGTCTGCAGTAACTATTTCTTGTGACTTCTGGAGAACAGGACCTATACTGAGTTAACCTTTATAAGTGGCCACAAGTCCTCACACAGCACAGATAATAGGGACAATGACTAATGTTTTTTGAATACTGTTCTAAGTGCCTTAACTGGGTTGGCTCATTTAACCCTCTCAAAACCGTGGGGACTTTATGATTCTCATGTTTCAGATAAGGCAGTGAGGTTAAGGGCCTGCCTCCAGGTCATGCAGGCTGGGAGTTGGCAGAGTCAGGATTTCAACCCAAAGAACTTGCCTCTGGTGCCTGTGTTAAATCATTCCACCCTTCTGATAACAAATAATCAAAGTAAGCTATTAAGTTGTTAAGTTATCGCTCAGATAGTATGACACAGTGCTCACTTCTGTGTCTCCATTGCCTGTACCTGTGAGAAGAGACAGAAGAAGGTCCGAACATTTGGCCTCAGTGGCCTGCTTTCCTGCCATTTTCTGACGTGGTGGGCACGTTATAGAACTTGTCCAATGTGAAGTTAAACTTAGCAGCAATAAACATGGTCAGCCGTAAATGATCCAAAAGGAGAACCTTGACTGGCCATTTCAGGGGTGCAATTTGGGTAACTGCCCAGCGAAGCCACCTTTTCCATCAGAGAAATCGAAACTCAAAGATAGCACATTATCACTGAACTTGCCTAGGTGAGTCCGGTTCCCCTGGCAAGAGAACTATCACGATCCTGATGTGTAGCCATTGTCTCTGGGAACTAACTCTCCACACCCCGCCCTGTCTGGGCATGCGACTCTCCTCACACACAAATAAATCTGCAACATGACCTGTGCACAATGAAATCCACTCACCTCCGAATGAATCTGGGTGATTTATGGAAGCACAGGTGGACAGAAGTGGGAGGTGCATTATGAATCACAGAGCTCTTGCTTTCATGGTGGGAAGGCTGAGGTGCAGACAGGGATTGTCTAAGGGGACCCCATGAATAGGTCAGACAACCTGATCTCCAGACCCACCACCTAACCGGCTGCAATGTCCAATGTGTTCCGTGCCAAGAAGCGTTTCTCCGGTATCTCAGATCATGCCCTGTGTGTCACGACCGAGCCTCACCGATGGCCGGTTCCACCACAATTGCCCAGTCTCAGGGATGATATTCACTGAGTGCCTATTTTGTGTCGCACTGTCCTAACTTGCTTTTCAGTTTCCGCATCTTGCCTATGAAGGAGTCCTGTCTAACACCAGTGGCAAAGGGGGGCTCCGGGCGGGAATATAGATGGGTCCAGAAAAATCTAGGAAGCAAACCAGAGCCAGTCTCAGGCTCTGGTGGTAGTGGAGCTCTGCAGTGTGACCACAAGGATTGCATGGATCCGGTTCCTGGAGCTGAGTGGAGGGGAGGATCCTGGCAGAGTGAAACTCCCACCTCCTTGGCTTTGTTCATGTGACCTCATGTGACCAAACCCTCATGTGACCTTCCCTCTTCTTGGATCCTGTTTCTCCTCTTGTCCAGCTCTCTCTCTCTCCTCCTGAGAGAACCGAAATAAATCAGAGCGCCATGGCACAAAGGGGAGGCTCTGGTGTTACATGTGTCTGCAGACACATGCCTAAGACCCTGACCAGCTTACCTACTGGTCTCCAAGTGATCCTGATCTAGAAAGTGGGGAGTTTCATAAGACACTCTTCAGGGGTTTGGAAGACGTTGTGTATTTGCAAATGTGTATACACACGCATACGCTATTTGTTTTACTGTGAGAGGCTCACCAGGAAAAAGAAAATTAAACATTCCCCTTCATTACCTCTGCCCTCAACCTTCCCGAACCCCCAGAGAGAGAGATCGGGCTTTGAATTCTAGAAATTCACCCCTGGATCCAACTGACGGGCATTTTGGACTTTTAGGGTCCTCGATTCCCCAGCCTTTGCAGAAGATGGTCTTTCAACCAGCCTCTACTTTCTCTTTCTCCTTCTTCACCTGGTTAATTCCTATTAATAGATTAAGACTAGGATCAAGAGTCTCTTCTTCCTCGAAGCCATCTCTTATCTTCCCAGAGATACCTGCTTGCTCCCAGGGTTCCAGCCACGCCCTTAACCCCTTGGACACAGCCTCACAATTGGAAGTTTCTGCTTCGCCATCTTTTTCTGGACCATATTAACCACTGTACCTATAGGTCTAGCAGGGCACCTGGCAGAGAGTGAGTAGATACCTGTGAAAGAATACCCTCAAGTCAGTAGTAGCAGGGCAATAAAATGCACTGACTCGCACTCAAGTGTTGGTGACTTCAAGTTGCCTTTCCCAGGTAATTTTGCTCCCTGCAAAGTCTTCACCACCCCCCACCCCTGCCCAAACCACCCTCCTGTAAAGAAGAGGGGAATGCTGAGTTGGTGAAATCACTGGATCTTGTGATTCCCTTTTGTGGACGATAGAACCAGGGCTCACATTCTGTAGCTCATGCTCGGTGACCCCAGGTTAATCCAAAGTGAGGAAGAACATGACAGGCAGAGCGAGCTTCAGAATTACAAAAGCTGTTTCCTGAGACTCTGAGAAAGCCTTCTGTGATCACTTGTTCCTCCCGCTAAGACTATCTGGAGTAATTCTCCCCCAAAGGGTTAAGGTCCTTCCGGGTCCCTACAGCAAATTAAATGTTGCCTACTTGCTGGGTCCTGCCCACAACTGAGCCAAAGAGGCAACACAAATAAAAAGGCACAAAGGGTCCTGTCATCCTGGGGGATGTTTTCTTTATTTGTGTCTTCTGGAAACCAGCTGACAGAAGACAATAGTCCTTTAAGGGTTTACCACCAACTGGAACTCAAATTACTGTAGATGCCTCTTGAAAGCCCAAGACAAAACACTCCACAGGGAGAAAATAAACAAGAGCTGTTTCATTTATGTGGATTCTGACTTCTAAAGTGTCCTTCCCTTCTAATAAGTTGTGGATTTTTTTTTTTTGCATGTTTTTTTGGGGGGGCCTCCAATTTGTCTGCTTTATTGTTACTGCGGGAAATGCAGTCCTGTGAACGAGCTCAAATCAGGAGCCAACTGAGGCATGTGAGGCATTCACAAAGGAAAATAATAATAACGGCTAGCGCTGATGGCTTGGCACGGCCCGATGCTACTTCCGATGCCTTGTATGTGAGACTGCACTTAATCCGCACAAGAGCTTGATGGGGTGGGCACCATCAGCATACTTTGCAGGGGAGCAGGCCGAGGCACAGAGAAGTTAAACAACTTGCCCAGGGGCAGAGAGAGCTCATGAAAGGCAGAGCTAGGCTTCAAGCCCAGGCAGCCTGGGTCCAAAGCCACAGCCTTAACTCTGGTGCTACACAGTCTCAGCATTTCGTAAAGCCACGGATCACGGTCACTCCTCTGGAACGAAGCAGAACACACAAAGTAGCGAGACATTTGGGTATCAGGAGCTTAGGGAGCCTCGTTGAGAAAGATGAGCAAACATTCCTCCAGGCAGGGACATAATTTATTCTCAATGACAGGACAGAGTGCCTGGGGCAAGTCAGAGCCAAGGAGGATGGCCCCTGCCCTCCGGCCCGGTGAGAGTGGGCGGCATAGACACAGCAAGGACTCTGCACTTGGGCAGACCAGAGCTCTGGGTCTTCACTTGCTAGGTGGTGACTTTGGCAAATGGTGTCATTTCTCTGCACCTCGATTTTCTCATTCGTAAAATGGGGAAACTCCCATCAGTCTCAGAGAGCCCCTAGGAGAACCAAAGGAGAAAAGAGAGCGGTGGCGGGGCACTCTGGATGCATGATCGTCTCTCGCTTCCCGCCCAGGACGTGTGTGCCAGTCGCCTCGCACCCGCCTTGTGCGGAGGTCTCCACCCCTGGCCCTAGAAGTCCCAGCTCATCAGCATGGTGCCCTTTGTTCCTCTAACTCCCGGACTCAGCCGGGCTTCAGAGAAAGGTTGTGGACTTTGAAGTGGAATCTGAAGCCTGGCTCTGACATTCACGCATTGAAGCAAGTGGCTTTCTCTGTTTGAGCCTCCCTCTCCCAATGAATGAAATGGAGAGGCCAATAATACCTGTTTCTGGGGCTCTTGGTGAGGACTCCTGCGTGAGGGCACTGCGAGCAGTTAGCTACATGAATTTCCCTCTCACTTGCAGCCTTTATTTTCATTTTCACTTTTTTCTCTTAAGTAGGCTTGCCACCCAGTGTAGAGCCCAGCACCGGGCCTGAACTCACAACCCTGAGATCAAGACCTGAGTTGAGATCAAGAGTTGGATGCTTGGGGCACCTAGGTGGCTCAGTGGTTTAAGTGTCCGACTGCAGCTCGGGTCATGATCTCACAGCTCATGAGTTCAAGCCCCACATCGGGCTCTGTCCTGACAGCTCAGAGCCTGGAGCCTGCTTCGGATTCTGTGTCTCCCTCTCTCTCTCTCTGCCCCTCCCCAGCTCACACTCTTTCTCTCTCTCTCTCTCTCTCTCTCAAAAATAAACATTAATTTTAAAAAAAATTTTAAAAAAAAGAGTTGGATGCTTAACCAACTGAACCACCCAAGCACCCCTCATTTGCAGCCTTTATTAAACTAAAAGCTGCTTCCCTAAATTTCCTACCCTTGGATCCTACGTAGAGCCTACATTGCTCTTCAAAGTTTGCTGTAACAAAGTACCCCAGACTGTGGGGCTTAAACAAATTTATTGTCTCACAGCTCTGGAGGCTGGAAGTCCAAGGCCAGGGTGTTGGCAGGGCTGGTTCCTGGCAAGGGCTGTGAAGGAGAATCTGTTCCTCGCCTCTCTCCTAGCTTCTGGTGGCCTCAGGCGTTCCTTGTAGATGGCTGTCTTCACGGCAACTTCCCTCTATGCTTGTTTGTCTTGGTGTCCCAATTTCCCTTTTTATAAGGACACCGGCCATATTGGATTGGGGTCTGCCCTAATGACCTCATCTGAACTTGATCATCTGCAAAGATGCTGTTTCCAACTAAGGCCGCGTTTACAGGTAGTGGGGGCTCAGCAGGGGGAAACAGTTAAGCCCACACCATGCACTATGGAATCAGGCCAAAGGAGCCAACTTCCTGCTCCAAACATCAACACTCGGAGCACTTAGACACAGCCATCCTGTCTTCACTTTGCCTCCCCTTCCCCTGTCTGGGGAGATTACTCTTACTGGCCACAATTTCCAAATGGCTCAGAGTCTCAGAAACTTTCCTCAGGACACCCTCAACTTCGGTAGGATCCCTTTTTAGTTCCGGTCTCAGAACAGAGCCGCGTTCTCCTTAGGCAGCATGACTGCAGGGAACACAGTGGATCTGCCACTTCCCAAGAAAAAGAAATTCTCATTCAGTTAATACAAGCCATCAAGCTGGTTTCCCCTAGGCTGTCCATGAAATTGAACTTTTGAACTTGGGTGCAGGAGTTTATCCTCAAATCTTGTTGGTGAGGATCTAATGATTCCAAACACTTTTGCATCTGGATTCTGTCATCTGTTATATTCCCCCTCCCTCCTGTGTTGCTCCACTTGAGTCTCGTCAGCATGCCTTCCCCGTCCTTCTCTCCGAGTCACCGGTGAGACCGTTGAGACCATTCACAGAGGGTGACATCACCCCCAAACGGGCAAAACACATCTTGCTCTTTTTATGTATAAAGCGTAGATATCCATATAGTATATAAATGAATATATGGTATATCAGCTATGATGTTAAAAATTTCCAAGACGGATGGGCATGTGGGAAAAAGTGTCTAATAAAGCCCCTTAAGGGGACAATAATGAAAACAATGGTTGAGAAACAAGTCTACAGGATAAGACGCAGAGCAAAGACCATGAGTTCACCGGAGGTCTCCCCAGATCTGCCAATACTCAGCAGTATAATTAACTTATTGTAGCAGGGCACCTCCACCTTTATCAGAGTCTACCTGGCCCTTTTCAGACAGGCAGGAATCCATAAATGTTTTAATATATTCTAACACACCATATGACAAAACTCTCAACAACTCACAAAAATGGGCACAGAGATTAACAAGTCACTCAGCCCTAAATGGTCATTAAGTCACTCATCCATTCATTCATTTATTTATCATTCAACAAATATCTACTGAGTGCCTACAATATGGCGGTCAATGGTCTACGAGCTGAGGAATGAAACAATGGACAAAATAGATAAAAATCTGCACTTCATGGAGCTGGCAATCTAGAAAGGGTTGGGGTAAGGGAAAGAGTCAATATACAAAATAATAATAATAATAATAATAATAATAATTCAACTCTAGAGTATTGTCAGGTGGAGATGAAATGCCATGGGGGAAAAAAGGCCTCATGAAGGCTATGGTCTGAGGGGATTGTTACATTGGCGTAACTATTCTCTAAGAAACTGTAATGACGGATACATGTCATACCATATTTGTCAAAACCCACAGAAGTGCCCAACACCAAGAGTGACCTTTAACAAAAATGATGGGCTATAGTTGATGATAATGTATCAGTATTGGTTCATCAATTGTAACACATTATAACTAATGCAAAATGTTAATAATAGAGAAGAATGTGGGGGTGGAGGTGGGGTGGGTACATTGAATTCTATATAGTATGTGCTCAGTTATTCTGTAAATTTAATGCAGGACTAAATAAATCAAGCCTTTTTCTTTTTTTTTTTTTAAGCTGTGGTCTCAAACTATGCAAAGATAAAGAAGAAAGGGAGGAGTCACCTCCACTATGCTATGCAAGTGGGGAAGCTTGGCAAGAAGAGAGCATTGAAGGGGATGTGAGTGTGAGTGAGGCTGACTTTGGTCAGGTGAGAGGAATCCATGTGTCAACAGGAATCTGGAGAAATAGTACGACCGGGAAGCCACAGGAGGAATAGATCCCAAGAGATGATGTGCAGCCAAGAGAGCAGAGGAGTTCAAGGAGACCCTTCCCAGCAGTTTTCAAAAAGAACTTCAATCATAAAATAGAGAAGCCACGAAGGGTGCCTGGGTGGCTCAGTCAGTTAAATGTCTGACTTCAGCTCAGGTCATAACCTCATGGTTTGTGAGTTTGAACCTCATTGTTCATGCATTCAAGCCCTACATCGAGCTCTGCACTGACAGCTCGGAGCCTGGTTTGGATCCTCTTTCTCCCTTTCTCTCTTTCCTCCACCACTCTCGCGTGTACTTGTGCACTCTCTCTCAAAAATAAAATTAAAAAAGATTTAAAAAAATAGAGAAGCTACAACTATACAAGGAGGAGAGGACAGGAAGCCAAGTTGTGATCTATCTCCAAGAGAAGTTCAGGGCCAGAAACAAGGGAGATGGTAATCCATGCACACAGAAGAATTTAGGAATTAGGACTCGGGAGGAAATTGTGTGCAATTTTTTTTGATTAATTAATTTATTTTTTTGTTTACATCCAAGTTAGTTAGCATATAGTGCAACGATTTCAAAAGTAGATTCCTTAATGCCCCTTACCCATGTAGCCCATCCCCCCTCCCACAACCCCTCCAGCAACCCTCTGTTTGTTCTCTATATTTAAGAGTCTCTTTTGTCCCTCTCCCTGTTTTTTTTTAATTATTTTTGCTCCGCTTCCTTTACGTTCATCTGTTTTGTATCTTAAATTCCTCATACGAGTGAAGTCATATGATATTTACCTTTCTCCAACTAATTTCACTTACCATAATACCCTCCAGTTCCATCCATGTAGTTCAAATGGCAAGATTTCATTCTTTTTGATTGCCAAGTAATACTCCATTTTGTGTGTGTGTGTGTGTGTGTGTGTGTGTGTGTGTGTGTGTGTGTGAGATATGTATATCTTCTCTCGTTTTGTCAGTTGCCTTTTAGTTTTGCTAATTGTTTCCTTCACTGTGCAGAAGCTTTTTACTTTGATAAGGTCCCAATAGTTCATTTTTGTTTTTGTTTCCCTTGCCTCCAGAGACATGTTGAGTAAGAAGTTGCTGCGGGCAAGGTCAAAGAGGTTTTTGCCTGCTTTCTCCTCGAGGATTTTGATGGCTTTCTGTTTTATATTGAGGTCTTTCATCCATTTTGAGTTTATTTTTGTGTCTGGTGTAAGAAAGTGGTCCAGATTCACTCTTCTGCATGTCGCTGTCCAGTTTTCCCAGCACCATTTGCTGAAGAGACTGTCTTTATTCCATTGGATATTCTTTCCTGCTTTGTCAAAGGTTAGTTGGCCATACGTTTGTGAGTCCGTTTCTGGGTTCTCTATTCTGTTCCGTTGATCTGAATGTCTGTTTTTGTGCCAGTACCATACTGTCTTGATGACTACAGCTTTGTAATACAGCTTGAAGTCCAGGATTGTGATGCCTCCAGCTTTGGTTTTCTATTTCAAGATTGCTGTGGCTATTCGGGGTCTTTTCTGGTTCCAAACAAATTTTAGGATTATTTGTTCTAGCTCTGTGAAGAATGCTGGTGTTATTTTGATAGTGATTGCATTGAAGGTATAGGTGGCTTTGGGTAGTATCGACATTTTAACGATGTTTGTTCTTCCAATCCATGAGCGTGGAATATTTTTCCTTTTTTTGTGTCTTCTTCAATTTCTTTCATAAGCTTTCTATAGTTTTCAGTGGACATTGTGTGCAATTTTAATACCTTTCTTCTAGACACACTTTCCCAGCTCACAACAAATTACGATTAGTTTTATGAATTTTCCCAACTACACTGAACTTTGAGAAATAATAAATTAGAAAGGGCACATTTTATTATACCTAGATTAGTTCATCACGGGAGTCCAAACAGCTGTTAAGTTTCTCATGTGTGGAAATTTAAAAGCCACGAGCAAGCAATACATAGACTTGTGAGGGGAGGAATCAGACCTTGTGGGTAAGCTGACAGTAAGAGTGACTTCATCAACCTGTGAGCCACACAGGGGATACTCAGTCTCTTCATCATCTCTGTGTCCTGAAAGCACTAGGGATTCTCAGATATCCTGCCCCTGACCTTAGGGGGACTAAAATCTTATTGGAAGATCTAGACTTGTTCATCCAAAACACAAAGAAAATAAAGGCGAATCAAATAGTGTTCCATTGAACAGAATAAAGAATGAGTGCTACGAATTACATGTTATATCCCCGAAATTCATATGTTGGAGCCCTTAGAGGTGGGGGCCTTTGAGAGGTAATTAGGTTCAGATGAGGTCAGGAAGTTGGAGCCTCCATGACAAAATTAATGCTCTCACAAGGAAAGAAAAGACTAGAGGTTCTTCTCTCCACCACATAAGAATACAGCAAGAAGCTGCCTGTCTGCAAACCAGGAAAAGGACTCCCAACAAACCGGCTGGCCGCTTGATCTTGGATTTCTAGTCTTCAGACTTGTAAGGAACAAATGTCTGTTGCTTAAGCCACCCAGGCTATGGTGTTTTTGTTACAGCCGCCCAAATGGACTCAAACAGTGATTAAAAAGGGAGTCAGATTATGTGACCTTAGCTAAACTCTAGCTTTCTCCTCAATGAGAGGAAGTTTGTATATTGAGCCAGGAATGGAGACTTTTGCATTTTAGGACTATGGCAGCAATCAAGAAGCCCAGGGAAGTCACTGAGACAAGGACACTTATCAAATCAGTAGTTCTCAAATGACTGAGGCACCCTCACATCACAAACCCCTAAAACATATGATAACAAAGTATGTATTCTCCCTCTGCCTTTAGCCAAGTCTGCTCTTCTCAGGGCCCTTCAGCCTTCTTTTGCCCTTAAAGACCAAGTTCAAGTCCCATTTCTGCTGAAATGCCAACACTGATCACAACTTTCTTAGAATTCCATGGATACTCATGACCTATACCATTTACTTAGTATCTTTGTATGCAACATGGTGTGATAAGAAACACTGAATTTGCAGTAATATTTGGGTTCTAGTGAAGATCCGCCTTTTACTAGCTATGTTCTCTTGGGTGGGTTATTTAGCATCCCCGGGCCTCAGTCTCCTGATTTGCAAACTGGGTGACATGAGAAGCTTCAAAACATGTGTCCTTGAAGACATAGGGCAACAGGAATTCCCATTCATTGTGGGCTGAGTGCAAATTGGTCCTAGCTCCTTGGAAAACTATTGGCAAGTGTCCCCTAAAGTTAAATCTAAGCCTATTCTCTGAACTAGCAATTCCATTCTTAGATATATAACCAATAGAAATGAATGCTTATGTTCACCAGAAGATACGCACAATATTCACAGCAATTACAATCATAAGAGCCTCAAACTGGAAACAGCCCGAATGCCCATCAGCAGAATAGATTTTTTTAAATGGCGATCTGTTTGTGCAATGGCATGCAATACAGCAATGAAAACAAACTACTGTTACACACAGTGATATGGATGAACCCCATAGGTACAGTGTTGAGTGAAAGAATCCAGATGAAAACAAATAAAAATACATGCTAAATTATTCCATTTATATAAAGACCAGCAAATCTGATGATAATGGATGTCTGAAGAGGTTAATTTGGGAATATTAACCAGGAAAGGCAAAAGAGAATCTTTGGGGGAGTTGAAAATGTTATATTTATGATCAGAGTGGTATACCAGGGTGGTATATATGAAAATAATATGCAAAATGTAAAAAAAAAAAAACCAGTATAGAAATAAACCAAGCTGTGTCCTTAAGATTTGTGCATTTTACATCAATCCATATTTCAACTTAAAAATAAATAATTAGGAAAAAGGATAACTGGCCTTGCTCTGAGTATGCATCCTTATACAGGAATCAACAATGGCCAACATATGCCTCAGGAATGGCAGCAGGGATCTTGGCTGCTATGTGGCTGGCTACTTCAAGACTCAGTCCCATGGAATCTGAGGCCACCCTCCCATCTCTACCCCTAACCCACTGTCACATTTCCTCGTTTTTATTTGCTTTATAACACTAACAGAATTGAAATTATCACGTTTCTTGTTTGTGTGTTTGCTGGTTTAATGTCTGTCCCCAACCCCATGAGATGGCAGCATCTGTCTTAGTGGTTCAAACCCAGCAGCGGGCCTGGCTCACAATAAGCCCTAATTGGCGTTTGTTAGATGGGTGCATAAATGAGTGAAGGAGTGAAGGAATGCATGTCTGATAGTGTGCTAGAAAACCAGGAATACAAAGATTAATAAGTCATGTTTCTCTCCCCCAAGGAGATCATACTGATCAATTCTGGTTGATTCTATCTTAAAGAGATCCTTAGAAACCCAACACTCCTCTCCGTCTGGTCCTCATTGTCATTCCCCTGGATTTCTTCAGCAGCCCCTACCTGGTCCCACTGTCTTTGGACTCTCTTTACCCCACAACACACACATACACACACACACACACCACAGTCTCTGTATTGCCACCAGTTGCCTTACTGGGCACTAATTCTGATCCTATGGCCCCACTGCTTCAAGTTTCTGGCTCCTCTCTCCAAGTTGGGACTTGCTCAGCATGCTGCAGGCTGACTCCTACCTACCTGCCACCACTTACCTCCCAGCCCGGAGCAGCCCCTCTTGATCTTGTCTGCACCCCTCTCCACACACTGTTGTCAGCCTCTCTCACAACATTCAGCCCCACACCACCCTCTTGTCGTCCTGGGCCTTTGGCCTCCTTTCCAGCCTCCAAAACACCCTTCATGATGCCTCTCTGACCAAGGAGTTTGTTGGTCAAGGGCTGGAATCACTGAAGCAAGACTGAAAACCCGGGAAGCTCCTCTCAGTTTGTTTCATTAACTTTTATTGTTTTTCTCCTGATTTTTCTCAAAATACATATGCACAGTTTAGATTATTGAGGGGGAAAAAAGTAGGAAAGAAAGAAAGAAAGAAAGAAAGAAAGAAAGAAAGAAAGAAAGAAAGAAAGAAAGAAAGAAAGAAAGAAAGAAAGAAATGAGGGAGGGAGGGAGGGAGGAAGGAAAGAAGGAAGGAAGGAAGGAAGGGGGAAGGAAGGAAGGAAGGAAGGGGGAAGGAAGGAAGGAAGGAAGGAAGGAAGGAAGGAAGGAAGGGGGAAGGAAGGAAGGAAGGAAGGAAGGAAGGAAGGAAGGAAGGAGGAAGGAAGGAAGGAAGGAAGGAAGGAAGGAAGGAAGGAAGGAAGGAAGGGAGGGAGGGAAAGAAAACCAGATTACTGAACATTTGTATTCTAAACTGCCTTTTCCTCAACATGTATACATGGTAGGTATTGATGTGAGGGTAGAAGTGTGCATAGCAAATGTATAATCCAGCCAGATCTCTGAACCTCAAATCACTAAAAACTCCACCTAGGTGGAAAGCTATGTTTGCGTGAAGATGTTTCAGGGGCACTTCAAGAAGAATTTGTACTTTCTGAAGATAGATGGAGAGAGAGAGGGAGACAAGGTCAAATTTAATTAGGGTTTTACTCTTCAGTCTTTATTCCCTCAGTATTTACCCCAAGAACTGAGTTCACAGAGTCAGGGTAACAGTTATTCTCATTCTACCCCAGTCGAGCACCTTGTAATCAGCACCATGGCCCCCATGGGCTGGCACAGGGCTGGCACCAAGCAGACATCAAAATAAATACTAAGTTGAATAGGACTCAGTTCAACGCAGCTTCAGGCTTAAGGTGCCCTAATCCCTCTCTTCTCCAGCTACTCAGACCAGAAAGCTTGGATGCACCCCTTTGTCCATTATGACCATCCAGGCTCCCAAGGCCCGGGGATTCTCCTGTCCTGTCACATCTAACTCACCTTCTCCTGTGTTCCTGGCATCTTTGTCCACCATGAGGACCCCAAGCCCACACTTCTGCCCCTGCTCCTGCCTGGCCCTTGGACTCTTCAGCTTGCTGTTCACCACTTAGCTTTCCCAAACCGAGGTCTCCCCAACAGGATGCAGGTCAGATTCCTTAGCCTGATATTCAAAGCACTGCATAAGCAAGATTCACAGTCCACCAATGTGGGAACCACTGAACATTTGAAATGAGGCTGGTGAGACTCAGGACAGTCTTACGGGAGTGAGAAATACTGGTTTTGCCATTGACATAACATTATTGTTGTGCTAAAACTACATTTCATTTTAACCACCGCGTCACACAATATATGGTTATTGTAGTGCTCGCGTAGAGCACAGATGTCATTTTTACACGTAAACTTGTCAATGAATTGTTTCAGTTCAGATGGGCTTTTTCTATGCACCTACTGAACGCTGTAATGTGTTTATTCGAATATTTTCTGCAGACAATAAGGATACAGAGATAGCTGTGCAAATCAGAATTGGTAATTAAGTAAAAAAATTACTTTAATTACAGTGTAATGAAAATGTTCTAGTTAAAAAAAAAAGGTTTAGGCAAATTTTAAAAATTTAAATGAAGGTATCCTAATGATTCAGAATCAAGTGGAGATGCAGAAGCTAGTATGGAAATAGAAAGAGGAAAGCAGGGGGTTCCCGGGTGGCTTAGTCGGTTAAGCATCCAACTTCAGCTCAGGTCATGATCTTGTGGGTTAAGCATCCAACTTCAGCTCAGGTCATGATCTTGTGGTTCGTGAGTTCAAACCCTGTGTTGGGCTCTGTGCTGACAGCACAACTCTCTCTCTCTCTCAAATAAACATTTAAGAAATTAGAGGAGAGCAGGAAAGATAGTGAAAATCAATTGCAATTTGCTACAGCAGATTGTTATGTAAAAATATGTTTTTACAATGACAAAGTTGACAATACTAAGAGGCATTTTCAGCAAATGCACAATGAATTTAATAACAAGTCTCTTCAATGGTCAAAAAAAATCAGTGTAATTAGCTGCCTAAAAACAGAATTAAATGTTCAACAAAAAATAATAATTTTTTAATTAAAAAAAAATTTTTACTTTTATTTTTTTTAACTTTTTAAACATGTGAGAATAAATTTAGAAAGGATCTCTACTTATAAATTGAGCCAGCTATAAAAGAGCTTGGACTCTTGTACAAAAGGAAAACACTTTCAGATGAAGAACTGGTAAAAGAAATTATTTTTCAGTAATGGAAATATTATTAGAAGATCCTGAGAAAAGACTAAAAGGGGTATTTTATAAAAAGTGAAAGCCCTTCCATTAAGTCACCAAATAATTGCCCATAAAATATAAGACTTTTCTAACAATAGCAAAGACCAACCAATAAACTTGAAAAATCACAATTACTTTCCCTAGCTTCAGATAAGTCATGCCATATAATAGACACCAATTAATAATACTTCAGGTACATTTTGTCTCAGAAGACCTCCAATTTACAAAGAAATGTCAATTCACAGCCCCCAAATTTTAACATGTGGCATAGATATTTTTAAATTTTTACATCTATCAAAGAAGTATTCCAACTAGATAAGAAAAAAATTAGTTTCTATCACCACAAATGGTAGTTCTGCTATCCTGGGTCAAAAATCTAGATTTATGGGAATTTTCAAATAAGAAACTGACATTTTCCTTCTTGCTCATTCCACTATATAATACATATTGAAAATTCTTGTGCTTAATTTTCACAGCAGACAGCAGACTTTATGAAAGGCATCACGGATACAGTTATTAAAATTGTTTATTATATACATTTAAATATTATAAATTGTCTCCAGTTTATGGAACAGTTGAAAGAAACAGAAGATGATTTTAATGAACTTCTGTTCTTTGCCAATATTGAGTAATAGAAGAGTTTTACAAAGGCTTACAGAATTTTTAACTCCAATTCAGTGCTTTCAGAACAAACGATTGCTTGTCAAATATTCAATAATCAAAGACAGAAAATAGCTGTGTGATTTATGTTTTTTCATCAAAACCATACTGCATATGAATGAGCTAAATTTGAAATTCCAAGGTAAGAAAAGCTTTTAGTGACATAGACAGGTATGAGAATTTATGTTGAAACTAAAACTTATATAATACAAATCCACAATAATGATTTTATACCTTTTTCTAGCATAATCAGTATGCAAATTATTTTTATTGTAATTGACAGTTGTTATGTAAATTGCATATAAAGGCCAAAAAATGTAAAGAACATTTTATTGTCGTTGATAAATTTTAAGTTGCTTTTTAACTTACGCTGTAGGCTTTTGAATTGACCCAAGAGTTGGTGAATTTATTTAATTTGGACAGATGTAGTTTTGAAATTGATATGCTTTTTTATTTTTTTTTAATTTTTTAATGTTTATTTATCTTTGAGAGAGAGAGACAAAGAGTGTGAGCAGGGGAGGGGCAGAGAGAGAGGGAGACACAGAATCCAAAGCAGGCTCCAGGATCTGAGCTGTCAGCACAGTTCCCAATGTGGGGCTCGAACCGACGAACCTTGAGTTCATGACCTCAGCCAAAGTTGGATGCTCAACCAAGTGAGCCATCAAGGCGCCCCAAAACTGATATGCTTTTGCTCCAGTATCAAATCAATGCTGTTTGAAATGATGAATAAGTCTTGTCTATTTGGATGTAAATATTAAAGAAAAATGGTTTTTTTGGTACTTTTTTGGGTTAGTGACAAACATTTATGTTTGATATATATTAGGTGTGTAAACTACTTTTTCAACTGTAAATTTTATGAAAAGTAATAGATATCACATATATCCAATGAAACTTTTGTGTTGGAGGCTAAATATGTTGTAAGTAAAAGCTAAACACTGAACTTCCAAGACTTAGTATGAAATAAAGGGTATAAAATATATCATCAAGAATTGTTTTTAGGGGCACCTGGGTGGCTCAGTCAGTTAAGGGTCTGACTTCAGCTCAGGTCGAGCCCCACATCAGGCTCTGTGCTGACAGCTCAGAGGTTGGAGCCTGCTTCGGATTCTGTGTTTCCCTCTCTCTCTGCCCCTCCCCCACTCACACTCAGTGTCTCTCTCTCTCTCTCTCAAAAATAAACATTAAAAAAATTTTGTAATAAAAAAAGAATTGTTTATATTAATCATGTTGAAATGATATTTTGGATATATTAGATTAAATAAAATGTATTATTGAGGTTAATTTCACCTTTTTTTTTCTTTTTACTTTTTTTATAATGTGGATACTAGAAATTTTTAAGCCGCATATGTGGCTCACGTTATGTTTCTATTGGATAGTCCTGCTCTAGAATGTAGTTGCCATGATAATCTGACAAAGGCAACATGACCTTTGTCTTGTTCATTGTTGTATTTCCAGAGCCTAAAACCAGGACCTGGCACTATTAGGTGTTCAGAAAATATTGACTAAATGAATGAATTTAGGTGTATGTCAGTATTATCAGTAAGGGCCCAACAGCAGGATAGAGAAGCCTCTCCAACTATTTCAAGCAAAAAGGAATTTAACCTGAGGAATTAAGAATTTACAGACATTTTTCCAAAACAAGACACACAGATGACCAATAGGTACATGCAAAGGTGCTCCACATCACTAACCATCAAGAAAATGCAAATCAAAACCACAGTAAACTATTACCTCACACCTGTTAGAATGGATGTTATCAAAAACACAAGAAATAATAAGTGTTAGCAAGGATGTCGAGAGAAGGAAATGCTTGTCACTGTTGGTGGGAATGTAGATTGGTGCAGTCACTACAAAAAACAGTATGGGGGTTCCTAAAAAAAATTAAAAATAGAACTACCATGTAATCCAGCAATTTCCGCTCTGGATACTTATCCAAAGAAAATGAAAACACTAACTCAAAAAGATATATGCACTACCAGGTTCACTGCAGTATTATTTACAGTAGCCAAGACATGGGAGCAATGGAAGTATCTATTGATGAATGGATAAAGAAAATGTGTGTGTAGATAGATAGATAGTATTCTGTTCTATAGAGAGAGAGATAGAGAACAGAATATATTCTGTTATGTATGTTATATATAGAGAATGTTATATATGTATATATACATACATATATAGAGAACAGAATATTATTCATCCATAAAAAAAGAAGGATATCTTTCTTTACCATTTAGAACAACATGGATGTACCATAAGGGCATTATGCCAGATGAAATAAGTCAGGGAAAGACAAATACTATATGAACTCACTTATATGTGGAATATGAAAAAAATTAAAATATTCAAAATTAAATTATTAAAAATTAAAATATTAAAAACTAAGCTTATGTATATAGAGAATATAGATCCAGAGAATGAACTGGCGGTTGCCAGAGGCACGGGGTGGAAGTTAGGCAAAATGAGTGGCAAAAGGTACAAACTGCCACTTACAAAATAGGGGCGCCTGGGTGGCTCAGTCAGTTAAGTGTCTGACTCTTGATTTCGGCTCAGGTCATGATCTCATGGTCGTGAGGTCAAGCCCCGCGTGAGGAGCAAAGCCTGCTTGGGGTTCTCTCTCTTCCTTTCTCTCTCTGCAACCCCTTCTCAAAATAAATAAACATTTTTTTAAAAGATTAATTAAGTCATGACATGTAATGTTCAGCATGGTGATTATGGTTAACAATACCATATTGTACATCTGAAAGTTGCTAAGATAATGGGTTTCAAAAGGTCTCATCACAAGAAAAGAAATTATGACTGTAGTGGTAATGGAGGCTAACTTATTACGGTGACCATTTCACAATATGTACAAATACTGAATCGTTATGTTACATAGCTGAGATTAATATAAGACGCGGCTACATGTCATATGTCAATTATGTTTCAATCAAAGAAAAAGAAAAAAACTTTGCAAAAATCATCGGAATGGCTAGAGCAGAGGCCTCTGGACCAGACAGATCCCCAGACCATGGCACTCAGGACAACAATGCAGAAAGCCGGCCAGAGGAGGCTGCACTTTGCTACCATGGGGAAGAAGACAGGACTGAAGAAGGCTTCCCGGAGCTGCTGGCTCTAGGAACACAGCTCTTCAAGCACCAAGTGTTAGATTTAGAACCACACTAAATCCACTGAGATCCAATCTAACGAGAAAGATGGCCGTGGAGCTGGAGCCTGGACACTGGAACGTATTGCAGAGAACAAGCAATGCTGTGCTGTGCCTGGCAGAGGTGGATGGCTTCCCATTCTCATGCAAGTGCATCTAAGTTATGAAGCTTACATCACACTCAAAAGTCATTGCAAAGAAGTCTCTCCTATTCCCTCATTATTCTTACTGGGTGAACTCTCTCTCTCTTTTTTTTTTCCTTTCCTATATGTTTATTTATTTTGAGAGAGCGAGAGAACACGCGTGCCTGCGCGCGAGCCAGGGGAGAGGCAGAGAGAGAGGGAGAGAGAGAATCCCAAGCAGGCCCTGTACTTAGTGCACAGCCCAATGTGGGGCTCCATCTCACATACCATGAAATCATGGCTTGAGCTCAAATCAGGAGTCAGACACTTAACCAACTGAGCCACCCAGGTGCCCCTGGGCAAACTCTTTCATATTAAACACCCATTCCTCCCCAACCCTGAGAACTGCAGTATGGAGGTTCCTCAAAAAATAAAAGCAGTATGGAGGTTCCTCAAAAAATAAAAAAAGTGGACTACCCTATGACCCAGCATAGTACTGGCTACTTACTACTTAGTAGTACATACCACTAAGTATTTATCCAAAGGATACAAAAATGCTGATTTGAAGGGGCAATGCACCCCAATGCTTACAGCAACACTATCGACAACAGCCAAACTATGGAGAGAGCCCAATGTCATCGACTGATGAATGGATAAAGAAGATGTGGTATATATATATTTAATGGAATACTACTCAGGGATCAAAAAGAATGAAATCTGGCCATTTGCAACAATGTGGATAGAACTAGAGTGTATTATGCTAAGCGAAATAAGTCAGAGAAAGACAAATATCATACAATTTCACTCATATGTGTAATTTAAAATACAAAACAGATGAACATAAATAAGGGAAGGGAAGCAAAAATAATATGAAAACAGAGAGGGAGACAAACCATAAGAGATGCTTAAGTACAGAGAACACACTGAGGGTTGCTGGAGGGCTGTGGGGGGGGGGGGGAGAAGGGCTAAAGGGGTGAGGGGCATTAAGGAGAACCCTGGTTGGGATGAGCACTGGCTATTACATGTAAGTGATGAATCAATAAATTCTATTCCTGAAAATAGACAAGTATATAAAAAACAATAAATAAAAAAATATAGCCTGGAAGTCTTCCCTGACTTCCCCAAGAACTATTTAAGTCTGTTCTCCAAGTACTTTGTATGCATTCTTGGCTCATACCATTGAATTTATTTATTCTAAGTATTTAGTTGTCTTTCTCTTTTGATAGACCATTAGCTCCATGGGCAGGGCTCTGTCAGCTTATTCACCATTATGTTCTCCCCACCTAGTGGTAGACGCTCAATTCGCATGTGTTGAATGAATTAATGAATACCCTCACAAAGCACCAGGGGTGGGATTTGAACTCATCTTTCGCCATGCATTGAGCTCTCTCAGAACACATCCGTGTGCCTCCACAGATGCCCAGCACCTGCTGCAGAAAGACCATCCTTGGCACACCTATCACCAGGATGCAAACTTGCCCTCCCAAGGAGGATGGCCTGGGGCTGCTTCTAAGAAACAGGGAGAGACAATTGTCAGCACAATGACTTTCAAGAAAATGCCCTGGGCAGTAGGATGTTGGGCCTAGAGCCCAGGCTGCAGAACAATCAAGGAAAGATAAGGCCAAGGGGTTATGCTGGGCACTGCACAAAACATGCCCAGCCTCACTCCTGTCACCAAGGAAGACATGTGGTCACTTAAGTGAAGGACCAGGGAGAGGATGAGGGTCATGCAAACAGTGACATTTTACCCAGGAGCATTTTCACAGCTTGCGAAGCTTCTTCACATGCATTGGCCTGCTCGTGATCACCCCCTCCCCCATTTTGTAGATGAGGAAACTGAAGCATTGTAACATTAGCAACTTTTCCAAAGGCCAGTGTCAAATCCAGGTCTTGAACCCAAGCGGCAGAGCTCTGTAGTTACAACACAGACTAGAGTTGGAGCCAAGGTCAGAGTCATCTTTGGCCACACACCAGCAGGGTGTCCTTGGGCAAGTCCCTCTCTGAGTCTCTATTTTCTCATACATAAAAGAAAGATGATCCCATCTAGCTCCTGGGATTGTTGTAAAAATTAAATGAAACACTTATGCCAAGAACTTAGCTCAGCATCTTGTGCAGAATAAGGATTCGGTAACAATAGCTACAATAGTAGCTATTTATTATTACTTATTATTATTATTCCAAATTTAAGACTTTGTCTATGATCTCAGATTGCCCTCTAATTGTACAAATCTTACTATGATATTAATAATTTACTTTAGGGGTGCCTGGGTGGCGCTGTTGAACGTCTGACTCCAACTCAGGTCATGATCTCATGGTCTGTGGCCTCGAACCCCATGTCGGGCTCTGTGCTGACAGCTCAGAGCCTGGAGCCTGCTTCGGATTCTGTGTCTCCCTCTCTCTCTAACCATCCTCTGCTCATGCTCTGCCTCTCTCTGTCTCTCAAAAATAAGTAAACGTTATAAGCACTTTCTCTATTTTTATGTCCACTTATGACACTTAGAGGCTTTGCTAGTCCACATAGTGAACGCCAGAATGAGTTTTTACTGGGGGTGCTTAGTGACTTGTTGATCTGCATAATGGGTGGATGTTCCAAATGGGCTCCATTGAAAAAATTGATATACAGCGTGCAATGCAAGAGAAGATATTTTAAACACTTCCTGGCTTTACTAGATTTTTCACTGTTAACCCTTAGGGATGGCACAAGAGGCTAGAGCCCTGAAACACCCAGTGTCCCACATGGAACCACTTACTATAAGGTTATTTATAGGGGCTCTTCTGAGCCCATAGGCCAATATCTACCTGTGTAGTAACATTTGGTGTGTGTGATACTTCCTTCCTTTCTTCCATTGTATACAGGTTGCAGGTGAGTAGCTAACTCTCACTTACTTCTAACTCCCGAGGGCTCCAAGATTTCCCAAAAGAACCTAATATCCATGCATCACCAGACAGCTGAGGTCAATTTGCAACAAAAGTTCTACTGAGTACGTCGACAGGATTGTCATGAAGCCCAAAAAACAAAATGCGTGGCTAAGTCTCTTATGAATTTTCAAGAACTATAAGAGATGAGAGTAAGAACTATATGTATCTGTCTGCTCAGCTCCTTTGCTGGTTTTGCTCTAAGACCCAGTCTTTAATCCTTATTTTCTCTCTAGGTGATCTCATTTAGCCCCTCAGTTCTAAATATCCACCCCATGTTGAGGACTTACATGGTTTTGTAACTAGCCTGGGCCTCTCAACTGAGCTCCTAATGATGCATACCCAAATGTCCACTAGACATCTCCAATTAAAGATGACTAACAGGCATCCTAAACTTGCCATGGCCAAAACACAACCCTTGACCCCTTATCTCCCAACCTTCTCCCCCCGACACCACCACCTGGAGTCTTACCCACCTCAGAAGATGGCACTGCTCAGGCCAAAGACCCAGGAGTCATGTTTGGTTCTTCTCTTTTTCTCACTGCCCCATCCCCTCCCCCATCAGTGTTCCCCTACCATCTGTGATGGTGTTACCCTAATCCACACCACATCACAACACGCCCTCCAAAGCCTCCTGACTGATCTCATGGATACTCCCTTCCCCTGCCCCAAACAGACTGGCCTTTTAAAAATGTAAATCAGGGGCACCTAGGTGGCTCAGTCGGTTAAGCAACTGACTCTTGGTTTCAGCTCACATCGTGATCTCACGGTTCATGAGTTTGAGCCCCGCATCGGGCTTCGCACTGATAGCTCAGAGCCTGCTTAGGATTCTCTCTCTTTCCCTCTCTCTCTGCTCCTCCTCTGCTCTATTTCCCAAAATAAATAAATAAACTTTAAAAAAATGTAAATCAGGCGTGCCTGGGTGGCTCAGTCGGACTTCGGATCAGGTTCGGATCAGGTCATGATCATCCCATCTGTGAGTTCAAGCCCCGCATCAGGCTCTGTGCTGACAGCTCAGAGCCTGGAGCCTGCCTCAGATTCTGTTTCTCCTTCTCTCTCTGCCCTTCCTCCACTCATGTTCTGTCTGTCTCTCTCTCAAAAAATACACACTAAAAAAATTTTAATGTAAATCAGACCATGTGACTCCCTACTTCAACTTTCCATTGGTTTTCCACCATTCCTGGACTACAACCCAAGCTCCTACCCCACACCTCCTGCTTCCACCTTCTACCTCTGTGGTCCCATCTCCTGCCATCTCCACCTGTGTTCATGTTATTCCAATCCCCCTGGCTCATTCCTGTCCCTTCAGCACTGATCTGGCCCTTTCAGTCCCACCTTACAGCCTTTTAGCCAGTTGTTCTCTCAACCCAAATACTCCTCTTCTGGGTCTTTGCCTGATCACCACCTTTGTATCATTGCCCCATGTCAGCCGAGTCCGCTCCTCAGAGAGGCCAGTCCCAGCCACCCAAGCTAAAGGAGACCCAGTGTCCTTACAAGCCACTTTCATGCCACCACGGAGATCTAATATATTCATAGCGCTTGTCACTATCATCCCACTCACTTTTATTTTTGATTGCTTGTATATTGTCTCTTCACTAGAATAAAAACCCTATGAGGGCAAGGCTTTGTTTTGTTCACCACCTTTTCCCAGCACCTCCAACAGTCCCCGGCATAGAGAAGGCTCTGGGAAAAAATGTGTGCCTGATGAGTAGATGAGTGATCTATTTATTAGCACCTCTACAAGACTGTTAGTGTGGTTCTATTCAGAGACAGGCTCCTTTTGGTTTTGGTTTTTTGCTCTGTTTGCAAAGTAGATTTGGCCTTACATCCTTGCTCGTGGGGAGTATTTTCAGGCAAGTAACAAGTGATGCCAAATATATGCAAATCTCCCCGGATGTCTAACCATCACTACTAAGTATGAAAACCTAAAGGAAGGGATCATCTTCAAAGTATCCATCAGTTTGGGCCAAAGAAACGAATCTACATTAGCCAACAGTAACCATACTTGATTCTTTCCAGGGCCACTGTTACTCCAAACCTTTCCATTGGCTACTCCCTCACCATACCCACAACAGATAAATATTTTGAACCTAGTAGCCCACTTTATAGACTGACAAAGAGAAGCTCAGCGGAGGTGGTGGCTGGTGGGAGGAAGTCAGCAGTGAACAGGATTTGGGGACTGGTACATTGTTCTAGTCCCAGAAGAGGCTGCTGAGTGAAGGTGAAATCAATTTTCTACTAAGAACTGCATCCCGAAGGAAGATCCATAGTCTACTATCCTCAACCTGCACAGCAAACACTGCCAGTTTCCAATCACCTCCTCATCATATGTTAAGTTGAAAAGAACCTGCTTCTTCCCTCTGAGCCGCTTCACCTAAAAGATGAACTATCTCAGGGACCCAAAGACAGGTTGTTGGGTTGCATGTGTGGCTGGATTGGCATGATTTTTGTGGGTGACAACCTTCTATCCTTTCAACTCCCTTTAGGGAAGTTTTTCTCCGGGCAGGCAGGCCGGGTGTGGAGGAATATCTGTCTGAGAAGTCACACAGGGCCACCCAGACAGGAAGCATTCTTGCCCTGGTGGCAGAAACTCTGCTGTGGCAAAGCCAGGGCAGCTCTTTCTCAATGAGGTCCACCCACGAGCCACTAAGCAGGAACACGAGTGGGAGGTGACCCCAATTTGTCCGGGAGAGCAGGGAGAGGACAGGAAGGGGCACCTTGGTGGTCTCCCTCCAAACCTACAAGCAGCTCAAGAGTAACTCAACCTTCCAGGGGAGGGAAGAAGCAGGACTCGCAATGAGGAAGATGTAAAGTTGTCTCTGAAGGAAGTTCAAAGCTCTTCTGTGGATCTGATAAGGATTAGGTAAACGTAGGCTGTCTTCTGTGTGTTCCGAGCATTAAATTCTTGCCTGAGCAGGAATGTTCCAGAGGCAAAGGGAGATAATCCATAAATAAGAGGAACCAGTCATGCTCTAACTGCCTCCTCTTTTTCTTTCCATGATGCAAACCACCAGCACAGGAAGTGATGCCATGGTCATGGGCATGCAGGCTTCAGAGCCAGCCAGGCCTGAGCCCAAATCCCAGTGTGACACTTGCTGGCTGCATGAACTTGGGCAATTTCTTGACCTCTCTGTCCCTCAGTTTCATCATCTGTAAAATAGGAATAATACTAACACTTACCTTTCAGGTTTATTGTAAGAGCTAAGTGCCTGCAAATCACTTAGCACAGTGTATGACACTCGATGAATTTTATGTGTTTACTAAATAAATACTTTAGTAAGTAGCTACCATAGCATAGGTGATTAATTTAACTAAGTGATTTAATTAACTAGAGGCAAAACAGCTCTTCCTGAATTACTAACCCTGGAACCTGCCTCTATAGCTTTTCTGGAATGCAGCCATGCCCATGGTAATTTGAGGGGATATTGCTTATTCATAAAGGGACCTTCTCAGTGGACAATGTGTTTAGAAGCCTACAGCCGAGATACAGAGAGGGGAGAAAGGGTATGATGGTTTTAAATCACTCAAAGGGCTGGTCTGCATATTAGGGATTAAATTTAATCCATGGATCTCCAAAGAAAGGATTCAACCCAGTAGGAGGAAATTGAAGAGAACAGACTTCATACAAGGGTAAAGAAGGAAGTTTTGTATGTCAGAGCTCCCCCCTCCCCCCCAAAAAAGGGCTGTCTCTGGAAGTAATGAGCTTCCCACCACTAGGTGAACAACCCTAGGGTGAACAACCCATGAGCCCCATGGGATGAGTCCTTGAACCCTATGCCCATGTAGCAGTTTACAGGTTCATAGGCACATGTGAGCTCTCAAGGGATTTTATTGCCCTCATTTCCTTTTTACAGATGAAGATACTGAGGCTCATAGAGAATACATCCTTTACCCAATGTCACACAGGTGGGAGGTGGCACCACAGAGGGGGTTGGGCCTCTGGTCTTTCAGCTCCAACGCCAGTGTTCAGTCCACTCAGCTGAGCCTCAGTGATGATGGGTCTCCACCAATTCTGGCTCATCGTTGAAGGCACTTGGGGAGATTTTTAAAAACCAGATTCCTGAGTATCATCCCACACCTACTGGGCCCAAACCATCAGCGATAACTTTTATTTTTTTAATTTTTCCCTAATTGTAATGAAAAACACCAAATTCTGGATAAAGGCCAGGGGAGAGAGACATCCAGTTTGGAAGAGGCCCCCAGGGAATCTCAGCCACACTGGAAAAGTTTGATTTCTTAAACTGGGTGAAATGTACAATATGTGGTTACATTAGCTCTCACATTGTCTTATATATGTGAAGTAATTCATCGTAACGAGTTTAAAGCTCCCCAGTGACCCTATAAGCAGCCAGGCATGAGAGCCTCTAGAAGGTCTCTGGGGCCTTTTTCAACTCTAAAATTACCTGACCTAAATCAGCTGGAATTGGGGGCAATTTCTGCTGATCCACTGAGATCTCTTTTCAGTAAGTAGGCCCAACTCCCACTGGGGTGACGAGTCACTAGTTGTTCCTTCATCGCCCACCAGCTCCTTCCCTGGACGGAGTCAGAGGTTTACCTGGTGCTGGACACGTGCCAATCATTCAACGGGTCCTGAT
Source organism: Acinonyx jubatus (assembly GCF_027475565.1). NCBI lineage: Eukaryota > Metazoa > Chordata > Mammalia > Carnivora > Felidae > Acinonyx > Acinonyx jubatus. Next base: position 181,231,446 of record NC_069382.1, read on the forward strand.
GAAGCCAGCCACTTTCGGGATTCCCGGGACCATCAGCTCCCTGGCTGGTGGAGCACGGGAGGGGACACTACCATGATTCCAGTTTGGCCAAGTGCCAAGAGGAGCAGCTGCTGGCGGCAGGGGACTCGGTGTGAGCATGCTACGCACCTGCCTTAAGTAGTTCTGTTGTCATCAGCTGTTATCACATTTGATTACAATGATGTTAGCACAGACTAACAGGCATCTGTCCCCATGGGCCACTGACTCCCTGACTCTCAGCCGGGTGGGAGTTGCTTAAGCCTAAGGTAGCATACACAAAGCAAGGGGCAAAGCCCAGGCACTGCTCCATCCCGAGTGATGATTAGGCAGGACTGGCCAGGACGCCAAGAACTCGCCAGCCCTACATTCAGCCTGACATGGTTACGGTTTACAAGCAGACAAGCCAGGAGGTTGGTGTAGAAACGAGTGCACATGATCCACATGTGAGGACATCCACCCACGGTCCTCTGAGCTTTACAAGGTACTTCAAGACTCAGAATACTTGGGGACATGGTATGTTCTTGTCATTGCCTCCAAAGTGGAGGTGAATGTGCCCTGGGATTCATAAGCTAACCCATGAATTCCAGGGTGTCGACATACTAGAACTTCTATTGCTATTTTTTTATCTAAATTTAAATTTTCTTTATATTTTATAATATATCTATTTTATTACACAATAGTCATATTAATAGATGATATTACTGAGTTTTTTTTATTCCATGCCAGGCAATATTCTTAAGCACTTACATAGATCATTTCTTTAAAAAAATGTTTTTAATGTTTATTTATTTTTTGAGAGACAGAGACAGAGTGTGAGCAGGGGAGGGGCAGAGAGAGGGAGTCACAGAATCCGAAACAGGCTCCAGGCTCTGAACTGTCAGCACAGATCCCAACGTGGGGCTCAAACTCAGGAACTGCGAGATCATGACCTGAGTCGAAGTCAGACGCTTAACCAACTGAGCCACCCAGGCGCCCCTGCATATATCATTTCATTTAACCTCTACAACAACCCTATGAGGTAGTATTATTATTTCTACTTTATAGGCACAGACCAGTCCAGTGATCCCTCCAATATCACACAGCTGACAAGTGGCAAAGCTGGGATTTGAACCCCACAGTCTGGCTGCAGACTTTAACACTGATCACCACTCTACTCTTCTGCCTCTCATATACACATATAATCTACAATTTCAAGCAAACATGCATTGGAGCTGCACATTCAAGGTTTTGTTTCATTTTTGACTGAAGAAGCTGTTCCGTCAAAAACAAAAACCAAAACACAAAACCCACCTTTGGAGAATGTTGCCAAGTTCAGATAAAAAAGTAAACTACTTCCATGTGAGCCCCTGGGCAAGGAGGGTAATTGTGAGACCCTCCCAAGTCTTAGGGAGCCACTGTGAGCTCCCGGGCCACTACACCTGTGTCTTCCAAGACCAATCACTTGTAAACCTTCACGAGTTTTGCCATGTTGTCTAGCACTTTTGTCTAGCCCATATTTTTCTTTAACTCATTTCTTTCGACTTAAATAATGAAATTTTGAAATAAACACGGTATCGCCACTAAAAATGGAAAACCAGTATCTATCCCTTGCAGAGATGCCACCATCTCATGGCAAAGAATTATAAAATGTCTACCCCAAAGGCCTTGTTTTTATAGAAATAATAATAGCTAATATTTTATAGGGTCAGGTACTTTATGGTGCCACACAGTGCTCCGACCGTTGGAAATAGATTTGCAAGTACAGTTTACAATAGGTCTACTCGGCAGGTATTCATATTATCCCCATTTACACACGAGGGACGGGGATTTTCAGCCACTGCTGCGAGCCAGCACAAGCCCTCAGGCAGAGGTAGGGTTTGAACGCAGGCAGCCCAGCAGTAGGATCCATGCGGCTGCCCGCTACGTACACAACGATGATACCTACAGCACTTGGTGCACCAAGGAAGAAGGCTGGGCGGGAGCGCCCTCTTACCCTCAGCTCAGTGAGGGAGCATCTAGAAACCTGAAGCCAGGCCTCCATGGCCTGGCCCAACTCCCTGTGGCCAAGTCAGGGAAGCCGCTGTTCTCTTCTCCTCTAATAGCAGCATCAAAAGGGGGTTCAGACTCCCCTCTGACACCAAGACCAACCTGGTACAATAAGAACCTGCAATAAGAACATTGGCTTGGGCCAGGTTAGAAGGGGGTCTTCCCAAGATGGCGGCCTTCAGTCAGTAAGATCCAGGTGGTAAGAGGTGGTGGCTGGAACCACTGGAAGTAGAAACTGAGGTTGGGTAGAAAGCAGCAAGGTGCAGAAGCACTTCCGGTCACCCCAAGTTGTTGTGGGGCAGGCCTGGCACAGGAATCCTGAAGAACCACAGAAGTGCCCACAAGAGAAAGCCAGATTCAAAAATGTCCCATGTCTGGAGAGCACAGGGTTAGATTTCTCTAGCAACCAGCCAAGAGCTCTCCATCCCTTAGCTCTCTTCCCACCTCCAGCCTCCAGCTCTCAGAGAGGCAAGGTTTACAGAGAAGCTGGCCACCACTACCCCCTCCTTGGCCAGAGGCATGAAGACAAGGAGAAATGCCATGCCTGCATCCTCATTCAGAGGACAGGGGAAGGAAAGTCCCACAACATGTTTTTAGAGGGACTTTCATGATTACATCCAAAGAGTCCTGGGTGATCCATTTCTAAGAATCTTTTCTCGGCCACAATCTTTGGGGTTGGAGGAAAGGAGCTTGCAAATTCATCCATGTGACCAGGCTCATGGAAAGTGCAATACTTCTCAATGAACTGAAAGTGTGTCTTTGTCTTCCTGTCCCTCTATGTTATGGTATTCCTGACACGAGCATGATTCAGGACACCGAGTGACAGATGGACTAAGAAGATACCCCAGGGACAATCAGTATATTAGATACGTATCACCAAAGCAGAATATCTTTATTAATTTTTAAATTAAAAATAAGTATAGGGGCGCCTGGGTGGGTCAGCAGGTTAAGCATATGACTGCGGCTCAAGTCATGAGATCGCAGCTCGTGGGTTCAAACCCAGAGTCGGACTCTGTGCTGGTGGTGCAGAGCCTGCTTGGGAGTTTCTCTCTCTCTCTCTCTCTCTCTCTCTCTCTCTCTCTCTCTCTCTTCTCTCCCTTTCCCACTTGCATTCTCTCTCAAAGTAAATAAATTAAATATATATATATATATATATATATATATATATATATATATATAGAATGTCTAATATTTCTTTCCTGGTTTCCAATATAACACATGTGAACTTCATTTTGAAAATTCAGTGGGGAACTATCACAGGCTTTTAATCGAGAGAGAAATGTGATAAAATCCGTGCTTTAGGAAGTTGAACTTGACCTTGTTTTGGTAGAAGACTAGGAATAAGAAGGCACAGAAGGGTTTAAGCAGGAGAAACAGGGATCATGGCTGAGATGAATAGGTTTGCCATATCCCCCATTCAGCTCTGGTTGGGAGGAGGAAAGGGGGAGTGTAGAGGGGAGGCTTACTAACAACAGTCTGCCTTTCCAGGACATTCTAAATAATGACAACTGCCCCTCTGGCAACAACATGGGACAGCCCACATCTATCTGTCAGAAAAGAAGTGAGCCAAAGGAGGGAAGGGACACAAGAAGGAAATGGAAGAGCAAGTCAAGCCAGTTAAGTGGAGCGCTGGATTAGCCTACCCACAGCACAATCAGATGAGTTCCAGAAGGCTCACCCAAACCCTGCTCTTCCTCTCTGTCATGAGTCAATGCAAAAGGAGAAGAGGACGGGTGTGGCAGGACCAGAGGGGGACAACCACACCCAGCTCTCCCTGGTTTACCCCCTGAATCAAAGACTGATAATAAGGGCACCCCAGAAAACTGAAAAACCAAAGAAGAAGGTGGTATTTGTCCCCCAAAAGCTCATGAGGAGGCATGTCACAGAATCATGACCCGTTATCCATCCATACCTCAGTACCTCTCCACTACCAGAAACAAACTACCCAGACAAGCCCCCCAAAAGCAAACAAATCAAAACCACCAAGAATAAGTCATGTGACTCTAGGGGGGGTGAGAAATCATGCTAGCTCCTGAAAAAAGAAATGTGGAGGGGGCCAGAGTCAGACTAGGTCCAGATCCAAATCGGTCTCTTCGTCTGTAAAATGGGTAGGTCACTGCTACTTCAGAGACTCGATTTGAAGGTTACATGAGACGATATAAAATGAAAGTGTCCCACCCACAATCTGTGTGTCCCATCTGTCACACACAGATCTCCAAGGTTGTAAATATTCTTATCCGGTATCCATAATTCAACAAATATCATCTCCTCATCTGACACTTATCTTCACATTTTGCTTATTTATTCATTTTTCGTGCAAAAGTTTTAAATGTTTGTATACTCAAATCTGTTGATTTTTTCCTATGTGGTTTTGGGGTTTTGTGTCTTTCTTTAAAACATGCTTCCCAAATCCATATGTCCATATTATGAAATTATTCTTCTACATTTTCTTCAAGTCCTTTTTTATATCATGTGTATGTGCACCTATTTGTTTTGGGGGTATGTTGTAAAATAGTGATGTGACTTTATTTCTTCCACATAGGTTGCCAGTTGTCCCAATATCATTAATCAAATAGCTCACCCATTTCCCACTGACTTAAATTTTACATATATATATATATATGTGTGTGTATATATATATATATATATATATATATATATATATATATATATATATCTCCATACATGCCTAAATGCATTGCTACATTCTCCATTCAGGTGCAGTTGATCTATTTTATCATCCCTGTAAAAATACCACAATATTATAATTACAATAACCTTGAAGAAGCTTTGATATATCTAGGGCAAGTTCTCCATCCCTCATTATTCTTCTTTTCCTTTCATTTACTAGAATTCTTCTGCGTGTTCTCTTCTTGATGAGTTTTAGAATCTACTTATTGAGTTCCATGAAAAATTACATTGGCTTTTTTATTGAGATGACAGTGAGTTTATATACTATTTATAGAAAACTGATATGTTTACAATATGGAATATTCCCATCCTGGAGTATAAGATGCCTATTTATTCAAAAGTCCTTTTGGTGTACTTGTACATTTCTTTAGGTTTGTTCCTTGTTTTTTTGTTTTGGTTTGGTTTAGACACTTTAATGAATGAGATTTTTTTCATGGCATTTTATGATTGATTATCGGTGGTATGTAGAAAAGTCCATGAATTTTTCTATAACACTCGTGTTACTTACATCTAGCAATCATATTAAACTCATTAGTTTTAATAGACTTTTAAAAGTCTATTACCTTCGATTTTCAGCAAATAATCATATTATTGACATAATAATGGCAGTTTTGTCTCTTCCCTTGAAATATTTACATTTCTTCTGGTTTTACTACAATGGAAAAGGCTATCCTCCTTTGGCAGGATTTAATAAGGTTGAACAGATGTGATACCAGTGGGCATTCTTGTCTTATTCCTGACTTTAACAGGAATACTTACGGTTTTTCACTGTTAATATGATATTTGGTATAGGCTTTTAGAAGATATATTTTATAAAGTTAGATAAATTATTTCATTTCCAAACTTGCTAAGATTTTTAATCAGGGAATCATCTTAAATTTAATTTAATACTCTTTTTTTTCAGTTTTATTGAGGTATAATTGACATGCAGGAATTGTATCTATTTAAGGTATATTACTTGTGGTGAAATGATACCACACTCAAGCTAATTCACATATCCATAGCCTCATATACTTACCATTTTCTGTGTGTGTGTGTGTGTGTGTGTGTGTGTGTGTGTGTGTGGAGAATACTTAAGTTCCACCCTCTTAGAAAACTTCAGTAATACAGTATTGCTAACTATAGTTACCACGCTGTGCATTACATCTCAGAACTCATCCGTCTTATAGAATTAAAAGTCTGTACCTTAGACGTTAAATACTTTTCAACATTTATTCAGATGATCTTGAATTTTTTAGCCATACATGTATTATTGGAAATGATTTCTTAAAAATTTCCTAATGCTGAACCATCCTTGAAGCTTTGGAATTGACTCTGCTGGCTTTTTACTGATTCGGTTTGTTAATGTATTGCTTAGGATATTGCAACTTGGCTCATAAACATATTGGTCTATAGTCTCCCTGTTCTTTTTCTTTCATGATACAATCATCCCATTTTATTACATTATCAAGTAATACTAGCCAACTCAATTGAGTTGGGAGGTTTCCCATAATTCTCTATGTTCTGAGATAATTTACATACTATTGGAATAACTTACAGGTTTTATATAACTTGATTCTAAAATAGTCTGGATCTAGGGGTGCCTAGGTGGCTCAGTCGGTTAAGCGTCGGACTTCAGCTCAGGTCATACTCTCACGGCTCATAGGTTCAAGCCCAGTGTCAGGATCTGTGCTGACAGCTCAGAGTCTGGAGCCTGTTTCAGATTCTGTGTCTCCCTCTCTCTCTGCCTCTCCCCCGCTCATGTTCTGTCTCTCTCTCTCTTTCAAAAATAAATAAACATTAAAAATAAAATAAAATAAAATAAAATAAAATAATAAAATAAAATACTCTGGACTTAATATCTTTTTTTCAGGCTGAAGGGAGCAGGTGGGGATGAGATAAATTTTCAAATACTTAAAAAATTTCTTCTAGGAATATTCAACTATTCAGGTTTTTCCATTTTTTCACAAGTCAGGTTTTTTTTTAATTTTTTTAACACTTATTCAGTTTTGAGAGACAGAGAGAGACAGAGCATGAGTAGGGGTGGGGCAGAGAGAGAGGGAGACACAGAATCTGAATGAAGCAGGCTCCAGGCTCTGAGCTGTCAGCACAGAGCCTGACACGGGGCTTGAACTCACGAACCGTGAGATCATGACCTGAGCTGAAGTCGACCACCTAACCGACTGAGCCACCCAGGTGCCCCACGCAAGTCAATTTTTTAAATCTTCCTAGAAAACCACCTAGTTCATCTTCTTTAAAAAACAGCTTTATGGAAATATTATTCCCACCCCATACAATTCACACATTTCATGTGTAGCATTTACTGGTTTTTCAATATTTGCGGAGTTGTGAAACCTTCGCTACAAGAAATTCTAGAACATTTCCATTATCCCCAAGAGAAATCCGTACCCACTAGCAGTCACTCTCCATTTCCCCTTCCCTGGCCCTGGGCAATGACTAATCTACTACAAAAAATACGTCAATGGCAAATAGAAATACCTTGACGTCTTCCTTTTGAATTGGATGCCTTTCATTTCACTTTCTTGCCTAGCTGCCAGGGCTAGAACCTCCGGTACAATGCTGAATAGAAGTGGCAAGAGAGGGCATCTTTGTCTTGTTCCTGACTTTAGGGAGGAAAGCGTTCAGTCTTTCACCATTAAGCATACTAGCTATGGGTCTTTCATAGGTGCCCTTTATCAGGTTGAGGAAGTCTCCTTTTATTCCTAGTTTTTTGAGTGTTTTCATCACGAAGGGGTGTGGATTTTGTCAAATTTTTTTTTTTTTTTTTTTTTGCATCTACTGAGATAATCATGTGGAGTTTTTTTCTTTTATTCTATTAACAGTATGTTACATTGACTGCTTCTCACATGTTAAGCTAGCCTTGCATTCCTGGGATAAATCCCATTTGGTCATGGGGTGTCATCCTCTTTATATGTGGCTGGAATTCAGTTTGCTAGTATTTTGTTGAGAATTTTTATATTTGTGTTCATAAGAGATATCGGTCTGTAGTTTTCTTTTTCCTCTTTGTTTTTTTTTTTTTTTTTTTTGGTCTTGAGATAATACTGGCCTCATAGAATGTGTTGAGGAGTTCTAATTTTTGGAAGGGTTTATGAAGAATTGCTGTTCATTATTCTTTATATATCTGGTAAAATTCATTCATGAAACTATGTGCACCTGGCTCCAGGTGCCAAGCTGTCAGCACAGAACCCGACTCGGGGCTCAAACTCACACACTGTGAGATCATGACCTGAGTTGAAATCAAGAATCAAATGCTTAACCATCTGAACCACCCAGGTGCCCCTGTATCTACTTTTTCAATGGCTACCCTTACATTTTTAATATCCCATTTTCCAGAAGTATCTAAAACTAATCAATATGTCTATCTCGCTTTAAACAGAATAGCAAACTTCACAGCTTCATATCTGCCCACCTCTGTGCATTAGATCACTTCCTATTAGATCTAGATTGTTACTTCTTTTGCATTTTACATGATGCCTCTCATTTAGATTTAATGCCAAAGTTACAAGTTTCTTGAATTTCTCCTATTTCTCATGACCTTCATCTTTTTGTTTCTTGTATTTATTTTTTCTGTTACTGGAATATATCCCCATGTAGTCTCTTCCCAGAGACCCTGAGGATGCTACCCTTACATGTCTCAAAATACATGCTTTGCCTTTCTAAGTGAACCGAATTCAACACTACCTGTTTTCCCAGAAGATGTCTGCTGCATTCTGAGGTTGTCTGGGCAGGAGACTAAGAAAACTAATAGAAAGTCTCAGGAAGTAAAAGCAGGGTTTGGCATCTCACAGTAGTGAGAATGCAAGTATAAGAATTCAAGACCTATGATAAAGGATCGCTGCTCAATACCCCAGATTCACAGCTGAGATCCCTGGAGAGATCTACTCTAAGAGTGGAGAGAAACAGAGCTAGATAGAGGCTTGCCAAAACTGGGACCCAGCCTATAGTAGACTCATTTCCTGACTGTCTTTTTTTTTTTAAGTTTATTGATTTATTTTTAGAGGGAGGGAGAGAGAGAGCACTCGCACACGTGTGAACATGAGTGGTGTAGGAGCAGAGAGATAGGGAGAGAGAGAGTCAGCACAGAGACCGAAGCAGGGCTCGAACTCAGGAACTGTGAGATCACGATCTGAGCTGAAATCGAGAGTCAGATGCCCCATCCCCGACTGTCTTAAGACACTTAGTCCCTACTCCCTCTGACTAGCTAAGAAAAGGATAACTCCCTCTAGAGGAAGACAGCATCATTTGTAGTCTCAACACTTTTTTCATACACAATATTCATTGTTCATTCAAAAATGACCAGACATGTTAAGAGACAAGTACAAAAACCAAGAGATGAAGAAACAGAGCAGAAATAGACCCACAAGTGAGTGTTTTCATTTTAAATAGCAAAAAACAATGGATAAAACAAAGAATATTTCACCAGATAATCAGAATCTACAAAAAAGAATCAAATCAAAATGTTAGGACTGAAAAATACAATAAGTGAACATTTAAAATATGCTAGATAGATTTAACAGCAGATGTAGGCCTGGAAAGGATAGATTAGTGAACTAAAAGAAAATTTAAAAAATATCCAGACTAAAGACAAAGAAAAGAATAATACAGAAAAGCATGTAACAGGCAAATGAGACACAGTGAAAAAAGGTAACATTTATGTAATTGGAGACACTAGAAGAGAGAATAGGGCAGAAGCAATATTCGAAAAGATAACAGACTAATTTTTCTAAATAAAAAATTTTTCTGAAACTGATGAAATATATTATAACCCAGATTCAAGAAGTTCACTGAATTCAATCATGATGAAAACAGAGAAAACCACATGGAAACATATCATAGACAAACTGCTGAAAACCGAAAAGAAAGAGAAATGCTTAAAAAGTAAAGAGAATCTTCAGCGGAATAATATTATGACTCAGAGGTGATCTTCAACAGAAGCAATAAAACTCAGAATACAAGGTGCAAAAACAAAATAACAGCCCACCTAGGAGTGCATGTTCAGTGAAATTATTTTTCAGAACTAAACTAAATTATCCTTCAAAGACAAGCAAAACTGAGAGAATTCTTGGCCGGCAGAACTGCAATGAAAGAAATCCTGAAGGGTGTTCTTCGGCTAAAAGGAAAATTATTCCCCACAGAAATACAGAAGTACAGAAAGCAAAGGGAAACTTACAGAAAGGGTAAATTTAAATGAACGCTGACTTACAAAACAATAGCGATGCATTTGCCTTTGAGCCAGCGATTCTGCTTCTAGAAATTTCCGTAGATTGTACATATGCTCCACTCCCACCCCAGATCCATTTTCTGTTCTTCTGTGCCCGTGTCTATGCCAGGAGGGTGACCATTCTGGTCACCCGCATTCCTTGCCGGCTCGTTTCTGTGGTTGGGTTTGACTAATGGGAGGCACCAGCAAGAAAGAGAGAGGCAGGGCAGAAAGAAAGAGGGGTGGAAGTATTTTTCCTCTGCTCCCCTTATCCTTCGATGCTGTGTTTCTAGAAGTATACAGCTCCTGCCAGGTAGGCCTTCCTTGGTGCTTTACTCTCCAGAGGCTCCAAGGCTCCATCTTCCCCTTCAGGCCTGGGGGTGTCAACAGCTTCCTTCTGCTGTCGGTTCCTGGTGTCTCACCATCCACTGATATTCCCCTAACCCTGCCCAGACCTCTGCCAAGAAGCCCCTTTCATCAGCCTCTTAGTGTGAACCTTCTGCACTGCAGTGCTGTTTCCTTCCAGAACCCTGACTGATGCAGATTCAAATTTCATTGATTTTTCATTGAAGCGTTGTTTGTAATAAAAACACTGGAAACAGGGGCGCCTGGGTGGCTCAGTCGGTTAAGCGTCCGACTTCGGCTCAGGTCACGATCTCACGGTCGGTGAGTTCGAGCCCCGTGTCCGGCTCTGGGCTGATGGCTCAGAGCCTGGAGCCTGCTTCCCATTCTGCGTCTCCCTCTCTCTCTGCCCCTCCCCCGTTCATGCTCTGTCTCTCTCTGTCTCAAAAATAAATAAACGTTAAAAAAAAAAAAAAAAACACTGGAAACAGCTAATATCCAGTTGGGAAACTGGATATATAAATGGCAGTACTTTATACTGGATATCATTCCACATTTTAGAATAAAGTAGCTTAATAGGAACTCCTGGGGAGTGTTCTTCAAGACTTATTCAGTGGAAAAACAACAACAACAACAACAACGAAAACAAAAACAAAAAGCAAGAAAAAAATTTGTGTCATAAATTCTCATATAACAAAAAGTGTTTTTGTTTTGTGTGCAAATATGAATATCTTTGCAAGAACGTACGAAAAGGCAGCATTACTAGTTGACTTCTTTGCACTGTTTGGCTTTTGTTTCGTCAAGTGTGTATACCACTTTTTCAAAAATCCTTTTAAACATCTTTTAAAGAAGAAAATCCTAGAGTCCAAACCACCTTCAAATCATTTTGTCAAATTGGCTTCCTCTCTCCTTCTCACCTGGTTTCGGTCTCTTAAAAACACACCATCGGCCAAACCAAACCTCTTACTTAAGTGGTACTTCAGCCTCTCACCTAAGTGGTCCTTCAAGAGGAACTTGAATAAATCAAAGGAAGCAAGACAATCGAAGGACGCGGATTTTCATGACCTTTGCCAGCTTTCTTTGTAACTTCCCTTTTTTTCTTTCTGAAGTATAATTGACATACAGTCTTGTATTCCTTTCAGGTGTCCAACATGTAACTTTCCTCTTTATCAGTGGAGATAAGGATTAGGGATTGGTAAAGGTTCTCAAGGAGACAGAAGGAGAGGAACTGACTATTGACATTCCTCTATCCACCCAATGCTGTCCTTGAGTGAGTGTCACTTAACCTGTCACCAGCTACTTCTGGTTTGAATACATTTCTGGTCACCTCTTATAGTCAATGAATGTTGCTACACAGAAGACTAAGTTCTGTCCGAAACAGCTAAGGGGTTACCAAGTAGTCCCCGCAGCAAACAGCATGAGGACTAAAGCAAGTAGTTTTGGTGCCATCGTTATCCGTGAAAAACAACCAGGGCTGCTTCTGAGAAAGTGAGATGTTTTTGTCTAATGTGGACTGTGGATCTCATAACTGACCACATTTCCATCTTTGCCTTGGCTGTCAGGAAGCTCAGACATGAATTTGCTTCCCACTTTGAAAATTTTAGTGCCGCCTTTGAGACACTTACATCTATATATTGATTCTCTCTGTTCTTTATTATCCTATTCAATTCTCTTTTTCCTGTAGGTCTGATTTATTTCTGTTCTTTTTGAATCATTCTGTACTGTATATATTTCTAAAGCCACCTCAAATGCTTTTTAGAATGAAGTAAGTTTAATCTGTAAATTAAAACAGGAGCTAACTGACCACATTGTCCTGTTGATTCCTTCCAGTGGGAAGGACCTCAGACTTATTTTATTTAAAATCAGTAAATATGTATTGAGTACCTACTGTATGCCAGGCACTATTCTACCGCACTAAGAATGGAGAAAAGAATGAAACAAAAGCCTTACTCTCGTGGAACTTCCATTCTAGTGGAGGAAATAGATAATAAACACAAATATATGCCCATGCATTCTTCCTTGGTCTTTCCTGGGTGAACCCAACAAACTTAAATAACAGATCTCCCTGTGTTTTGCCTCTTCGAGTTGATTCCAGCCTCCACCCTGAAGCCAGAGGGCTTTGATTACATCAAATCCCCAATAAAGTTCACATTTTTTAGCTTAGCCCTTAAGGTCCTTGAAGGTCTGGCTCAGTCCTGTCTCCCTCTGAATGCACAGCTCCCCAGACCTGCCCCCCTCCCTATCCCTGCTCATGCCTTCCTCTGTCATCCCCAGGATCCAATACAAGCACCACTTCCACCGGGCAGCCTTCAGGAGTGCCCCAAGCAGAATTAATCTGCCTTTCCTTTGAAGTCCTAGAACCTTGTGCAGATAACTATGACAGCATTACAAACATCACCTAGTGGTCATTTAGGTAGATACATAACATGCCTGTGTATCTGTTATGTGTTTCTGGAAGGTCTTACATGTAGCGGGCCCTCAATAAATTGTGACTAAATTAATTGTTAACAGTTAATAACTTTGAAGCTCATACATATTATCTCTTTTCTTTTTTTTAAATGTTTATTTATTTTTGAGAGAGAAGAGCATGAGTGGGGGAGGGGCAGATAGAGAGGGGGACAGAGGATCTGAAGCAGGCTCCAGGCTAACAACAGAGAGCCCAATGTGGGGCCCGAACTCACAAACTGTGAGACCATGACCTGAACCAAGGTCAGGCGCTCAACCAACTGAGCTACACGGGTGCCCCATATGTTATCTCTTTTCATCCTCATACTAACCCTCGGAAATAGTAGAAGCATTTATTTTCCCTTTTGCTGGTTAAGGAAACTAAGGTTTGGATGGGCTAAGGGATTTGTGGCCTATAGGCCACACTCAGCCTAGAAATCTGACTCCACTTCGTGGACCACACAAGCTGGCTCAGCTTAACCAAAAGCAATGCCAAGAGGCAGGAGCTGCAAACCACGAGAGAATTCTAAACATTGCCCCAAATACCAGCGTGAAGTTCAACAACACTAGAATGTCTCAACTAGACTGGTCTTAAAACAAACCAACACATGAGCAAAGAAGCCTACTGTCTCACACACACTGCAGTTAGTGATAGGTTAGGAGCCTGGACCCATGAGAAGGAAGCGAGGATGAAAAACTCTTGGAATGCCGTGTCACAGGGACAGGGTCAAAGACCTGTCAACCAGAGGAATGCGCCTGCCTCATAGGAGGAAGACCAACCATCCTGGTTTGCCCAGACTACAGACTTCCACTATTAAAACAGAAAACACCCCAGGCAAATTGAGACGAGTTTGTCACCTACAAAGAAGAGTCTGGGGAAAAAAAAAAATTGTTTCTGGGAAAAAAATAATGTTCACCTTGGAAAGTGTGCTTTAGCATTCCTCCCTAAAGATTGTGTTCTGAGCCAGTGTATGATCCAGGCAAGAAAAATAGCCTTGTTGCTTTAGTGGCACCTTGTCTTTGAACAAAAATGGCATTACTTCAGTGAAATCTAAACAACTTTCATGTCTTTTCAAAAAGTTTTCCCTTTAGGGGCGCCTGGGTGGCTCAGTCGGTTAAGCGTCCGACTTCAGCTCAGGTCACGATCTCGCTATCTCGCGATCTCGCGGTCCATGAGTTCGAGCCCCGCGTAGGGCTCTGGGCTGATGGCTCAGAGCCTGGAGCCTGCTTCCGATTCTGTGTCTCCCTCTCTCTCTGCTCCTCCCCCGTTCATGCTCTGTCTCTCTCTCTCTCTGTCTCAAAAAATAAATAAATAAACGTTAAAAAAAATTTTAATAAAAAAATAAAAATAAATAAAAATTAAAAAAAGTTTTCCCTTTAAAGGAAAAGATCTTTCACCAATAAGCTTATCTGAAAGAAGGTGCCACGAACTAGGAAGGCACTTCCCCAAAAGATATTCCAAAATGTTTGGAGTATCCCCAAGGATGTCAAAGTGGCTCTTCCAAATGGTTCATTTATTTGAATGCCTGTCTCTGGATTATATGTTTATTCAAACAAACAAACAAACAAACAAACACTGCATTAACTTATAGCCAAGCCTCCCAAATATTTAGTAGATATGAAAACACCTTTCAGTTACATTCACTTATTAAAGCAATAAGCAAAGACGGCATATTGTTAGAGGTTCGGTTACTTTGCCGGTGTCCTGGGAATGTCAATACTGTAACATGTCCAAGCACCCATTTACAGTTGCGAGAGATCAGAGCTCCTGTCTGAGACACTATTAGAAAGGAAGAGTGATAGCCAAATTCATTCATCAGGACCGGTTGATCCGACCACAGTCAAGTTCAATGGTTTGTGTGCTTTTACAAGGAAAGTAATGAATCTTGATTAAAGCCATGAGTCACAGGTACATGAAAATGTTGGACGCATTTGCATTTCCATCGGCATGCTTCAGTTTCACAGATCTTGCTTTGTCAAGCAGGAACTCTTGGCTTTGGGGAACAAATCAGGTATTGAAAGTTGTAATTAATGCAAGAGATCTGAAGTCAATGAATGATTGTCCCTTCGTAAAGGAGCCTCCGTGCATCCGAATGCTAATTCACCTTCCACGATTCTGCATAAGCCCATGTTTGGCATTTGGGTACAAACTATACGTGGAACAGCAGCAAGCCAAACCCATAGAGGAAAGCCCCTCCGAGGAGCCCCCAAATAGACAAGCCCCTGCGATTCATCTTCCAATTCGCAGAATAACTATTTCTTGAGTGCTTACTGTGTGCCAGGCATGAGTCTAAGAGCTTAATGTTTATTGCTTTATTTGCTCTCCAGAATAACCCAACAAAGTGGATTGTTTTTTAGCCCCATTTTTTCAGCGAGGAGAAAACAGGCACACATGCCCCAGGGACAGGAATGCAAGGCCAGGCAGTCTGACCGCAGAGCCGCTGGGCTCGAACTCTGCACTAGAGGGTCTGGCTCTCTAGGTGTGCATCCGTCTTTCCCTTTTCCAGAGACTGTAGTCACTTCTCCTTCACCTCAAGTGCTGGAGTCACTACTACTTCCTGCCTGGCATCAATCACTCCCCAAGCTTTCCCTTGGTACATCTCCCTGCTGGCATCTCGAGGTACCTTCAACTCCACACGGCCCGCAGTGAACTCACCGTCCTCGCCTACAGACTCCCGGTCCCTCTGTCCCAGGCTTCTCGTGTGTAGTGTGTGATTCCCCACCACCCACCCGGAAACCTGCAGGGGTTGGCCGGCCTCGCTCCATTCTGAGAGACGTTATGTCACATGGACACTGCTTCATTTGGGACATCATTCCTATCCACCCCTTCCTCGCCCTGTGCCCCTGACCTCCTCGGCAGGTCTGGTCTGTGCTCACCACAGTGGCCGGCGAGCCTTTGGCCCAGCCCTCCTGGGTCCTCACTCCAACTCCACCTACACACACACCTTTACCTCACTAATCTTTCCAAAAGGGGACTCTGCAGGGCGAGGGCATCGAACCGGCTCCTGTGGTTTACAAGGCGCTCCAGCGCCTAGGACTTCCCCACAGTCTCTTCTCCACAGAAGTCTGGCATCACAATGAAGGCCACGCTGCTCGTGAGATCCCAGGCTCCTTCCTCTGCAACATTATGCTGCCTCCTTGCTCAGAAAAATTCCAAGCTTTCCCACTGTGGGCAGAATTAGAAATGCACTCAAATTCCTCAGGCGAGGTCTTTTCGGGGCTTGGTCCCAGCCAACCTCTGCAGGGTCCCCTGCTAACACCCTGTACTGCAAGCCCAGGAGGTTGGGTTTTCCCTCTTTTCGTAATGCTGGTGCCTGATTAAAGCTTTGATTGCCAAGGCATCCACTTCAAAGATAGCCAGCCACAGGACCAGATAAAGAGTCAGGCCATCCTCCCACACGGAGGCTCGTTTGTGTTTAGAGATCTTGGTTGATTTTGATAACTATTTGGGTCACTTGCTTGTTGCAATTCCCACACTTTAAATTCCTGTTTTTATGTTTTAAATTCACCAATAAAGAGTGAGCCTGAGGAGGGCACCTGTTGGGATGAGCACTGGAAACCAAATTGGATGGAAACCAATTTGACAATTAATTATACTTGATATATTAAAAAACAAAACAGAGTGAGCCTGAGAAACCCTACGCCCCCAACCCTTGACCCCGACAAAAGCAGAACTCCCCCAACCCTGACCCTAACCACCACGCCTCACCTGCCCCCCAACCTGGGCTCTCTCTCTCATTCTCTCTCATCCTCTCTCTCTCTTTCACACTTCCCCCCTAAGCCTCCCTGGGGACCTCGCTGTGTGGCCCCAGGTATGCTGTGTAATTTCCAGGTCTTGAAAGTAAAAAAAAAAAAACTTTATTTTTTAAAAGTTTCCTTATGGTTTTTGCTAAGGGGTATCTCGCAATCATTAAAAAACAAAAAAACCAAAAACACAAGGGCTGGTCCAAACAAAACAGAGGTTATTGATAGGCTGATACTGGTGGAGAAGATACCCTTCACCCGTTCTAAAAGTTTGGACAGAGGGGAAAGGTCAAAAAGACATTATGTGGAAAAACTATTATTTAACTCCAACACAAGGACATTCTGAGCCAAAATTCAGTACTGTTTTTTCTCCTAGTGCAGAAATATAGCTTAAAGGCTATTCTCTTTGGCTTTTTAAGCAAGCTAAGAAAATGGATGTTTCATCTGTTTCTCTCGTTCCCTTTGTTTTTTCTAGAACGATTCCTTAATCAGACCCTTAAGTGAGCCCTCCACCACATTTTTAACTTATGAGAAAATGCACAAAAGATCTCCTAAAGGGGCCCTGTAACCATAGACTTCCTACATCGTTAAACCAGTTACCTCTGAGCCCCAGAGCTGATGTACGTTCCCTCCAAGGTCAGGTGTGGGCTTCCAGCAAGTGTTAGGTGAACAAAGCCATAAGCCTCAGGGCATAGATTCCCAGTCAAGGCTATCCTTTTTCTTCATTATAGTGAAAAATTATTCATTAATGTTTTAAATGCGTGTAAATTCCTCCAAACCCCACTATTCCTAGAATAGAAATTTCAAATGTTTGTTGAGTGGAGGAATCACTGCCCCCCTGCACAGTGAAATCCAGCTCTTCGCTATTGCTCCTAAATCAGGCAGCACTGCCTTTCAGGTAATTGCCATTTCCTTCCAAAGCACCACAAAATCACCTGCTTAATAGCCCTTTCTAGACTTTTCCAGGGCATTTGGCAAAACTGTCTCCATGCATTTTTTTTCTGGTTGTTATTGATAATAATAATAATAGTCACGGACCTCATTTAATTCTGGAACAACTCCAGGAAGGTTGTTCTATTTCTATTTTACAGAGACTTGAATATGGGAAGCAGCCTACCCCAAATTCTACAGCCACTGAGTGCTAGTCTGGCTCCAAGCATTTTCAGTCCTAAGTACCCTCTTTTTAACACCAAACGCTTTAAGAGGAAGTGCCTCCTATTCACCTGAAGGAAAATCTTGTTCATCTCAACCCCCTAGGCCAGGACATAATTTGTTAAATGATAAACTAGGGTTCCCCCCACCCCGATTGTGTCCAAAATATCTGAAATTCTGCTTGATTCCCAATGCATAATTGAGTCTTAACTTCAAGAATGTTGTAAATGCTTAAGTTGATTTATTTTTCTTTATAATTTTTTAAAAGGTTCTTTATTTTAGAGAGACAGAGACAGCATGAGCAGGGGAGGGACAGAGAGAGAGAGAGAGAGAGAGAGAGAGAGAGAATCCCAAGCAGGCTCCTTACTGCCAGCACAGAGCCCAATGCAGGGCTTGAACTCACAAAACCATGAGATCATGACCTGAGCCGAAATCAAGAGTCAGATGCTTAACCAACTGAACCACCCAGGTGCCCGGGCTTGACTTGATTTTTAACACCTGCTCTGGACCGAATTGTGTCTCTCTACAATTCCTGTGTTGAAGCCCTAACCCCCAGCGTGGCTGTATTTGGAGTAAGAAAGTAATTAAGGTTGAGATTATAAGGGTGAGGCACTAATCACGTCTCTAAGAAGAGACATCAGAGAGCTCCAATTCCTCCTCTTCCCCTTCCTAACTGTGGCTTGAGCAAGTCAATTCACCTTTCTGAGTGTCAGATTTCTTCATATATCAGTTGGGGATGAAAATGTCCATCTCGTACATATGGGGGTAGATCAAGCAATGGGTACCATATAGTGATTAATCAATGAATGCTAGTCCCCTGGGACTCAATGGTGTGAGCATAACTGGTAGCCTCAGAGGACATGAGCATTTCCAGGTCCCTTTCTAAAGGAAAAAAGGTAAAGACAGATTATAAGAATAAGACTTGTGTATACCGTGGGTCTATTACTCACCAGATACCATGCGATGCATTTTACACCCTTTGCCTTATCGCAATAGAACATTTGATCATCCAAAGCCAAAATTAACAACACAGGAAAGTTAGGATAATGTTGGCCTTGAGATGGTCAAACATGGAAAACCCAGAACACACCAGGTTTCCCATGCTCCGGAGAGCCCGGCGTTGCCACAAGATCTGCCTTGACATCTTGTGAAACTGAGGACAAAGCCACATGGGCCCTACGGGGCCATCCCTGCCAATAAAAATGCCATCCACTGCTGGGGCTGGGGCTGCTTGCTGGCAAATGAGAAGTAGGCAGATGATGGAGACAATAATCGGCTCTCAGCAAGCTGGGCTGGTTCTGGGGGCAGTTTCCAAGCTCAGGCAGGGAAAGAGGCAGAAATGGAGGTTCAGGCCACTGGAGCAGCAAGCCTACAGGAAAGGAGCCCGAGGTGGGGGAATGTTCTCCCAGCCTCTAAGAGATTGAGGTAAACCAAAACAAACCATCACCAAACCCCATCCCAGGGCCCAATGGGTCATTGTTATGGGCTGACTGTGTCCCACCCAAAATTCCTACATCCAAGTCCTGATCCCCGAACCTCAGAATGTAACCATTTTGGAGATACTTGTAGTCACATTTTAAAGCCATAGGGTCTTTAGAGAGGTAACTAAATTAAAATGACATTATTAGCACATCCCCAGTCCCATGTGCCTGGTGTCCTTATAACAAGTGGAGACTTGGACACAGACACACACAGAAAGAAGATGATGTGAAGGCACAGTGAGAAGGCGATCATCTATAAATCAAGGAGAGAGGTCCTTGATCAAGGACCAATCAAGGACCTCCAAGGAGGAGGACCAATCGTGCTGACACCTTGATCTCAGACTTCTAGTCCCCGGAACTGTGGGAGGACACATTTTGTGTCACCCAGTCTGTGGCTCTTGTTAGGGCAAGCGGAGCCAATGAATATACTCATCTCCATGGAGGGGGCTCAAGAAGCAGAGGACCTCCACGCAGATCCCAGAGTCACAGAAGAGCAAGTCGCTCAAATAACAGGGGCAAAGCATCTAAGACTGGGGTTTGCGTTTATACAGCCCCAGTGTTCCGTGGCAGCCGACCCCATCACTAACGAAGGACGCTATCCCCACCCAGCCCTACCCAGAACCACCCATCCATTGGTGCCTGCTGGACACATCCATTGGTGCCTGTTTGCCTGAGCTGACCTTCCACCGGCCACCTGTTTCACTGCTACCCTCTGGTCTCCGCCACCATGAGCCCCGTGGGGACTACTGCAACAACTCCTAATGGCCTCCCCACTTCCACTCTTGCCCAGCAGCGCACCCTACCCCCTGCCTACTCTCCACGCAGCAGTTGGAATAAGCCTTTTGCAACCTACGACCCTCCGGGGCTCCCATCTTGCTGAAAACAAACCCCAAGTCATTCCCATGGTCTGAAAGGTATTATGAGGTCTGAGCCTCTCTCCTGCCACTCTTGCCCTGCCCTCAGTCATCCTGATGCCCTGTCTTCTTCTCTGTTCCTTGAACATATCAAGCACATTCCCATCTCACGGCTTTTGTACTTCCTGTCCTCTCTGCGCAGGAATGAGCTTCCCCGATACCCACATGGCTCTACTATTTCACTCCATTACTCTTCCTTCTTGTCCAATACAAGAGGCTCATACCTTGATACTTGGAGACCTTCACATGCTCAGAGACTGTCAATTCCACCAACACCATTGAGTCCCAGGGCACTAGTTTACTGAATAATTGCTGTTATTTACTATATACTTCACCTGATTCACCACCACCACCCCACCACCCCCCCGATATGTATCTTGAGCTGGGTATCCACATGACTCCCTCCCTTGTTGGATTCAGGTCACTGCTCAAAGGGCTTTCTTGACCACCCTAGCAGCACACCCTTTGCTTTTTATTTCTCTCCTCCTCTACTATGTAGTTTTTCCTCAAAGCACTTCTCACTACCTTCAGAGTGGTCTAGCTATTATTTATCTCTTCCTCTAGAAAACAAGCTTTTTGAGGGGAAGGGTCCAAATAGCCAGGTCAGTGCCTAGCACATAGGTTGACATCCTACAGTGAGTAGGTTTCCCAAGGGCATGTGGACTCTTACTCACTGATCTAGAATATGAAATGACATTTAGTCAAAATGTCCCCATGTATGAACCCTAACAAACCTAAAGCTGTGTCACAATATGGCTTAGTTTTTAAATCTAGGTACCAAATTTAATGGGTCATTAAATGTTCAGTTAATCGGAATTTTCTGGTTGGTGTTGGGGGTGAGTCTGATTGTCCGCCCTGCATGCACTGGCTCCCCAGATCCACTTTGGCAGAGAATGTGCCATGCTGCAGCCAGGTCTTACAGCCAGCTGTGAAGCTGCCCCCTTCCGCCCCGGCCCACCATGACCCCTGACTTCTGAACACCAGCCACTGCTTACCGAGTGACTCCTACGTGCTGCGCATGTTAAGGGCTTGACACGCATGTTGCACTTAACCTATCTCACAACCCAAGAGGTATTTTTGCCCCAATTTTTTTTTGCATAAAGAAGCTAAGGCTAAGAGGGGTGGAGTCAAGCACCCAAGGTCACAAAGCTAATAAGGGGCTTGAATCCTGACGCCTGACTCCAAACCCACATGCTGCATACAGTGCTCTCCAGCCTTTGACCAGCACATACTCACTGCAGGCACTTTTCATTGGCTCTGCTCCTCAGGCACTGTGAGCACCCAGGCATCTTCCAGTGTTTGTGGGCCTCTTACCTCCCCAGCTGGACCAAGCTTCTTGAACTCATGGCCCTTGCCTTCTGTCTGTGTGGAATGGGCATCCAGCAAAGTATCTCTCTTCAGCAAATCTCTGTTCACTCACTGACCCATGGCCCTGCTATTGTCACAGGAAGGGGTGCTGGTCCCTTCACAGGACATGATCTAATTCATTAAACAGCAAAACAAAAATCACATGACTCCAGTAGAATGTAAGTTCCTGGTGGGCGAGGATTTTGTCTGCCTTGTTTTCGGTCACATCCCGAGTCCCCGGAAGAGTGAACATCTTAGCACTGGCAACGTGTGGCCGGATGGTCAGTCAACAAGAATTGCTAATGCCTGTCTCCCCCATCCAATGGTGAGTTTCCTCCAGAGAAGACTAAGCTTATTCCTCTTTAGATCCCTGAAGTCGAGCATTTGTTTCTTATTTACTGATTCACTCAACAAATATTCATTACATGCACCATTCCAGGCATGAAAGATACAGCAAGAAAATGTAAAAGGCCAGAATCCCTGCCCCCAAGATTTATTAGAGGAATTCTGTGTGCCCAGAACCGTACTAGGCCCTGGGGACATGACAGTAAATGAGGCAAAGAGGTCCCAGCTCTTAGGAGTGTCGTATTCCAGAGGGATAAAAAACAGTAAGTCAAGCAAGCCAATAAATAAATGAAATCATTACTGACTGTGAGAAAGGCTAGTCCAGTTGCACAGCAAGGGCTTAGCTGGTGTTTGAAAGGGAGAGGTAGGGGATGGCTACCAGGAGATTACACTTAGAAAAGATGAAGGTCACGGCTGGAAAGCCAGCGGTGCCATTCACCAGCTGAGTGGCCTTGTGTGGTCTCCTTGGCTCTCCAAAACCAAGTTTCATCGTCTAGTGCATTTAATGCATGGGGTGGCTGTGATGACCAAGTGAGATGAGCATGGGAGGGAGGCAGAGAGAGGGAAAGCCCCTGTGGAAATAGGCAAGCCAGTCCCTCGTCCAGGTGATGGGGAAGCCAGGGTAGAGGCTCATTAAGAAGCCACACTGACAGCGGTTTCTTGTGACCTACACTCACGGGCCTGACACCAGTCAAAGGCAACAATTTTTCGATACCGCACCCACCCCACCACACCCCATGGAACACCCAGGACTGGTTTTGCAGGAATTGTTTCTCCAACATTCAGATGTTAATTAACATTAAAGTTTGGCTGAAAAAGCTTGGCCAAGCCTTTCCTGTCCCAGATCCAACTGGGATCAAGCAACCCAGGGTCTCCCTGCCTCAGCCAAGTACACACACAGCCCATTCCAACCATATTAAATGCAGAACAACTCAAGAAGTAGAGAAGACCTTGCCTGAGGCTTCAGTCTTCAAATCAAATCAAATGTGTCTTTGATCCTTCATTCATCCAACAAATATATATCCAAAACCTGATGTGGCCGGTGTTTTTGGACTGGGGTACAGAAATGACACAGGTCACCATGTTTTTGCACATGCTAGTTCCTTTTCCTACAATGTCCTCAGGATCCCCCACCAACACCACTTTCCCATCTGCCTCCCTCCCTTCGTCTGGTGAATTTCATCCCTCAAGGCTAAGCTCAGAAACATCTCTTGGTCACCTCTCCCAGGCTAGATGCTGCTTTTCTATGTCCCACATGACCCCACCCTGTGATTAGCTCTGTCATGTGCTTGGCTTGCTGTGTGGTAACCACCTGCCTGCTGGCTTTTCATTCTTACTAGACAGTGACCTTCTTGAGGGCAGTGCCAACCCAGTGCCTTGAAATGTAGTGGAAACTTGATAAATATGCATGGAATGGGTATTTTCGACCCAGTTTCTTGATTACAGATTCCAAAAAGTGCTATGTCCAAAAAGTTGGCCCCTAATATATAGACAAGAGCCCCTGCTATCTGTCCTGAATATATTCAGCCAAAATGTTTATAAAGACCATATGTATAGGGGCATCTGGGTGGCTCAGTCAACTGAGGATCTGACTCTTGATTTCGGCTCAGGTCATGATCCCAGGGTCTTGGGATCGAGCCCCAGTATGGGCTCCATGCTGGGCATGCTTGAGATTCTCTCTCTTCCACTGCCCCTTCCTCACTCATGCTCTCTCTCTCTCTCTCTCCCTCTCTCACAATTTTTTTTAAATTTTGTAAAAACAAAAAAAAACAAAAAAAAAAAAGGAAAGAAAAGATCGTGTGTATAAAATACCCCACAGTGTTAAGCAGGAACTAAGTAAACAGTTCCTTTTATTGTATCATTGCTGTTATCTCTTTGATGATGCTAATGATGATTCTGAGAGGAGATACTTAAATTTGGCTGGAGGAAAGGACTGGAGGTCAAAAGACCATTACTTTCAACCATGACTTTCAAACTTGTGCTGCAGTCTTGGACAAATCCTGCTGATTCCAGCAATATCATCACCTGTAAATTGGGAGTAGAAGCCCTTCCCAAGTCCCTCTGAGTTTGTGCCAGGTGACACAATCTAAACCTGGTACCTCCCTTCCGGGCACAAGCACCAATTTAACTCAGTTTTGAGCCAGATCAATAGCAGGCCCCAAATCTCAGGCTCTGCAAAGCCATCTGTGATGACATCCTGTTCCTTTTCTAGAGTATGTTGTCCAGACACTTGCTTTCCTACCATGCATTTCCCAAGGCTCACGGCTAAGGATGATCCCACTTGAAAGCAAACCAGAAAAAGTCACTGCCACAATTGTTGCTTGAATAGTCGTTGGATGCCCTTTGAAGAGCCCCAACTGGGTCATAATGAACAGCTACGTGAGTGACCCACCAGTCAGCATGATGCATGCATCATAATAAAGGCTGTTATGTGCTGAAAAGCAATGACCACAGTCCTTGGGGATGCCGTGGGAACTCTATGGGAAATAGTGATAATGACCCCCATCATTCTGCAACTCAAATTTTCTGGGGCATTCAGAACAATGCTCCCATGGCCTGGTTTTATCCCACTGTGCCCAAACCTTCCAACCCGAAACTTGGGGCATGGATGAAGGGTCTGAGACATTTGGGAATATTTGGGAGGTTTTGGTGGATACCAGTAGAGGCATCGTGGTTCTACTGGGAGAATCCATTGATCCATATTGCCCTCTAGAAGCCCCCGACCAAGTCCTCAGCTCCTCAGAAGAGCTCTAAAGCTATGCCAGAAGAAGGAGGGAAAATGGAGAAGAAACAGGAGACTTTTGAAGGCTCAGGGTCCCCAGAGTAAACCTAGAGGCTAAGCTCACTTCCCCTCTCCCTCTGACTTTGGAGCTAAACTTCTCTAGAAAACGTAAATTACCTCTCCACAGACCTTCCTGTGGAACCATAATGTCACCTCTTCCAGGAAGCCCTCCCTGACCTGGTTGTATAAGCCTGGCCAGTTTGGGCACCCACCCTTGGAGCTCCCCAAACCACTTCTGCTTATCACTGCACTCATGTCACAGAATCCTAGTTGCCTGTTTGCATGCCCATCTTGCACAATAGTCTGTTAGGTCTGGGGGGTAAGAATTCTGTTTTAATCATGTATCATACATAAAGATAGAGAGATGAAGGGGAGTCTGGGTGGCTCAGTCTGTTCAGCATCCCACGTCAGTTCAGTTCATGCTGTCTCAAACTCTTAGTGAGTTTGAGCTCCACATCTGTCTCTGCTGTCAGTGCTGAGCCCGCTTCGGATCCTCTGTCCCCCACCCCCTCTGCACTTCCCTGCCTGATGTCACTCTTCCTCTCAAAAATAAATAAACATTTTTTAAAAAAGATAACAGAGATTAAGAAACAGAGTCAAGCCAGAGAAACGGCCTAAGGCACAGTCAGCAGACTTGAAAAGCCATGCACAAGTGAAAACAGAAGTGGTAAGCGCAAATCTACTGATTGAAAGGTAAAACCATCCCCTTTTATGCTTCCGTGTTTCCACGTGCCCTCTGCTTCCAGAACAATGACAGCCAGGCTTGCATGCTGCCCGCTAAAGTCTGGGGACAGATTCTACTGGAGAGATGAAGCTAAGAAACCAACCTAGGAGGAAAGACCCACAGATGCTGCATTTGGAGGTTTAACAAGGAATCACCCTGGCCGCTGCCCAGCTGTCCTGCAGTAATTCCCACTGGTCAACCAGGTCCTCCCTTCCCCTTGTTAGTGCCTTGGTGAACAGGCCATCAAGGTGCACCAGTTACCCAAGGAAGGCCTCCCCCAAAAAAGACAGAGACAAAACCAACACTAAGAAGAAACTCACTGGAAGTAGAGGCAACTCAGGGAACAGAAGAAAACTTTGGAAAGCCCACAAACAAAACTTCAAAGGGAAAAGAGAACAGGTTGCACCCATGGAACAAGAACGGGATGCTTGAAAAAGAGATATTAAAAAAGAAAGAAGGAAAGAAAAGAAAAAAGAGATATTCAAAAAACAGAAAAGGAATTTGGAAATAAAAGTTATAGTAACTGGGGGTGCCTGGGTGGCTCAGTCAGTTAAGCATCTGACTCTTGGTCTTGGCTCAGGTCATGATCTCGCAGTCTTATTTTGACCCCACATCGGGCTCTGCACTGACAGTGCGGGTCTTGCCGGGATTCTCTTTCTTTTGCTCTTTCTGTGTTCCTCCCCCACTTGTGCTTTTAAATATAAATTTATAAATATGTATATTTATATTTATTTCATGTAAAAATAAATATGTATTTATTTTTAAATATATAAAATTTAAATATACATACTTATAAATATAATTTTTTATAAAGAAAGTTATAGTAACTGAAGCTACATTTTTTCCAGTAGAAGAAAATAGAGAGAAAATAGAGAAAAGAAAATTATCAAAGAAATAAGAATATGCTCCCCAAATGGAAGACAACATTTTCCAGATTTAAAAGGGCTTATCAAGTACCTAACACAGTGAACTTAAAAAGTGCCACATAAAAAAGTGACAGAGGGGTTAGCTAGTGCTACGGTGGCAATCATATTGCAATATATAAATGCATCAAGTCAACAGAATGTACACCTTAAAGTTACACAATGTAATATGTCAATTATATATAGTTAAAAAAATAAATAATAAAA